>NW_027507718.1:321663659-322263659 GCF_037356315.1 Lithobates pipiens
CGGATAAGGCTGATGGAGGGGGAGGTTGCGTCCGCAGATTGTACAGGTCTGAATAAAAATTCTTAAACTCCCGGGTAATGTGTATGGGCAAATGGATCTTCCGACCCCCCGTCGCCATGATATGAGGAATATATGTCAGAAGTCTACGTTCCCGGACTAGCCTTGCCAGTAGTTTCCCGCATTTGTCACCCGACTCGTAAACCATCTTGCGGCAAGTTTGAATTGCGGCTTTAGCTCTATAATGAAGTATATCCGTAATTTGTTTCCTGACGGTCATGAGGTCGTTTTCAGAGGACTGTGTGGGTGCGTGTTTGTGCCTGGCCTCCGTCACGTGTAGCTGTTCCAGAAGTTGGCTTAGCTGTTTGGTGCGTTCACGTTTTACCCGCGCCCCATGTTTAATAAGAACCCCGCGCACTACCGCCTTGTGAGCCTCCCAGAGGACGCCCGGAGCACAGTCCGGGAGATCATTTTCCTGGAAATAACAACGTAAAGTCTTAGTAACCTCATCTAGAACTTCTGGAGTTTGTAGAAGACTTTCGTTTAGGCGCCAGAATCTATGCGTCAGGCATGATACATCAGATAGTCTGTAAGTGAGGAAGATCGGCGCGTGGTCTGACCACGTCCTATCTCCAATAGATGAGCGCTCAACCGCGTGTAATTGGGAGTGGGGGATCAGAAAGTAATCAATTCTGGTATAGAGTTTGTGCATGGAGGAGTAAAACGAGTAGTCACGTTCGCCAGAATGTTGGAGCCTCCAAACATCAACAAGTTGTGAGTCGTGCAGCGTCTTCGCAATGCGTTTAAGCTGAGCAATCGGCATAGAGGACCTACCAGTCGAGGTGTCAACAGATGGGATCAACGGGACATTAAAATCACCCCCAAGCACCAACTGCCCCACTTTAAATTCCTGTAACTTATCCATGGTCCTCTCAAGAAAAGTGGCTTGAAGTTCGTTAGGGGCGTATATAGCCGCCAGGGTCACCTGTACTTGGCCCAGGAGCCCCTTAAGAAAAACATACCGGCCCGCAGGGTCCAGTAGGGACCCCTGGCAATGCCATGGAATTTTACTAGAGAGGAGTATGGAGACCCCCTTGGACTTAGCTAGCGGGTTGGTCGAGTGATACGTCCACGGATAGTGTCTATTGCGTAAGTAAGGCAGTGCATTTGGTTTAAAGTGCGTCTCCTGAATAAAGGCAATATCAGCATGTAGTCTTTTTAAATCAGCTAGAAGGACGCGGCGTTTTTCGGGCGTATTAAGACCCTTCACATTAAGTGACAAAATATTCACTTTTGACACCGACATTGGCAAACCGAAAAAACCACCAAACCCAGATGAAGAGGGGTGGGGAAAAACGGGGGGGAGGAGTACAGGGGCGAGTAGATGGGGTCAGGGAGAAGAGAGGAAGGCTTCAGGAGGGGTCAGAGGAAGGCAGGGGAAGGGATGAGGACGGGGAAGGGAGTGGGGGGGGGGGGGAGGAAAGGAACTAGAAAGGGGTTTAGAGCCGAAAAGGGAAAGGTGAGATGAGGGAGAGGAGAGACACAAAGAGGATCACCCCCAAAACGGGTGTCAAAGTGAACGGAGAGAAGAGAGAGAAAAGAAATAGAGAAGGGGGAGAAAAAGAAAAGGAGAAACAAAGAACCGTATCACGGGAGTGGGCCTACTGCCCTTGTCTCCCTAGAAACCAAATAAAAGCATATAATCCCCCAGGGGGAGCCAATCACACCCCCCAGTGGAATATGCTAGCCTATTGGTGGAGACGAGGCGGACAAGGAACCAGGTAGCCAGCTCCATGAGCTCGTCCCCCACCTCGCATAAGTCACTAGTGCACTATGTATAGCACCTCAAAAATTGGTAACCAAAATATACAAAATAAATATCGAAAGCAAAGAAAAACAGTGCAGGGAAACCATAGCAGAAAACAAAAATACAAAAGGAAAAGAGTAAACGTAATCACACAGCAATGAGCATCACGTCAGGTGGAGGGCCCGGCGGTCGATCCCCCATCCGGGATGGGTGACCTGAGCCCGCAGTAGACGTACACAGCCAGCCCCTCCCCCGAGCCCCACCACCCCCCGCCCCCAAACATCCCTCACCCCGCAGCAACAGCAGGCGCCGTCCACCGAGTTAGACAGATAGCGGCGCCCCCTGCTGCACATCAAATGGAAAACATAAAAAGGTAAAATGCAGTAAAATAAAAAAGGAAGACACCAGTAAAGACCCCCCCTCCCCACAGAGAGCACTGCAGACATGACCCCGAGCAGCCCAGTGTAAGTAAAAGTCGGCACACGTTCAAATGTAGGAGCAATGAGAAAACCCCCTCACCGCCCGGGCCATCCACCGAAGCAACCTGGCCAGCGTAGCGTCTCAGAAGTATTCGGCCGTAGGGCCCAGGCGTCCTCACAATAGTTAGCAGAAAAACAGGCTGGCACAGAAATGGGGAGTCATCGTATTCGCTACAGAGCGCTACCTCCACAGCGGGGTCTCTATAAGCAGTTCCATCCAACAGTGCTCCAAAGGTAGTGAGAGGGAAGTTTCCTACAGCAGAGGGGTCTACAGCGAGGCAGGCGAAGGTAGACTGGGGCTACAGGGTCCAGCATGTGAGCATCGGATAAACGCCCGTGAGCCGCGGGCAGCTGGTTGCACGCGAGCTGCGCCCCGTGTCCCGTCGTGAGAAGAGGAGTCTCCGCATGAGGCTCAGTCCCCTATACAGGTAGTCCACGGGACAGCTCCATAAGCGGCTCCGGGAGCAGGGGGGGGGGAAAGTCCGGCATAAAACAAGGAGGAAACTGAGGGGGGTGTCAGCCGCTCAAACCCCAGTCAAAACTCAGGGCGATGGGAAGACCCAAATATAGCAGCGTTGGCAGCAGCGGCGGCAAGAGGGGAGGGGGGGGAAGCGGAGGACAGGAGGGCGGAAAGCAGAAGGTACCTCATAGCTCACGGGAGTCCTCTCCCGAGGACGCTCTGGGTCGTCGACGGCTCCTCTGCTGTCTCGGTGGTAGGTCTCCCCGCCGTCCCCGTCTCGGATCTTGACTCTGCGGATGGGGCAAAGGTGCTAGCCAGTTCGGGACTGTGATAGGGTCCACATCAAGAAAGAGGAACAGCGCCGGTAGGGAATCCATGGTACGGAGAGTAAAAAATCTCTGGTCCTTCCTAAAGGTAACAGACAGTGGGTAGCCCCAGCGGTACGTAGCTCCACTATGGCGTGCCAGTTCCAGCAGGGGCTTCATGAGAGCACGCCGTTGAAGGGTGGCCCGAGAAATGTCTGGTAAGATCCGCACTTCTGCCCCGTCAAACTCCAAGGTAGGGGCTTCCCAGGACTTCCTTAAAACTTCCTCCTTGAGGTTGTAATGGTGCAGCCTGCAGACAACGTCCCTCGGCCTAGCTAAATCCGTGGATCTGGGGCCCAGAGCGCGGTGCACCCTATCAAATTCCAGACGAGGCGGCAACTCCACTCCCGGGATAGTGCGGAAGATCGCGGCGACAGTGTCTGCGAGATCCTCTGTGCCTGTGGCCTCTGGTAGCCCCCGCAGCCGCAGATTGTTCCTACGGCTGCGGTCTTCCATTTCCTCTAATCGCAGCTGTTGGGAGAGCAGCATGTCTTTATGGACCTCATGTGTGGCCTCCATTGCAGCCACTCGCTGTTCCAGGGCCGTCAGGGAATGCTCGCCGCCAGAGACCCTAGCTGTCAGGTCTTTCACCTCCTCCTTGACGAGGGCCATTTCCCTACGGTGAGTAGTCTCCACTTTGTCAATCAAGGCGGCAATGTCCGCCTTCGTGGGGAGCGCTCGTAAGAGCAGGCGGAGCTCCGCATCCACTGGTTGCGACTGCCGGGGAGTCTCCATAGCATCCGGGATAGTACTGTGAGTCGGCACCGGTGTATCCAGGTACTTCGCAGGCAGGGAAGTCTGGGAAGCCTCCGAATCGAGGTCCGGTGAGGAGCAAACAACTCGATCAGTGTCCACGTGGTCCGGCGCGGCCGCCATGTCAGGCCCCGATGAGCGGTGCTGGGAAAGTTGAAAGAGCTTCCCAATATCACCCGAGTGTGATGCGGGTGTCGACGGACGGGTAGTTTTACTTTGCCTCTGCATGGCCTTCTTTTTTGAGGTGGGCATAGTGCGGTTTAACAGGTATGTGCAGCTTACAAGGTGAGAGACGGCCGGGAGCTCAGGCGATGCACGTCTCTATCCCTCCATGTCCAGGCCACGCCCCTACAAGAGTGTTTTTATTGATGCTACTAGTCCTTCACCACTCTAGCCACAACTACGTATCAAAAGGTTTGGATGGCAGAACCACTGCAGGAGATAGTAACTGGTGGCAAATTGGAGGTGTGGCTAAAATATCAAAGTTTTTTAGGGCAATGGTGTAATAGGGAAAAGTCTGGGGTGGAAACAAATGGGCAACAGTGGCAATAATTGAGTAATAAAATGGAGAGTAACTAAATTCCAGTCTTTCTTCCTGCTTCTTATGCCTTGTACACACAGTCGAATATTCCAACAACAAAATCCATTGGATTTTTTTCAACGGATTTTGTGTCAAACTTGTCTTGCATACACATGGTCGGACAAAGTTTTTGCAAAATCCGATCGTTCGGAACGAGGTGACATTTGTTGCGTACGACTGGGCTACGTAGAGGCTAGTAGCCAATAGCTTTGGTCTTGTAATTTAATCTGAGCATGCGTGGCACTTTGTCCGTCATAATTCTCTACAAATTCTCTACAAATTCTCTACAAACAACTGGAAAAAGTCTGATTGCATTTTGTTGTCGGAAAATTTTAGATCCAGCTCTCAAACTTTTTCCATCGGGATTTCCGACGGAAAAAGTCCGATAGAGCCCACACACGATTGGATTTTCCGACAACATAATCCGATCGGACCTTTTCCATCGGAAAATCCTACCATGTTTACAGGGCATTACTCCTACTTTATCATGCCCGTTTCCCTATACCAGCCTTCCTCCTAGTGTTCAGAAGGGGAAACTAGAGAAGGAGATATCTCCTCTTCTGCAGCACTGGTGCTGCCTTTGTATGACTGGAGTACTGAAGACAGTCAACTAAGTGGTAGCCAAGGTGTTTTATCAGAGACAAATACAAGCTGGGAAAACACAACTCTCTCTTCAACCCCACTTTTAGTCATTCCTTGTTTCTTTGATAACATCACATTCCATAAGCATTATATTTTCACATAATTTTGACAAAAAACATTTGTATTTTTTAATAATCTCTTTCTGAGTAAGGCTAGCTTCAGTGGGCATGAAAAGTCTACGAAGTTACAGTTCTGCATACTGAACATATTTTTATGACAAAAGTAAATACTGCTATGGCATACAGTGAAACTGTTAAATCTGTAATTTATTTTTTCATACAGCGCTACCCACTGTGATATAAAATTAAAAATGTCTTAACAAGTTAAACTAGAAGTACTACAAATTACCTCTACTAATTACATTGTATAATTACTCACATATATCATTTATAAGGAATGTCAGCAGTAGGATTTTATACATGTTTCTCTATCTATAAGATGCCATGGCAAACGGTATGATACTAAACCACATGTGATCACTCAGCAGACACAGGAATCAGTGGTGGATACTAATGATAAGTCAGCCTGAAAAGTAGGGGGTCCATGTTCTCTCCTAATGTTAGCTGCAAACATTATTTGCAATGTACATTGAATTTAATGCAAACAGACATCCATTTTAAAAGTTAAACATGGAATTAATTACATTAATTAAAAACTCAACCAATGTTATGTTTTGAAACATGCATTCAAAATGTTGGTGTACCTAAGTTACAGCTCAGATTTAAATGGAATACTTCATTTTCCTTAAAACTTGGCTCAGTGGAGTCTCTGGAGGAGGCCATCATCTATTCCTGGAGTCTCATACTACTTCTGGTGCAGGCTGTAGGAACATCAGTTAAAGGGGTTGTAAAGGTTTGTTTTTTATTTTCTAAATAGGTTCCTTTAAGCTAGTGCATTTTTGGTTCACTTACCTTTTCCTTCGATTTCCCTTCTAAATGTTTTTTTCCTTTGTTTTCTTTGTCTGAATTTCTCACTTCCTGTTCCTCCTCAGTATGCTGTTTAGTAAGCTGTTCTGGCTGACTAAACACCGCTCAGATGGTGTTGTGAAGTTTACTGAGGAGAAACAGGAAGTGAGAAATTCAGACAAAGAAAAAAAAAACATTTAGAAGGGAAATCGAAGGAAAAGGTGAGTGAACCAACAATGCACTAGCTTAAAGGAACCTATTTATAAAATAAAAAATGAAGCATTACAACCCCTTTAAGGAAAGAATACAACAGGTGTGCACTCCCTGAGAACTATACCTCTCCCTTCAAAAATGCATACAAAATACCCATTTGGGACAAAAACTATCTACCCATAAAATAACTACCCATACTAATAGTCTTCCTTTCCCTCTTACCTTTGCAAAGCAAAATATACTCACCTAAGTCCCCCATCCAGGTCCCTGGTCCTTCACTGCCACTGTCTCCAGATGGGGGGACCACTGAGCTATGATGCTTCCCCCACTCCAAGATCATTGGTCCTTTTTCGTCCCTTTCTAATAATGTCAACCTCTTCTGATCGTCCTTTCTCTGGATCCAAAGAGGACCCTGCTGCCCATTCAACAGGAAGTGTCCACATCAGACAGACACTGATGTGGACACCCACAGAAGGAGCCAAACCAGGAAAAAAACAGAAAAGGAGAAGATTTGGGGCTGGACCATCACATGACTGTGGTTACAAGTAATTAAAAAGGGCTTTTAGATAGGACTATCTTTCTTGTAGAGATTAGTTAGAGGGGTGGTGGGTGATAGGAGGGTTTTATTCCGGAGTGCAGCTTTAATCTTGACAGAGCCATAAAAAAGGATGCAAGAAACTGTTTTAGTTAAGATAAATATAATATTAAAACATTGAAGCCACATGGAAATAGTGAAGGGTGTGACTAGACCTTGGCTAAAGGACCTTGCAAAGGGCCACAGTACAGGCTGGTTGCATATTGATTTATCCAGACAGTAATAGCAGTTTACAATTATTTTATAAAATGAATTTGGTACATTGTTGTTTGAAATTGCTCTTTAACTAGAACTATAGCCAAGACATTTTTCTATTCTTGGGCAGAGCAGGGAAGGGTTAGAACTTCTAGTATGCTGCAGTATCCTCAATGGCGCTATTTTTTAAAATCTGCGGACTGGTAAGCTATTACCTTTTGTTCTTTTGGTTTAGATAAACTTTAATGTTAGTTGGTTTATGAAAGTCAGTCCATGTATATCTCAGAATGTAAAACACAATCATATGGATGGTAAATGGCATAAATCATGGAAAATTCTATGAAAAATTAAATAATGTTCTTTGATATGTACCTTGTTTGAAGAGGCGATTATGTTTTTATATCAATAAAAAATCTACAATTTTAGGAAACTGGATATTGCTTTGAATGTAAAGTACTCACACCTCAAAAATCAAATAAGTATGTGGTCTGTATTGTGCAGAGGGGATGTGGTGTCCCAAGACGTTTTTGGGGGACCCTATGTATTAAAGAGGTTCTTTACCTTGTTTAAAATAAATTAAAAACCAGCAGCTACAAATACTGTAGCTGATGGCTTTTAATAAAAAGACACTCACCAGTCCAAGGATCCAATGGCATCCTCACCGAGGTCAGTTCTTTGCCAGTTTTTGGATCCCCGGAAGCTGGAATGTTAACTGTGGAAAGTCAGCAGTGACTCTTTGCAGTTTCACAGTTGGTTTCCCACTGCACATCCATGAGCCATGCTGCACTTTGTGAATGGTCCCCAAGCCTTCAGAGAACTATGATGTGCCCCAGACCGGTGGCAGGGGGGGGAGTGGTTGTGGAATCACCTAGGAGATCTAAGGAAGTGGGAGTGGGTACACGCTCCCCCAATGAAACTGCTACAAAAGGGGGGTGGCATAAAGGGAAACTTCCCCTTTATCCATACCAGACCCAAAGAGCCTGGTATGGATTGGGGGGACACCCCACGCTTTTTTTTTCTCAATTCGTTTTCAAAATTGATGACATGTGCAATTCAGAGAAAACAAAACAAGAAAGGAAGGTGCACTGACCTAGTGCATTACCATAGACAGAGCTTTATTAAAAACAGAACATATAGCAAAATGGCTACTCACAAATGAGTTGTGATAAAAGGCATAATCAATACAATCGGGTCCATCACACCGAACATCCACACGTCCAGATCTGATGTCAAGTGAATCGACTAATATCCCAACACAAACGGCTGATGCGTTTCAGGGGAGAACCCCTTTCCTCAGAGCCATGATGGGGAATGGTTTCTCGCTGGAGGCTAACGTTATATATGTATATGTGGGTCTGTGAGTGCATGTGGCCAGAGTACCATGGAGCTGCACCCACAAACACTCCCAAAAAAAAAAATGTAATTATACTAATGATAATGGTATATCCAGATATCAACGGGTCACCTCTGATCATAGTGCTAGTAGAAATATTTAAATATATAATATAATAAAAATGTAAAACATTATATATATATATTAACCAGTTCCCGACCAGCACACGCCGATGTATGTCGGCAGAATGGCATGGGCAGGCATATTGGCGTACAGGTACGTCCAATCTTTAATGCCGCCCTGCCATTGCAGGAAGTGTGGGTTCCTGTTTTATGAGGCTGTGTGCATTACAGCCACCAACAGAGCATCCCCGTGTATCCATGAAGGCTGGGGCTTCTCTTATATGGAGCCTGACATGAAGGCTGGTTTTGCATAGAAACATCTTTGGGATCTATTTTTTGGGTAAGGCTTTATTACATCACCACCTGAATTATGTTTATGTTTATGCTTATCTATATCTCTTAATTAGTATATATATATATATATATATATATATATATATATATATATATACACATATATATATATATATATATATATATATATATACACATATATATATATATATATATATATATATATATATATATATAATGTTTTAAATATAATAAAAAAAAATATTTGAGTGTTTGTGGGTGGAGCTCCATGGTACTCTGGCCACATGCACTCACAGACCCACATATACATATATAACGTTAGCCTCCAGCGAGAAACCATTGCCCGTCTTGGCTCTGAGGAAAGGGGTTCTCCCCTGAAACGCATCAGACGTTTGTGTTGGGGTATTAGTCAATTTACTTGACATCAGATCTGGATGTGTGGATGTTCGGTGTGATGGACCCGATTGTATTGATTATGCCTTTTATCAATATTTGTTTGTAAGTAGCCATTTTGCTATATGTTCTGTTTTTAATAAAGCTCTGTCTATGGTAATGCACTAGGTCTTCCTTTCTTGTTTTGTTTTCTCCAGTATTTTAATACCCAATATTCTGAGGAGGGCTGCAAGACTTTTTTGACATTACCTTTTAAAACTGTCGGTATCACACTTTGAAGATCCAGACACCAGAGCGCAGGAGAAGGTGTCTTTTTCATGTGGAATTCAGAAGCATTCCCAACGAAGCCGATAAGCCTCAAATTTGCATTTGTGCCACACTGCAGTGCTCAGAAAACCCACAGGACTCTTTTTAAAGTCGCACTGGACTGCAGATATGTAAACCGGCTCCATAGAAAGCCGGTTTGGTTCACATATCATGCAAATCGGATGTGGTTCAAAACGCATCTAAATCGCATTAACTGTATGTGACTGGAGCCTTAGGGTGAAGTTCTGCTTTAATGTTTCACTTTAAAGTTACAGAAAATATTTGAATATACTAAGTGGATCATTAGTAGGAAACCAGCAAGCCTTTAAAGGATACCTGTGCTAAGAAAAAACATGCCAATGTTTCCTTCTAAAACTAATAGTTGCCTGGCTTTCATAATGATCTAATGGCTTCTTTCTGATTCAGTGACTCGACATAAGCATGCAAATCAGCTGCATGCTTTTTCCAGGTCAGGGACTCTGAAAATAAAAAAAGACAAGAGATCAAATATACTGCCAGACTAATAGCCGGTCAGAGATGGTCAGAGATGGCAGCCTTGGAGCTTCTAATAAGCTTGCTATTGGGTTCTGTCATTTCTAGTTATGTGCTTGCTGATAAAGCATATTATTCCCACAAGTACATGTACCTTACAGAAAAATGACAGCTTCCAATGCCTGCAAAAGCATCCCTATAAATCTCAAGATATACACTGAAATGCCTAAATAACAATCCATCTAGACAGGTCACTGGACATGTGCTGAGCCACACAGGAACAGAGATGAAAAAGAGCCGTTCTCTGAAAATATAATGCTCTTCGCCCATGTTACCTTACTGACTGTGCACTGAGAGCTCCAGAAAGTAATTGCACTTGTATCTGAAGAATCTTCTGTGAAGTATTTATACTGGTGACAAAGCCAGTTATTGACAGCGACAACAAGATTGGATTGCAAGTGGTTAAAAAAAAAAATTGGGACAGCTTTATCCATCTTGTTTTCATTGTTTCCCTCTCTTGGACATACTCCATTCTCTCCTCTTCTCCTTATGGCTATCTGTCACTAACATAACAGAGGACATGGCATGGAAGCAGCTGAGAACGTATTGATCCATTCACATGCTTTCAGCTTTTGATTTCCCTCCGAACAAAATCACACTACAATACTTTATTAAATGTGAAAAGCAGCAAAAGGAGAGAGTTCTGAGTCAAGCTGACCTCCATCACCAAATGAAAGTGGTAAGAGAGGCAATGATGAACATGTTCATGTATTGGTAAGAGACATTATGACAGAACAAAAAAAAAAAACATGATTTCTTCTTCATAATCCTAAGTGTTGTTCTCTTCACTGAGCAGGCTGCTTGTGCCACAAGGCTCTTATCAAGCCATTCGACTTCCAACAATCAGTCATATGGTGTAGCCATTTTGAGTATATATGCCTGTCAGCCAACTGGCAGTAAATACAGAGCTATCAGCAACGTAATCTAGTCTGCTTAACACACGGCTGCTTTTCTTCCTTTTCATGACACTAAATGTATTCATTTAAGATACCAATGTAGCCAGGAGCTGGCTATTATGCCTGCAATTCAGGGACAGTGTACAGCGTTATTAATGTGGGGTTGTCTCCCTCTAGTGTTGGCTTGGACTCTCCCTGTTATTTCCTTTTATATAAAACTTAAAGAAAAGCAAAGCATCGTGGGATGTGTAGTTCAGAGTGCTGACATTTTAATTCCAGCAGGACTAGCTTGAACTACCACTACCGGAATGCTGAGGAGAGAAGAACAGACTGCTGGAAGAGGATATAAAAGGGCTGATATACTGTAGGTCTACATCGTTCTCTTGGGATGCCAGCTTGGATCTGCCGGCAGGAGCTCTGTGTCAGTGTGAGCTGCTGCACAGCGGGGAGATGTACAGCTGCATTCAGAGGGACCTCTGTGGACAGCATTGCTTCTCACCTGCAGTGTACCAGAGACTGTTCCAGATTCTCCATCAACGCCTGCACTTCAGATCCGGGTAGGCCGCGGCGTGGTGTGATGGGATCAGGCGCCATTCCCAGAGCCAGGATTCATCACTGATGAGCACTGATTGGCAGCACTGGCAGGCACAGATTGGCAGCACTGGTGGGCACTGTTGGGGCTGCACTGATCATCAGGTCACTGATATTCAGTACCCTGATTGTCAGTGCAGATGTCCCCTGTGTGGATTTGCTGGTTTTCGGCTCTCCTCTCCTCATGCACTGTCAGCCTGCTGCCATGAATGGCTCTTTACCCCAATTTGAGATCAGCTGCGCACAGTACGAGTAAGGGAGGATTGACTGGCTGGGCTGCGTGCTCTGATAAGGGTATGGTATGGATTTTGGGGGACCCCCCACACCATTTTTTCAGCGTAGGGAGTTCCCCTTAAAATACATATCAGACCTAAGGGCCTGGTATGCTCTTGGAGGGGAACCCATGCCGGTTTTTTATTTAAAATTTGGCGTGGAGTTCCCCCTCGAGAGCTGATTATTCCACACAGCCAAAGTCGCCTGGCCTGGGGGAGACTTGAAGTCATGTTGTAAGTCGTCCCAAGTCGTGTTGAAGTCGCCCCAAGTCTTGCTGTGATTCATAATCAAGTCGTGTCCAAGTTGCCTCCTAAAGTCACGCTGCAAGTCGTGTTGCCCCTGCGTGAATGGACTCTGAAGGTACAATAATATATATTAGAAAGGTTTCCCTTTTGCGAATGTTTGTATATAAAGTATAAATGCTTATTATGCTTGCAAGAAGTTTGTAATTGTTTAAGTACATGTTTAATGTGTTTTGATGACTCTTTAAAGGTAAAGACATAGAATGGTCTCAAGGTTACAAAACAATAGTATTTTAGGTGTGCAGGGGGAATGTGTAGAGAGGGAGTGTTTTAATGAAAATACCCTACATTGTGGTAAGGGTAAGATAAGTGGGTTTAAACATGCTTTTAATTAAAACACCCTATAGTGTAGTCTGGTTAAGGTAAGTTAAAATTTGAAGAAAAGGAAAGTTTTTTTTAATTAAAATGTAATTAAATTAAAAGAGAGCAGCCAGAAAACTCAGGGAATGTTAAGGTCTTAGCCCCTGTAAACAGGGTCGGAAATTCCGAAAGGAAAAGGTCCGATCGGACCGCGTTGTCGGATAATCCGACCATGTGTGGGTTCCATCTGACTTTTTCCGTCCGAATCTCCGACCAACAAAGTTTGAGAGCTGGATATAAAATTTTCCGACAACATGATCTGATCGGACTTTGTCCGATTGTTTGTAGAGAATTCTGATCGGACAAAGTGCCACGCATGCTCAGATCAAATTACGAGACCAAAGCTATTGGCTACTAGCCGCAACGTAGTCCCGTCGTAATGAACGAACGTCATCAGGTTCTGAATGATCGGATTTTCTGACAACTTTGTAGTCATGTTTGCTGTAGCTCAGTGGAGTTAATTTCCATACATTAAGATGGATAATGACATTATAGTCAGGAATTAAATGAGATCATCAAGGGCTGTCCAGACCCTAGGATGTTAGCTGGAATTAGGAAAATGTTGGAGTATTTTTGGGTGTGTAACTTATAATTTCAAGCCGTAGTTGCATGGTATAGTTACATTGTCAAAGATATATGTTTACTTGTATGAGCGCATATATGATTTCTGCTTGAAGTATAGAAAAACGGTAAGTGTTGTAGCAATTAAAACTAGCCTTTTAAATTATTATTTTTTTAAGAAAACAGACAGCCAAAAGAGAAGCTATCGATGTTACAGATGAATAGAATGATTTAGTTATAAATAGAACCCTCAGTTGCTGTGGATTCTAAACCAGGGTTGAGAATATTTATGTTTTTACTAATTTAAAAAAAGTCACAAGAGAAAATGAAAAGCTTTCAGTTTAATAAGAAGCTAATTTTTTCAGCTAGTCTCAAACCATGCAGGAGAAATTGAGAAATTTTGAGATATACCGTGTTTATCGGTATATAACATGCACAGGCGTATAACACGCACCCCAATTTTAGGAGGGAGGTTTAAGGAAAAAATGTATATTTTAAATGAAGAACTTTGAAGCAAAATTAAGGTCACAGCTCATCAATGCACCCTTCTCAGTGCCCATCTGCAGCCTCTAAAGTGCCCATCAATGCACCCTGCTCAGTGCCCATTTGCAGCCTCTAAAGTGCCCATCAATGCACCCTGCTCAGTGCCCATCTGCAGCTATTAAATTGACCAACAATGCATCCTGTTCAGTGCCCATCTGCAGCCCATGAATTGACCAACAATGCAGCCTGTTCAGCACCCATCCGCTGCCTCACCTTTCCCATCATTGCAGCCTTGCCATTATTGGATTATCCCTGCTGTCTCTGAGGGAAGAGGAGGAGCGAGCACCACAGAATTACACAGAGCTGCAATCTCCTGTGTACCCACTGCTCCGTCACTCACAGCCACGCCTCCTGGCCCTGCTCATATGATAGACAGAACAGTGGCCCAATGCGGGGCCAGGAGGCATGGCTGTGAGCTCCAGGGGCACAGGAGATCGCAGTTCTATGTAATTCAGTAGCGGTCCCTCCTCTTCCCTCAGAGAAAGCAGGGATCTGTGTATAACACGCACCCACAATTTTCAGCCTGATTTTAGGGGAAAAATACGTGTTATATGCCAATAAATATGGTGTATATATATATATAAACGGATATTTTAAATGAAACGGAGCACCGCCCCTGGTGCCGCCCATCATGGGGGGTGTATAGCGCAGGAGAGCCGCCTCCACCGCCTGGTTGATTAGAGCACTGGGAACATCACAGCTTTCATTTCAATAACTGTGCGTACCTCGCCGCGTGCCGTCACATGCAGCCCCTCCCCCATGTCCGGGGAACTTTGATAGACAGATCAACCATCGCAGGATTGGGTGATCTGTCTATCAAAGTGCCCAGACAAAGAGAAGGGGCTGTATGTGAATGCGCACGGAGGGGAACACACAGCTATTGAAATTAAAGCTGTGATGAAATATTGTGTTCTCCTATTTTGGGAGTAGAAGTTACTAGGCCCATGTTGCTAATTATATATGTATATTTACAAAAGATTTCCCTAAAGGTTTTGGGGTAAATTCAAATTTGGTAATAAAGGGTGAAATTATAAATGTTTGAAGAGGACCAAAATAAATTGTTGCATATACTGAGTCCATGAAATGCAAAAATTTGAGCGGAAAGTTTGTTTGGATAGCAGTAAGAGTGATTATTCTGGATTGATTACTTTTTGAATTCCCAGAATATCAACCATAAAGTGTTAATAATGTAATGTTGTTTATTCATCAATGTTTTGTTTGTTGCTGACGGTCAGATGCATTTGCAAAGTTGGGAGGCTGACTTCTGAGTCAGAGTATGTGTTTGGGTAAAATGTTCTATTCTGAAACCCTTGGATCCACTTGGGTCCTGGGGATAAAAGGAACTAAAGGTGTTTATGTTTTGCTGAAATCCTGCTGTAATACTGGATTTGGGGTGAATGTTCAGTTCGGAAACCTGCGTTACATCAGAGGGGGGCGGGGTCACCCACACGTCATTGGGGAAGCCAGGCGTCAGAGGGGGGCGGGATCAGGTGACGGGTGGCCCCGCCCTCCTTATATAATAAATGTCAGGCTGCCGGGATCCCCGCAGTGTCTCCGCCAGTAGAGACAGAGGATGGATGGACTGCACTGCGCTGGAGGGAGAGATCACCCGTCACTGGATCAGATCAGCCATCGCTGGACCCCAGAGAGATGATCATCCGTCACTGGATAGCAAGAGTGGATTACCACCGCTGGAATCTTTTTTTATTTTTTTTATTTTTCAACAGTGTGTGTGTCTTTTTTAACATTCTTTTACACTTTCTTTGTGAAATGGTAGGGGTAATTTTGTACCCCCTTACCATTTCAAACAGGGGGAGGCCGGAATCTGGGGGTCCCCTTCCAGATTCTGATAAGCCCCACAACGGCCAGGGTTGTGGGGATGAGGCCCTTGTCCTCATCAACATGGTGACAAGGTGCTTTGAGGGGTCACAGACCCCCAAAGCATCCTCCCAATGTTGAGGGCATGTGGCCTGGTATGGTTCAGGAGGGGGGCGCTCTCTCGTCCCCCCCTGTTTTCCTGCGGCCTGCCAGGTTGCAGGTTCAGATAAAGGGTCTGGTATGGATTTTTAGGGGGAACACCACGCCATTTTTTTTTAAATTTGGCATGGAGTTCCCCTTAAAATCCATACCAGACCTGAAGGGTCTGGTATGGATATTTAGGGGGGACCCCGCGTCATTTTTTTTTAATTTGACGCGGGGTTCCCCTTAATATCCATACCAGACCTGAAGGGCCTGGTAATTGAATTTGGAGGAACCCCACGTTTTTTTTTTTTATCAATGACTTTCAATGTCTGTTCTCTGTATTACGGGAGCTGACAATTCATTATAGCCGCGAGTGATTTTAAATAACTTTTTTCCCTGAAGAAATGACACTTTGTGCAGGGACAGTTCTAAGCACGGGAAACATGTGCCCTTTTACAGGCATACTATACACACCCCCCAGGTACGAAATTTAAAGGAATATTACACTTTTATTGTTTCACTTTAAGCATTATTAAAATCACTGCTCCCGAAAAAACTTCAGTTTTTAAAACCTTTTTTTTGCATTGATACATATCCCCTGGGGCAGGACCCAGGTCCCCAAACACTTTTTAGGACAGTAAGTTGCATATTAGCCTTTAAAATGAGAACTTTAGATTTCTCCCATAGACTTGTACAGGGTGTTCCGCAGCTTTTCGAATTTGGCGCAAACACCCCAAATTGTTCACTGTTCGCTGAACAGGCGAACAGGCAATGTTCGAGTCGAACATGAGTTTGGCTCGAACTCGAAGCTCATCCCTAGTTGCAATATATTACATTTCTGGTTTTGGGTTTATTACCACTTTAACATATTAGTTAGACTACATTATTATTGCCCTTCCATGTGCTCCTTGCTGCGAAAGCCAGTTATAGGTGGGGGCAGTGGTCAGTTGGTTGTTACTGATGTTATGCCGCGTACACACGATCAGAATTTTCATCGGAAAAAGCTCTGATGGTTTTTCCGATTAAATTCCGATGCGATTTTGCTCAAGCTGTCTTACATACACACGGTCACACCAAATTCCGACCGTCAAGAACGCGGTGACATACAACACGTATGAGGGGACTAGAAAAAGGAAGTTCTACAGCCAGTAGCCAATAGCTTTCATCTCGTAGTTGAATCTGAGCATGCATGAGTTTTTGCTTGTCAGAATTGCATACACACAATTGGAATTTCCGATAGAAAGTTTTTCCGTCTGGAAAATTGAGAACATGCTATCAATTTTTTGCTGGCAGAAATTCGGACAGCTAAATTGCGATGGAGCCTACACACAGTCGCATTTTCCAATGAAAAGCTCTCATCAGTCTTTTGTTGGCCGAAATTCCGATCGTGTGTAAGCGGCATAATATTGGCGAGGGGACACATTGGACACCTTTGCTGCCATTGTGCTATGTGCTGGGTGTCTAGTCTGCCCCTATGCCTTTAAGAAGCATTGGGCTACTTCCAGGCTTACCTGCCCTCTATCCATCCATTAAAATACATGTGCTTCTACTACGGAGGCTCTTATAAACTTACAAGAGTTAGAACTGCAGATAATACTGGGGTGCCTTGGAGCAGCTTATGCATGTACTGTATTTGCAAGTGCGTGCTAACTAAACCCCTGTTTTTAAACTGTTAGACAGAATAATTTGGTTGGTTGCAGACTGGTTGGCGAGCTGAGCTGGGAATTTTCTTTGGTTTTGTTTTACTGACATCAATAGTGACACTAATAGAGCGATCAATGCTAATACTATGCACTGTTACTGTACTGATGCCACTGGCTTGGAAGGGGTTAACATCTAGGGACGATCAAGGGATTAAATGTATGTCTAATAATGTTTACTGTGTGTGTTATGGGCTGCTTTTACTAAGCAAACTTGCTGATTTTTTTCCCTGATTTGCAGGAAATAAAAAGAAAATCAAGCAAGATCGCCTGTCAGTAATTGGAGCTCTGTGTTGTTTACAACACAGAGCTCCCTTCCTGAATGAATCAATCATTGGCCATGAGCCATTGATCAGCTTGCTCTGTATCAAATCACAGCACAGCAGGGCAGCAGGTGCACATGCTCCCTACCAGGAGGCGCTGATCAAGTATCAGATACGTGATTCAGCACAGAGCAGCCACCCTGCAGCAGTATATCTGCATAGGAAGGTCAGCAAGCGGTTTAGCACGTTTTTGCACATATTGCTACTTGTTTAGGCCCATTTTTCTGCTCATATGTACAGACCCCCCCCCCCCGAGGAAGTCCCACCTGGTGTCGCAACGTGTCAGATGTTTGGCCCCGCCCCCATTCTGACATCTTAAAGCATAATCAGAAGTATCCGGTACATGACCCAGAAATGGCCCCTCTGTTCTCAATCTGCAATGGCAGGATGGACCTAATATCTTAGTGCCCTCCTTGTCTTTCTCATTTTCTTGACTAGTGTAGTCTGAATGTTCCCCTTATACTATTCCTTATCTATTAGAAACGAGACCACACCATAGGTTGGAGTAAACTGGCCACAACAGCCTTTATTAAACATAACTCAAAATTACTCCAATAACTTGTAATATGAAAATATATAAATATATAAATATATATATAAATATATAAATATAAATAACTTTATTAACATTAAACCACATTTAAATTAACATTAACTGCCCATTCTGGTGATCTCTGACGGTGACCACACTTAAGCCAATACCCAATCACTGCGGTACACCTGACCAACTTCCCAAAGGCCTCCACCTGTGACCGGTCGGAGACAACTTCCGCCAGTGAACATAACCGTATTCCCTCCAACGTTCAGGAATACCCAGAGGGGCCGATCGTTAGATGAGCCCCCCACACCCTCAGATCCCTTCTGAGTACCTGTCTACCGTCAGAAACCACCAGAAAACACACCGCCAACACGAAAAACTTTCAGCTGCCGTGACAACCGATGAAACCTGCAAAAGAAGAAAAAGACCAGCAACAAAACACCACAAAACAAACACATAACAATAGGGCGGGAGGGTGGGAAAACTGCCTCCTCTGTGTCACACTGGGCTCCGAATGATTCCTTAAAGCCACACCTCTCCCTTTTATGTGACCCCTCCCCTACACTGAACTTGTTTCCTGCAAACCTTTTCCTGAACTCCACCCATAAAGCTTAACCCTCTGTGTCCCTCATCCACACTGTCATGTCCAGCACTCCTTATATCATTGTATTCATAATCCGTGCTTCTCTTGACTAGTGTAGTCTGAATGTTCCCCTTATACTATTCCTTATCTATTAGAAACGAGACCACACCATAGGTTGGAGTAAACTGGCCACAACAGCCTTTATTAAACATAACTCAAAATTACTCCAATAACTTGTAATATGAAAATATATAAATATATAAATATATATATAAATATATAAATATAAATAACTTTATTAACATTAAACCACATTTAAATTAACATTAACTGCCCATTCTGGTGATCTCTGACGGTGACCACACTTAAGCCAATACCCAATCACTGCGGTACACCTGACCAACTTCCCAAAGGCCTCCACCTGTGACCGGTCGGAGACAACTTCCGCCAGTGAACATAACCGTATTCCCTCCAACGTTCAGGAATACCCAGAGGGGCCGATCGTTAGATGAGCCCCCCACACCCTCAGATCCCTTCTGAGTACCTGTCTACCGTCAGAAACCACCAGAAAACACACCGCCACAGCCCGAAAGGGTGACCCCCTCAACCTTGAGGGCCGCCCCACACCCGAAGAGCTTTCTGTATGCCCTCCTGTAAGCCAAAGGACCAGAGGTCAATCCCCACATCAGATAGATGAACGCCATCCCGCCTGAGATAAAGCCCTACATTCACCTCCAATTCCCTGTGTCTTACCACAATGCCCCCGTTCTGCACTACAAACCGCCCAACAACCTTATTAACCCTAATCCTGGTTTTCTCAAGGCTGGCTAAAGACCTGGCCCCCCGCCACACCGTTCTGGCCACAATGTCTGACCACACCAAAATGGTGCCCGGGAAAAGGACTCGCATGCGCAACACATCAGCCTTGATATCCGCCAAAATGTCCTTCACTTTTCGAACTCCCAGGTCATTGCCCCCCGCATGAACGACCAGCACATCCGGGGGCCTATCCCTCAAAGCGAAACGCTCCACCTCCCTCATGACACGCTCCCACCTCATGCCCGGGAAACCCAACCACATCACCCTAGCTACCTCCCTGGGGATACCTAATTGCCTGCCTGCTGGTAGAGAATCACCTCTCCTGGCCCCCCAGCAGACGTACGAATGCCCCAGGATCCAAACGAGGCGTTGAGAACCTCCATCTGGAATGAAAACAAGAGAAATAACACAACAACCAAAGGAATGTTACAAGCACAGTCCTCCCCCCCATAAATCCCACAGCAAAACAACCCCCAGCCGCACCATCCTTACCCCAGTAGCAACTGCGGCCGGACATAGGACCGGAACCTCCGGGACTCCCATCTACCAATCCGGCGAACCACCGCCTCCTCCAGCCCACATCGAGCCGCCTCCGTGGCCGCCCCAATCCGAAAAGAGTGGGACGCGTAGTCCCGCTCATCCAAACCCACCGCCCTCAGGCATTGCCGAAAGACCGACACAAACTGAAAACGGGATAGAAAAGAGCCCTCCTCGTGCACCAAAAAGGGGCCCGCCCTCCCAGGCCGTACCGCCCGGAAAACCCGTACCGCCGCCACCGGGCACACTACCGAGCCCGGCAGGGCGAGCAGCGTAATCGCCACTCCCTTGCCCCGTTGATCAGTCTTAGACCTACGCAACTCCTCCAAGTAACGTGTAAGTCCCATTTACTCATTGGTCATTTCCAAAGCAATAAGCAACA
This sequence comes from Lithobates pipiens, assembly GCF_037356315.1. Classification (NCBI taxonomy): domain Eukaryota; kingdom Metazoa; phylum Chordata; class Amphibia; order Anura; family Ranidae; genus Lithobates; species Lithobates pipiens. Next base: position 321,684,042 of record NW_027507718.1, read on the forward strand.
GAAGAAAATGCTATACTGTAGTAATCCCTTTCATGACTAAGCCTATTTTTGGCATTTGGTGTTTACAAGTTAAAATCCATATTTTTTGCTAGAAAATTACTTGGAACCCCCAAACATTATATATATTTTTTAGCAGAGACTCTTGAGAATAAAACGGCGATTGTTGCAATATTTTATGTCACACGGTATTTGCTCAGCGGTGTTTTAAAAGCAACTTTTTGGGAAAAGGGACACTTTCATTAATTTTAAAAAAATGAAACAGTAAAATTAGCCCAATTTTTTTTGCATAATGTGAAAGATAATGTTACGCCGAGTAAATAGATACCAAACATGTCACACTTTATAATTGCACGCACTCGTGGATTGATGACAAAGTACGGTGCCTAAAAATCTCAATAGGCGACGCTTTAAAAAATTTTTACGGTTACCAGGTTAGCGTTACAGAGGAGGTCTAGTGCTAGAATTATTGCTCTCGCTCTGACGATCGCGGTGATACCTCACATGTGTGATTTGAACACCGTTTACATATGCGGGCACGACTTCCGTATGCGTTTTCTTTCTTTTTTTTGTTTTTATTTATTTTATTTATATTAAAATGACTAAATTGTTTTAAAAAAAATGTAATAAAAATTGATCACTTTTATTGCTGTCACAAGGAATGTAAACATCCCTTGTGACAGTAATAGGTGGTGACAGGTACTCTTTATGGAGGGATTGGGGGTCTAAAAAAAACTCCAATCCCTCCTTTACACTTCAATGTATTCAGATCGCCGAAAACGGCGATTCTGAATACCGTATATTTTTTTAAAACCGGCACCATTGGCAGCTGAGTAAACGGGAAGTGACGTCATGACGTCGCTTCCGTGTTTACGATTAGGATACTGGAACGAAGCCGATTGGTGTTTCTGGTTTCTGTTATAAAATTTAGCAAACAAATAATCCTTCATAAATTTAGGCCAAAATGTTGTCTGCTACATTTCTTTGCTAAAAATAACCCAAATTAGTGAACTTTATTTAGTCTGTGTGAAAGTTATACAGTCTACAAACTGTGGCATATACTGTATATTTGAAAATTGATTAATCCTGATGACTGACAGCTCTCATTTCTTGAAGCCCTAAATTCCATGATAGTAGAAATACCCCCCAAATGACCCCCTTTTCGAAAATACAGTCCAAGGTATTTAGTAAGAGGCATGGCAAGTTTTTTTAAGTTGTAATTTTTTGTCACAATTTTTTGGAAAATTAGGAAATTAAATATGTTTTTTACATACTGTCGCTATTTTAGTACAGCATCATCATATAACAGTTTGACGGTGATCAGAGATATTGACTAATGACAGCATGTGAAAAAAAAAAATGTTTCTTTAAATCATTTTTTTATTTTATTTTTTAAGTTTTTCTTTTTTTACATACTATTTTTAGGGTTGTTCAGTGTCCCCATAGTGACACTGTACTACTCTGAGGGAGTGATCAGGTATTTTATTTTATACTGTTATTGCTTATAAGAGTGATGATCACTGTTATATGCAATAGTTTTAACTATCATTAAAGTGGTTGTAAACCCTTACAAACCACTTTGACCTACGCTTACCTGTAGATCCAAGAAATATCTCCTAAACCTACCCCAGAGCACCCCCACCCCCTCCGCTGCAGGACCACGCGGTAGCAACACGCGGACCTACCTAACGGCAGGATAACCAGGGCTTAGGCCTAGCTCCAGCAACCATCCTGATCCACCCTATCTTCATCCCTGGACCATCCCTGGTTAGGTAATTATCCTGGTAAGTAATGCAGGGACCTCCACTTAGTTGATCTTGGGACCAACATCCGACCACCTCTAGGAGGGTCAGAAAGGAATTATTTCCTCTGCTGCAGCAAAGTGGCTAGCTCAGGTAGGGGTTTTTCGCCTTCCTCTGCATCAACGGGAGGGCGGGGTTAGGTCTACAGGGTTCTCCTCCAGCTCCACCACCTGAACCCATCAGACCAACAGCAGGACCATCACCATCATCAGCCGCCTCGCGCAGGACCGTCAGCTCCTTAGCAACCACAGCGTCACTACAACAGTTTTTCATCGTATCATTCCATCAACATCAATTTTTTTTTCATCTCATCATGTGCAACTTCAAATACTCAGCAGAATACCTCCACAGACGAAGAAATACCACCTCAACACTTCCATCCTACATTCAAAAAATACTAAAAAAAGAACTACTACTAAGGATCAATCCACAATCAACCATCAAACACAAGAAGACTATTCAATTCAACAGCAACATTTAGCATGTGCCCTGATTAACACCAGATCGGCAGCCAAGCACAGACACAAAATCCATGACTTCATCACACAAAACAACATAAATTGCCTCTTCATCATGGAAAGCTGGCTAACACTGGACAGCAACACCATCCTAACAGAATTGGTGCCGGAAAACGACAGGATCCTAACTGAGCATAGAATAGGAAAAAAAGGAGGAGGCCTAGCAGTGATCTTCAAATCTCACCTGGCGCTCATCAAACCAACGGTACAGAACTCAGTGACTTTTATGGAGACACTTACTCTACATCTTCAAACAACACCACAAGAGACCATCCACTTGCTACTATGCTACAGACTACCAGGACCAAAGACGAATCTACCGATACCCCTCACTGAATTAATTTCGTTACACACCCTGAAAACCAATAAGGTCATGATACTCTGGGATTTCAACCTTTGGGCAAACGCCACTGAAGACCCCATCGCATTATCAAACAAAATAGCAATGCTAAATCTAAACCACTCAAGAGAACAAACACTCAGCTCCTTAAACAAGGCATTACTTAAACAGCAGACTCAGTCGCTCCGAAAAAAAAAAGAGCACTCATCCGCAGGAAAAATTCTGGATGGTTTAATGGCACTCTTACTCTACTGAAATGGGAACACAGAAGAGCTGAAAGAGCCTGGAGAAGAAATTCTACAAAGGAAAATCACATAAACTACAAATATCACAAAGAAATTTTCAAAGCAAAAAAAGAACATTTCTCAAACACCCTCTCAAAAGCCTTAAACTGCCCACGTGAAATTTTTAAACTAGTCGCCCAGACTATAAACCCCACCTGCCTTGAGCCCCCAGCAAACGAAACTCAAGAATACTGCGACGAGTTATCGGATTTTTTTTATCAACAAAACATTCCGAAAATAATTCAACAAAAAAAAACAAGAACCAACCTTACTCACCCTAAGCAAGGAGAGGAAATCCACTCGAACATCACACAAGCACCACATTTTTCGATGACCCCATCACCACTTATAACACCAAAAACATCATCAAGAGCCTCCGAGACAGTACATCACCCAATGACATCATTCCCACAAAACTCCTTAAAAAATGTTCCGACATCTTGGCCCCTTTTCTAACACACCTACTAAATCAGTCATTCAAAGAAGGGATTGTTCCAATCGCCCTCAAGCAACGCATCATCAAACCACTCCTAAAGAAACCCAACCTTGACCCCAAAGATCCCAACTATCACAGTCCGGTAACAAGCCTGAACACCATCGCCAAGATTATGGAGAAAGCAGTAGTACAACAGCTACAACTCCACCTGGACACACACAAACTCTTGGACCCACTTCAATCAGGCTTCCGCCCAGGCCATGGCACAGAAACAGCACTTCTAAAAATATGGGTCGATGCCCTTAAAGCAGCTGATGACGGAGAATCGTGTCTCTTGGTACTGCTGGACCTTAGTGCAGTGTTCGACACAGTAGACCATAATACACTGCTCATCCGCCTCAAAGAAGTGGCAGGGGTTACAGATTTAGATCTTCCATGGTTCGCTTCCTTCTTAGGAAATCGGTCACAGACAGTGAAACTAGGAGTCTTCACTTCGGAAACTCGGGCTATTTCGTATGGAGTCCCTCAAGGATCACCCCTGTCACCAGTACTCTTCAACATTTACATCCGTCCACTCTTCAAAATCATCAGCAAATCGGATCGATGCTTCCATTCATACGCTGACGACACTCAACTTTACTTCCGCATCACCGAACAAAAAGACCAATACCAGAAACTAGAAAAATGCCTCACATGACCGGATGACCACTAGCTCCCTCAAACTCAATGGATCGAAAACAGAGTTTCTGCTCCTCAACACAAACCGAAATAAAAAAACTAAGACCCCATGGACACCACCCACCATCCTTGGACAGACCATCCTCCCAAGCACCAAAGCCAAAAGTCTCGGAATCATCTTTGACGCAGAGATGACTATGGATGCACAAATAGGATCAGTAGTCAGTGGATCCCACTATCTTCTCCGCCTGCTATGCAGACTCATACCCCTCATTCCAGCAAAGGAGAAAGCGGTAGTAGTTGGAACAATCATCAATTCGCGACTCGACTACGCAAATTCCCTCTACATAGGATTACCTAATTACCAGATTGCATGCCTACAAGTCATCCAAAATACAGCAGCAAGACTAGTCACAGGAAAGAAACCCTGGGAATCCATCTCCCCATCCCTAAGGACCCTCCATTGGCTAACGGTAAAGGATAGGATCACATTCAAGACCCTCTGCCTCACACACAAATGTACACAAGGAAACGCTCCTCAATACCTATGTGAGAAAATAAAACACTACATACCCAATTGCAGCCTCCGATCAACAAACCAAAACCGCCTCCTCATCCCCAAGTCCTGCTACAAATCTAAGTGAGAACGAAGATTCGCAGTCCAAGGACCACGGCTATGGAACGCTCTACCCACCAAAATCCGCATGGAAGAAAACCATCAGGCCTTCAGAAAAAAACTCAAGACCCACCTCTTCTAAGAAGCAGCACAACACAGGACAGACCAAGTGCCTTGAGGCGATTCAGTTCGCATTTGCAGCGCTATACAAATCATTCATTCATTAATTCATTCACTGATAGAAGTCACATATACTGCTAACGAGAAAGGGTATTTTTTTTATATTTTCTAATATAATTGCATTTCGATGTTTTGTGTACTGTGGGAGACCAGATATAGTAAATGCAGGGTCCTAGTCTGTGGCCTAATTTCAGGGCATTATTATATACTTGTGACTCAGTAATGCTTAAAGTGGATGTAAACCCTTGCATATACCCAATGAAGTGAACAGCCTTAGATAATACACAGGGATGAAACAAATCTCTCTACATAAGTTTTACATGTATATCTGCTGTGTTCAGCTTCATATACTGTTTTGAAAGTGCACATCGTGTTCTCTTCCTGATTAGCACTGCAGTGAAAAAAACAATAAAGTCATTAAGCGCTAGAAACTGACAGTCATAAAGGGCATCTAGCCTTGACATGAATGATGTAAGTAAATGACCGGACCCCAGTGCAGCTGCCAACTTCTGGAAAAAGTAGACAAAAGTGAACAACAAATGCAGCGCTCGATGGGACCAGTACCAAGAGAACTTTAGCAATAATAATGCTCAATATGGTTTGTTTATTAGATGCACAATTTGATTAAAAACAATTGAATTGTGCATCTAATAAATTAACCATATTAAGCATTATTATTGGTAAAGTTTTTTTGGTACTGGTCCCATCGAGTGCTGCATTGTTGTTCAGCACTGCCTTGAAGCCTGGGCATACAGCCAGACAGCTGATTGGATGAAAGGCATACACCCCCTCTCCTCATAGAAAGAGACTTTCAGAGCTGATCATTGAATAGGTCAGGGCTCTGCAAATCTATTTATAGCATCCTCCCCAACACAAAACTCTGGCTGCTTTTATCGTATGTGAGTGAGAACTTGTCAGGAGTTATCAGGCTGATAACAGAAGAACGGAGCAGGAGACAGCTACGGGACATAGTACTTTGAAGAGAGATAAGAATACACTGTAGATATATGCATCAGGTTTACATCCACTTTAATTTATCCAGGTGTGGGTGGCTTTCTACCTATGACTGGATGTGTCAGTGAGGACTGGCACATGGCTGTAAGAGTCGTGGCAGAACAGAGGACCCATTATCTTCGGCAACTCCTGTGGGAGAAAGCACTGCATGCTATTTGAGAATCCTGTTAGGTGAAACAAACAAATATAAAGCCTGCAGTTCTTTGTGCACAACTGACAAGTATGGGGGGTACATTGAGTTCAAGTTGGTGTGAAGAGGAAGGCAATTTCTTCCAATGGGAAGCCTTAAAAGATTTTGTATTATATCTTTTCATGTGACAACACTGAAGAAATGACACTTTGCTACAATGTAAAAAAATTGAGTGTACAGCTTGTATTATGCCCCATACACACAGTCAGACATTCTGACTACAAAATCCATCGGATTTTTTCCAACAAATTTTGGCTCAAACTTGTCTTGCATACACACGTTCACACAAAGTTGTGGGAAAATCCGATCGTTCAGAACGTGGTGACGTAGAACACGTACGACTGTACTACAAAGAGGACAGTAGCCAATAGCTTTCATCTTGTAATTTATTCTGAGCATGGGTGGCACTTTGTCCATCGGAATTGTCTCCACGCGATCGGAATTTAAACAATCAAATTTTGTTGTCGGAAAATTTTAGATCCTGCTCTCAAACTTTGTGTGTTGGAAATTCCGACGGAAAAAGTCAGAAGGAGCCCACACACAATCAGATTTTCCGACAAGATCCGATCACACATTTTCCGTCGGAAAGTCCTACCGTGTGTATAGGGCATAACAGTGTAAATTTGCTATCCCCCTCAAAATAACTCAACACACAGCCATTGATGTCCAAACCGCTGGCAACAAAAGTGAGTACACCCCTAAGTGAAAATGTCCAAATTGGGCCCAATTAGCCATTTTCCCTCCCCAGTGTCAAGTGACTCGTGTGTTAAATGGTGAATGGGGAGCAGGTGTGTTAAATTTGGTGTTATCGCACTCACTCTCTCATATTGGTCACTGGAAGTTCAACATGGCACCTCATGGCAAAGAACTCTGAGGATCTGAAAAAAAGAATTGTTGCTCTACTTAAAGCTTAGGCTATAAGAGGATTGCCAAGACCCTGAAACTGAGCTGAAGCATGGTGGCCAAAACCATACAGCAGTTTAACAGGACAGGTTCCACTCATGCCTCGCCATGGTCGATCAAAGAAGTTGAAGGCACATGCTCAGCGTCATATCCAGAGGTTGTCTTTGGGAAATAGACGTATGAGTGCTGCCAGCATTGCTGCAGAGGCTGAAGGGGTAGGCGGTCAGCCTGTCATTGCTCACACCATACGCCGCACACTACATCAAATTGGTCTGCATGGCTGTCATCCCAGAAGAAAGCCTCTTCTAAAGATGATACACAAGAAAGCCCGCAAACAGTTTGAAGACAAGCAGACTAAGGACATGGATTTTTGGAACCATGTCCTGTGGTCTGATGAGACCAAGATAAACTTTGTGGTTCCGATTGTGTCAAGCATGTCTGGCGGCAACCAGGTGAAGAGTACAAAGACAAGTGTGTCTTGCCTACAGTCAAGCATGGTGCTGGGTGTGTCATGGTCTGGGGTTGCATAGTGCTGCCGGCACTGGGGAGCTACAGTTCATTGCGGGAACCATGAATGTCAACATGTACTGTGACATACTGAAGCAGAGCATGATTCTCTCACTTAATAGAGTTGGCCGAAGGGCAGTATTCCAACATGATAACGACCCCAAACACACCTCCAAGATGATCACTGCCTTGCTAAAAAGGCTGAGGGTAAAGGTGATCGACTGGACAAGCATGTCTCCAGACCTAAACCCTATTGAGCATCTGTGGGGCATCCTCAAATGGAAGGTGGAGGAGCGCAAGGTCTCTAACATCCACCAGCTCTGTGATGTCGTCATGGAGGAGTGGAAGAGGATTCCAGTGGCAACCTGAGAAGCTCTGGTGAACTTCATGCACAAGAGGGTTAAGGCAGTGCTAAAGATAATGGTAGCCACACAAATTATTGACACTTTGTGCCCAATTTGGACATTTTCACTTGGGGTGTGCTCACTATTGTTGCCAGCGGTTTAGACATTAATGGCTGTGTGGTGAGTTATTTTGAGGAAACAGCAAATTTACACTGTTATACAAGCTGTACACTCACAATTTTACATTCTAGCAAAGTATCATTTCTTCAGTGTTGTCATATGAAAAGATATAATAAAATATTTACAAAAATGTGAGGGATGTACTGACTTTTGTAAGATACTGTACATGCACTGTTTATTACTGACTTTGCTGATATATGTTTATTGAATTCCAGTCTAATCGTACAGAACTCTCTTCTAAGTTACCTTGTAATAGTGGTTACACTGTCTAGCGGACTGTGTCTAAAACCACCTTCTGGGTGTTAATTTGTGCTCAGATCACCATTTATTCTAATCCATACCAATACACTGAGTTAAAGAGGAAGTAAACCCTGATGAGTTTACTTCCTCTTTCATTCCCTGTAAAGGCAAATCATAATGGACTACTATGCATCGCATAGTAGCCCATTATGTGTCACTTACCTGACACAGGAGCCAGCGAAGTCGCCACTGTCCCCTGTAGTCCGCCGCATCCATCTTGTTGGTGGGGTCTCGTAGCTCCGCCGCTGTCATTCGGCGAAGCCGCGATGACGTCACTCCCGCGCATGCGCACAGGAGTCGACACGCGCGGCAGCTCCATTCTTGGAAATGCCGCGCTCAGTGCGCCTGCGCGCCACTTTCTACGGTGCATGCGTCATAGACAGCGGTGTCCGTTTTCGGGCAAATATCTCCTAAACCATATAGGTTTAGGAGATATTGCTTGGACCTACAGGTAAGCCTTAATCTAGGCTTACCTGTAGGTCAAAGTGGTATGTAAGGGTTTACAACCACTTTAATTTACCACTAAACAATCATGTGTCCATTTCCTGGTTCACAACCAAGTTAAAAGTATCTATACTTGTGTTATTACTATTGTGTTATAACTCGTGTTATAAGTGCTTGCAGTAACTTTCATTCAACCAGGTGTGTCAGAGGGGCTGAGGGTGTTCTTTCAGTCGAGACGCAGAACAGATCATTTGGAATTGTGGACAGAATTACAGCGATTCTGCCCGGAATAACAAATTGCCAGATGTGAATGGGGCCTAAATCATATCTCATTTAAAAAAGACAATGGAGAAGAGATTCTGCTTGCAATTCCAAATCACACTGCATAAGCAAAACGCAGCATGCGTGTTTTGGTGCTATTCATTTTTAATTGCACCCCAAACAGGGTGCGGTTTTGCAACAACTGACACATGATAAATCATGTGGCAATGATGGCAAACTGCATCACATGAAGCTTGCCACCGTAAAAGGAACAGGAGCTTTGTAATTTATCGTGTGACAACCACAGCCAAAGCACACTGTTCTGTCCCCACTACATGTTTCCCTGTGTGAAGCTCAACATGCAGCTAAATCCTCCTATTCTGCAATAAGCCGGACCCTATGTCATTTTGAAGCTTTATTCACAAAAAAGGGTTTCTGAAACTAGTAAGAAAAAACACACACAGAAACATATAATCAGTATATGACGTACACAGAAATACAATGATTAAACTAGGCTGAAGATGGTGATAAGTAATTCTCACCAACAATGAAGCATTTATGGTAAGGGTCTCAAACTGGCGGCCCTCAAGCTGTTGTGAAACTACAAGCCCCAGGAGTAGGGTTGCCACCTTTTCTTCAAGTCAAACCCGAACACTTTAGCGGTGCACAGCAATTTTTTTTATAGTATAAACTATACATATATTTTGCTACTAAATAACATTTCTAATCATATGAAGTTAATAACAAGAGTTCCCTGTTACATCAGAGACCACAGAGTTCCTCTTTACATCTGAATTCGCAGAGTTCTCTTTCACTGTAAGCGGGGGGGGGGGGGGGGCTCTGCAGACTCTGATGTAAGGGAGAACTCTGGGGACTCTGACATAAGGGATGCGCTGGGAACCCTGATCTAAGGGGGAACACTGAGAACTCTGATGTACGGAGAGGACTCTGATGTACGGGGAAAGGCTGTGGCCTCTGGTGTAAAGGGGAACTCTGATATAAAGGGTGCTCTGAGAACCCTGATTTGCCTTAGTGTACTTACTCAGAGGCAAGAGAGTGAAGGAGGGAGACTTCAATCACAGATAGATGGATGGTGAGATGGATGATGAGCTCACTCACCTCTTGACAGTCAACACCTCTCATCCAGTTGGATCTGAGGCTGCTGGACTTCAAATTTCTGGCCCAAATTTCCCTTTTCTGAGGCACAGTGCCAGGGATTGGAGTGTGGGCAGATAAAGAGGGGTAGGGGTGGGAGGGAAAAGGTGCAGATAGAGCCCTCTCTCCTCTCCCGTCTGTATGTGTTTGGGGGGGGGTTGTTAATGTTGGCTTTGGGGAGTGTGAAAGAGAGTAACAAACACTCCCAGCTTAGACAACTGCAGCCAGCAAACCTGCTGGGAAGCCATAGGCCAGTCTAAATAATGTGTCCTGGTTGCAACAGTCTGAAACCCGGACACATGATTCCAAACCCGAACTGTCCGGGTGAATCCTGGACAGGTGGCAACCCTACCCAGGAGGCTATTGCAAGGTTGACAGTTACAAGCATGACTCCCACAGGCAGAGTGATGATGGAACTTGTAGTTTCGCAACAGCTGGAGGGCCGCCAGCTTGAGACCTCTGAATTAGGGGATGCAAAGAGATGCAAGTTTTATTCCAACATGTGCTCTGATAGCTGATTCCTTCTTTCAGTCTCTAAGAGGGAGTCTGAGTTCCCATGATGCATCTGCTTCCTTTCCTTGGATTGAAGAATGATGGGTACTTTTGTTAAAGCTACACAGTTTCTGTAGTAGTCTGTGTAGTTTAAACAGTAATTTTACCACTGGTTCCATCTTGCGGTCAAATCTGATATTGCAGGTAAAACAACTTAATATCTTGCTGGAGGCAGAACACACGCCGTGTTTGGGGTGCCATTAAAATAAAAATGAATGACACTCAAACACGCGTGGTACATTTTGCCACTATTGCAGTGCGATTTGGAATCGTGGGCAGAATTGCGGTGATTCCCAAATTGCCAGATGTGAACAGGGCCTAAATCATATCTCATGTTAAAAAGGCAATAGAGAACTGATAGTGAAGCCTGATTTGAGAGAAAAAATTATGTGCGCCTGATTGAATATCAAAGTGCATCAGAGAGCTGGTTTCTATTGTCTCAAATAAAAAAATATGATGAAATAAATGAAAGAAACAAAAAGGAGGAGCTGCTGTTGCATAATAATCTGTTAATTGTGTTTGTCACTTTTGTTTGAGAGCAGGCATGAATACAAGTAAGAGGCAAGAGTAGAATTATCAGTGTCATACAGGTCAAAGCAGATGATGTTCTTTTAAAGTCATTTACTATGTTACCTTGACATAGTAAAATTATATATTTTTTAAAATGGAACAGGCTGACATCTTTAAATTGTCAGCACAATGTGTAATCATTTTGACATTCAAATTTGGAAATCTGGGAGATTTTATATGGAAAGAAGTAAAATTAGATGCTTATGTTTGGGAAAATAAATTCTAGAAGCTTAAAAATAGGTTAAATATTATGCTTTGCAGTTCGGACCCTACACCATATTTATTGGGACTGCCCCAAGATGCACAAAATTTCTCTTAGGCCGCGTACACACGCGGGGACTGTTCGCTCAACTTTGTCCGCTGAACAGTGTTTCGGCGGACAGTCCGCTCGTGTGTGGGCTTTCAGCGGACAGTTTCAGCGGACAGTCTGACGAACAAAGTTTTTCGGAAATTCCGAAAAACTGTCCGCTGAAACTTGGTTTGAGCGGACAGTCCGCCCGTGTGTAGGCTTGTTCGTCAAACTAAGTCTCGCACATGCTCAGAAAGAATTTACACGCCGAAGGTTGCATTGCAGTGTATAGGACGTCGTTTTCTAGTCCCGTCGTACGTGCCGTTCACGTCATCGCGCACGGTTTCAGCGGACTGTTCGTTCGTCGTGTGTGGGCAAGTCCGTCCATGCTAATTTTGAGCGGACTGTCCACTGAAACTGTTTGACGGACAAAGTTGAGCGAACAGTCCCCGCGTGTGTACGCGGCCTCAGAATCATTATTTGGCCCTCCACTTCCTTTAGAGTCAGTTTACTATTGTAGCCAAATGCTCTGCCCCACTCTCCCCTGCAACAGCTGAGACTCCTGTGTGTGTGTGCTGGCTGGGCTGTTCCCCTCACGCATGCATGGTGGGAGTGGCTGTGCAGAGTACACATGTGAAGAATGGGAAAAAAAATGTGTTTGGTTACGGATAGATTTGCTATGTTACTAATTTTGTTTTGTTGAGTCGTTTCGGAATTAGTTTAGTTTTGTCATGTTAAATTTTGTTTCATTTATAAATTTTTTAACAAATTCCAAATTTTCGGAACGATTCGAATTCAGATAAAATTATCTTAAATAACGAAGGGACTAAGTCACTCAATTACGTCACCGGCTGACCCCGCCTAATTGTGACATCACTGAACCAGCATGCCCCGGTCAATGATATCACAAGAAGGTGAAGAGTCACTCGGGTGGCCCCACACCTTAGCTATAAGAAATGTCAGATGGTGGAGCAGGCAGACAGCAGGAGCCTTTGACGAGACTTTTTTTTTCCTTTTTTTAGGTTCAGTGGTGTGGCAGGCATAATGATTGATGATGAATCTACACTGGGTTTTATTTTTTATTTTTTAATAATTTCGTATTTTGTCTTTACTCACTTTTTTTTTTTTTACACTTTCTTGGTGAATGGATGGTGGTGGGCTCTGGGGGCCCCTGCCCAGGGTTGTGGGGAAGAAGCCCTTGTCCTCATCAACATAGGGACAAGGTGCTTTGGGGCGGGAGGCAGACGTTTTTTTTTTTTGGCATGGGGTTTCCCTTATGATTCATACCAGACCCCACGCTGTTTTTTTTCTCTTTGTTCCAGTGACAGTATTCTTTTATTTACATTTCTTCAGTGGGGAAGCCGACTGACAGCTGATGAATCATCGGTTTTTAAGGATGCGGAAGCCGGCTTCCCGGTCCGCTCCTTAACAACCAATTGTTCTTCAAACAGAATTTGAATCGGTCGATCATTTTTTGACCAATCTGAATTCGAATCATTATGAAAATTTGGAATTCATTAGAAAACAAATATAGAAATTTTTTTTTTTATTACATCTGTTACTATTCCATTCGAAGATTCTCGGAATGACCAAAAATTTGTCAGAATTTATATTCGGAACAAAACGAATGGCACGTCTAGTACAGAGGGCTCTTCTTCTTCCTTCCCCACCATGCTGTATTTTTCTGCTCTCTCCCAAATGGGACCTGTATTAAAATAGTGGCTCTGTGTACAATTCCCCCCTCTCTCTTGGCAAGCTGTGGTGAGGAACTAATCACCAAAGAGAGAGGAAGATGCTGGGCCATGCAGCTCTACTTTAAATAGAAGGAGAAGAGAGCAGACATTTTGCCAAAATTCTTAGGAGAGTCAGTGCAGCTCAGCATAGAGTGTAAGAGGATTGTGCTGTGGGGCTCAGGGACCAAGCCACCCGAGAGCCATCACAGAGTGGGAAGCCTGAGAGAACAAGGCCCTGAATGCAAAGAGACAGAGCCACTGCTGGGGTACAGACTTTGCTGCACTGCCTGCCTAAGTAGCCATATGCAACCAAGCGTTGGCGGGCCCATCCGTATGGGGCACAGGGGTCCTGCCCCCCTAATCCATGGGCCTGCCTCTAATCTACATGCAGGGCACCAGATGCATGGTCTCAGTTTCCTAATCTGGTCATTTCTGCCACTTAATCCTGACACTTTGGCATAGCAGATGATGTTCAAATCTACTTGCTGTGTGCTCATTTATGTTCTACTGCCATTTACTTTAGAGAGGAAGTAAACCCTGATGGGTTTACTTCTTCTTTGATTCCCTGCAAAGGTAAAGCATAATGGACTACTATGCATCGCATATTTGTCCATTATGTGTCACTTACCTGACACAGGAGCCAGCGAAGCCACCGCTGTCCCCTGTAGTTCCGAGTGTCCATCTTCTTGGTGGGTCTCCGTGGGTCTCGCTGCTCTGGCGTTGTGACTCGCCGGAGCAGCGATGATGTCGCTCCCACGCATGCGCACGGGAGCCGACACTCGCGGCATATCGCCGCGATCTGCAGCTTACCCAGTGCGCCTGCGCGCCGCTGTCTATGGCGCATACACCGTAGACAGAGGTGGCTGTCTTCAGGTAAATATCTCCCAAACCGTATAGGTTTAGGAGATATTTCATGGACCTACAGGTAAGCCTTAATCTAAACCTTGTAAGGGTTTACAACCACTTTAAACTTTCATTAATAGATGAAGTATAGTTATTACTAAACACGTGTGTGTCTATTTCACTGTTAGCAACACACAGCCAGACAACAGTTATTTTATATTGGTGTCTTTATATGTGTAGCACACCCTCCGTAGGGACTGCTGATTAATTTGCATCCCCCACTTCTGCACAGCCAGGCACACAGAAATTTCCCAGGCATTCCAGAGTCAGAGAAAAGTCTGTGACTTTATATTTGTTATTTTTTAGGGGTTGATAACTTGGATAGGGATGGGAAGTTATTGGATGCCCACTTGACTTTAGCAAAGCATCAGCAACAACTTTGGGAACATCTTTCTATATACAGTCTATATACAGTTTCCTCTTCTTTCCTTCTGCACACCCTTGCTTGCTGGCTCCAGCTGAATCACTGTTAGTTGATCTGGCAGGCTCTCGTACCCCCTTGTTGTGTAGCATAAATACAGTGGACAGCTTGTACTTCTCCTCTGTGGCTACTGGTCCCAGTTCCACCTCTTCAGGCACTGCCAACCCACTTGGCTGCAGCTGCCTTTTTCCTTAGCTAACTCTCCATCCCCATCCCCCAGACTGACTCTTCACTAGCCCACCCAGCTGACTCTCACCAGCCCACTCGGCTGACTCCCAGGATATCTCCTGGGGAAGAATGAAGACTTAAGCATACCGCAGTCTAGTTCAGGGAGACTGGCTACATGTGGCAATCTCCCCCCCCCCCCCTGCTTTATTATTTCTTGGTTGTTTCCTTGCTTGTGTATTATATTAGTTAGGTAGATAGTTAGGTGGTTTTTGGGTTTGTCTTGTATTTTCTTTGCTTGCTTATGGTTGCTGTTTATTGGTGGTGCACGTGTGTCCTTATCTTTAATATATATATAGATATATATATATATATATTATTTTTATTTTTTTTCCTTTTACTTGTTGTCCCTATACCTTGGTGAAGCTTGGATGTTTATGTATAACATCCGTGACAGAATTCTGAAGCCATACAATCAGATCGGCTGCACCTTGGGAATTGGGCCTGAGCACTTGCTATTGTTTTATGATGGATTTTGAAAACATTTTTGTATTTATCGCTCCTGGCAACTGATGACAAAGATTTCTGTTATCAGACATTGGCTGAATACACTAGGGAACAATTGTTAGAATGCATCCACCTAGCTCATGTTTTTATTGATCAAGGCAGTTTTTTGTTTGAAGACATGCAACCATTAATTAAGATCTGTACAGAGTTGGCCCTGTCTGATGTCGCTGGGGGAGGTGATGGCTATACACCCCCTTTTAGTGCAGCCCAGGTGGAATCTTTGGTTTGGCTGTTGGAGGACGACTCTGCCTTTTTATTTGAACAATATTCAGCCTGTCATCAACCACTGCTTGCAAGTTGTATTGAATCAGTTCAGTCTCTGGTCAGACAAGCAATGTGCAAACCTGATTTGGTGCAATCATTATTACAGGCCTGGTCAAGTCTGTTGCACCCAGCCTCTGTCAGCTCCCAATACACCTTCCTACCAACGAAGTACCAGTACCCTGTTTCCTCCTGCTGCACCTATCCTGCCTTTAACCCCCCTGCTTCTCCTCAGCTGCCTCTTCCAGCTCCACTAAATCTCCCTTCAAAATCTGCTCCCTCTGTTTTACCATCCTTCCGCTCTTCGCTTTTGCCAGCTGCATCGACTACCTACAGCCCTGTACCCACATACAAATCTTCAGTTGCTAAAACCAAAGAGAAGCAGAGGTTTTTCCCAACCCATACCATTCTGTCATCACCCACTCCTGCCTCCACACCAGTTAATCCACTCCCGCCTGATGTTCCAATGCCTGCTGTTCAGCCTGTTGTGCCAGTTTCTCTGCCTGCTGTCCAGCCTGACGTCCCAGTGCTTGATGTCCCAGCCTTCCAGCCTGATGTCCCAGCCTTCCAGCCTGGCGTCCCGCGGCCGGCCTTCCAGCCTGACGTCCCACTGCTGGCCTTCCAGTGTGATGTGCCGCTGCCGGCCTTCAAGTGTGATGTGCCGCTGCCGGCCTTCCACTCTGATGTGCCGGCCTTCCAGTCTGATGTCCCACTGCTGTCCTTCCAGTCTGATGTGCCCTCCTTCCAGTCTGATGTGCCAGATTCCCAGTTTGATGTGCCGTGGCCAGCCTTCCTGTCTGATGTGCCACTACCGGCCTTCCAGTCTGATGTGCCGCTGCTGTCCTTCCAGTCTGATGTGCCAGCTTCCCAGTCTGATGTGCCATTGCCGGCCTTCCAGTCTGATGTGCCACTGCCGGCCTTCCAGTCTGATGTGCTGCTGCCGGCCTTCCAGCCTGATGTGCCGGCCTTCCAGTCTGGTGTCCCACTGCCGTACTTCCAGTCTGATGTGCCAGCTTCCCAGTCTGATGTGCCAGCTGCCCAGTCAGAGGTGTTCCTGCCTGCTTCCCAGCCAGAGGTGCCAGCTGCCCAGCCAAAGATGCTCGTGCTTGCTGCCCAGCCTGATGTGCCAGCTTCCCAGCCTGAGGTGTTCCTGTCTGCTGCCCAGCCTGAGGTGATCCTGTCTGCTGCCCAGCTTCATGTGCCCGTGCCTGCTGCCCAGCTTCATGTGCCTGCTGCCCAGCTTGATGTGCCTGCTGCCCGGCCTGAGGTGTTCCTGTCTGCTGCCCAGCCTGAGGTGTTCCTGTCTGCTGCCCAGCCTGAGGTGTTCCTGCCTGCTGCCCAGTTTGATGTGCCCATGCCTGCTGCCCAGTTTGATGTGCCCGTGTCTGCTGCCCAGTTTGATGTGCCCCTGTCCGCTGCCCAGCTTGATGTGCCTCTGTCCGCTGCCCAGCTTGATGTGCCCCTTCCTGCTGCCAGCTTGAAGTGCCCCTGTCCGCTGCCCAGCTTGAAGTGCCACTGTCCAGCTTGATGTGCCTTTGCCTTCTGCCCAGCCTGGCGACCCAACGCCTTCTGCCCAGCCTGACGACTCAGAGCCTTCTGCCCAGCCTGATGACCTGGTGCCCTTTTCCCAGCCTGATGACATGGTGCCTGCTAAAACTGTTCATGACTGATGCCCATCTTGTCGCTGTGTCAACCCTGTTTGTCACCCAGTCTGAATGTAATGCCCCTGTGTAGTCTGCCTCTGATGGTTTCTTGCTACTTCCTGACCCGGGTGGTGGGGTGCTTGTCCTATTTTCAGACTCTGGTGGCACGTCCCCCAGTGAATTAAAAGACTCTGGCCTTGGAAGTGCGAATAAGTCCGCAGACTCAGTAGGGAAGCATTTTAGTGTGTTTCTGCACCCACTCTGACGGTCGTACCCAGGGCTGAATGGAGCATCCGGAGGCCACTCCTTTAGGAGGGGGAACTGTCAGGAACTGTGTCATTTCTGGTTTCACCTGCTGGTGGCACTATTACATTCTGGACCAAAAGGTGTAATTCCAGTGGCCACCAGCGGGTGTCTCCCTGCTCGGACTTCAGACGTGCCATCAAGCACACCTGTCATGGGTCTGCTGGACTATATAGACCTGCCCTGAACTATGCTCAGTGCTTCAGAATTCCTCTGCTAGCCCTTGTTCCTGCCAGTACCTGCTCTTGTTCCAGTTTGTTCCAGCACCCCATTTGTTGTCCTGTCATCCAGTCCTGTTCCCTGTTCCCTGCTCCTTGGTCTGCTTCCTTATCCCTGGTTTCTGTCCCCTTGTTGCTTTTGTCCCTGCTTTATTATTTATTGTTTTTTTCCTTGTGTGTGTATTATATTAGTTAGATAGTTAGGTGGTTTTGGGGTTTGTCTTGTATTTTCTTTGCTTTCTCATGGTTGCTGTTTATTGGTGGTGCACGTGTGTCCTTTTATTTAATAAATATATACATTTTTCCTTTTACTTGATGTCCCTATTCCTTGGTGCAGCCCAGCGATCTGACTACCTACTTGGATGTTTATGTATAACATCCGAGACACTATGGGACACGAACATGAAAAATCAAAAGTGCTAATTTAAAAGGCTTATATGCATGGTATTGTATTAAAAAGTATGCAATGTATCAATGCAAAAAAAAGTTTTAAAAACTGACTTTTTTGGGGCAGAGTGATTTTAATAATGCTTAAAGTGAAACAATAAAAGTGTAATATTCCTTTAAATTTCATACCTGGGGGTGTCTATAGTATGCCTGTAAAGTGGCGCATGCTTCCCGTGTTTAGAACAGTCTGACAGCAAAATTTAATTTCTAAAGGGAAAAAAAAGTAATTCAAAACTACTCGCGGCTATAATGAATTGTCGGCCCCAGCAATACACGTAAAAGTTCATTGATAAAAACAGCATGGGATTCCCCCACAGGGGAACCTCGAACCAAAATTAAAAAAAAAATTGAGTGGGGGTCCCTCCAAATTCCATACCAGGCCCTTCAGGTCTGGTATGGATATTAAGGGGAATCCCCCGCTAACATTTTTTTTTAAATGGTGCCGTATGAATGGGTAGCATTGATAGGCAGCAGTGATGGGCATTGATGGGCAGCACTGATAGCATTGACTGACATTAATAATGGCCACTGATTGCTGGCACTTGTAGGCACTGATTGCTAACAGTGGTGGGCACTCATTTCTGGCAGTTAATTGTAATCAGGGCACTGATGATCAGTGCCCTGATTACATACCTAGATGTCCCCGTGTGAGGCGATACCGCTGATCGGCTCTCCTCTCCTCATACTCTGTCAGTGTGAGGTGAGGAGCGCCAATTACTGCCATCTCTGGCTCTATACACGGGGTTGCACTGTGTCCTAGCAACTGTGTGCTCCCTGCGGGCGCGTGTGAGAGGGGTCGTACCGGGAAGCCATTATATGATGTCCATCCAGAACGAGAGCCACACCGCCCAGCCATCATTTGACGGTGGGCAGGCGGCAAGTGGTTAAAGTTATTTGTACACAGTTTGGGGGGATTTTCTCTTACAATTTGTAAAAATGTGCTGCTGTCTGTTCTCCCTACTAATGAGACTTTGCTCTCTACAACCACACAGGAAATGGGGGATCATCCTAGGGTTGTCACCTGTCTGGGATTCACCTGGACAGTTCAGGTTTTAGATCCTGTGTTCGGATTTCAGTCCACCTAAAACCCAGACACATCAGTGGCAGTTCTGTAACACCAGTCCTTCTATCTCCCTCTCCCCTCCCGTCGGCTTCCAGTGCTTCTAATTATATTGGTGGGGGGGACATTAACTGGGGTACAGACTGGCTTTGGATTATACTGGTGGATAGACTGACTTGGGGGGATTATACTGGGGGACAGTCTGACCTGGGGAGATTATACTGGGGGACAGATGGCAATGGGGGTGTACTGGGGGACAGACTGACCAAGGAGGGATTATAGTGGAGGACAGACTGACCTTTGCGGGGACTGTACTGGGGGACAGACTGACCTTGTTTGGTTTAACTACACTCCTTAATCTTCTCCCATTTTTACCACAATTTTGCAACACCCACTGTTCATCACAAGATGCTACATGCTCTGCAATACTAATTTTCTTGGAGCACCAAAATACATTTTAGGTCTTTTACAATCCTATAGTGTAAACTACAAAAAAAAATTGTTTCCCCCCCATAGTTTCAGAAACTGCCATTAAAGTCTGATACCGGTTCAACATTTCCACCACTTTGTCTAATGCTTGATTTACTAAAACTGGAGAGTGCAAAATCTGGTACAGATCTGCATAGAAACCAATCACCTTCCAGGTTTTATTGCCAAAGCTTAAAGGAGTTGTAAAGCCAGAAGTTTTTTTATCTTAATGCATTCTATGCATTAAGATAAAAAACCTTCTGTGTAGCAGCACCCCCCAATTACCTACCTGACCTCCTTCTCTTTCCAGCAATGTCCCTGAACCCCTCAGCCATCCAGTACACTCCTCCTGATTGGCTGAGACAGAGCAGCGGCATTATTGGCTTTCATGGTTGTCAATCAAAGTCAGTCAAGCAGGGGAGAGAGGGGGTGGGGCTCCATGTCTGAATGGATACACAGAGCTCTGACTCAGCTTGGGTGACAACCTGTAACAAGTTGCTGGCTGAGGGGCACTCAAATGAGGGAGGGACTAGGAGCAGCATAGAGGGACCCAAGAAGAGATGGATCGGGGCTGCTCTGTGCAATATCAATTGCACAGTGGAGGTAAGCATAAGATGTTTGTTATTTAAAAAAAAAAAAACGAGCCATTACATTCACTTTAAGTGACTTGAGATTGTGCTATTGTCAAAAGTAAAAATTGATTGACAGATACTTTATCACTCTTTGTCAGCAGAAAGAACATATAAATCACACCGCAAACTGTGCTGGATACTTGATTTTGGCTTAAGTGTTTGCACTGAAAAGTGTACTTTTGTATCTTCCTCAAAATACAGGTAGAAACTTGTCTGTATCATTAAATGCCTTTACAAAGTCCAAGTCTACAATATCCATAGGCACTTCTTTATTGCAGTTTTTGTTTTGACAACTTCAGCTTTTTGTGAATATACTGTATTTTGTTATAGCAATGTTTAGCGATAATTTATCTATGTGGTCTTTTATTAATCTCTCTAGTATCTTCCTGACTAAAGAAGTATAACTTACAGGTACAGTATGTAGACTTTGGTCACTTTTTAAATATGGGCACTACATTGGCCTTGAGGCAATCCATTGGTACCAAGCTAGTCATTAAAGAGTCTCTAAAACTCCTTTCACACCAGGGCTGCAGTGCGTTAGCGGTAAAGCAACTCTCGGTTTAGCAGCGCTTTACTGATGTTTAAGTGATGATTTTCAGCCTCTAGCTGGAGCGCATTTAACTCCCCCCCCCCCCCCCGCTAGCTGCCGAAGAAGGGGTTAAAAGTGCTTGTGTCACGGCGCTTCGGAAGCGCTTTTTAGTCATTTTGGAAGTGCTGGCCATTCATATCAATAGGCAGGGCGTTTTGGGAGTGCTATACAGCGTTCCCAAACTGCCCCAAAGGCGCTGCTTTTAGGACTTTTCCTAAGGACTTTTCCATTTTAGTGTGACTTTTCCCCCTGTTTGTGGCACACAAACGAGTGAAAAGTCACACTAAAATGAATGGGAGGCGATTTTTCAGGCACTATTTCTAGCACTAAAATGCCTGAAAACCGCCTCAGTGTGAAAGGGGTCTAAAGCTGGCCAAAGATGGATCAAAATACGGCCAGTTCAGCAGGGCTGATCTATCTATCAATATTTCCACTAGAGAATCTAACAATTGTCTTCTCTTAAATGGGAATTTGGAAAAATTCTAGTTCATTCAGAGCAGAAATTGGCTTCAGTACGGATCGGTGTATTCTGATAGCAGAAGAGTCCTCGCTCTCAGAAAACAATAGCACAGCGGAGAGGATTCCTCACTCCACCTCAATTATGTGGATGGGGAAATGAGTTTGGTTTTTTTTATTAGCCGGCTGGTAGATCAATAAATCCCAATCCATCCATGGTTAACAGAAAAATTAGAAACAACTCTCTGAGCACACATGGGTATAACTATCTGAGCCAGGTGCTTTATATACCTTTATTTCATGAAACCTGGACCTTTTCAGTTTGAGTCACTGTGGTTCATTTGAAGTTGTGGCAGTTGTAGCCAGGAGCGGAGCTACAGCAATATGGAGATGGAGACATTGGCCTTTTATTCTTTTTTCCCTCTGCTGAGATACTGATGCTATACTGCACCATTCTCCTCTCGCCAGCAGGGTGAGAGATAAAGCCAAGCAAGTCCATAGACTTCTATGCAGAGCACTAAGAATCGTGGAACTTGTAGTTGTAGGGTGGCAGCAATATAATGGGGCTAATATACTCCTTAAACTACAGATCATGAGACCATGAGAGATGTTTTTTATCAAACTGCCCAGGAAAGCTATTCCTCTTTGTGCTAAGGGGGTCAGAGAGAGAGTACCTCTGCCTGGATCTTCACTTGCCATCGAGAGACCATACCACAGGAGATCTGAGCCTGAGAAGGGGATTGAGGACTCCTGGGGGCAATACAGCACTGTCCCATCACAGCACCTGCAAAGCTGCCGCGGGGAGACTGGAGTGTCCACTCCCCTTCTGCTTCCCACCACTGATTACCGGAGGCTTTCACTGAGGGGACCCCCCTTCTACAGTAAGAAGTCACTGCAGCATGCTCCAAACCTAGACTGCACCTATACCAACCTTATACCTCATTATACTGAACCTTTACCACATATGAACCACATCTACCTTGCACCTGTGCTGAGACTATACCATACCTAAACTGAACCTATACTGCATGCAGGTTACTGGTACTATTGTTAAGTGCACCGACATTTTAGCCCACTACTTTAGTCCCCAACTATAGCCAGCAGAAGAACATCTCAAAAGACTGCTCTTCTTGTAAAAATTGTTCAGCAAGTCCCCTTTGTTTCCCTGCCCCTTCTTCTACCATCCTCCACTTTGGACAGTGCATATCCAGTCGATTTAGGACTAGCATCACTGCCATAAATGCGCTCTGACAGTATAGTTTCAGCAATTGGTGGATTAAACTTTACTACTGCTCACTGCTGCACTTCAGGTGGCCTTGCTACTACCTATGCTGATTTTAATGCAAAATGTCATCTTATGCCTAGTTTTTGCTGTTAATCACTTTGCATGCCAATTAGAGGTGTTACCATCATCAATAAATTTTATGCTGGCCTTGTTACCAATCATATTGAGCAACAGTATATTATGTTTGCCCTTAATACCTGGTTTGGTGCCTGTTTTGTTTGGTATAGCACTACTACTGGGTTCTCAGTATTACTTTCATTGATTTCCTGTGATATTGTATGTTTGTACACTCAACCTGGTCCATTCCTATAATGGACTTGACCGCCAACATTTTCTTTTGTATATACTGAGATGAAGAAGGTATTTCATAGATTTGCCTTCTATTTATCCCTAGTCACCAACTAGTGACTGGCCTAAATGTTCAGACCTGATCTTTTACTGTTAATACATTTAAATATTTTTTTGAGGTTTGTCTTACTTTTTTTCAAAGCTTGTCATTCATTTAGAATTTTTGCTAACTTGATTATCCCTTGTGACTTTTCTGTGTCCTCCTACAGTTGATTATTTTGGAAACACAATTCTGGAATGACAATTTGTGCTCACGTATGAGTACCTCAATCCATCCAAGCAACCTTTCAGAAGCCTCTTGCTATAATAATAGGTGGTCAGCCTAGATTCACACTTAGGCAGGTGTGAGAATGTATGTAAACCGCACCTGTTGCCGCACCCACAAGCACCCACAGGCAAAATGCACTGCTCCTTAGCCAACATGCAGGGTGACTTTAATTCTTAATAGCACCTACACGCATCTGAAAACACTGCGCATTTTTGGGTGCGTGAAACCCCGTGGTGACTAAGCACCATCCAGTTTCAGTGCAGCTGTGATTTTATAAACGGTGCAGGGACTGTTTTTCCTGCTTTCTCACACGTATAGCAGCCCATGTTGTGCCAGTGCAAATGCAGCACGCAGAGAATGGTTAGATGTGAACCCATCCTCAGTCTGTTGCTCATCTCTTGCTGGTAAGTGAGATTCTGAAGTATTTCTTCTAGCGAGGGAGTGACGCCATTTGAGAAAGTGTTTTCTTTAGTAATACAGGAAAAATTGCATACACATGTGTACTTAGTCAGCTGGTCAGAAAGAGTGTGGGTAATTAACCACTTCCCTACCCACCCATAGTCATATGACGCCCACAGATGGGATCTCCCATCCTGGGTGGGCATCATATGACGTCCTCCCATTCCCGGCTGCCTAGTGACCCGGTGTCCGTCAGGCACCCGCGATTGCCTGGGAACACAGCAGGACCGTGGATCTGTGTATGTAAACACACAGATCCACGTCCTGTCAGTGGAGAGGAGACCGATGGTGTGTTCCCAGTACAGAGGAACACCGATCGGTCTCCTCCCCTTGTGAGTCCCCTCCCCCCACAGTTAGAATCACTCCCATAAGGAACATATTAACCCCTGCAGCGCCCCCTGGTGTTAACCCCTTCCCTGACAGTCACATTTACACAGTAATCAGTGCAATTTTATAGAACCGATCGCTGTGTAAATGTGAATGGTCCCAAAAATGTGTCAAAAGTGTCCGATATGTCCGTTACAATGTTGCAGTCACGAAAAAAAATCGCAGATCGCCGCCATTACTAGTAAAAAAAAAAAAATGCCATAAATAGATCCCCTATTTTGTAGACGCTATAACTTTTGTGCAAACCAATCTATAAACGCTTATTGCGATTTTTTTTACCAAAAATATGTAGAAGAATACGTATCAGCCTAAGCTGAGGGAAATATATATATTTTTTTATATATTATAAAACAATGATGTAAATTTTGTTTGGGAGCAACGTCGTATGACCGCGTAATTGTCAGTTAAAGCGACGCTGTGCCGAATCGCAAAAAGTGCTCTGGTAAGGAAGGGGGTAAAATCGTCCAGAGCTGAAGTGGTTAAATACTCTCTTTACACAGGGAGTCCATGTAGGATAGTTCATGTGCATCACAAAAGTATAATGGCGGTCTCAGGTGTGCTGACTGAGGATGGTTGCCGGCTCGTAACAAGCTAGAAGGGACTCTGCAGAAAACAAGACACAAAGAAGAGCAGATAAGATCATAGATGTGTCAGCGCATTGGAATGATTACGGAGGTTCATCCACTCATAGGGGAAGATCGGCTTGCAGGGGAAGAGGCAACCGGTGGTCCGGTGGCAATGCACGTCACTTCCGTTTGGAGAAGTAGTGGGGAGGTCTCATAGCAGCAGTAATGGGAGATTGATGGACATGGAATTTCAGAAGAGCAGGAATATAAATAAGAATTAGATATAAACTAAAAATAAGAATAAAAATAATAAATATAAAGATAGGGATAAAAATTAAGAAAAAAGAAATACAAATAAAAAATAAAAATAAACAAACAGATTAAAATAAATAAAAATAAGAGAAAGGAAAGAAAAAATGAAGCAAAGGTTGGAGGAAAGGGGGGTGTGGGGAAGGGGGAAGGATGGGATGGGGGGGTGGGATACTGGTGGATGGTGAAGAAAGGGGAAGAGGACATAATAGAAACAATGTGAATAACCATGGGGGTGGGGGGGGGGCACTGGAGGTACTTACTATTGAAGAGCTTACTATTGGAGAGTGCCTAGGTTGGGAATAAGACCATAAGGGTCCATAACCCAAAAATGATTAATAATAACAAATATTAGCCAACAAACCGAGGGAAAATTAAAAAGTATATATAGACAGTTATACATATGTGTCTCTCGAGTCTTCATGTAGCTCCAGTGAGGCCCCCCCCCCCCCCCAATGGTTGTTCACATTGTTTCTATTATGTCTTATTCCCCTTTTTCCACCATCCACCAGTACCCCCACCCCAAATACCCCCCCCCCCCAATCCCACCCTTCCCCCTTACCCACACCACCTTTCCCTCCCACCTTTCCTTATTTTTTTCTTCCCTTTCTCTTACTTTTATTTATGTTCATCTGTTTGTTTATTGTTATGTTTATTTGTATTTATTTTTTCGTTCTATTTTCTTCATCTTCATCCTTATTTTTATCTTTAAACTTTTCTTTTTTCTTTTTATTTGTATTTATAGTTTATATCTAATTCTCATTTCTATTCTTGTTTTTCTGACATTCCATGTTCATCAATCTCCCATTACTGCTGCTATGAGACCCTTTGATTGTCTGATTGCTTAAATTGTATAACATGAAATGTTTACTGTATAACTCTATATGTGTTTTATCATCCATTGGTATGCAAGCCATTGTCCTTTTAATGTTTTTAGTTACACATTCATTCATGTTTCATATAAGCCCATCCTGTCCCCTGTATTGACTTTTAGAGCAGCCTGTCACACCAGCGCACTTGATATACATTATGATCACTTGTGAGCAGTTGCCATGGCACCACATTCAAATTTCCTGGCCGAATAGACCTTAAATACCACTTCCAATATGGCCACCAACATTGGCTAAAAAGGAGCATGCATGCTCCGAGTGCACGATCCTCCTCACTCCTTCTCCAACCGGAAGTGACGTGCATCGCCACCCCAGAGCCGTTCTGAGTGCCTGAAAGCGCTGGGAGCCACCAGCTTTGGCCAGACCACCAGCTGCCTCTTCACCTGTGGGCCAACCGCCTTCCCCTATGTGTGGATGAATCTCTGTAATCATTCCAATGTGCTGACACATCTATTATTCTGTAAGTTCCCAATTGTCTACCTTGGAATAAAATGTTTTAATATTGCTGCACTTAGGTTGGCGCTGCTCTTCTTTGTGTCTTGTTTTCTTTAGGGATCCTGCTGCTTGCAAGTTGTCACAAAGTGACAGAACTGCTAGTGTATTTCTTTTTTTAAACAGTATTCATACAACTTTTTTTTCAAGGTTTCATACTTTATTCCAGTTGAATCCATTTCAACTAATAAATAGACATTAAAAACACCTTTATTTCCTGTATAAAGAACCTTGCCCTGCTTTGCAACAGTAATGTAATTTTAGTGTCATAAACTGGAACATTTTTAGAACAAACAGTACCTCTAGCTGTTTTAAAACCATTACTGGTCGAACTAGAAAATAATGTTTTTTTTTCATATTATCTTTTCTTGTTTATTTTCAAGTCAATACAGCCAAAAAGAAAAAGTATGTTGAAAAAAAAAATGATATATCTAATACTTTAGTAGGCAAATGTGGTTTAAAAGCAGCTTGCTGCCCTTCTGGCCTTGCCACAGGTTACCCACAAAGAGTTCAGTTAAAGTGGTTGTAAAGGAATTTTCTTTTTTTTTTAAAGTGGAACTTTAGTCAGAAAATTAAGTCCTGCTAGATGATAGATCACTTCAGACTGGCCCTATTTGCAGGTATAGCGATGTAAAACATTAAAAATAAGTGCCTATACTATTTAAAATTCAGGAGTCTCACCTTACTCTGCACATGCTCAGTTGCTCTTCATTTTTATTTACTGTTGAATATGTAGAGGCCAATCTGCTGACAGCCTTAACCACTTCAGCTTTGGAAGGATTTACCCCCTTAATGACCAGCCCATTTTTTTTTTGATAGGGCACTACGTTAATTTAACCAAAAATTGCACGGGTGTGTGAAGCTGTACCCAAATAAATTTGATGTCCTTTTTTTCCTCATAAATAGAGATTTCTTTTGGTGGTTTTTGATCACCTCTGTGGTTTTTATTTTTTGCGCTATAAACAAAAAAAGACCAACAATTTTGAAAAAAAAACTATATTTTTTACTTTTTGCTATAACACATACCCCAAAAAATATATAAAAAAAAAATGAATTTCTTCATCAATTTAGGCCAATATTTATTCTGTTACATATTTTTGATAAAAAAAATCCCATTAAGCGTATATATTGATTGGTTTGCCCAGAAGTTATAGCGTCTACAAAATAGGGGATATATTTATAGCATTTTTTTTTTTTACTAGTCACAACGGTGTTCAGCTATTTTTAGTGGGACTACGAAATTGTGGCAAACAGATCAGACACTTTTGACACTTTTTCACAATGCTTTGTTTACACTGGAAGATCCTCGTTCTGGCTCTCTGTAGAGAGATTGCGCATGGCGATGTGCCATGTGTGCCCGCTATAGCTATTACACAAAGCTTCATACCGGTATGGCGATTTCGCAATAAAGCCTCCGTGCAGCAGTATATCTGCAGCAGCTGATCGGCAAGTGGTTAAAGTGGATGTAAACCTTCACATATACCCAGTGAAGTGAATATCCTCAGATGATAAACAGGGATGAAACAAATCTCCCTTCATAAGTTGTACATGATACATCTGCTGTCTTCATCTTTATATACAGTTTAAAAAGAGCACATTGTGTTAGAATTTTCTCTTCCTGATTCACCTGTGGGTGTGTATACTTACTATACAGTGTGAGACACTGTGAGACAGCTGATTGGAGGGAAGGCACACAGCCCCTCCCCACACATGCAGAGCTTGCCTGTGAATAGTTCAGCTTTGTGCTAATCTATGTATAGCTCCCTCCCTGACACAAAATTCAGGCTCCTGTCTTGGAGAACATCTCAGAAGTTATCAGGCTGATAACAGATGATTGGAACAAGAGAAAGCTACAGGACATAGTGCTTTGAAGAGAGATAATTAAACCCTACTGTCCTTTACAGCCAAGGAAGCTGCTTTTGTTTGATCTTCAACTGCCATGGTGCTTTACAAGTGATCAGTTATGGCACTCGCCATTTGATGGTTTGATAGTTTGGTTGAGGACACATTCCCTGCATTCCAGTCATTTTTCCATTTTGTGAAAATGTTAAATTGATAGGTTTAGTTACGCTTTATGATTTATTTCTCTTCACTGGCTCTTGGCTTCAGTAAAATGGCAGCCTACAGCAAGAAGAAACAGGAGCAATGCTGGAGGCAATATACAGCACACACTACTTTTGTTAGCATAAATATTATTGTGGAATGTAAATAACAAACATGTCTACACTTACCTGCTCTGTGCAGTAGAATTGCACAGTGTAGCCCCGATCTTTTTCTTTATGGGTCCCCTTACTCCTCCTCTCTTGCTTGTACCCCAAATAGGAAACCTGGGGGCACTTGTGTGGGCTCACTCCCGAGCCCTTCTGGTGCGTCCATTGTCACAGACGGCAGGGCTCGGCCCTGCCCCCGACTCCCATGTCACTGGGGCCAATTGCTCCCTTCGATGTTAATCTGCCCAATGAGGAGGGAAGAAGTGAAAGTAAAGGAGCACCCGGTATCAAGTAAATGGAGGTATTAAAGATGTTTTATTTGAAGTTTCAGCAATAAAATGAGGCCATTGCTTTTCGGAAGAGTAAGGACTTCATCAGGGCTGCTAATAAAAGTTGTTAAAAAATGATCCTGTTGGGGGAAGCTTTTGAGACATAGATAAGACTGATAGATGTCCAACCGCTGACTGTGTGTTTAGAGGAGGGAGACAACGGCGAGAGACACTGCTCTTATGCACCTCACTGGATCGGACTAAGGTAAGAATAAGGGGGGCTGGGGGGATCCTGAAGCCAAGAAGGTTTTTTACCTAAATGCATACAATGCATTTAGGTAAAAAACCTTGAGGCTGAAGAACCACTTTAAACTTGGACAGTAATGCTGGCCATATGCGCTTCCTGCTGAACCGGCTGAGATTCAAACTGTTACTGGGCAGGCTTATCAATCGATCAATTTGGGTACAACCAGCCTGCTGGATTCTCTTTTGATTATCGCTAGCAGCTGCCATAGCAACTAGTGATAATCACTGTCTTCTCCCGGAGGTGGGCAGGGGAAGCGGCCCCTGCAGCCAGGAGAAGACATTGATTGTCGCGAAAAGAACACAATCGCTAGGCAGGAGGCATTTCCCTGTGAGCACTGTTTGTCTTGATGGGGAATCGTGGGGACATCATGCAAATTTATCATAGCAACATAGAAACATAGAATGTGACGGCAACAAAAGACCAAGAAGTCAATCAAGTCTGGCCATTTTTTTTTGTTTTTTTTGTTTTTTGGGGGGGGGGGGGGGGGGTTATTGTTTTGTTTGCTTGTTTTTTTTTTCTTTTCATTAACTTTGTTGTCTAACTAGAGATCTATGTTTATCCCAAGCAAGTTTTAAGCCATTTGCCAGAAGGAAATTTGCACTGCATATGGCCAGGCTAATTGAGCCCAAGCATAAATGCCCCTTTTTAATGTACACCGCTGATGATGTCAGGTATGACTAAACTATTTGGGTGGAGTCTATGCTCAGTCTCATCACACTAGTTCTTATACTGATCTGCAGATTGTTTTTTTTTAACCTGAACCTTTTTATCTTTGTCTGATTGGACTTGTGTTATCCCAATAAACGATCATGGTTTTATGCTTTGTTGGCATTCTTTTCCTCTTTTTTACACCTCACCTGAGAGCGAGAGAGCAGCCATTTGAACTGATTTATCCTGCCTACATCCACAGGATGTATTCTATGCATTATATGAACCCACGCTTTACTAGGCTCCTATAACGTGGAGTCTAGTCATCTGGTAAGGGCACAGCTTTTCTTTTTTATCACGGTGGAAGGTGCACTTCTGGTGTTTAGTTGTTCATTACCACTGAGAAACAAATATTCAAGAACATTTTAATCTATTTTGGATTCTTGTATGGACTCATCACTGTCACTTTCTAAGTCTTCAAAGACTGTTTATTGTATATACACCTTCTATGCCCCGGTTCACACTATTGCGATGCCAGACATCGCATGTAATGCGCAGCACACTGCTGTTCACATTAAATGTGATGTCTGTGCGGTGCAATGTCAGCCATTATACAGATAGTATGGCTGATATCGCACTGCATTCGGTGCAAACACGCACAGGACCCTTTTTTCAGACCAGAATCGGATCGCATGTGTGTTCACACATATGCGATCCAATTCATGTCCGATCTGTCAGTTCATAGTGCGATATGCGAGCTGAAATGGGGGTGTCGTTAACATATAATGACACTCCCCAGCAGTTCGCAGTTCGCATACGGCAGTGTGAACTGCCGTGCATGCCGGGTACGATGCGGGAACCCGCATTTGATTGGCAGGGTTCTTGCATCGTAATAGTGTGAACCGGCCCTTAATGTACTCACAATTTACATTTTGGTACAGAATAAGATATTCAAACAAAAGCAATGCATTGCTCAGAGCAGTAGAGCCTTAGTATTAGGCTTGTGCAATTCGTTTCGTAACGAATCAAAATTCGGCAAAAAAAATAACAAATTGCAACGAATATGAAAGAAATATAACAAATGAATTTGAATGAATTCGACATTATTCGGTAATTCTTTAAAGATCTAATGAAACAAAAGGTCAGCTCAAAGTAAATCTTATAGTCCAATCAGCTAATTAATTTTGTGCCGGGGGATGGATTACTGGCAAAGTGCATTCCTGAGAACTGAGTTAGAAGGGTGTTGTATTGTATTTGAGCCGAGGAGAAGAGACGTTGTCATTGTGTGTGTGTTAAAAGATTCAATAAACAAACGACTTTTCAAACTACGAATCATTATCACGAATGTCTATACATACATAAATAGCGAATTTCAACAAATACGAACGAATGAATTCGACACTCTATGAATAATAACGAATTATCCGAAAACGTATTAACGTAACATAACAAATATAACAGAACGAAATGATGTATTTTACGAATGACAACGAGCCAAAACTAAACAAAATTTTCCGTTGTGCACAAGTCTACTTAGTATAAAGCTGGAAGTTGCAACTCGGGTGCCGAAGTTGTGGCGTCCTTCCATCCACTTAACAACAAAGAAGAAGGGGTCCCCTGGGGGTGGACTTTTAAGGCACGTACAAATTATAATAGTATACAAATTATTTTATTACATAAAACCAACAAAAGGTAATTGAATATACAGTATACATTAAAAAGTACACCAACAGGTATATATACAACCAGTATTGATGCTATGTCGTATCATTCATTTGAACAGAGACAACCTACGCGTTTCGGAGCTTGGAAAAGCATGTCCTTCTTCAGGGGTGTGTGGATACAACGTTTTTGTAGAATAATACTGTTAACATGTATGACAATAGCCGCTGGGCACCATTTGATAAAAGGACAAATAATTGTACAGGATCATATAGGTATATTTGACTCCGCCAATGCTCCAGGTATGTCCCCCAGTCTATCTATATTCAATAGAGTGTTGTAGAGATCCTGCAGGAGTGGTGTGAAAACAGATCTGCAGTCCCCTATTGGGGAAATTTTTTTTCACATGAACTGGGACTTTTATAGTTGTTTTACCCAGAATAACACTTCACCATATGGAGTTGTGGGAGAGGATAAGAGATCCGTCCAGCCGGCGTCCTGCAAATAAGGTCCACTTAAAAACATTATAGCTAACAGAAAAAAAACAGCTGGCAACTCCATAAACCTCAGATATTTTTATTTTGCCATACCAGTGAGTACAAAGACAGTGCCAGGCGCGTTTCGGCAATAAGCCTTGTTCACAGTATAGATAAGATATTATTCTATTCTCAAATCCCTTTCCTATTCTGTTGTCTGTTCTCTTGTTATGTTTCTACTTTAAAAAGCACACTAAAATTGTTGGTTGTTTTTCAAGAAGCATTCATTATAACTCAATGCCCTACACTACTAATTCTGCACATTGTACAAACCTTTCTCTCTGTGTATATGTGTAACTTCATACAAATAAACAAAACCAAAAAGAAACGGGACCTTCAAACTATCTCACAATGCCCCAAAGAAACAATGGTTTTGTTCATTAGTGAATGAATGCACTGACTTGAAAGGTATGCAAATCAGAAGTTATGACTTTCCTCATCTGGTCGCTTGTTAAAGGGTCATTGTTTTAGTTAGTATTGAAGCCAGAGAAAGCCAGGAAACTAGCATTTGCAGGTGGCCAGCAATGGCAGCTTACGTATTTCTCCCAGCATAGGTTTCCTTTAATACATTTACGTAGTGGGCTTTTACGATTTATTGCACTCCATCTGCGATTACTGAATAGCCTTTTTCAAGCATTAGTTTTTACCAGAGAGACAGAATTCAATTGGCATGCATTGCCTGATATCAAGCAGATGGCTAAGAGACATTTTTTCATTTCTAACCTGGGGTTCTAATGTAAATGGAGTATATGCCCTCAGCCTAGCACAGTCAGAGTCTTTCAACCATTATCCCCTACAAAAAAAAACAAAAAACAAATATGATTCCGTTACCGCCTGAATAACAGGATTCAATATTGTTAGATTCACTTATTGTACTACTGAAGCAAACTCTTCAGTGCACCAGGCTGACTTCAAACACATTGTAAAATCCAGTGGAGACGGAGCACATCATCCTAATGTGAAGACAGCGTGATAAATTCCATTCCACCATTACATTCCTTTGCCTAGAGACACTGAAGCAGAGCAAGTTTATTTAATGAGAATGTAACTTGTATTATTTAGGGCATGTTTAAACAGTGAGCCATAATGCAACTAAATTTATATAGCATCTGCACAGCGCTCCGCAGATTCGGAGAGCAACTTTTTATCCTGTCATTCTCAGTAAAAACGATCATTAAAGATCCAAAATGAGCCAGCTGCGATATTTTGTGATTGAAGCTAAGTCTTTGGTGGTGACAAATGGAAATGTACTTACCATAAATTAGAATCCCACACAGAGCCTCGCGCTAGGTGTTTTAAGTGCAGCTTTTGGCTTTGCTGTGTACTGTTATATATTTTCTCTCATAGCCACTCTATTAGCTGAAAGATAGTACTTAGCTTTGATGCCAACAAAGTGACAGGAAGATGGGTCCTAAATATGATAGCTGTACAGCAGTTAAATGACTATTAAATGTAAAGATATGATTTATTTACTTCTAATGCCGTCTAGTTGTCTCATTACAAAAAAAACACAAAAAAAAAAACACTTATAGCACCTATTTTCATGATAGATGGAATTTCACGTGTCCATAAAACCCTTCCCTTTAGGATTTTGGGAATTTCACCAAATTATATTACACCACCATAAGCTGAATACAGACCATTGACTTTCATACGCACTTCAATTATTAAATGGCAGTTTTGTTCTGTAACAACAAACAGGAGTTGTTTGTAATAGTGGTAAAGATACTAAGTGGTAAAGATACTATGGGGGTTATTTACGAAAGGCAAATCCACTTTGTGCACTTGAAAGTGCAGTCACTCTAAATCTAAGGGGTAGATCTGAAATGAGTGGAAGCTCTGCTGATTTTATCATCCAATCATGTGCAAGCTAAAACTCTGTTATTTATTTTCCTTGCATATCCCCCTCAGATCTACAGTGAATTTATTTCCAAGTGCACTTGTAGTGCAAAGTGGATTTGCCTTTCGTAAATAACCCCCTATATCTTATCTTCCTTAAATTGACCAGTCCTCTTATGATAAAAGAAGAAGCTATTTATGTGATGTTTACCACAGTTAAAAGGCAACTGATGTACTACTGGCTATACATCTGGATCTGGGCAGCTTTACTACTGGACCATGCTATTTAAAGCCCAACTCCAGGTTGGGTAAAAGAGGGGAAAAAAATCACTCCCTGGCATCTTAAAAAAATACAATAAGCAGCTCTGACTGCAATAGTGAACTGTTCTCTACGTCTGTCCACTGCAGATTCGCTGATCCAGCAATGCTGTGCAATTCTTTTTCAGGGTTTTATAATGTTTAGTGTCATTTAGCCCAACTTTTGTAAGCTCAAGGTGTCAAAGGCCTACCCCCACCCTAGACTCACAGAAGAAAGCTTCAAAGAGCAGCCCTACATCTCTTTGTAAGCCTTTAGAATCCACACACGACCAGATAGAAGACTAATGCCCTGTACACGCGATCGGACATTCCGACAACAAAATCCATTGTATTTTTTCTGACGGATGTTGGCTCAAACTTGTCTTGCATACACATGGTCACAGAAAGATGGTTGGAAATTCCGAACGTCAAGAACGTGGTGACGTACAACACATACAACGAGCAGAGAAAAATGAAGTTCAATAGCCAGTGCTGCTCTTTTGCTTGATTCTGAGCATGCGTGGCACTTTGTGCGTCGGAATTGTCTACACACGATTGGAATTTACACAAACGGGTTTTGTTGTCGGAAAATTTTAGATCCAGCTCTCAAAATTTGTGTGTCGGAAATTCTGATGGAAAAAGTCAGATGGAGCCTACACAGGGTCGAAAATTTCCGACAAGCTCCGATCACACATTATCCGTCGGAAAGTCTGACTGTGTGTAGTGGGCATAAGAGGCCCTCAAAATCATGTAAACGGACTGAAGACTCCGGGAAAAAGGTATGTATGTATGTATGTATGTAAGTGCTCATACACAGCGTTCTGTGTGTGCGCACGTACACTCATTGGCTAATGGGGAAGCCAATCAGCAGGTCCGGCTGACCCTATGTGTGCCGGGCCGCCCACAATTGTTCCCCACAGTGACAGAACGGGGATCTTCCATAGAAAATAAGGCAGATCTCCATTCTGACAGGGGATCACACAGAGATCCTGTCTTTCTGCTATGCAGGAAGATGGATTTGTGTTGTCCCAAGCAGCCCATCCCCCCACACAGTTAGAAACACACTGAGGGAACACAGTTAACCCTTTGATCGCCCCTGATGTTAACCCTCTCCCTGCCATTGTCATTAGTACAATGTCAGTGCATATTTTTAGCACCGATCACGGTAATAATGTCACTGGTTCCCAAAAAGTGTTGAAAATGTTAGTTAGGTGTCCGATCTGTCCGCCGCAATATCGCAGTCCCGCTAAAAATCGGTGTTCTCTGCCATTACTAGTTAAAAATTTGAAATAATAATAAAAGTGCCATAAATCTATTTTGTAGACATTATAACTTTTGCACAAACCAATCACTACACGCTTATTGAGAGGTTTTTTACCAAAAATATGTACCAGAATATGTGTGTAAGCAGTGGGACATACTGGGACTTCTAGGCAATGCCATGGTGAGTATGTATTGCTGGAGCACAGTGAGCCTGCATTTGATGGACAGTGAGGCTGCATTCACAGGCACAGTGAGGCTGCATTCAAAGGCACAGTGAGGCTGCATTCAAAGGCACAGTGAGGCTGCATTCATGGGCACAATGAGTATGTATTCATGGGCACAGTAAAGCTGCATTTGATGGACAGTGAGGCTGTACTGATGGCGACAGTGAGGCTGCATTCACAGGCACAGTGAGGCTGCATTCATGGGCACAGTAAGGCTGCATTCACTGGCACAGTAAAGCTGCATTTGATGGACAGTGAGGCTGCATTCATGGGCATAGTGAGGCTGCATTCACGGGCACAATGATGCTGTAGTCATGGGCACAGTGAGGCTGCATTGATGGGCACAGTAAGGCTGCATTTATGGGCACAATAAGGCTGCAATCATGGACACAGTGAGGCTGCATTCACAGGCACAGTGAGGCTGCATTCATGGGCACAATGAGTATGCATTCATGGGCACAGTAAAGCTGCATTTGATGGACAGTGAGGCTGTACTGATGGCGACAGTGAGGCTGCATTCACAGGCACAATAAAGCTGCATTCATGGGCACAGGAAGGCTGCATTCACTGGCACAGTAAAGCTGCATTTGATGGAAAGTGAGGCTGCATTCATGGGCACAGTAAAGCTGCGTTTAATGGACAGTGAGGCTGCATTCATGGGCATAAGGAGGCTGCATTGATGGGCACAAGGAGGCTGCATTCACAGCACATTGAGGCTGCCATTCATGGGCACTCACGTCACAGTGAGGATGCATTCATGGACACAATGAGGCTGCTTTAATGGGCACAATGAGGCTGAATTCATGGGCACAGTGAGGCTGCATTCATGGGCAAAGTGATGTTACATTCACATGCTGAGTGATGATGCATTCATGGGCACAGTGAGGCTGCATTCATGGGCACAGTGAGGCTGCATTCATGGGTAGTGAGGCTGCATTCATGGGCACCGTGAAGCTGCATTTGATGGACATCTGAGGCTGCATTGATCTCTCGTACCATGTCTGCAGCCTCTGACC
The DNA here is from genome assembly GCF_037356315.1 of Lithobates pipiens. Lineage (NCBI taxonomy): Eukaryota > Metazoa > Chordata > Amphibia > Anura > Ranidae > Lithobates > Lithobates pipiens. Next base: position 321,720,743 of record NW_027507718.1, read on the forward strand.
ATCTCCTGTAACATGTCTGCAGTCTCTGACCTTCTCTTGTATCATGTATGCATTCTCTGACCATCTCCTGTGTCATGTCTGCATTCTCTAACCATCTCTTGTACCATGTCTGCATTGCCTGACCATCTCTTGTATCATGTCTGCAGTCTCTGACCATCTCCTGTATCATGTCTGCAGTCTCTGACCATCTCCTGTATTATGTCTACAGTCTCTGACCATCTCTTGTATCATGTCTGCATTCTCTGACCATCTCTTGTACCATGTCTGCAGTCTCTGACCATCTCCTGTACCATGTCCGCAGTCTCTGACCATCTCTTGTACCATGTCTGCAGTCTCTGACCATATCTTGTGTCTATGACCATCTCCTGTATCATGTCGGCAGTCTCTCAGCATCTCTTATATCATGTCTGCAGTCTCTGACCATCTCTTGTATCATGTTTGCATTCTCTGACTATCTCTTGTACCATGTCTGCAGTCTCTGACCATCTCCTGTACCATGTCCGCAGTCTCTGACCATCTCTTGTACCATGTCTGCAGTTTCTGACCATATCTTGTGTCATGTCTGCATTCTCTGACCATATCTTGTGTCATGTCTGCATTCTCTGACCATGTCTGCATTCTCTGACCATCTCTTGTATCATGTCTCTGACTATTTTTTTACCATGTCTGCAGTCTCTGACCATCTCTTGTATCATGTCCGCAACCTCTAACCATCTCTTGTCTTATATCATGTCTGCAGTCTCTGAGGGAGTCTGGAGAGGAGTCAAAAGAGGGAGCGCTGCTGGGATGGGGATCATGGGAGAAGTCAGACGTGTGTGGACTGTGGAGAGGAGACTAACCCCCGAAGGAGCTGCTGGTTATTTTTGGTCTTACCATTACCTTCCGCTTCTATTTTTTGTTGCACGTCTAGGGGATGTCCCATGGTACGTGACCCAGTAACTTGAGACTGACAATAGATCTTTGAACTTGGGATCAGAGGGTTGGAATTCAGGTACTCTCCATGTCAAAGTCTATAAATGTTAAGGAACTTGCTTACTTTGACTGCATCCAGAGAATAGCCATTCACAGCTGGATGAACACTCAGGTTGGATAGTCCCTCTCTCACAAGGCCTAGCAGCCAACAAGGTGCTTACTCAGGAACAGAGTCTTTTTCACTGACGTTGTTGCAGAACATGTAGGAAACTATGCTGTAGAACACTTGTAGGATACCTGGATCTTTCAGCCCACTCAGCGATATCCACAAGACCGGATTCTCTCAGTTACTTCAGCCCTTCCAGGCTCTTGTTAAGAAAACCAAACTCACACATGGTGTTCTTCTAAAGAGTCCTCTCCTGGAATGCTTGAAGTTCAATGGGTCTCTCCCAGACCGGAGACAGCACACATCCACCTCAGAATCCTCCTCTAGTTTCCATGCCTTGGGCTAGCCAGCCCCGAGGCATCAAAGTCAGGTGGATCCGCACCCCAGGCAATAGCTTTCCTGGGGGCTGGTCAGGAGGACCAGGACCAAGTAATCAGCACATCATACTGGACCGGAACCCCGAACCACATGACGCCCGCATCTTAAATACCCTCTCCCAGAGGGCACAGCGAGAGGACCACTCCCACTGACCTGACTCCAAGAAAGAGTAACTTAAGTGCTTGACCAGTGCCCCCTGTGGCCAGGCTGAACATCTTACAGTCCAGTCAGACTGACACAGAAGTCAAATTTAGACAAAATAGACCCAAACCAAACTGTAGTTTGGGTAAAGTTTTAACTTTGAAAAACATAGCGCGTGCTCTTCAGGAGCCCTACATATAGATAGATAGATAGATAGATAGATAGATAGATAGATAGATAGATAGATAGATAGATATAGATCGATCTATCCATATACATAAAAACAAAATAGATGCAGCGCTAATAACAACACATAATTGAAATACGTGATTAATTAATTTGTGAATAATGAATACAGTTAATTAACCACAAATGGAAAAAAAAGAAGAAAAAGAAAAAAATGTGATCAAAAAAAAGAAAAAAGAAAACTAATGCAGAGTCCCTTTAGAATCAATAGTGAAAAAATGAATATAAAGTGTCCACGCAATAAGTGAGTAATATTGATCTCCGTGATCAATCTTTAAACCGCATGCAATGTGCGTCCTCTTCACCACAAATAATGTATAGATTGCCTGCTTACCAGAGGGCGATGACTGCCAAAAGAACAGTCTCGCCTAGCATTTGGGAAATAGGTCTCCCGCAACCCTTTAGACGTTCATAGAGCCTCCGTATGTAACACTCAATACCGGGAAACAAAAGAGACTTCCATAGTGTGATACCATAAAATCAATACGTTTTTAATAAAGTTTGCACTCACAAATTAGCAGTCATCAAATGGCGAAAATATATCCAAGTGTGTAAATCTCCAATGCGGTCTTGCCAAAACAATCGCTCTACTTCCTTGTTCCTGTATCTTGCGGCTAGCGTGATGACATCACCCCACGTAGGGTGGAGTCATGGACCCCACCCTACGCGTTTTGCCAGCAAACGGACGTCGTCTGGGGATTGGCCAGATATTATCCATATATATATTTATAAAGCTCTATGTGCTTTCATATATAATACACCCTTCAAATGTGCTTTAAAATGCATGGCTTTCCCTTTCATTAACAAGAAAATAATTAAGTTTGTTGTTGGGCTGGTATAATAATGCTATGGGGCTGGTATGAATTTTGGGGCTGGGTGGCACTGCAGTATTATAGTGTGTATTCTCTGTGGTAATGTAGGATGTACCTTCTGTATCTAAAAATGCACTTGTATCCTCCTTGTTCCTGTTCATGTTTCTAATGCTGTAAGACATGTAAAGATGTCTTCCATAAAAGTAAAGCCGTATTACTGCATCCAAGAAGCCTCCAGCACTTATATCAATACTCTGCACAATAAGGGCAAGGTTGAGGTTAAGTGGCAACAAGACTCCTTTTATAAGATACGGTGGTGGTAGTTTTAGATTTGTAGAGCAGTAAGCAAGGGGTTAAGCACTGTCCACTCCCCTTTCCCCACAGAGTGTATAATATAAATCTTTTTTGGGATGAGGAGTGTGGTGTGTTTTAAATAGACTACATGCAGGCTATGCAGGAACAGCCTGCAAGTTTAAGCTGACACAACAATGTTTCAGAATTGTGGCCAGGAAGCGGAATGCTTTGTTGTATATCGGACCAAATCCATTGAATTGAAGCTATCCTGCCCACACACACCTGGGTATAAAAATAAGCAGACCTTTTATTCTGGTAAGTTACCTGTTCACTTTTCCATCCTGACTGATTAGCTATTCAGTAACAATCTCATTATAGTGTAATAAGAGGAACAGTGGTGGAAAAGGTCTGAGATAGGTGGTTTGACACTACTTTGTTGGTCCTTTCACATTTTAAATTATAATGCGATTTTGGGTTGCAGTCCCCTGATTAATCAAAATAACTGATTTTGTGTTACAACTAGTCTAGTCCGGTGTGCTGCTAGCTGCATGTGCCTCCCTCCCTTCACTTACCGATCCCCATCCTCACTGTGCTGCAGCAGCTGCAGCTCACCCTGAGCTGCCCTGTTGTGTGTGGATCGGAGCAGGCTGTGGCAGCAGTAGCTTGAGCCAATCAACAGTGGCAGAGAGCACTTTTTCTGAAGCTGCTGAGAATCATGGGATATGTAGGCCAAAGAGGGGAACTGTGCAATGAAGGCTATGGGCTGTGCATTTTAATACCCAGGATTCCTTGCACATGGGGAGGAGAGGATAGAAGTTTTCCGTAGGCAAATTATGGAGGATCTGGGGTACTGCTGCACAGGGAGAGAAAACACGCAGATCGCAACAACCAATAACTGGCCTTTGCCTCAAACGAGCAAATGGAAGGGTGATGCATGTCAAAGAACAATGACCAAGCTCCTTGCTGCAAAGGCCAGTTATAGGTTGGGGTGGTTGCCATTTGTTTGTACTGTTGGTAATTGGTGAGGGAACACACTGGATACCTTCACTGCCATTGTGCTATCCCTGTACCTATAAGGAGGGGTGGGCTCCCTTCAGGCATACTTGCCCCTAATCTATCCATTATTATATATGTGCTCCAACTGGAGACTCTCAAATTATAAAGTTAGGACTGACCTGGCTGCTGCAGCTTATGCATGTATTTGTGTATAGAAATTCATCTGTGCTCACCCAAACACTCATGTGAATGCTGCAATCTCCTGATAAAATGAAATACTTAATTCCCACATAGATATATAAACAAAAAGGAGATGTGCAAACTATATGAATACAAAATTGAGAATGTGATCAAAATATAAAAATTAAATGTATCACTAAAACATCAATAAGTGATAATAAATCAACTTCGATGTAAAATCTCAAAGGATTGTGAATAAATTGTGATTACTTGCATAAATAATATGTTCACACAAACATTATTTGGATTATTATGTCCCAAAATCTCCAAACTGAAACAAAGTAATAGGTGAAAAAACCGAAGACTAATGATGCCACTTTCCACACTCAGTAAAACTTGATCATATGCTTCAGATCTGGAAAGGGGACATATATAAACGGAGCCAGATGGCCTCTTACTGAATCTGATGGACCCTAAATTATAGGGGTCAAACTCGCCTGATATCAACCATACACTGAGGTGATTTTCAGCCAATCTGTTCCAGATGATTGCTCAGCAACTCTCCCACATTTCAGACTTCAAGTGGAGATAATCATTCAGCATACTCCAGCAGCAGAAACGGGGGAGGTCTGGGTACTGCCCTAAATTATGGGTTCCCTTATCTTTACAATTTTGGCCTTAGGGGAGCAGTGACATCTAGGACTGACACCTCTGAGCTTGATACCCCCAACTTGGGCTCGGCTGGGCTGGGCTGCTCTCCCCTAACAGCTGGAAGAGAAGCCCATCTAGTAGGGGTGGTGAAGGGAGTGCAGGTAGGCCTAGACAGTTGGTGGTAATGGGGGATTCTATAATCAGAAGGGCTGATAGAATAATTTGTCACCAGGATCGCCTCAACTGAATGGTTTGCTGTCTCCCTGGTGCCAGGGTTCAGCATGTGGTGGACCAGGATGATGAATTACTGGTAGGGACTGGGCATGACCCAGCTGTCTTGGTCCACATTGGAACCAATGACAGAATATATGGAAGGTGGAGGCTCCTTAAGAACCAATTTAAAAAACTAGGCTGCAAGTTGAAGAGAAGGCCCTCCAAGGTGCTATTCTCTGAAATATTGCCTGTGCCATGTGCAACACAGGAAAGGCGGGGGACGATTAGAGAGCTGAATGCATGGCTAAAGGCCTGGTGTAAGGAGGAGGGATTTGGGTTTTTAGAGCACTGGACTGACTTTTCATTGGGGTGCAACCTATATGCTAAAGATGGTTTGCACCTAAATGGAAGGTGGTCTTCTGTGCTGGGGGAGAGGTTTATGGGATGGCTGGAGGAGTATTTAAACTAGGAGTGTGGAGGAGGGTGAATTTGATTATAATGGGTCAGACAGGTCAGACAGGGGTCAGTCCCTATTGGTGGGTGGACTGGGGATAGAGGGGGAGGGCTATGGCAGATGATATGAAGGTGCCTATGTCACAATCAACCATTGGAAATGGTACTATTTGTACTAAAATCAAAATTATGCAACATACGTTTGCAAAATGTGACAGTGAATTAAAATGTTCACCAATGCCAGAAGTCTGCCAAGCAAAATAGGTAAGTTGGAAGCTCTGGTGCATGAGGAGAACTATGATCTAATTGGTATTGCTGAATCTTGGCTTAATTCTTCTCATGACTGGGCTATTAATATTCCTGACTATGCTCTCTTTCGGAAAGACGGTAAAACGGAGGGGTGGTGGTGTCTGTCTCTATGTGAGAAGTGATCTCAAAGCGAGTGTTAAAGAGGACCTAGTTGATGGAGAGTGTGCTGAGTCTGAAGCATTATGAGTGGAACTGTACATGGTTGTGCGTACTCCAAAGGTTGTCATTGGAGTTTCTTATAGACCTCCCAGTGTTAGTGATGAGGTAGAGACTCAGCTCCTTGCCCAGATGGTAAGGGTTGCAAGGGCTGGGACAGTGATAATAATGGGGGATTTTAGCTACCTGGAAATTGACTGGAGTAACGGCACTGCTGGGACAGTTAAAGGGCAAAATGTATTTTTAGTTTATTTTTATTATATAAAATAGCCAAAAATGAAAAAGGCCTGTAAACAAAACGCAGCTAAACGTGAGTTACTGTGTTTAGAAGCGTTTGGCACTTGAAATGCCTCTAAACTGCATTCCAAAAAAAGCCTCTAAACTCAAATGCCTAGAAACTACTGTAAACGACCCTGTGTACATTTACTAATAAGATAAAATAGAGGAGAGTTCAGGAGCAGTTGAAAAAAATGCTCAACTGATCCTAAACATCTGTTTAGCAGCTGCAGTGTACATGAGGCCTTACAAGACAACTTTATGGTCCAGTTTATTGAGGCCCCAACTAGGAATGATGCTCAGCTGGACCTGGTAACCTCAAACCATGCAGAGCTTATTACCAATATTCATATAAAAGAGCATCTGGGTAGCAGTGACCATAACATGATTTCATTTAATGTTAGCTGTGAGCAACAAACATGTGTGGATAAGATAAAAGCACTTAACTTTAAGAGAGCAAATTTTCCAAGGATGAGATCTGCTCTACAGGACTTAGACTGGTAGGGAATATTGGCATAAATGGACACAGAGCCGAAATGTGAATTCTACAAAGTGACTGTATGTAAACTTACTGCAAAGTATAGTCCCATGGGCAATAAGTTTAAAAGGCTAAAAATAAAACCTATGTGACTCACAGCCAAAGTTGAAATGGCTATAAATAATAAAAAAAGAGCTTTTAAAAAATATAAAAATGAATCATCGTTTAAATGTTACATAGAATATAACAGAATATGTAAAAGGGAAATCAAGAACGCAAAAAATCAAAACTAACGACAGACTGCAATATATAGTAGGACAAACCCTAAAAAATTCTTTAAATACATTAATAGTAAAAAGGTCCGGTCTGAGCATGTATCCCCATAACAAAATAATCTAGAGTGGGTGACTTGGGACAAAGAGAAGGCAAATTTATTGAATACTTTCTTCAGCTCTGTGTATACAAAGGAACATGGGGGAGCTCATGTCCATAATGGGGGTGGTATTGACACAAATGATCCACAATGGCTCAAAAGGAATATAGTCTAGAAATATTTAGACAGAATGAAGGTGGATAAATCACCTGGACCTGATGGCATCCACCCACAGATCCTAAAAGAATTGAGCTCTGTCATTTCAAGGCCATTGTTTCTAATTTTTAGGGACTCGTTAATGACTGGAATGGTACCACTAGATTAGCACAGGGCCAATGTAGTGCTCATATTTAAAAAGGGATCAAAGTCTTTACCAAGTAATTATAGACCTGTTAGTTTAACTTCTATAGTCGGGGAGATACTGGAGAGTTTAATAAAAGACCACATAAACGAGTTCTTGTTGGAAAAAAATATTTTAAGCAACAAACAACATTGATTCATGAAAAACAGAAGTTGTCAAACAAACCTGATTTCTTTTTATGAGGAGGTAAGAAAAACCTTGGACAGAGGATTGGCTGTGGATGTGGTATACCTGGTTCATGTGTAAGGTAAAGTCTACAGGTTTGGGAAGATCAATTTGAAAAAGGATAGAAAACTGGCTAAAAGACAGAATTCAGAGAGTAGTGGTTAATGACTCGTACTCTGAATGGTGTAAGATTATCAGTGGAGTACCCCAAGATTCACTCCTGGGGCCCTTACTTTTTTATATCTTTATAAATGATATAGGGTCTGGGATTAAAAGTAACATTTCTGTCTTTGCAGATGACACTAAGCTATGCAGTGAAATAACGTCTTTACAGGATGTCTCCAATTTACAAGCCGACCTCAATGCACTAAATTGGTAACTAAGTGGCAAATGAGGTTTAATGTTGATAAATGTAAAGTTATGCACTTGGGGGCTAAGAATATGCATGCATCATACATACTAAGAGGAGTACAACTGGGGGAATCAATAGTGCAGAAGGATCAGGGAGTTTTCATAGATCATAAGCGCAATAATGGCATGCAATGCCAAGCTTTCATTTTAATGTCATCACAGAAGATTAGGGGGTACTCTTTACATCTAGAGGAAAAAAGATTTAATCTCCAAATACGGAAAGATTTCTTCACCGTAAGAGCTGTGAAAATGTCGAATAGACTCCCTCCAGAAGTGGTTCTGGCAAGCTTAGTCGATTGCTTTAAAAAAGGCATGGATTATTTCCTAAATGTACATAATATAACTGAGTACTAACATTTATAGTTAAAGTTGATCCAGGGAAAATCCGATTACCTCGAGGGGGATCAGGAAGGAATTTTTTCCCCTGCTGTATCAAATTGGAGCATGCTTTTCTGGGGCTTTTTGCCTTTCTCTGGATCAAATGTGGGTGTAGCTTTGTGTATATGGGATTGTATTTTTTTTTGGTTGAACTTGATGGACTTGTGTCTTTTTTCAATCTGACAAACCATGTAACTATGAGATCCAACACCATTTCTCTTCCAGGTTAAATGGTGATCAACGTAATTTATCCCTCTTTGCTAGGGCTCAGACTTTACTGGCTCTACTCTAGTCCTAGCCCAAATAGTATAGAAGGAATCATATTGTTCCTTTAGTTTATACATTCATTGTTCGTTCTCCATGATCTCATTTACTATTTTAAACCACTTTTTTATAGAGAATATTTTTTAACCACTTTTTCATAGAGAATGTTTGGGCAGTTCTCTAGAAGCAGGGCATAAGGCTCATGACCACATTGAGAAGGTAATGAATCAAGATCATTTTATACTTCTCAATGAACAATTGAGTTGCATAAAAAAAGGATAGTTAGCATATCATCTGGGACCTCTAGATGTGGATTTTTCAGACTTGATCCCCCCTCTATCCCCCCCCCCCCCCCCCATTTTCAATCTGAATTTTATGATGCATAGGGAATTCCCACCACAAATGGGAAACTAAACCCAAGAATAAAAAAAATTATAGTTTTGCAGCCTACCTGTCCTCTACAGAGTGGATGCATTTGTTTTTGTTTTTCACCCTTTTTTTATTTATTTTAACCTGGTAATTCTACCATTAATGCATTTCTTGTCCTAGGGTGACAATCGCACTGAGCAGTGTTTTATCAGTTCACTAAATTTATGGCTGGATGTACTGCTACCTTTTTTTGCACTGAATACATATAGACACTTTCAATGGTCTAATTAACAAACCAAAAGGGTGCAAATAAGACAAATTTAATGTCAGAGTTTACATAAAGGTCCTTCTCTCATTCCATCAAAAAATAAGGCTCATGATTGGTCTAAAAGCCTAGTACACACTACTAGTTTTTTTCCAAAAGTGGAACTTCAGCTTTAACGACTCCTGACCCCTTGAGAGGCCACATTTGGCATGTCATTTTTTTGAGGGGGGGGGGGGCAGGTACCTAGGTTTAACAGGTATCCAGCTCCCACTTCTGTTCACGGCGCAGCGGCGCAGAGTGGAAGTTCTCCTCTCCCCCCTCCCTCCCTGCAATCTTATGGGACACGTCACAGGTCCCAGAAGATTGCCCGGTCATTCAGAACGCACAGCCTCATTCATGTATGCGCAGTGCATACCCGGCTGGGAAACCGCAAGCTGTCACAGCCGCGTGCTCATAGTTGCAATGCCGGCACCGCAGAGTGGAGAAGCGAGGCTTTGGGAGGGCCGCATTGCTGGATCATGGGACAGGTGAGTGTGTGTTTATTAAAAGTCAACAGCTACACTTTTTGTAGCAGTTGACTTTTAATAAACACAGAAATGGATGAAACTCTGCTTTAAAGAAAAAAAACTGACAGCTCCGGACAAGCCACTGTACTAACTATCCAATATAAGTACAGCAATCTCCCCTGCTGTGCTATTGTGCTCTGACAGGAGGTGGCCCCCGCCATTGGCTGAGAGTGCTGATCGGGAGCCAATTGGCAGGCCTTTTTCAATCATGCCCACTCAGCTGGCTTCTGACCGGCTGCCGTACACATAGGCCGAGTGTTTGACAGTTTCTATTCAACCAGCCGATATTGTCTGACATTCGCCCCATCTGTACGAGGCTTTAGACTCAGAAATGCTTTCCCTGGAATTTGTTAAGCACTGATATGTATTTAGAAGGGTAATGGTAGGGCCCTGCTTTCAAAACACTAGAATAAGCAAGACGCCTAGCTACCATTTGCTATCAAAGCCTATAATTTAGAGTAGGGACTGCTGGAGTGGATATAAGTGATGGAGTTGCCTATGGAATTTAGTTATTTATAACTAGTTTTATTAAATTATCAACAGTGCATGCTAGTATGAAATTTGATTTATTGGAATACCAAGTGTATATATTATTATTATAATATGTTTATTTTAATGATTAATTTTACACGCATTGCACAACTGATGATACCAAAAGAAGGATCCCCTTGTAAACATGCATTATATACACTGTACAGTTAATAATACACCACTTGAACACTTGAGCTGGGAACATCTATTAAAAGGAATTGAACTTGACAGGAGAGATAAAAAAGGTAAGTAATAAAAAATTGTCTTTGTCCTTCAGTAGTCAACAGCCTTTGTATGAGTAAAGTGATAAAGCCATCATCGGCCCAAGCTAATGTCGATAACACTTTGTCCACAGGAATGCTTTCACTAGTCTACAAGTAAAAATGTGCTCTCCAAGTCAGTCTGAGGCAGTTGTACTTTCAGGTAGCACACCACATTGTCACACATCCTGGTTCTGCCTACCCTACCAAATACACTGTGACAAAATAATTGTAAAAGAGAAAAATACACAAGGACAACACTACCTTTTTAAAGTAGCATATGCATTAACCCATGTTTAAGTAAATGCTATATAATATATATTTTAATGCTTCTAGCATTAGTAAAGGTATATTATGTTTACTTGTTTTAAACATTTTTTTTTTATTTCTTCAGTTACTTCCTGGTTTCTGGCCTAGTCCAAAATTATGTCATACATCCCAGGTCAGAGTCTTTTTGGTAATTTTTTTATCCTCATGCCTGAGCTAAGTGTAGATTGATTCCAGGCAGTAAATGCCTGGACACTTGAGTTGTCTGCCCTTACTCAAGATGGTTGCAGCTAGTAATAACTAGGGGGCGTTTTTCAATGCAATTTAAAAAAAAAAAAAAAAATTAACATTGTAATAGCATTTTCAGTTTATGGTGCTTAGATACAGTTAAAACTCCTGCCGTCTGGCAGGAGGTTCAGAAATATAAATTTAAGGGACAAACCGATTTAGGGGAAGTTTCTTTCCAAGGGCTATCAAGGGTCTAAATGGTAATTTTGAATAATAGTATTTAACTGCAGGTGACCTGGCTTTGCTGTGGTGGCGAGGGATCTTGTTTTAGGTTTTTTATATGGGGGGCAAACTGTTTACATGTGTGTATGCTGAGGATGTTACATGTTTACATATGTGTGGAGCTTTTATAGAATTTCATTGTAATTTGTGTTTCAATGACAATAAAGTATTTATCTTATCTCATCTTAAAATGGTATTAAACCCAAAAGCAAACATTTATTTTATTGCAACTTACCAATTCTTAGATTTGGTGGCTGCATTCATTTTCTTTTTTAAAGCATTCTTTCCTTTATTTTCACCTTCTGATTTAGTCATTAAGTCTGTTGTTTTTGCAAAAGAAAAAGCTGTTCTGTATACAGTATGTGGCAGGTAGAGGGTTAAAACAAATAATTTACTACTGACATGGGGTGGTTGAAATGATCAGCTTTTATTCATTTATTTAAAAGCTTTATCCCAAAAGGAACAAAACTATTGTGTTCACTACTTAAAAAGAGTTAGTTGGAGTTTGGCTTCAATTTGTTTAGTGAATTTAAATCTGCTAATCCCATCTAACGTTCCCCTCCCCCAGACTGCTATCATAGGATTCTCTGTTGCTCCCTTATCCAGAGTTTAAGGACTCTAATACAGGAGGTTTGTTACTGGCCAGATCACAAGGTGAAAAGATGCAGGAAAATGGCAGAAAATAAAACCGATGCAGCCATCACATCTAATGATTGGCAAGCTGCAATATATACATTTTTTTAGGGTTTGGGTTTAATACCACTTTAAGTTACACTTTTGTTGGAATGTGTAATGTGTGTTATAGGTTTCTGTACCATACTGTATGCTTCTGTACTATGTAAAAACAACAGGCATGTTTTTAGAAGTGTGATTAAAAGAAGATTTGTCCATGTTGCCATAGTAAGCAGAGTTATACTCAGTGACAATTTAATTAGGAACACCAATTTAGTCATAAAACGGTGCACATGCTTGGCAACAATTCTTAGGATCTCTTGGGAACTCAAGTGATGCCAACTTGGCAGTAAAGAGCTTAAATTGAATGTGTGAAAAGTCTACAGACATATGAGTTTGCTAACATAAAAAAAGAGTTTTAAAACAAACCCCTACGGAACTTTATAGCTGCAGACACTGTGGAGTAAATCATCCTCAGGCTCCATGCACAATAGCTTTAAAAAAAATGCTCCTAGCAGTAGCTTCTGAGCATTTTTTTTTCTGCTTCTAGAAGATAATAGTGTTATCTTATATGTCCATGCACACTATTTTAGTCTAGAGGCCTTTTTTTGACCTTCAGCGTTTAAGAGCAGAAAAAAAACAATTTGCTTTGCATTTTTGGGAGAGCAATTTGCCGGCAAAAAAAAAAAACACAGAAAGCTACTAAACACTCCTAAACTCTGCCGATAAGCCCCGGTGCCCAGCATTTTTTTTTCTTAACAGGTGGCAGCTGGTATCCTTAACAACCATTGAATAGCTAGTTGTTAAGCAGCGGGCGGGCAAGCCAGCCACTGCATCCTTAACAATGGATGATTAATAAACTAAGGGCCGGGGGAGCGCTCAATGATGTCACCTAGGGACCCTGCCACCTTGTGACATCATTAACTGGGCATGCTGGATCCATGATTTCACAAGGGGGTGGGGTCACCAGGTGATGTCACTTAGGAGCCCCGCTCCTTGGTCTATTTAGCCGCAGCTACGACGTGGAACCGCCCAATCGGCGGCGCATCTACTCCGGGAGACAATTAAAAAATTTTTTTAAAGTTTAAGGACTTGTCAAAAACTGGCTCTGCATTTTTACTCACTTTTACTACTTTTTTGGTAAATGAGTAGGCCATACTCATTCTCTTTGGGGGGCCGGAATCAGGTGGCCCCCTTGTTAAAAGGGCTTTTTAGATTCTGATAAGCCCCCCGTCCGCATAATCACTGGCCAGGGTTGTCGAGAATAGGCACTTGTCCCCATCAACATGGGGACAAGGTGCTCTGGGAGGGCCCTTCTTGCCCCAAAGCATCCCTCCATATTGAGGGTAAGTGGCCTGGTATGGTTCAGGAGGGGGGCCTAGTATGGATCGGTGGAGGCCCCCATTCAGTTTTTTTTTCTAATGCCAGCATTTTTTTGTTTACATTCAGCTGTCAGTGGGGAATCACGTTGACAGCTGATGAGTCATCGATTGTTAAGGACGAGGGTAGCCACCCGCTGTTTAACAACCTGCTATACACTGCTAAACGCAGATACAAAATAGAAAAAAAACAGGAAAAATTGTAATGTTGGGTGTTTTTTTATCCAGCGTTTTTCCATTGTTTTTTCTGCTACTAGTGTGCATGGAGCCTCAAAGTTGAATGCAGAAACACTTTCAGCAGCTCAGCTCATTCTGCTCTTCTCTTTAGTGGAAGCAGCTTTGGTCTGGAAGCACTTTTGGGTCTGGAAGCAGCATGGCACAGGCAGAATTTGCAAAGTGTGATTGGATATGGCTTTGCAAAGTCTACCTGAACATTTTTCACTGTATGGCTATTTGTATCAATAAGCAATTGTACCCAGCATATTTTTACATTACAAATTAAATAATTTAAAGGAAGAAAATGAGTGCTTGTAGCAGGAAATATAGACAGTTGATCTTTTTGTAACTATTAAGAGTCTGAAAAATCTCCTTATTTTCAGTAACGCTTTTAAATTAACGTTAGCAGCTTCATTACAAACACTTTCATGTAATAATCATGTGTATTTATATTGCATAGAGGATACAGCAAAAAATACCAGGCGCCTGCTGAAGAGCAACAATTGCTATGAGAAGAACAGAGGTCAATATCAGTCTTGTGGATCAAAGCTGCTGGGAAGTACTCATGGGAAAGTATAACATATAAAACAAGCAGCAAGAGCTCCTAAAAGCGCTTAGATCCACAATAATTGTCTCAAGAAGGCTAGTAATTGGTGAAGGGACCAATAATTATGTGAACCACACCATGGTCATTAAAAAGCTTGTAGTTTATTAAAAGTAAAGGGGATAAGCTTGATCAAACAAGTGCCAGAGATGTGTATTAACATCAGCTGACCTTCATGAGCACTCCACTGAGAACGTTCCGGGATGTGCTTGGATGGATGGCGGATCACAGCGATGGTGTAGTGCAGCCAGACAGGATGGTACCTGCCTAACAGTCGAGGGAAAGTGATTTGGTGCTGTATGTGATCACAACAGGGGCGGCCCATGCATTGTGGGCGCAGAGAGCCGCCCTCCCAATCCCTGCCACTGCCGCCTCCCTATCCATGCCCCTGACCCCTTTCAGGAACACCGGACGCATGGACTCCTATGGCAGCGTGGGAGGGGGTGTTTTTTTTTAAGCACCTGATTAGAGCCTGAGGCTCCAATAGGCTTCAAAAAAGGAAGGGCTCGGGGCGCAAAGATTGCGGCCTGATCCCACCCTGTTGTGTGACCATAGCAAATACATTTCCGCTATTTTTACACCACAGTGCCTGACCCAATTGCCCAAAGCACCAGCCATCCTATTGGATGCCCATCACTTTGGTGGAAAAGACACACAGGAAAGGAAGCTGGAGGATCGGACTCCTTCGCCGCCACTGCTGACACAGGAGACACAGGAGGAGAGGACCCAACAGCCTGGAATGGAGAAGGAGTTGCACAGGAACCATGGAGGATACAGGAGCCGTTGCCTGCCCATCCCACAGCTCGCTGCCATCACCCGGATGGGGTAATTGTCGGTCTGATGGCAGGTGAGCGGGGGGTCACAGTGGCTGCATATTATGGGCACAGAAGCTGCATTTGGTGGACACAGAAGCTGCATATGGTGGGCACAAAAGCTGCATATGATGGGCACAGAGGCTGCATATGATGGGCACAGAAGCTGCATATGGTGGGCACAGAAGCTGCATATGATGGGCACAGAGACTGCATATGATTGGCACAGAAGCTGCATATGATGGGCACAGTAGCTACATATTGTGGGCACAGATGCTACATATGATGAGAACATAGGTTGCATATGATGGGCACAGTGGCTGCATTTTATGGGCACAGTGGCTGCATTTCATAGCACAGTAAGGCTGCCATTGATGGGTTTTTTCAGTGTTTTTCTGAATTTTTGAGTTTGTTTGCACCCTCCCAAAAGTTTTGAGCACCAGCCGCCACTGGACCACAATAAACGTTTGGCCAGTAGCGATGACATCAATCACTGTTCCGGAAGTGCAGGGGATGGAAGCCGCTGGTGGAACGCACTGACTTGACAAAGCTCAGATGCGCGAAACATGTCGTCACTGTGACAGGACCATTCACACCAGCTTGCACCCCAAGTGCTGTGAGGTGTGTGTTCCACCAGGGGCTTCCGGCCAGCCGGCCAGTAGCGATGACATCACTCACTGTGCCGGAACTGCCGGGGACGGAAGCCCCTGGTGCAATGCACACCTCACAGCGCTTGGGGTGCAAGCTAGTGTGAATGGTCCTGTCACAATGGTGACATGTTTCGTGTGTCTGCGCCTTGTCAAGTCAGTGCGTTCCACCAGCGGCTTCCATTCCCGGCAGTTCTGGCACAATGATTGACGCCATCGCTACTGACCAGACGTGGGCAGCTTCTCGCATTGAGCTACAACTTGTCACCAGCCCAACGGGTCACGGTTATTGTGGTCACATACAGCGGCAGATCAGTTTCCCTCTATTGTTGGGCAGGTACCATCCTGTCCGGCTCCACCTCACCATCGCTGTGATTCGCCATTCATCTAAACACATCCCAGACTGTTCTCAGTGGAGTGCCCTTGAAGGTTAGCTGATGTTAATACACACCTCTGGCACTTTTTTGATCAAGTTTATCCCCTTTATTTTTAATAAACTACAAGCTTTTTAATGACCATGGTGTGGTTCACATAATTATTGGTCCCTTCACCAATTACTAGCCTTCTTGAGACAATTATTGTGGATCTAAGCGCTTTTAGGAACTCTTGCTGCTTGTTTTATATGTTGTATAGAGGATAAGCTACTAATTAATTTTATGTTATGAATGTTAAAAAAGGTATAAATCTCAGTTTCCCTGGTGACAAATAACTAATCACACAGATATGAAGTCAATTCATCCTCTCCGAAAAAACCATAACACTACTCAAACAGAACACAATGCCTCATTATGAAGCCTCCTTATTTCACCAATAATATGGACAAGCTAGCCACAATACTTTAATTAATGCTACAAGAAAAATACTATGAAGACAAGTGCTTGAACACAGGATCATACTGCTCAGGAAAATAAAATTCCTATTATGTTTCTCTGAATTGACTTGTGTGTCAAGGCTACATTCTGTTCAGTGCTGTGTTCAAATGGCAACAAACTGTTATTTTACCCATTGGACCCCATTTGGGAGCTGTGCTGTTTATAGGCTGCAAGCGCATTCTGCACATCCACATTATTTTATATCTAACACTTTATGATTACTTTCCAGGGACGTGCGGTGAGGTAAGTGGCTGGTGAGGCACTGGCTAGTATCATAGCCAAAAACACACAGGTTACATATGCCGCAAACGTTAGAGCGAGAGCAAAAATTCTACCACTAGACCTCCTCTGTAACTAAACATGTAACCTGTAAAAAATGTTAAATTGTGACATGTTAGATATCTACTTACTAGGCATAACATCATCTTTCATAGTATACAAAAAAAAATTGGGCTAACTTTAATGTTTTGTTTATTCATGAAACAGTTTCTTTAAAAAAAAAACATGTTTGAAAAATTTCTGCGCAAATACCGTGTAACATAAGAAGTTGCAATGACCACCATTTATTCCCTAAGGTGTCTGCTAAAAAAAGATATATATATTTAAAAAATATAAATTATATATATATATATATATATATATATATATATATATATATATATATATATATATATATATATATAAAATGTTTGGGGTTGTGAGTCATTTTCTATCAAAAAAATTCTAATTTTTACATGTAGGAGAGAAGTGTCAGAATTGGCCTGGGTGGCAAGTGGTTAATTACCATAAGTAATATACGGATAATAAGTGAAGTTATAACTTCAAACCAGTAATTTCACAGTAATTAGATAAATAATAAATTATTATGCTATAACATATAGCATAATAATATATGCTTTAGCTTGATTAAAACAGTACCTTTTCAGCAGTAGAAGATTCTCATGCTCCCTCTTAACTGTGTAAGAAAAACATGGGATTATGGGTAAATCTTATACCCATAAACCCATGTTTTTTCCTTCTAGTTAAGAGGGCTGGGGTGGAAGGGAGCATGACACATGCCCCCTTCTATGATACTGCAGTGAGAGGAGAGCCTTCACTGCAGCATTTTTATTGGACGGCTGGGACCAATGGTACTTTACCATTGGTCCAAGGCTCCCAGCTGTCCATTGAGCTCAGTGCCTCTAACAAGTAGTGAGAGGCACTGTGAGCTCATCCTCTGAGCCTTCTGCAAACATAGTGTGCCAGCTTGTACTTAAACTGGCTATGCTGTATGTAGCGTCTGACAGGCTGCACAAGGAGCCCCATATCTCTGGAACCATAGGTCCCAGGAGCCCCAAATTTTGACCACTGGTGGGGTAGGACTTTGGCTACATACTCTCCAAATTGACTCCAGGTCACGGAGCTATGACCCACAATAGTTTTTTTTTTTTTAATGTTCACGGATCTGCCTCACCTGCCTCCCCTGACTGCACGTCCCTGTTACATTCACATCACTGCCTTTAGTACAGAATGTTAAAGTTTATCTAAGGGTAAAAATCCAACCCTGACAAATCCTTCACCATCCCACATCACTCTAATTTAAAAGTCTTATTAAAAAAAATACCAAAAGCACTGTTTGCTTCACTAAATCTGTGGCCAAGTGACACGCCAGGTCTGCAGTGTCTACTGTTCTGAAACATTTAGCATATATCCTTTACTATTGCATTGGAATTCATAATGTATGTATTAATGTCCTGATGCTGACATCTAGTGGCAACAACTTGTTATTTTTATATTTGTTAATGGTATAATCCCATTTTCCTGTATGTTGGAGCTAGTTAGTTTAGAGACCACACTCTCCTTCTTCTTGTTCCCTAAGCAAACTGCTAGCCTTCATAGCAGGCATAAGGCTGAGATGGTTATTGTCTCTTTATACTTCAAATGACTGGTGAACATTCCATGTTCTGCATTTTAAGAAGTAAAACTACTTGGATTAAACTGCCATGTCTTACAGGAGAGTTCAACTGTCTGTCAAGGGTGCTTATTCAGTAGGTAGCCGGATACCTTGAGGTTGTGTAGTAAGTATCCCAATTTATCTCCATCTTGTTGGGATATAATCCCTCTGTCCTCCCTTATTTTAAGGGCATTATCATTAACGTCTGTTCATTTCTTTCCTATTATATACTTCATAACACCTGATGAATGGCTGTAAGTCCAGGAAATGCATAGAGTGCCACTAGATGGCAAGTTACTTGGTTCTATTACATATGTTTTTTTAATTGATTTATTTTACCATGTATATTTGCCATGTCTATTTTTTATCTGTATTGCTTGCTATGAGCTCATTTACTGTATATGTGTAATCGCTAAACACTAAACTATTATTTTCTCTCTTTGTATGTTTAATATACCATTGGAAGTGGGTTTTTTATACCTGTTTGCTAAGTAAAAAAAAACGTTGCTTTTGGCCGGCCAAATGTGCTTAGAATCTCAGCCAGTTCAGCCAAGATTCAAACCATTAATGGGCAGGCTGAATGTACCTAGTTGATCAATCAAATTCACTTATCACTAGTAGCTGCTATAGCCGCTAGCGATGATCACTAACTTCGACATCGCCAACCCCCCCCCCCAGAGAAGACAATTGCTGATTCCCCTGTCAACACTGTCTGTGTTGATTGGGGAATCCTGCAAATTTCTCTGCTGCAACCCATGGTAGCAGCAAAGAAACTTGCACCCTGTATGGCCAGCCTTTGACAGAAATTCAGACCTATCCACTGTCCTCTGCACACTTTTTGTGTTATCTAATAGAGCCCTCTTTGTTGTTATTATTATTATTATTATTATTATTATTATAATACAGGATTTATATAGCGCCAACAGTTTACTTAGCGCTTTACAACTTGAGGATAGACAGTACAAACACAATACACTTTAATACAGTAGGGATCAGAAGGCCCTGCTCCTTTAAAGCTTACAATCTAACTGAGAAGGTCAAGAGATACAAGAGGTAATAACTTTGGGGGATGTGCTGATGGAGAAAGTAAATGTACAGTTGTTAGGTGGGGGCCAGATAGGCTTCTCTGAAGAGATGCATTTTCAGGGATCATCTGAAAGTGGACAAAGTAGAAGAAAGTTCGACAGATTGGGGTAGAGCATTCCAGAGGATGGGAGAGGCTCTGGAGAAGTCCTGGAGGTGAGCGTAGGATCAGGTGAGGATTTTGAGAGCAGGAGTTCTTGGGAGGAGCGACGAGAACGATTAGGTTAGTATTTTGAGACTAGCTAAGTGATGTAGCTGGGGGCCAGGTTGTGGATGGCTTTGTAAGTTATTGTTAGTATCTTGAATTAAATTTGTTGACTGAGAGGCAGCCATTGGAGGGATTGGAAGAGGGGTATAGCAGACGCTGAGCGGTTTGTGAGGTGGATGAGCCTGGCAGCAGTGTTCATTATAGACTGAAGTGGGGACAGCCTATTTAGAGGTAAGCCAATGAAGAGGGAGTTGCAGTAGTCGAATCGAGAGATGACCAGGGAGTGAATTAGAAGCTTTGTGGTGACTATGGTTAGGAAGGGATGTATCTTGGAGATGTTGTGGAGGTTGAGGCTAATTTTGGATATCGAAAGGATGTGGGGCCATTGATATTGACAGAGAAATCAGGGGAAATGGCACCGGGGGGAGGAAATATCATGAGCTCGGTTTTGGATAGGTTGAGTTTGAGGAAGTGATGTGACATACATGCTGATATATCTGCTAGTCAGTTGGTGATGCGTGAGGAGACAGATGGAGAGAGCTGGGGGGTGAAGAGATAGATTTGGGTGTCATTAGCGTAGAGATGATATTGAAAGCCATGGGAGGAAATCAACTGACCCAAGGAGGTGGTGTTGATTGAGAAAAGGAGAGGTCCAAGAACAGAACCTTGGGGGACCTTGATGGAGAAAGGAAGAGGAGAGGAAGAAGTAGAGTTGTAAGTGACAATGAAGGAGCCGTGGGATAGGTAGGATGAGAACCAGCGAAGAGAACAGTCACGGAGACCAAAGTGATTGAGTTTTTTGAGGGGGAGGGGGTGGTCCACTGTGTCAAGGGCAGCAGAGAGGTCCAGGAAAAGTAGTACAGAATAGTGTCGGTTGGTTGGTTTTAGCCATTAGTAGGTCATTTGTGAGTTTGAGGAGAGCAGTTTCCGTGGAATGTGTTGAGGGCGAAATGTGGACTGAAGGGGATCAAGAAGTTTATGGTCAGATGGTCGCTCAGTCGGTTGTAGACCAGTATTTCAAGAAGTTTGGAGGAGAAGGCGAGTAAGGAGATGGGGCATAAGATGTTAATATTGGTGGGGTCCAGTGAGGGCTTTTTAAGTATGGGGGTAACTAGCGCATGTTTTATAGAGTTTGGGAAGATGCCACAAAGGAGGAAGAGGTTTAAAATGTGAGTTAGAGAGTGTAGAATTGAGTCAGAGGGTGAGCGTAGCATTTGCAAGGGCATAGTTGCCAACTGTCCCGAATTTCGCGGGACATTCCCGCCATTAGGACATTTGTCCCAAATTAATTTTGTCCCGGGAAATGTCCCGCGAAATTCGGTTTGTCACGGGAAATTGAATTTCCCAGTTTTTTGCCGCCGGCCGAGACAATGTCTCCGCCGGCCACCATTTTTATGAAGACCAGAAGTTGGTCTACACCTGTGGCGCCGCCCACCCCTGCTGCTAGTGTGTGTTTGTGTCAGTGAAGGGCGGTGGGCGGCGCCACAGTTATGTGCGCGCGGCAACGGCGGCCAGTATGAATGTGTATGTCGGGGGCTAGTCGGATGCCAGTCGGATGTCGGGGGCCAGACAGGGGCCAGTCGGATGTCGGGGGCTAGTCGGATTTTGGGGGCCAGTCAGATGTCGGGGGCCAGTCAGTCGGATGTCGGGGGCCAGTGACAATCATGGTATGTGGCCAGTCTCTGAATGTGGGGGGCCAGTCTCTGCATGTGGGGGGCCAGTCTCTGAATGTGGGGGGCCAGTCTGTGAATGTGGGGACCAGTGGTATGTCGGGGGCCAGTCTGTGGATGTGGGGGGCCAGTCTGTGGATGTGGGGTCCAGTCTGTGGATGTGGGGGGCCAGTCTGTGGATGTCGGGGTCAGTTGTATGTCGGGGGCCAGTCTGGAGATGTGGATGTTGGGGCGGGGGCCAGTCGGATGTCGGGGGTCAGTCGGATGTCGGGGGCCAGTGACAGTCATGGTATGTGGCCAGTCTGTGAATGTGGGGGTCCAGTCTGTGAATGTGGGGTCCAGTCTGTGAATGTGGGGGCCAGTGGTATGTCGGGGGCCAGTCTGTGGATGTGGGGGCCAGTCTGTGGATGTCGGGGGCCAGTTGTATGTCGGGGGCCAGTCTGTGGATGTTGGGGGGCCAGTGGTATGTCGGGGGTCAGTCTGGAGATGTGGATGTCGGGGCGGGGGCCAGTCGGATGTCGGGGGCCAGTCGGATGTCGGGGGCCAGTGACAGTCATGGTATGTGGCCAGTCTGTGAATGTGGGGGTCCAGTCTGTGAATGTGGGGGCCAGTGGTATGTGGGGAGCCAGTCTGTGGATGTGGGGGGCCAGTCTGTGGATGTGGGGGGCCAGTCTGTGGATGTTGGGGGCCAGTTGTATGTCGGGGGCCAGTCTGGAGATGTGGATGTGTGGGCGGGGGCCAGTCGGATGTCGGGAGCCAGTCGGATGTCGGGGGCCAGTGACAGTCATGGTATGTGGCCAGTCTGTGAATGTGGGGGTCCAGTTTGTGAATGTGGGGGCCAGTGGTATGTCGGGGGCCAGTCTGTGGATGTGGGGGCCAGTCTGTGAATGTCGGGGGCCAGTTGTATGTCGGGGGCAGTCTGTGGATGTTGGGGGGCCAGTGGTATGTTGGGGGGCCAGTGGTATGTCGAGGGCCAGTCTGTGGATGTGGGGGCCAGTCTGTGGATGTCGGGGGCCAGTTGTATGTCGGGGGCCAGTCTGTGGATGTTGGGGGGCCAGTGGTATGTCGGGGGTCAGTCTGGAGATGTGGATGTCGGGGCGGGGGCCAGTCGGATGTCGGGGGCCAGTCGGATGTCGGGGGCCAGTGACAGTCATGGTATGTGGCCAGTCTGTGAATGTGGGGGTCCAGTCTGTGAATGTGGGGGCCAGTGGTATGTGGGGAGCCAGTCTGTGGATGTGGGGGGCCAGTCTGTGGATGTGGGGGGCCAGTCTGTGGATGTCGGGGGCCAGTTGTATGTCGGGGGCCAGTCTGGAGATGTGGATGTGTGGGCGGGGGCCAGTCGGATGTCGGGAGCCAGTCGGATGTCGGGGGCCAGTGACAGTCATGGTATGTGGCCAGTCTGTGAATGTGGGGGTCCAGTTTGTGAATGTGGGGGCCAGTGGTATGTCGGGGGCCAGTCTGTGGATGTGGGGGCCAGTCTGTGGATGTCGGGGGCCAGTTGTATGTCGGGGGCCAGTCTGTGGATGTTGGGGGGCCAGTGGTATGTCGGGGGTCAGTCTGGAGATGTGGATGTCGGGGCGGGGGCCAGTCGGATGTCGGGGGCCAGTCGGATGTCGGGGGCCAGTGACAGTCATGGTATGTGGCCAGTCTGTGAATGTGGGGGTCCAGTCTGTGAATGTGGGGGCCAGTGGTATGTGGGGAGCCAGTCTGTGGATGTGGGGGGCCAGTCTGTGGATGTGGGGGGCCAGTCTGTGGATGTCGGGGGCCAGTTGTATGTCGGGGGCCAGTCTGGAGATGTGGATGTGTGGGCGGGGGCCAGTCGGATGTCGGGAGCCAGTCGGATGTCGGGGGCCAGTGACAGTCATGGTATGTGGCCAGTCTGTGAATGTGGGGGTCCAGTTTGTGAATGTGGGGGCCAGTGGTATGTCGGGG
This sequence comes from Lithobates pipiens, assembly GCF_037356315.1. NCBI lineage: Eukaryota > Metazoa > Chordata > Amphibia > Anura > Ranidae > Lithobates > Lithobates pipiens. The sequence goes on from NW_027507718.1 coordinate 321,744,152, forward strand.
GCCAGTCTGTGGATGTGGGGGCCAGTCTGTGAATGTCGGGGGCCAGTTGTATGTCGGGGGCAGTCTGTGGATGTTGGGGGGCCAGTGGTATGTTGGGGGTCAGTCTGGAGATGTGGATGTCGGGGGCCAGTTGGATGTCGGGAGCCAGTGACAGTCATGGTATGTGGCCAGTCTGTGGATGTGGGGGTCCAGTCTGTGAATGTGGGGGGCCAGTCTGTGGATGTGGGGGGCCAGTCTGTGGATGTGGGGGGCCAGCCTGTGGATGTCGGGGGCCAGTTGTATGTCGGGGGCCAGTCTGTGGATGTTGGGGGGCCAGTGGTATGTCGGGGGCCAGTCTGGAGATGTGGGGGTCGGTCTGTGGAGTATGTGGGGGCAGGTCTCTGCAGGATGTGGGGGGGTGGTCTGTGCAGGATGTTGGGGGGCAGTCTGGGGATGTCAGAGGGACACCAGATGTAAGGAGGGGCTCCGCTGATGGACACAGATGTGAGGAAGGTACCTCTGATGGCGCACCTGATGTAAGGACAGACTCCGCTTGGGACACCTGATGGCATCTGGTGGCAGGCAACGTGGCTAGTGACGAGCGCATGGCTACCACTGATTCTGCATTATGGTGAGTGGAATGATTTCATACCATAACAATCATGGCGCTGGGATGATTGAAGCGCCAACACCAGGTATTTGGAGTATCTTTATCTGCTGATTGTCAAACTCTGGAAAACACATATTACTATTGTGGTGTAGGATCGGGGGGCTGCTGTCCCTCCTCCCTCCCCTCTCCATCCCCCACCTTTCCCTCTCTCCATCCCCCTCCTTTCCCTCTCTCCATCCCCCTCCTTTCCCTCTCCATCCCGCATTCATCTCAGACTCTAACCACACCCATTTGAGCCACGCCCCATGTAAGCCACGCCCACTAGTTAACGTAAACCACACCCATTTTTCGCCTACCTTTTCCTATGCCACACCTATAAACGTATAAACGCATGCCCGCCCCCTAATTATACCACGACTCGCCCCCCCCCCCCCCCCCCCCCACTGCCAAAAAAGTGTCCCGAATTTTTTTTTTACAATGTTGGCAACTATGCAAGGGAGCAGGATCCAAGGAGCAGGTGGTTAGGTGAGTGTTAGATAAAACTTTAGCAACCTCATTAATACTAGCAGGGTTGAATGAGGAAAATAATGATTGTATCTATGGACAGTGGGTGTTGAGTTGGGAAGGTTTCTGCTTTTTGGAGATCTCCTCATGAATAATCTTATTTTTTTAAGTGATTGGCGATCTCCTATGCAGAGAGTGAGTTAGAGGGTGGAGGCAGTGGAGGACAGAGTATAGTGTTAAAGGTAGAGAAGAGGGGACGTGGACTGGATGAGAAGGCGTTAATGAGTGTGATAAAATACGTCTGTTTGGCAGTGTGGAGGTAGGAATAGTATTTTAGGTGGGCAGATTTATATTGTTTGAAGTCTTCCTGGAATTTAGTCTTATGCTAAAGATGCTCAAGAGCACGGCTATGTTATCTGAGACTTCTGGTGTCGTCTGTTTGCCAGGGTTGTAGCGGTCGGACCTGATTCTGTGTGTAGTGAGGGGGGCAAGCTTGTCTAGGGAGGAAGACAATGAGCTGTTGTAGATGAAAATGGCTAGGTTGGGACAGGACAAGGGTGAGATTTTGCCATAGAGCTGATCAGTAGCAGAGTAGAGAAGAGAAGGGTTAAGGTGGCTAAGGTTTGTACGGGTAACTGTTAGGCAGTTGGAGGGAGGGAGAAGGTGGAAGACAGGGAGAGAGCAAAACGAATAGAGTGATGATCAGAGAGTGGGAGAGGATTGTTGGAGAGGTTGCACGAAGAAGGCAAGGTCAAGGGTGTTGCCGTGTGAGTAGGATCCATTACTTCAGGTCAAGAGATGAGGTTAGACTGAGAAGTAATAGTAGTGTTAATGTTAACAGGGATGTTTAAGTCACCGAGAATAATTGTGGGGATTTCAGAAGAGAGAAAGTAGGGTAGCCAGGCAGAGAAGTCATCAAGGAAGGTTGATATTGGTCCAGGGGGCCGGTAGATGACAGCAATTATTAGAGAAATAGGAGAGAATAGACTAATGCAATGTGCCTCAAAAGAGGAGAGTGTGAGAGAGGGAGATGGGTTAAGTACCTGATATGGGGCTAGAAGGATTCCCACCCCACCTCCCTTCCTGTCATAGGATGCGCATGGGTAAAGCACTCTGGCGCACAGCTGTGTGCAATAGGAATAAACTAAAGCACACAAGCACACATACACAGGGTGTGACCCCTCGCTGACCTATAAAGGAAGTGAGGTCATCCAAACACACTGCTGGTTTGTCTTCAGCTTCCTGTGATTCCCACGTCTGTTCCTGTGATCTCTATTTCCCATTGTGACCCGGATTGCCTCATCGACCTCGCTGATCTTCTCCTGACCCGACCTCTGGCTTGACCTTGGACTCCCGCTTTCTAAATGTGTTTGACCCTCAGCCTGCATCTGGACTTACCTGCTATCTCCTGTGTTCGACCCCTGGCTTGTCTTGGATTATCCTTCTGTCTCAGCGTTCCTGGTACTTGTTGTCTTCTGATCTGGACTGTGTTTGACCCCTGGCCTGTCTCCTGGATTCTGCCTTTGCCTTACGGACTTGCTACCTTTGCTTCTGGACCTTCCCACGGGACATCACCTTTCAGCTCTGCTCAAGCTACCTGCTGATCTACTAGCAAGTGACTGTCCTACTGGTAGCTTGTGCCTCTTGGTGCAACCACCCTCTGTGCCACCTTCAGGGGTGGTCTGCGCCGAGTCGCAACAGCGACCGCTCTCGGCATCTTGGCCTCCGTGAGTACATTTATATGATACTTCCATTCACTTGGTCTGGGGGAGTGAGTCCAGAGAAGGCCACCATGGGAGAGGGAAGCAGGAGAAGTAGTATCTGATTCACGAAGCCAGGTTTCAGTAATGGCAAGTAGGTTAAAAGAGTTTGTGATAAAGAGGCAATGGAGGGCGGTAAGTTTGTTACAGACAGAACATGTGTTCCAGAGGGCACAGGAGAAGGGAAGGGCTGGTTTTGGAAAGAAGAGGAATAGAGACTAAGTTCTGTGAGTTGCGGCTGCTGCCAGAGGGTGTTGGGAGATGGGAGTGCCAGGCAAAGACAGATGATGGAGGCCCGGGGTTTGGGGATATGTCACCAGAGGTTAGGAGAAGCAGGAGGGTGAGGGAGGTAATGTGGGAATGTGATTTATATGAAGAGATATGCCTCAGAGTACTGAAGGTTTTATCAGTATATGAATGTAGAATGAGCAAGAGCTGCAAGGAGCAGTAATAGGGAGAGGACAGAAGGCAGGGTGATATGTATAAGCAGTGGAGTTGAGAAGAGGGGTGAAGATAAGAGAGTTTGAGGAGAGAGGACACAACTGTTAGAAGGAGCGGTGAAGAGCGCATTTTACAGAGTGGAAGGAGAGCTGAATAGAGAGACAGGGTCACCTGCGGTCTGTTAGGTGCTTTCCAGTGCAGTTTGCTATGTATGCTTGCTTCGTGCATTCGCTGAAGTGCAGAGCTTGAAGTGCATATCACTTGTAGAAAGAATCACTTAGAGAAAGAAGCAATAAGGATAGAAGCCCCTGCACTGTGCTCCCCAGCAATGTTCTGACCTCTTAATTGTGCTCAAATGTATACTGTTATAAGGATGGGGGTGGGGGTGGAAGTTCATTAATTAATCATGAGTGCAGGGGCATACATAAGGGTGGGTCAGGGGTGTTCAACCCCCCCAGAGCATCCTGGAAAAATGCACTGACAGTGTCCCTGTTGTTTAGCTTCAGCATCAGCACAGTAGAAGCAATCAGAGTTTCGGAATGCAGCAGCCAGCCCCCCTTCTTTTGTGCCCCACCCCTCAGTTTAATAAGGGGTCCCCCTGAAAAGCATGAAATTACTGCAAGGTCTCAGATGCTGACAATTGACAGTGCATGGTTGAGGGAACTCCTAGACTCCTCCTGAAGGTATCATATGACACAGCTGAAGGGAGACTGGGGATGCAGAAGTTTTCCCACTTCTGTGCTGTGCTGAATCTGAGGTCTGGTAAGTGGGGAGGCATTCATTTTCTGTTTTGGGAAGGAGGAAGTGAGCATTCCAGCCTGGGGGAGTTTCTTTTGGTGGGGGGGTTAAGGAAAGGGGGGGTTGCTTTTGGAGAAGGGAGGAGTTTCTTGTAGGGAAGTTTACAGGGGGTGGTCAATGGCAGGGATTTGCTTCTGGGAGGGAGTTTGTTTGGATGAAAGGAGATTTTCTTCATAATTAGGAATCTTTGCTGGGAGAGGGTGTTGACTGTGGGAGATATTTTTGCTTGGGGGGGGTTAATTTTTGGGGGGATATTTGAGGGAGGGAGATATTTTACAGTGGTAATCTTTGCTTGGGGAGGGAGGATTCGTAGGAGGGAGAGGGGGATTTTTTTCCTTTAAAAGAGATTTTTTTTTTTTTAATTATACTTTCCCAGGTGGATGGAGCATTGATCCAATGTTGCTTCTGTCCCCAGCTGCTTCTAAAACAAACAGTGCGATCAAAGACCGCTGATCACTCTCAGTTCTCAGCCTTCAGTGTGCAAAGAGTGGTGACTGTCAGTCCCTGGCTCTGCCCCCTCCCCTAAGCTCACTGGAATGCCAGGCTGTGGAGGGGGCAGGAGTGGCTGGCTAACTGCTGGTCCAGGCATCTGGGTGAATCCTGACTTTCAAGTTAGGATCTTTCCATAGCCTGGACCAGCTGAGTGATGTCAGCTGACAGTGGGCTATAGCTGTCTGTCAGCTAAAAATGAGTCACAAAAGTGCAGAAGGAACTGCACTCCCCTACAAACAAGCGGTATGCTGTCCCTTCAGAGCACATGCACCGGTGACATGATGGCTACTTTCCGTGTGAATATCCCCTAAACACCACAAGTTTAGGAGATATTCACTGTAGCTACATGTAAGGATTATTATAGGCTTACTTGTAGGTACAAGTTCAAAAGCTGAGTTTACTACAGTTTAAGACTGAATAAAAGACAACCATATTGACCAGGTGCAAAGTGCACAATCCTGTGGTAGACAGTGCACAATATTTTTTTCATCTCTTAAAACATTTCATAAAATTTCTTAGGACACAGTTTTTGAAGGTTTAAATAAATCACTGAATTTACTGTCTACCACAATATGTTGCCCCTTGCACCTGCTCAACTTGCACAGTAAGGTTAGCTAAAATCTAGCCTTGGTTCCCATTTATACATCCTACATGACCATGGTATAGCAAGTGTACTGCAAATACCTGCACCCAGGATCTCAGATGTTCAAATATCTGCTCAGCCTGTACACCTGAGTGGTGGGCTGAAAAGAGCCAAGGCTGTCTGCTGCTGTAAACATGTATCCACCTGTATCTGAACATCCAGTGGTTACCTGCAGGTAGGGATACATGTTTGCCCTTGGATAAAATCTCTCTGCATCCAGGGTCAGAAATGTGTCCCTAACAGCAGGTAACCACTGTGACCTACAGTTTTTTAGTGTGTCGCTCAGGCTCAGTTGATGTGGGGAGTAATGTAGATGATGAAAAAGTGTAGCGCTAAAAAAAGAAAACTATGTGCGTAAATCCGTGACAAAATATATCACATCCACGTATAGGCTCACGTGGTTCCAATGACATATATTACGTTAGTTGACAAAAAATTGTGTTATACCACTTCTATACAAAAATGTATTCATATGTGTCCAAATATGCATGTACAAAAACAAATAATCAATGTGAAAAGTCCATAAAAAAGAAGTTCTTTTTAAAGAGAGAAATTCAAGTCCCACAAGTGCGATTAAATATTAGATGAACCGTCCAATCCTTAAAGGTATAACATGCGAACACCCATGTCCCAGTACCACCACCTTAGCAGATGCAGGCTTAAAATGTATATTCCAAGGGTCAAACACGCTTTTAAGATAACTGTAGGATAATGTAAACAGGTTTTCTCCAATCACATAACAGGCCAAACTCCCAAGGATGAACATATGGAATAGAAAGAGGAGGCCATATAGCATAATTCCGTATTAAAAAATCAATTTATTAAAAAAGATAACAAACTCACATTTAAGTAGTTTATCAAGCGCTTTCAGTAAAAAAATGGTGGCAGTGGAGTCCTCCGGACGTGTTTCGTCCTCATAGACATCATCTGGGGTGTCTCTCCACTGCAGCTGGACTTACTTATATAGACAATTGAGCCCAATAGACAAGATTCCATCTTCCTGTGTCACCGCGTATCACTTCCAGTTTTGGGCTAAGATGACCGCCTGGTCACCAAACATGCATTCTACACCATTATTTATTCTATTTATTCTTTGCACTTTTATTTATTATTTATTCTATCTTTCCATATTTCCCATATTATTCGATGTTGGAACGCATGATATCGAATCCGGAAGTGACACAATGAATGATACAACGTCCCTTCCGGATGATCGCAACTTGTATAGAAGTGGTATAACACAATTTTTTGTCAACTAATGTAATATATGTCATTGGAACCACATGAGTCTATACGTGGATGTGATATATTTTGTCACGGATTTACGCACATAGTTTTCTTTTTTTAGCGCTACACTTTTGCACTGTCTACACTGTTTTGAACTAAAATATCCATTTTAGTGTGTTAGCTGCTTTTTAATATTTAGATAGCGCAGTGTTTTTCTTTGTATTGAATTTTTAGTAATGTAGATGATACTGAATGTGCTGCAGGAGTGCCGGCAAGGGATGGAGCTCATCCCAGCTCCTGTAGTCACTAAAGGGAAGAGAGAAAAAAAATCCCTAATGCCGCACATCCACAGAGACCTAAGGTAATATAGTAGTGATGGGAGAGACTACCTCAGCCTGCATTCCCGCCAGGACACACCCCAATGTGTTTTGCTTTGTCCCCTGGAGATTAAACATGGGGACCACTGGATATGCAGATACGTGTTAACAGCAGTGGCTCTTTTCAGCCCAATTGGAATATCTGGGATCCTGGCATATGTATTCATGGTATATTTGCCATTCTATGGCCATTTAGAACATATGAATGAGATCTAAAGCCTGGTTCACATGGTAAGTTTATTTTAGTTCAACCCAGCGAGTTGAACGAAAAAAAAATAGGGAGCTTAGGAGGAGCTCGCTATACTAATGAGTACACTACCGCACCACAACTGCATGCATTGCAGACTAATCAGTTGAATGGGGATCATTTTTGCTGGGCTGCATTGCAAAGCCTCATTGCCCCACTCTGCTGTCACATGTTTTTACTGTACCTCCTCCAACATTAACCACTTCAGTTCCGGACCAATAAACACCTTAAGGACCAGAGGTCTTTTTGCAATTTCGCACTGCGCTGCTTTAACTGGTAATTGCGCGGTCATGCAATATTGCACCCAAACGAAATTTGCGTCCTTTTCTTCCCACAAATAGAGCTTTCTTTTGATGGTATTTGATTGCCTCTGCGATTTTTTTTTTTTGCGATATAAATGAAAAAAGAGCGAAAATTTTGAAAAAAAAAGATATTTTCTTCTTTTTGTTATAAGAAAAATCGAATAAACTAAATTTTAGTCATACATTGAGGGCAAAATTTATTCAGCCACATGTCTTTAGTAAAAAAAATGTCAATAAGCGTATATTTTTTGGTTTGCGCAAAAGTTATAGCGTCTACAAACTAGAGTACATTTTCTGGAATTTACACAGCTTTTAATTTATGACTGCCGATCTCATTTCTTGAGGTGCTAAAATGGCAGGGCAGTACAAATCCCCCCCAAATGACCCCATTTTGGAAAGTAGACACCCCAAGGAAATTGCTGATGGGTATGTTGAGCCCATTGAATATTTATTTTTTTTGTCCTAAGGGATTGAATAATGACAAAAAAAAAAAAAAAAAATTTTTTTTACAAAAAGTTGTCACTAAATGATATATTGCTCACACATGCCATGGTTATATGTGAAATGACACCCCAAAATACATTCTGCTGCTTCTCCCGAGTACGGGGATACCACATGTGTGGGACTTTTTGGGAGTCTAGTCGCGCACGGCACCCCGAAAACCAATCACCACCTTCAGGATTTCTAAGGGTGCAAATTTTTGATTTAACTCCTCACTACCTATCACAGTTTCGAAGGCCATAAAATGCCAAAATAGCACAAAACCCCCCCAAATGACCCCATTTTGGAAAGTAGACACCCCAAGCTATTTACTGAGAGGCATGTTGAGTCCATGGAATATTTTATATTTTGCCAAAAGTTGCGGGAATATTACAAACTTTTTTTTTTTTGCACAAAGTTGTCACTAAATGATATATTGCTCACACATGCTATGGGCAGAAGTCAAATTACACCCCAAAATAAATTCTGCTGCTTCTCCCGAGTACGGGGATACCACATGTGGGGGACTTTTTGGGAGCCTAGTTAACTAGCTACCTAGCGACACTAGCGACACTGATGCAGCGTTCAGAAAAATTATCGCTTAGTGACACTGGCAAAAGGGGGTGAAAGGGTTAACTAGCGGAAATCAGGGGGTTAAAACCATTATTGGGTAGTATATCGGGGTACCTAGCGCTATAAAAACCTGGCGGTGAACCTAAAAAAATAACTAGCTACCTAGCGACTGTAGCGACACTAATGCAGCGATCAGAAAAACGATCGCTTAGTGACACTGGCAAAAGGAGGTGAAAGGGTTAACTAGCGGCAATCAGGGGGTTAAAAACATTATTGGGTAGTATATCGGGGTACCTAGCGATATAAAAACCTGGCGGTGAACCTAAAAAAATAACTAGCTACCTAGCGACACATGCAGCGATCAGAAAAATTATCGCTTAGTGACACTGGCAAAAGGGGGTGAAAGGGTTAACTAGCGGCAATCAGGGGGTTAAAAACATTATTGGGTAGTATATCGGGGTACCTAGCGCTATAAAAACCTGGCGGTGAACCTAAAAAAATAACTAGCTACCTAGCGACTGTAGCGACACTAATGCAGCGATCAGAAAAACGATCGCTTAGTGACACTGGCAAAAGGGGGTGAAAGGGTTAACTAGCGGCAATCAGGGGGTTAAAAACATTATTGGGTAGTATATCGGGGTACCTAGCGATATAAAAACCTGGCGGTGAACCTAAAAAAATAACTAGCTACCTAGCGACACTAGCGACACATGCAGCGATCAGAAAAATGATCGCTTAGTGACACTGGCAAAAGGGGGTGAAAGGGTTAACTCTAGGGGCAATCAGGGGGTTAAATCTTTATTGGGGGGTGATAGGGGGCTACCCTGGACCTAACACTAACTGTCCTGACAGTTTTTACTGTCACAACTGACACTGAATGCATTGATCAGTAAAGAAATGATCAATGCAATCAGTGACACTGTGACTGGGGGGGGAGGGGGGCGGGGGGGGGATCGGGGGGCGATCGGGGGGGGGATCGGGGGGGTTTGTGTGCCTGTGTGTACCTACATGTCAGTGTAGTGTTCGTGCACACTTACTTTTACTCTTCTCCTCGTAGTCCGGTCAAAAAGACCGCCCCGAGGAGAATGACATCACTTCCTCCTTCCTGTGTAAACAATACACAGGGGAGGAAGCTTCTCATTGGCCAGGAGCGATCCAGAGGGGGTGGCCGAAAACGAACGGCCATCCCCTCATCACGGATCGCTGCTGGACCGAATCGGACCGCCGTAACCAGCGGGAGGGGGTCCGATGGGACCCCCCACCCGCTGGAAGGCAATCACGTAGATGTACGTGATTCTGCCTGCCTGTGCCATTGTGCTGACGTACATTGGCAATACGGCGGTCCTGAAGTGGTTAAAGTGTAAATGATGCCTTTAAGTTTGAAAGACCAGAATCCCCCCCCCCCCCCCCCCGAAAAAAAATTATCTACGGCCCTGCATGAGTGAATATATATATAAGGATGCCCAACGATCAAAGTGGACCTTTCGCTTCTAAAGTCAGAATAGCAAGAGGCCAGAGGCCAAGATAAGATCAGAACATAAAACTTAGGTAAGATAGTCCAGTGCAACAACAAAACAATATCATGGTTATGCACGCAGGGCAACAGATAGTGAATGCCACATACCGGAAGCACATACACAGAAATAGCAAGCAGATCCCAGTTTAATTTAAAGCGGGAGTCCACCGGGACTCCGCGTTTTTTTTTTTTAAAAGCCAGCAGCTACAAATACTGCAGCTGCTGACTTTTAAAATAGTGACACTTACCTGTCCAGCGCGCCCGCGATGTCGGCACCCGAAGCCGATCGCTAGGTCGTCTGTCGGGTCCTGCCGCCGCCATCTTGGGTATGGGATTCAGGAAATGGAGCCTTTCGGCTTCATTTCCCGGTCCCCTACTGCGCATGTGCGAATTGCGCTGCGCAATAAGGACGCTCCCCGCTGCCTCTGGGAGCTGTGTGTTTCCCAGCAGGCAGCGGGGCACTTGCGGGAAGGGGCGGGCACTTGCGGAAAGGGGCGTAAGTTACGCCCCTTTCCGCAGAGAGCTGTCCCGGAAGTGGGTGCAGTTACCTGGATTATCCAGGTAACTGCACCCCCTCCCCCCTGAAAGGTGCCGATTGTGGCACCGGAGGGGGGGAGGGTTCCGATGAGCGGAAGGTCCACTTTAGGGTGGACCTCCGCTTTAAAGGTGGAAGATGTGGTTGAGCTGACACATACCCGAAATATAAGAATCTTTTGTTTGAGAGATATCAGCTGTGTATACCATTGGGCCTTTCCCTTTCCCTTATCATAAAGATCTTGTATTCTGACAGCATGACTCCTTAAATTGGCTGCAGCCACCTGATCGAGAAAAGTTTTTCAACCTTCCCCCGTTCCACTTCTGTCGAACAGGAATAGCCATATGCTGACTGAAGTTCGATCAGTCCCTACAGAACCAGCCAATTTTCAATCCATCTATAACCAGCCTAAGTTTTTTCCTGAAGCTCAACTGGTATTTTTTGTACTTTTTGTACTGAAAATGAACATGTATTGCAGATTTATACTACACTTTTGTTTTAATTTGTCTTGACATACTCTATGCCTTGCCTTTATATAAGCAGAACTTCACTCTCCCATCAACATTGACTATTGACATGCATCTTGTCTTGACATAAGCAAAACTGCACTCTCCAATCAAAACTATTTTTAATCCTTATGCTCCTAGCATTAGTAAATAGATAGGAAAGTATATCAGATTTACTTGTTTTAAACGTTTCTTAAATTTCTTCAGTTGCTTCCTGGTTTTCATGCCTAGGCAAATGATATCATACATGAGTCTTCAAGGGAAGGATGTGTCTTATCAACTAAGCACATCCTCCTGCCTTCATTTCTGAGTTAAGGGCAGTAAATGCTACAGGAATCATCAGCCCTGCCTTGAACAGAAATGCTAGGGGGTGTTTTTGAAAATGATTTCTTAGCAAAATAAAGCATGGAGACATAGAAGTATGGGTGTGTTTGCTTTGAATATTAAAAATGAATGAAAGTTCTGCTTTAAAGTGATTGTAAAGGCAGAAGGTTTTTTATCCTATTGCATTCTATGCATTAAGATAAAAAGCCTTCTGTGTGCAGCAGCCCCTCTCTGTCAGAAACCATGAATCAGACCAAGACAGAAGTACAATTAAATCACACTTGTTTATTAAATAAAAATAAAAAGGTAAATATAAAAAGCTTAGTCAAAGCATAGCCAGAGTCCAGTAACCGAATCGAGTAGTCAGCTAGGCCAGAGTTCAATAACCAGATCGGGTAATCAGCCAGGCCAGAAGTCAGGGATCCAAGTAGAGCAACAGCAAGCAGGATAAGGAGCCAGAAGGGATGTCAGCAAGCCAGTCTTTAAATAGAACCACAGGAGATGGTTTCTTGTGATGTGACCAAGGCGAAGGCAGAGGTGAAGTGAGCTGGACAGCTTTAAGTAGGCAGGTCAGACGAGCATGATCAGGAACAGGTAACTGTGGAGAGAGATGAGAGCTGGCAATTAGCCAACAGCTGAGCAGCCAGCCCAGAGAAGGAAGGGCTAAGCCAGCCCTGACACTCTCATACTTACCTGAGCCCCATCTAGATCCAGCAATGTTGTAGGAGTGTCTCGGCTGCCCAGGACTCCCCTCCTCATTAGCTGAGACAGCAGTCATGGCGCCAGTCAGTCAACCAATGAGGAGAGAAAGGGGGTGGACCACGGCTCTGTGTCTGAATGGACACAGGGAACTTTGGCTTAGCTTGGATGTCCCCATAACAAGCTGCTTGCTGTGGGGGCACTCAACAGGAGGGAGGGGCCAGGAGAGCCAAAGAGGGACCTGAGAAGAGGATGATCCAGGCTGCTCTGTGAAAATCCACTGCACAGGGCAGTTAAATATAACATGTTTGTTATTTTTAACTAAAAATAAATAAATAACAAATTTGAGACTTTAGTATCACTTTAAGTTCACCAGTTTATAAACTAATAGTATGAATAATTTTTGTTTTATTTTGTATTTATTCTAAATGTATACTGAAAGAAATGCTCCCTGCATTGTAGACGAAACAATGCAATTAACACAAAAGGGACCGGAACATTGTAAAAACATTCTTCCATCAGAAGTCATTTAGGGGATCCTCTGATTAATAATACAAGAAATGTCACTAAAACCCAATTTGTGATTCTGGCAAATCACTTATAACAGCACTCTTTTGAACAAATAGTCCTTAGTAAAAAAAAAAAAAAGCACAAATTTATACTTGGCTTTGGTGACTATAACTGCTGTTTAAGCCATCACTTGTCCATTCCATTTTAGTCCAGATTTAAACATTGCCAGCTATGCAAATCATTTGTATAATATCCGGGCCTGCTTTACGGGCTCAATTTAAAAATAGGAAAGCATTCTACATTGTTTTAAGAGTTCCAATTTGGTGATGGCATAAGTAATTGAGTAATTTCCTTCTGCTGTTACTGAGCATAATGTCAGAAGCTGACAGATCTGATTTTCTCTGAGGGCTTTCAAGTTTGCATCATGGTCTTATATTAGTGCTTTTCCATTTCAGAGAACTACTAAAGTCATAGGTGAACCTTCCATTTTCCTGAAAAGTCATTTCTAGATTGCTGTTCCATAGCTCCGGCTACAGAAATGAGATTGTACCGCATCAGCTACATACACAGTAAAGAAAGCCATTTGGTACTACCATGGGCCACCATTAGTTTACAGGCAGCATGGGAATGCATTATTGGTTTGTTCTACAAAATGTCTCTAAACAACAGTGGTGGCCTTTTTGCTGTGTGTGGAGCATATTTCACCATGTCCGTACACATCCTCAATACATTTCATTTTCATATTCCTGGAACCTCTCCCCAAACAGGCCGAAGTAAACAAAACACAGGGAGCCATTGTTCATGTTCTTTTGTGTGCAAGGGATTTTTTTTTGTAAGGTTTTCAGTGATCCATGGAAAATAAATCTGTCTGGATGCGAAAATTGGATTTTTATGTGAGAATGTAGTGTTCAGCACACAGGCCCACTTACAGCTTGATAGCTGAGATTCACTCTGTGTCTTATTGATTATTCTCTTGTCCGTATCGTTTTATGTACAGTGCTGTGTACTCAGACAGACTATTATCATTGTCAAGCCTGCTGATGTTTAACCCCTTCCTGTACAACAAACTAGATCTGTTCAGGGAAAAAAAAAATGTTTTTTTTATTTTCTTGTTATACCTCAGCCCGTCCAGTTTATAAGACTGTCCAGAAGCTGCCTCTGATTTATCTGAGAAGCAATCTTGCAGCTTTTATTGTTATTTTCGTGTTTGATAGAAGTAGCCTTGAATGTCTTTTTTTTTTTTTTTTCCTTCCATCCTGTGAAGACTTTGATAAATAACCCCTGCACTCTGCTTCTCTCTAACACATACACAGCATTAGAACACCATTTCCATTTTAATTCAGCAATCGAGCTGCAGAACCATTCAGGCTGTTATCATCTCAATCCTGTGTCACATACATCTAATGAAAAATATGTAATGTATGGGACATAGCTAACATTACCTTGACACTTACGCATACAAATATGATGTTTATTCTCATTCTTAGGTTCTGCAGAAATTACCGCTGTAAACACAAAGCCGACTTTTATATCCAAGTCTTTAAACTATGTGGTACATTTTCAGAAAAATTAAGAGTATGAAAGAAAATGCTACAGTCATTGGAAAGTTTAATAGTGTCCAGATGTAAAATGGTTTGAGTCATTATGTTCTTTCAGGGTAAATGCGTAATGTACTCATGTCTTAATTTCTTTGTAATACACACTGTGAGCTACTAGCATCCATCATAAATAATGGAGTTTACTGGTGTGGCTTGATGGAGCATAGACACAGTGAAAGGAAGAAATGGTGATGGAATGGGGAGCAATGTGTGAGAATTCCACACATAAGGGCAAAATAAAAGGTTGGAAAAACATTTAGATGTCTTCTGTGCAGTGACATAATTAGAGAGCTGTAGTAGCTTTTAATACAGTAAGGCCTCATGCACACGAGACGCAGTTAAACGCGCGTTCAGATGCAGTTGGACAGTTTTTTCAACTGCACCTGAACTCATTCAATGTTATCCTATGTGTCCATGCACACAGTCTCGTTTTTTTCCGTTTATATGCAGTTGCGTTTAATCTCGTTTTTCCAGAAGCAAAAAAATGCGTTCAGAAACCAAAATTTCTGCATTTCAGACGCAAAACGCGGCTAAACGCGGCACCCGCGTTTAGCCGCGTTTGCGTTTATATGCGTTTTTAAAGGTGACCTTTTTTTTTACATTAAAAATCTCAAAAATGATTGGAAATGATGAAAAACCATTAGAAAAATATTTTAAACAATTGCAATTGCAAGTGGACAATCCACAACTTGTGGCAAGTGACGTGGCAAGTGGACAATCCACAACTTGTGGCAAGTGACATGACAGGTGGCAAGTGATGTGGCAAGTGGACAATCCACAACTTGTGGCAAGTGACGTGGCAGGTGAAGTGGCAAGTGACGTGGAAAGTGGACAATCCACAACTTGTGGCAGGTGACGTGGCAAGTGACCTGGCAGGTGACGCGGCAAGTGACTTGGCAGGTGACGTGGCAAGTGGAAAATCAACAACTTGTGGCAGGTGACTGGCATGTGACGTGGCAAGTGGACAATCCATAACTTGTGGCAGGTGACGTGTCAAGTGACGTGGCAAGTGGACAATCCACTTGTGGCAGGGGACGTGGCAAGTGACGTGGCAAGTGGACAATCCACTTGTGGCAGGTGATGTGGCAAGTGACGTGGCGAGTGGACAATCCACAACTTGTGTCAGGTGACGTGGCAAGTGGACAATCCACAACTTGTGGCAGGTGATGGGGCAAGTGATGTGGCAAGTGGACAATCCACTTGTGGCAGGTGACGTGGCAGGGGACGTGGCAAGGGACGTGGCAAGTGGACATTCCACAACTTGTGGCAGGTGATGTGGCTGGTGACGTGGCAAGTGGACAATCCACATCTTGTGGCAGGTGACGTGGCAGGTGACGTGGAAAGTGGTGTGGCAAGTGGACAATCCACAACTTGTGGCAGGTGATGTGGCTGGTGATGTGGTAAGTGGACAATCCACAACTTGTGGCAGATGGCATGGCAGGTGACGTGGAAAGTGGACAATCCACATCTTGTGGCAAGTGACGTGGCAGGTGATGTGGCAAGTGACGTGGCAAGTGGACAATCCACAACTTGTGGCAGGTGACGTGGCAGGTGATGTGGCAAGTGATGTGGCAGGTGATGTGACAAGTGGACAATCCACATCTTGTGGCAAGTGACGTGGCAGCTGACGTGGCAAGTGACGTGGCAGGTGACGTGGCAGGTGACGTGGCAAGTGACATGGCAAGTGGACAATCCACATCTCGTGGCAAGTGACGTGGCAGGTGATGTGGCAAGTGACGTGGCAAGTGGGCAATCCACAACTTGTGGCAGGTGATGTGGCAAGTGACGTGGCAGCTGACGTGGCAAGTGACGTGGCAAGTGGACAATCCAAAACTTGTGGCAGGTGACGTGGCAAGTGACGTGGCAAGTGATGTGGCAAGTGGACAATCCACAGCTTGTGGCAAGTGACGTGGCAAGTGGACAATCCACAACTTGTGGCAGGTGACGTGGCAGGTGACGTGGCAAGTGAACAATCCACAACTTGTGGCAGGTGACGTGGCAAGTGACGTGGCAGGTGATGTGGCAAGTGACGCGGCAAGTAGACAATTCACAACTTGTGGCAGGTGATGTGGCAAGTGACGTGGCAGGTGATGTGGCAAGTCACGTGGCAAGTGGACAATCCACAGCTTGTGGCAGGTGGCATGGCAGATGACGTGGAAAGTGGACAATCCACATCTTGTGGCAAGTGACGTGGCAGGTGATGTGGCAAGTGACGTGGCAAGTGGACAATCCACAACTTGTGGCAGGTGACGTGGCAGGTGATGTGGCAAGTGATGTGGCAGGTGATGTGACAAGTGGACAATCCACATCTTGTGGCAAGTGATGTGGCAGCTGACGTGGCAAGTGACGTGGCAGGTGACGTGGCAAGTGACATGGCAAGTGGACAATCCACATCTCGTGGCAAGTGACGTGGCAGGTGATGTGGCAAGTGACGTGGCAAGCGGACAATCCACAACTTGTGGCAGGTGACGTGGCAGGTGATGTGGCAGGTGACGTGGCAGGTGATGTGGCAAGTGACGTGGCAGCTGACGTGGCAAGTGACGTGGCAAGTGGACAATCCAAAACTTGTGGCAGGTGACGTGGCAAGTGACGTGGCAAGTGGACAATCCACAGCTTGTGGCAAGTGACGTGGCAAGTGGACAATCCACAACTTGTGGCAGGTGACGTGGCAGGTGACGTGGCAAGTGAACAATCCACAACTTGTGGCAGGTGACGTGGCAAGTGACGTGGCAGGTGATGTGGCAAGTGACGCGGCAAGTAGACAATCCACAACTTGTGGCAGGTGATGTGGCAAGTGATGTGGCAGGTGATGTGGCAAGTCACGTGGCAAGTGGACAATCCACAGCTTGTGGCAGGTGGCATGGCAGATGACGTGGAAAGTGGACAATCCACATCTCGTGGCAAGTGACGTGGCAGCTGACGTGGCAAGTGACGTGGCAAGTGGACAATCCAAAACTTGTGGCAGGTGACGTGGCAAGTGACGTGGCAGGTGACGTGGCAAGTGATGTGGCAAGTGGACAATCCACAGCTTGTGGCAAGTGACGTGGCAAGTGGACAATCCACAACTTGTGGCAGGTGACGTGGCAGGTGACGTGGCAAGTGAACAATCCACAACTTGTGGCAGGTGACGTGGCAAGTGACGTGGCAGGTGATGTGGCAAGTGACGCGGCAAGTAGACAATCCACAACTTGTGGCAGGTGATGTGGCAAGTGGACAATCCACAACTTGTGGCAGGTGACGTGGCAGGTGACATGGCAAGTGAACAATCCACAACTTGTGGCAGGTGACGTGGCAAGTTACGTGGCAGGTGATGTGGCAAGTGACGCGGCAAGTAGACAATCCACAACTTGTGGCAGGTGATGTGGCAAGTGACGTGGCAGGTGATGTGGCAAGTCACGTGGCAAGTGGACAATCCACAACTTGTGGCAGGTGATGTGGCTGGTGACGTGGCAAGTGGACAATCCACAGCTTGTGGCAGGTGGCATGGCAGATGACGTGGAAAGTGGACAATCCACATCTCGTGGCAAGTGACGTGGCAGGTGATGTGGCAAGTGACGTGGCAAGTGGGCAATCCACAATGGAATTCCATTTCAAAATATATACCACAGAAAGAGAGGCAAATGCAAGTGTACAACTACTCTCTATGTTGCTGCTGCTCACTCTGATCAAAATAGCAGAAATAGTTAAAAAAAACATGCTTTGAGAGCTTGGGGAGGGTCTACATGATGTTATCTTTATTAACGCTTATAAACGCAAACACAGCTAAACGCAGCATGCAAACGCGGCAAAACGTGCGTTTCAAAACGCGCGTTTCAGCTTTTTTTGAGCAGAGTTTTCACCTGCCTCTCGTGTGCATGAGGCCTTAGGCATGATTTAAGGCAGAAGAAAGAAGAGTATACATGGAAGAGGGCAAAATAAAACCATGCACTGTTTATATAAGAAAATAAACTACAGACTACAGCACAGGCTATATCATGCATTACCACAACCCAAGAACACTTTGTATATGTTAATTGCAAAATCTTAAAGGGGAACTTCATCCAAAAGGGGAAATTCCACTCTTTCTCCTCCCCCCCCCCCCCTCCTCTGCCATATTGGGAACATATTTTTTGGGGGAAGGAAGCGGGTACCTAGTTTTGACAGGTACCCATTCCCGCCTAGGCGAACCAAGAGGAAGTTCTTCTCCCTTCTCCCTGTCCACAGACTTCTGGGACACATCATTGCATTTGTAATGGGCAGCCAGCTGTGAAGCTGCAAGGAGTCACAGTCAGCTTCCCAAAGTTAACATGCCAGGGACCTGAAGACTGTTGAAGAACCATCCTAGGTAAGGAGCTGGATCCTTGGACAGGTGGCTGTCTCTTTATTAAAAGTCAGCAGCTACCATTTTTATAGCAGAAATGACTGAAAAACCCTTTTAATTGCACCCCAATGCTCATATACAATAAAAACAAAAGCACCTGGGCTGCAGGGTACACCACTGGTGAAAATAGCACAGAGGCAATTTTTTGTGCATTGAGCCATGTTCAGGGCCCATAAAAAAAACAAAAGGACTACACTAATTCAATGTGCAAAAACACTTTTTTTTTTTAAATCAAAAGGTTTTTATTGAACATGTCGATAAACAAAAACTTCCAATGCACAAGTACATAAAGGAATTTTTCCAACAAGTAACATATACATATATCTGTTAATCTAGCCCTTACAACACATCTTGATACTCCAACCAATTGCATTTCACCACTCCAACACCCCACTGACACATATTGCGACCCGACTGGTGCATATACGGCACATCTTTTCCCCTATGGACACTGTAGAAGTTGAGACATCACCAGTTCTCTAGGGCTTAAACCTGGCATATCTAGCCAGTGGGACCATATGCGTTCAAACCTACCCGGACATCCTCTATGCTGGTAGATATATTTTTCCATAATAAGGGTATTTCCCATGTGTGTTATCCAGGAGGTACTAGTGGGTGGTAAGGTAGACTTCCAGCCCATTAAGATAAGTTTCCTGGCCTGGAACAGTGCCCTAGAGAATGCGACCCTGATTCATTTCTCAGGGATCACATCCTCCAGAACCCCCAGTATGCAGCAAATAGGGTCTGTAGGTACCTTCATTTGAAACACCCCATTAAGTGTGCCAATCACCTCGTTCCAGTACTGATGAAGCTTTGGGCAGTGCCACAAGAGATGGATGAGGTCCCCGTTGTGCTGTCGACAGCGACAGCACAAAGGGTCCGCCCGTCTGCCCATCCTATGTAGTTTTATCAGGGTATAGTGTACTCTTAGTATTATATACAATTGGAAAACTTTTTGTGCCACATTCAGAGAGCAACTGGTTATGGATTGTAGGGCTTCCGTGCAAAAATACTTTTGTTATAGAGTAGAACCTACTGACAGCAGCTAGTAAGTGCCTAAATCACTGCAATATTTTATGTGCCCCCTAGTTTTCTGACTGGCTGAATATAGGGCAGGTTAGATCTGATCTGTTGCTTTAAAATTTTGAAAAGGGAATCTTATCTCAATTGTAGTGTGATAACTTTGCAGATATTTTAAATTTATACTATGTGGCTGCTCACTATTGGACACATTTGCAAGTGCTGCGCAAACTTAACATAAGTATACAAAAAATAACAGAATAAAATTAATAAATTGGGTTGATTATAACTAGAAAATCTTTAAAGAAGAATTTTTTTTTTACTGACAGTCTGCTGACAGGAATGGTACCAGCTGCCTCGATATTTAAAAAGCCAGTGCAGCCTCGATATTTAAAAAGGGCCCGAAAAACATTCCTGGGAATTACAGACCAGTTTGTCTAACATCAATAATATGCAAGGTCTTTGAGGGGATGATAAGGGACTATATACAAGATTTTAGTAATGAGAACGGTATCATTAGCAGTAATCAGCATGGATTCATGAAGAATCATTCTTGCCAAACCAATCTATTAACCTTCTATGAGGAGGTGAGTTGCCATCTAGATAAATGAAGGCCCGTAAATGTGGTGTATCTGGATTTTGCAAAAGCTATTGACACAGTTCCCCATAAATGTTTACTGTACAAAATAAGGTCCGTTGTTATGGATCATAGGGTGAGCACATGGATTGAAAACTGGCTACAAGTGCGAGTTCACAGGGTGATGATAAATGGGGAGTACTCGGAATGTTCAGGGGTAGGTAGTGGGGTCCAACAGGGTTCTCTGCTGGGAGCAAACCTATTAATTTTGTTCATAAATGACCTGGAGGATGGGGTAAACAGTTCAATGTCTGTAGTTGAGGACGATACTAAGCTAAGCAGGGCAATAACTTCTCCGCAAGATGTGGAAACCTTGCAAAAAGATCTGAACAAATTAATGGGGTGGGCAACTACGTGGCAAATGAGGTTTAATGTAAAAAAATGTAAAATAATGCATTTGGGTGGCAAAAATATGAATGCAATCTATACACTGGGGGAAGAACCTCTGGGGGAATCTAGGATAGAAAAGGACCTGGGGGTCCTAGTAGATGATAGGCTCAGCAATGGCATGCAATGTCAAACTGCTGCTAACAAAGCAAACAGGATATTGGCATGCATTAAAAGGGGGATCAACTCCAGAGATAAAACAATAATTCTCCCGCACTACAAGACTCTGGTCTGGCCGTACCTAAAGTATGCTGTCCAGCTCTGGGCACCAGTCCTCAGGAAGGATGTACTGGAAATGGAGTGAGTACAAAGAAGGGCAACAAAGCTAATAAAGGGTCTGGAGGATATTAGTTATGAGGAAAGGTTCCTAGCACTGAACTTATTCTCTTTTGAGAAGAGATGCTTGAGAAGGGATATGATTTCAATTTATAAATGCCGTACTGATGACCCCACAATAGGTATAAAACTTTTTTGCAGAAGGGAGTTTAACAAAACACGTGGCCACTCATTAAAATTTGAAGAAAAGAGGTTTAACCTTAAACTACGTAGAGAGTTCTTTACTGTAAGAGTGGCAAGGATGTAGAATTCCCTTCCACAGGTGGTAGTCTCAGTGGGGAGCATTAATAGTTTCAAAAAATTATTGGATAAGCCCCTGAATGACCACAACATACAGGGATATTCAATGTAATACTGACATACAATCACACACACAGGTTGGACTTGATGGACTTGTGTCTTTTTTCAAGCTCACCTACTATGTAACTATGTAACTATGGTGTTGTTAAAAAAAAAAGAAACATTTATACTCTCCTCCATGCTGCAGCATTGGTCTGATGCCACAGCTTTCCCCCCCACTGGCTCAAGAACTGAGTGATCACATGGCCAGCTCTGATCAGAGAGTGGTGTCTGCCCCCCCCCAGCTCACTTCTGTGCTGGGGTGAGAGGAGGAGGGAGTGGCTGACTCCAGCTCATGCTGAGAGGCTAAGCCAACTGCCAACCTGACATCTGGGTGGATCATGCTGTTGGCTGATTCCGGGTCACAGAAGAGCACATGCAAGTGCTCACCTGTGACCCACAAGAGAACAATGGCCAAAAAAAACATTTGTCAATATTTCTCTTTTAATGTCTTTTAAGTTGTACAACTAATGAATACCAAAGAAGGGCAAAGGTTGTATCTTGTTCTGAATCACGTTATTAGATATGGAAACATGAAAGCTTCGGCAGCACATACAAATTACCCTAATATTTTCTCCTGGTTTTGCAGACCTTGCTTAATGTTGCTCCAGTTTTATAAATCAGCTTCAGTCTTTGTTCTGGTGATGTTGTCAGCCATGATACTTTCAATGTTAGAAAGTATATTCTATGAAAATTCATATGCTCCTTTATCTCTTCCAATTTATCGTCATGTTATAGAAAACAGAAAAGGTAGATAATAAAGTGGCTGATTGTCAATTCTAATAAAAAAGACTGGTGGTGAGTGTTTGCTTTGCAAGAGCTGTTATAGCAAGTAGAGTGTCCTTGTGAGCTTATACAATGGAATAAAGGCTATTAGGTATGTGAAGACGTTTCTGTGTAAGAAACAAATACACTGTATTTAAAGTTCCATTCAAACTAAAGGGCACTGTAACAAATAGAGAAAGTATTTAGAAATTAGATTATGAGAAAACAGATGGAACAAAGGAAAAAGCAAGATTAAATGTGTATGAAATGTTGGAAGTGCAATAACATGTACTATGCACTCCGAACTATAGATGGCACTGTAGTAATATACTAGTGTCTGTGTGTTTTATATGCTTGTGTATCATTGCAGGGGGGAAGGCATTTTTTTTCTCCCTCCCTCTTCTGTAATGCTGTTCTCATCCCTCCCAACTGTCCCAAACTCGCTGGGACTGTCCCGGGACTTGATGTAAGTCCCAGTGAATGAAGGCTTTGTCCCAGAAAATCCCAGCACTTGGCTCCAGTGGATTTCCCGCGAACACGCACTACCACGGGCACCAGTAACACCTGCCCTGCGGCTTGTGCAGGGTGTCTGGTGTCCCACATGTTGCAAGCATAGCTGTGTAAATGTGACAGGCAGCCGATGTTGAGAGATGCCGGCTGCCTCACATACACAGTGGCATACAACTGAACCCGCTTCCTCCTCGGCTGTGATGCTTTCCTGCACACAGACAGAAGGGGGAGGTGGGGAGGAGTCATGGCAGGGGCAGACTGGGTGGCAATTGGCTCCCAGCTGCTCTGATGCCTAAAAAGAGCCCGAAGGAGGGAATGCAGAGCGGTGCTCTAACAGCCTCTAGCAGCTTCTCCTTGTAATGCTGGATGGTGGCTGGGATGCTGCCTCTTGGGTAGGTTTGTAATGGTGGAAGGGAAAAGAATGGCGGTATGTGACACTGAAGGTAGGGAGGACAGATGAGGGTGACACTGATGGCGAGGGACAAATGAGGGGGACACTTATAGTGGGAGACAGATGAGGGGGAGACTGATGGCGGGGGACAGTTGAGGGGAACACTGATGGGGGATAGATGAAGGGGATGCTGATGGTGGGGAACAGATGAGGGGGAGACTGATGGTGGGGGACAGATGTGGGGGACACGGATGGCGGGGGACAGAAGAGGGGGACACTGATGGTGGGGGACAGATGAGAGAGAGACTAATGTCGGAGGACAGATGGGGGTGACACTGATGGTGGGGGACAGATGAGAGAGAGAGACTGAAGGCAGAGGACAGATGAGGGTGACACGGATGGTGGGGCCTGGGGGACAGATGAGGGGGACACTGATGGTGGGGGACAGATGGAGGGGGAGACCGATGACGGGGGACAGATGAGGGGGAAACTGATGGCGGGGGAGACAGATGAGAGGGAGACTTAAAACTGTAATTTTGTAATTTGTGTAAAATGGCAGTAAAAACTTGGCTGTGACAGTAAATTTCAATCTGGGTTGGAACATTGATGTGGACCGCACTACAATAACCGCATGCGTGTTTAAACCTAAACAGTAAACTAGATTAGCTACGCATGCTAAATAGGATGAGGCTGGAAAAAATACCAGGAAATGTGTGAACATGTGAATACCATGCTATAAATTAAGGATGAGCTCAGGCATGTTCACAACTCCATGTGCCCGCACCTGCCAGGAAGCTGGCACTCCACAGCACTAATCACAGGCAGTGAGACATTAGCCGATCCATGGCTGCACAGATCAGGAAATGTCTCATTCGGGGGCGGACTGACTATTTGGGCTCTCGGGCACTGCCCGAGGGCCCCATGCCATCAAGGGGCCCCATCAGGGTTGCCAGCCTCAATAAAACCAGGGACAGTATGTATAAATCTGTGTTTTTTAAAAATCCCAAGATTATAGCTGCCCCACCTTTCCAGTACCTTTTCAGTGTGTGTATGTGAATTCTGTTTGTGTATATTGCGTGTCTGTGTGTGCATACTGTATGTGTGTGTGTGTGTGTGTGTATACTGTGTGGCCATAATCTATTGCCTGGGGCCCCATAATCTCCCATTTCCTGGGGGTCCCATAATCTTATCCTATTGCCCGGGGGCACCATAATCTCCTATTTCCCGAGGGCCCCATGAGTTGTCAGTCCGCCCCTGGTCTCATTACCTGTGATTAGCACTGCGGAGTGTCAGCTCATCCTTACTAGAAATCATAGAACAGCTACCTGCAATTGGAGAGAAAATTACAGATGAATATGTGGTGACGCTATTGCTATGCAGCCTTCCAGAGTCATATAACGACCTTATTAATGTTTAAGAAGCCAGACCTGAGCAAGAATTAACACTAGAATACAGCAAAGGAAAAATGATTGATGAATATAATAGAAGAAATTGCTTCTGCTAGTGCACCAGACAGACAATCACACAATACACTCCCAAACAAAAAGGTATAGCTGAAATTTAAAATCGCACTTTCTTGATCATACATCATGGGACACATGAGCGTCATTACATAGTGGGTTATATAGGCACCTCTGGTGATTGGACACTGGCTAACCCCCAATTAAAGTGGTTCTCCACCCTAAAGTGGAAGTTCCGCTAATCTGATCCCTCCCCCCCTCCGGTGCCACTATCGGAACCTTTCAGGGGGAAGGGGGGTGCGGTTACCTGGATACTTTATTTCTCTGCAGGAATACATGACTAAGATCAAGAAAAAATAATTACATAGAACAACTTATCAAATCAATTTACAAAACAAAAACGTATTAATTTAACCAATGATACACAGTGCATTCCTGCCAAATTTTTTCTTTTTTTTTCCTTATAAGCAACTAACAATATTACAATAACGATTCCCCTCAACAACCCTCTGCTCCAAGGCCCTAGATCCCGTGAGGGACTTATAGAACCGAGGAGAGAGAGAGAGAGCGAGAGGGGGAAAAAAAAAAAAAAAACCCCAGGGAATCCCAAATCAAACAAATAGATATAAATATGTTGCCCCTGCCGACAGAGGGACCTGTGCCACATCACTTACTAGCTATTCCTCTAGTTCCTTTCCAATTAACCATTTCCCTTCCTCTGATTGTAAAAATGACTCCCATGGAGCCCAGACTTGCCGTAGACATTCCCTTTCCTCCAAAGACATAGGGATCAATTTTCCATGATCCCAATTCTTCTTACTTTATTTAACCAATTAGAGATTCGAGGTGTCCCTGGTTCTTTCCAACGTATGGTGATGCAGCTTTTGGCTGCATTCACCAAACGGCATAGCATTGAGTTCTTGTATCTCTCTTAAGGAATTTGTGAGCATTGTAATAAGAAAAAAGCTGTGTCTTCTGGGATCTGGTAATCAGTAAATAATTGAGAGATTCTCTGAACTTCTTGCCAAAACTGTCTAATTACTGGACAAAACCAGAAAATATGGGCTATGGTGCCTCTCTCCTTACACCCCCTCCAACACCTATCCGACATTTCTGAAGAGAATTTATTCATTCGAGACGGGGTGTAATACGAATGCATTAGTACTTTGTAATTTAATTCCTGTATCTTAGTACATCTAGATGATTTAAAAGTTAAATGTATTATTTTCTGCCGTTGGGATGGTGTAAAAGTTTGTTCAAGGTCCCTTTCCCACTTATCTAAACTCGCTATACCAAAATCCTCAGAAGGTGCTGTTAATAACGCATATATCTTAGAGATAATATGGGAGAGAGGTTCACTCTCCCCACAGTACTTCTCAAACTTAGTGAGAGGTCGACCATACCCTTCGGCAGGTCCCAATGTTTCAAGAAAGTGTTTAACTTGTAACGCCTGTCAGAAGGGAGGATAATCCAGGCATCTGCACCCACTTCCGGGACAGACCGCCGCAGATGACCCACCCCCCCGTTGTGTTCTAGGAAACACACAGTTCCCAGGACACAGCGGGGACCAGCAGAGACGCGCAGCGCGACTCGCGCATGCGCAGTAGGGAACCGGGCAGTGGCACAACTCTTCACTTCTCGATTCCCTGACAGAGGATGTCGGCGGGGGCCGCCGACATCGCTGGACCCTGGGACAGGTAAGTGTCAATTTATTAAAAGTCAGCAGCTGCAATATTAGTAGCTGCTGGCTTTTAATATTTTTTTTTTAGGTGCAGAACCGCTTTAAGGAGAATTCCTACCCTATATAACCCCTCCCATATGGGAGGCACCTCAGTTTTTTCGCCAGTGTCTAAGGTGGTTGGTCACGTAAAACACGTAAAACATGTGCTATGAAGAAAGCTCTGTGCAGGTCCCTGTGGGGGTCTAAGGGCTATGATAACCGGATCCATATCTCAGGCCGATATTTGACTCCCAAGATGATATGGTACCCGGGCCTCGTCATCCGAAGAAACAAGGTTTTGCCTGTAAGTCCTCTCCTTGTGGAAGACTGGGCTCTGGAAAAAACAGATTTGGTGTACTATTTTCATAGTGGCATGAAAGTTTCTGGCAGAGTCTTTTACAAGGTCCAGGTAAGAGGTTCCTCTGAGAAGGAACCCAAAAAATCCTGAAGGTTGGCACAACTCTGCCCGCCGTGATGGGTGAAGGCTGGAATCTGTCTGTTTTCAATTATTGCAGAGGGGACAGGTAAGAGAAGTTAAAGTGAAAGTAAACTCCCCTATCGTTTTCAGCCAAGGAAGCTGCCATCTTTGCCTCTGTTTAATCTTCAACTACTATGGTGCTGCACATGTGATTCGTTATGACACGAGCCATTGGATGGTTTGATAGTTTGGCTGAGAGCACAGCCAATGTGCAGTTAGCATTCCCGGCATGGCTTTTTTTTTAACTGTTTAAATCATTGGGTTTACTTCCACTTTAATCCAAAATAAATCATATATTATGGATTTCTTTTTTTTTTTTTTTTTTTTTATTCTTTATTTTCATAATATAGTGATACAATCTTTCATTTCTAGACACATACACATCTACATCTTATATTTAAACCAGGCCATTCATCAATTCATCGTGCTAGATTTCTTCTATTACATTACTATTTTTACTTAAATTCACTATTATTATTTTTTTTTTCCTTTAACCTGGGATAGCCCTGGTTATTTGTCTTTGAAAAAAAGAAAAACAGATAACAAAAAAAAAAAAAAAAAAAAAAAAAAAAAAAAAATCAGAGAAAAAAAAAAAAAATTTCCTTCCTCTCTTATTGCTTGTTCCATATCGATCCAAGGCTTTTCCTTTTGGAGTCTACACCAGTCTACTACCCTTGCTAGATGTGATGCCTCATAGTAGCCTACTGGATCTGGGAATCCTACCCCTCCTCTCTCTTTAGGTAATATCAAAATATCCCTACGTATTCTCGCTTTTTTACCTGCCCATATACATTTTGTGAATCTAGATCTCAGATCTCTCAAATATCTTACCGGGAGTTTTATCGGTAGGGTCTGGAACAAATATAACAGCCTCGGCATTACATTCATTTTGATTATATTGATTCTCCCAAACCATGTAAAAAACGTTTTGTCCCAACGTTCAAGGTCTAACTTAATCTGTCGTATTAATGGGATAAAATTTAGTTCCACCAATCTGTTCAACTTATTTGATATTTTAGTCCCTAAATAACATATGTGGGAATCCGTCCACCTGAACGTAAAATGCGCCGCTAGCTGGGATTTCATTACATTATTCATTTCTATCCCCATTGCTTCCGATTTGCTATAATTTACTTTGAAGTTAGATATTTCTCCATATATGCGCAACTCCAATAACCAAGAAGGTAATGAAATCCCTGGGGAGGTTATAAAAAACAACAGATCGTCCGCATATGCGGCCAATTTCTGTTCGTCGTTTTTTTTTATTGAAATGCCCTGAATATCCGGATTGGCCCGGATTGTTCTCAGAAAAGGTTCTAATGTGAGAATGAATATGATAGGGGAGAGTGGACATCCCTGACGCGTTCCATTCCTTATACAGAATGGTTCAGACATTATCTCATTTATTTTTACCCTAGCTTTTGGGCAAGAATATAAACTATCAATCCAATTCTGCATCCCCTTTTTCAGTCCTATATGCTGTAACGTTGCTCTCAGGAATGTCCAGTCGACCCTATCAAATGCCTTCTCCGCGTCCGTACTAAAAGTTTTTGATAGTATTGTGCTATATATAGGGCATCGATAACTCTCTGCGTATTTTCTCTTCCCTCCCTCCCAGGTAGGTAAAACCTACTTGATCTGGGTGTATTAAGGCTGGAATAAATGGCAAGAGTCTATTCGCAAGTATTTTTGTTAAAATCTTGAGGTCTACATTTAATAAAGAAATTGGGCGATAACTGGCACATTGAGTTGGGTCTTTCCCTTCTTTTGGGATCACTGTTATATGAGCCAATAGCGTTTCTGGACGCATCCTTTGCCCATCTCGTATAGAGTTAAAGGCCTCTATAAATTTTGGTGCCAATTTTTCAAAAAAGGTCTTATAATAAAGTAATGTATACCCATCCGGGCCTGGGGCCTTTCCGGATTTCATTTCTTTTAGGGCTTCTGCCAATTCCTCTATTGTAATTGGTCCATCTATATTTTCTGCTTCTTCTTCGAGAAGCATAGGCATTCCCGATGCCATTATGTATTCTTTTGCCTTTTCCCCTCTGGAAGGTATCCCCACCATGGGCCGTCGATCTTCAATTTGATATAGGGTAGTATAATAATCCCTAAATGCTTTCGCAATAGCCTGAGGTGAGTTAACTAACACATCTCCTTGGGTTTTAATTCTCTCAATATGATTTCGTGCTCTCATTTCTCTGAGCGCATTTGCCAGCACTCTGCTTGGTTTATTTCCATATTCATAATATATTTGTCTACACCGAGTTAATTTTGCTTTCGCTTTGTCCGTCAATAACAAGTTCAATTCCTCCCGTAACCTCAATAATTTTTCTTCAATCTGTTGCAACTGCGATTTCTTATGTACTGATTCAAGTGTCCGGATCTCTTCCAACAGAGTATCTAATTTAGCGCCCAGAGCCCGTTTCCTTTGAGCTCCTAAAGAAATAAGGATTCCCCTAATATAGCATTTATGTGCTTCCCATCTACATAGCGGGGTTACCTCCTCTGATTCATTTGCTATGAAAAAGAATTCCAGTTCCTGGGCTATCTGGTTCTCGTACTCTGGTTCTCTCAGGAGTGTCTCATTCATCTTCCAGTTCCATTCCCGCGAGACTTTCTCTCCCCTTTCCATAACACTATTAGTTGGCGCGTGGTCTGACAGCGTAAATGATCCTATGGACGCCTCTTTTACGCAGGCCAATGCGCTTTGGGATATAAAAATATAGTCTATTCTAGTATATGTTTTGTGTTTAGCTGAAAAAAAAGTATAATCTCTTTCCTGTACATGGAGAATTCTCCATGTATCTACCGTATATACTCGAGTATAAGCCGAGATTTTCAGCCTCTTTTTTGAGGCTGAAAGTGCCCCCCTCGGCTTATACTCGAGTCATCGCTGTCTGCCTGCTCGATCAGCGTGTCGAGCAGACAGACAGCGGCCATTCTATTCTAATTCAAAAGCCGCGCCTCCGGCTCCGCCTTCGCCTGTGATAGGCGGAACACTGAATTTCCCAGCAGCCTGTGTTCCGCCTATCACGGACATCCGCTCATCCTCGTACTACGGACGAGGATGAAAGGATGGCCGTGATAGGCGGAACACAGACTGCTGGGAAATTGTGTTCCGCCTATCACAGACAGGGAGGCGCGGCATTTGAACAGGAAAATGGGCGCCGATGTAGAGCGGTGATCCTGGGACGGGACCGGACGGAGGCTCGGCTCGGCTCGGGACGGGACGGGACCGGACGGAGTCTCGGGACGGGACCGGACCGGACGGAGGCTCGGCTCGGGACGGGACGGGACCGGACGGAGGCTCGGGACCGGACGGAGGCTGGGGACACAGGTAGGCTGGACACACAAGGCCACACACACACACACACACACACACACACACACACACACACACACACACACACACACACGGATGGACACACACACAGGGATGGATGGATGGATGGATGGACGGACACACACACAGGGATGGATGGATGGATGGACACGCACACACACACACAGGGATGGATGGATGGATGGACACACACACACACAGGGATGGATGGATGGATGGACACACACACAGGGATGGATGGATGGATGGACACACACACAGGGATGGACAGGCATATCTCACCCTCGGCTTATACACGAGTCAATAGGTTTCCCAGTTTTTTGGGGGTAAATTGGGGGCCTCGGCTTATACTCGGGTCGGCCTATACTCGAGTATATACGGTATTAACTGCAAGTCCTGTAGCATTTTCTTCACTCTGCGCAATTTTACTGCAGATAGATGAGAGACTCCCTTTGAGACATCTAGGGCCGGGTCTAATGCTATATTCAGATCCCCTCCCATCATCAGAATCCCCTCCTTATTTTGGTATACCAGATTCAAATATGTCTCAAGTGCCGCGACCTGGCCCTCGTTCGGTAAATACAAATTAACTAGTGTTACTTTTTGTTCTTGTAAAGTACCTTTAACAATCAGAAGTCGTCCTGCCTCATCAGTGATTATCTTACATTCTTTCCATGGTATTTGATTTGAGATCATAATTGATACTCCGTTTGCCTTTGTAGTCTGAGCAGCACTGTGATATACTGTAGTAAATCTCCTATTTCCCAATTTTGGGATTTTGTCCTTTCTAAAATGTGTCTCTTGTAGGAAAACAATTTGGGTCTTCAGTCTCCCTAGTTCCATTAACAATCTAGTCCGTTTCTCTGGGCTATTTAACCCTTTTACGTTATAGGAAGTCAATTTTATCCTCGTCATCTTTTATTGCCTGGCTACAACCGAATCCCAACACCGAAAATCCAAGTACCAGGGAGGCGGGGAGGGGGCAATGAGGGGGCGATGAGGAGGAGAAGGGGAGGGAAGAGAAAAGAGAAAAAAAAAAACAAGAAACACAATAAAAAGTATCCCAGGACCAAACAGACTAAAGGCCCTAGGTAATGTATAATCTAGGCGTTTGCAGGCTCTCTACCGCTAGGAATCTGCCCGCCAATTGCCTAGTAGAAAGAATTAGAAATTTAAGACGCCTCTAGCTATCCTCCCCTAGAAGGAGAGCAAGACAGCGATCTGAGCTCTGTTAGCAAACCATATACACCCTTTACCTATCACACCATTAACCCTTTAATGTATCGAATTTCTTAGTATCTTTGCATTTTCATAACCCCTTTACCTCTCTATCTATCCCAGACCCCCCCTCCCATCTCCTTTTCTTCTTTCCTCCTTCCTCTCCTCCCTCTGCACCCATTGCTTTATATTTATTAAATTCCAAAAAAAAAAAAGCAATATAGAAGAAACACCTCCAAGCGGGTCCCTGTATTATTATATTATTCACTATTAATATTCATTCTTTCGCTCTCTACTCTTATTTTCAACTTCTCCTCTTTTTTTTTTCTTTCCTCTTCCCTTCCTTCCCTCTTCTCTCTATATCTCCCATGTCCACCTACTCAGTCAAATAAGGTAAGGGATCCCTCCATCAGCGCGTTAGAAAATTCCTATTTCCCTTAAACCCCCCTTCCCCCGCCCCCTCAATCCATATCTATTAGTGATTCCCCCATCTCTATATTATACCCTTATCCTGGTGATAACATATCGTACTTATTAACCTTTTATTCCCCTTTTATTCCCCCTACGTGTCCTTCTGGTTGAGGGGGGCTAACTCAACCAGAGAAGAAAAAAAATAATAATAAATAAATAAATGAATAAATAAAGGAGATATTTCCCCTTAAACACCCAATCGTGTACTCTTCTAGTAGCCAATTTTACAACATCAATCACAATTCAAAAACAAGCCTCCCAAAAAAAAAAAAAGAAAAAAAAAAGAGAAAAATTAAGCAAGTTTATATTTATATACCCATACTATATTATTATTATCAATCTATCCACAGTGCAATATTTTATTAATAATCCTTTAATATCTCCCCCATTCCTCAATCTTTATTAAACTATATTTAGTTATACCACCTCTTAGTGTCTCTCTACATTTTACCCCACCATTCCCTCCCCTCCTCCCTCCCCCCTACCGGGATTCCCCCCCCCCCCCCCCTCCGTCTTCAAGCTACTATTCCCATTCATGGGATATATTCCATTTTCTTTCCCCCCCCTCAGAGGTCTTCCCTCAAAAAAAAAAAAAAAAACCCCAAAAAGAAAAAATAACAAAAAATAAATAAATCAATTAAAAAAAAAAAAAAAAAAATTTCATAAATAAATAACATCAAAAAATGTATAATCCCAAACCCAGACTTAATAATATTCCGTTCATACTAAGATCCAAAAATAGATCCTCCTTAAACCTTCCTGAAACTTATACATATAATTTATAACCATACGTATAGAAAAAAAAAAATTTATTTTTCTTTCTTTTTTACACCTTGACAAATCGTAGTACTTTAGATCTATTAATTCATATAAAAAAAAAAAGTTAGTAATAAAAAAAAAAATAATAATAAAAAAAAAAAAAATCATCTTTGTGAGTTCCTTTTAATTTGTCTCGATTGTCTCATCCAGTCCATACTAATTTCTTCCTCCTATGATGGGCTTGGTCTAAATCTCTCCCTCTGCCATAAATTTTGTTGAGAGGGTCGTTCCAACAGTTCTGTCCAATTTGGGACTTCAATAGCCTCTGAACCCAGAAAAGAGAAGAGGTCTGGGAGTTGGGTCGTTTCCCTTAAATTGAAGCTTTGCCCCCCCCTTTTTCACTACTACTGCCAATGGGTGACCCCATTTATATGTAGCTCCTTTACTTATCACATAGTCTAGTAGGGGCTTTAGCATCCTTCTCCTCATTTTAGTTTGTCCACATATATCCGGATATATTTGTATTTCGCTTCCTTCAAATTTTACTGATCCCTCTTGCCATGCTGCTCTTAATATGTCCTCTTTTACCCTGTAAAAGTGTACCCGGCACAGAACATCTCGTGACTTAAACCGTGTAGGGACATGCGTCCTGGGAATCCGATGCACCCGGTCAAGCTCAATCTGAGTGTTCGGGGGATTATGCAACACTTGGTTTAAGATACTCATCACTATATCTCTTAGGGTGTCCCCCTCGCTCCCCTCGGGGACCCCCCTGATCCGGATATTATTCCTCCTACTTCTATTCTCTGTTTCTTCAGAATGCAGTTGTATCATAGCCATTTGCTGATGTTGTTTATTTAATTTCTCCTTCATAGCCACCAGTCTTATATCAGTCAGATCATTTGTCTTTTCTAAGTTGCACACTCTACTATCCACCGCTACAATATTATCCCGTATCTCCTCAATTTCTTCTTTCAGTGAACCCACTATGCCAGCCAGAAGTTTTTGTATGTCTTCCTTTGTTGGGAGAGCCTGAATAAGCTGTCTAATATCAGGCTCAATCCCCAGCTCCTGTGTGTTACATGTGGCATGCGTACATACCTGCTCCCCTCCTCCTGAGGCTATAGGGGTCACTACCACCGTATGTGCTGCGCCAGCCGTCTCAGATAGTGTCTCAGATAGTGTAACCGACTCTCCCCGCTGTGACTGTGATCGTAGCTGCGAGGTCACCAAAGCTCCACGCTGTGCCAGATCGACCGCCGGTGCCTGTGTCAGTACCTCCGCAATAGGCTCCTGTGTCCGCAGCATACTGGTATCCACGTCTGCCGGCTGTTTGGAATCCCGCTTTACCGCCAAATATCGGGTAATGTATGAGCGGGTTGGAGTGTGTACCCCTCCGGCACTTTTTCCTCTCCTCGGCATGGGTTAGATAGGGTGTGCATACAAACACTGTCGGTCTCCTTAGAGGTGCAGCTGAGCTCCACTACATCGCTCTCACGCCGCCATGCTCAGGCCACTCCCCTTCCTGTGTCCTGATCATCAATGCAGACAACTTGATGAGGAGTAAACAAGGCTGTATTATGGATTTCTTCATGTGAGTAGTTGTATGTCTTACCTGGTTTCCACCACTAGAGGGAGTAAGATCAGCCTGATGCATACTTACATGCCTTTCAAATACACACGCTCAGTAAAGCCTGTTTTCAGATGGCTCACATCTTCCGCTGCAGACTCTGCCACAATAAAGGTAAGAAAGAGGTCCCACATAGTCTAGGAGTCCCACACGGCTCTGTAGGTGATCCCCCCCCCCCCTTGGACGACCGGCAGTCCTCTTGCGCACGCACGCTTGCGTGCACGCTCCCATACTAATGCAAGGGGGGTGTGGTTTGCGGGCCGTGCATGCTTACTGCGCAGGCGCCAAATCGGCAATTTTAAAAGCCCAGAACGCCAGGGGGCTGTAAGTGGAGGACACAGAGCTGTGGGCAGTAAGCATCCTAAAGCCCCATACACACTATCAGATTATCTGCTGATTTTTTTCCTTCAGGTTTACCAAAACCATGTAGTAGAAGGGCCTGCCTGATTGCATACACATTGAATCTCCTAAGGTTTGACCTCATATTATGTGGTTTTGGTAAATCTGAAGGAAGAAATCAGCAGATAATCTGATAGTGTGTATGGGGCTTAAGGGATTGGATCCAGGCAAACCTAAGATGCCTACTCAGCATCAGGTTGTGCAGTTTAAGCATATATATTTATTGTGAGACTTGTAGCACAACAGTGATTGCACTTTTGTACTAGTACCTCTGCTTTGTAGCTTAGGACTATGTCTCCTCGTAAGAGGGTCTCAGGAGGAGGTAACAAGGGCACTGGTAAATCACCGCCTAGGTCTAGGGGTCCTAAAGATGCCTGTAGATTACCATCCCGCCCGCAAGACTGGAGCCAGCCTCAAAGGATGAGTCAGTGCCCCTGTCAGGTTTTGTAGCCTCTCCTAATGTTTCAGCCGCAGTGTATGTCACTGAAGACTCCCTTAAGGCTACATTGGAGGGTTTTTGAAGGGAGAATTATGAATTTTATTTCAGCTTCCCTAAAAAATAGCCAAAAAAGGGGTAGATCCCCTCCCTCTGCTGAAATTCCTCTTTCAGATGACACCTCTGACAATGAGGAGAGATCCCTATCATGGGATAGGGATCAAGAGCAGTCAGATGAATCAGAGGAAGAGGAGAGAGTCCCCTCCTCCCAGGCACTTAGAAAGCAGGTTCAATATTATACTGAGTTGGTGCGTACCACTTTCAGAATGCCTGCTGCTGAGGCTTCTACATCCTCTGTTTCTTCCCTGGGGGTCAGGAGAATCCCACAGACTGCTTTTTCCTTTCCAATTCATCCCTTAATGGATAAATTGTTGTATCAGGATTGGGGACATCCCGATAAACTGTTTGTTCCTCCTAAAAGGTTTTCAATGCTTTATCCTCTGGAGGAAAGTTTCACCAAGAAATGGGGGGTCCCATCTGTTGATGCGGCTGTTTCTTGTGTGAATAGAAACCTGACCTGTCCTTTGGATAATGCTCAGGTATTTAAGGATCCAATTGATAAGAAGCTGGAAACATTATTGAAAGCCTCCTTTTCCATGGCTGGCACTGTAGTGCAACCTACAGTCGCAACTGTGGGGTTGTGCCAGTTCCTCAAGGAACAGGTTAATCAGATGCCTTGCCTCCTTCCCAGTGAGGAAGTGGAGAATTGCAGAAATTCCTCAAATTCTGTGTGTTATGATTGATGCGATTTTGGATTCTGTCCAACAAGCATCTCGTTTGTCTCTCCTGTTGGTACACATGCAAAGGGCCCTTTGGCTAAAAAATTGGGCAGCTGAGCTGTCGTGTAAGAAGTATTTGAATGGGTTCCCTTTTAAGGGGGAACGCTTATTTGGGGAGGAATTAGATAAATTCGTCCAAAAGATTACAGGGGGTAAATCTACTCTCCTTCCAATCAAAAAGAGCAAACGTCCATCATTTAGGCGTTCTCTTTCTCGTGGAGCATCAAGCTCTAAGCAGTGGCGACGGCCTTCCCAACCTCCCTCTAGAGGAAAGGCCCAAGGTCACGCCCAGGGGCAGAAAAAGACTTGGGGGCGAAAGCCTGCCAAGCAGAGCCCAAAAGCTTCCTTGTGAAGGGGTGCCCCCACTCGGCCGAGTGGGGGGAAGGCTCCTGCAGTTTGCAGAAGCCTGGCAGGAAGAGATTCGGGACAAGTGGGTAACCTCCTCGATATCTCTGGGCTACAAGCTAGAGTTTCAGGAGATTCCACCTTCTCGTTTCCTAAGGTCAAGGATCCCCAAGGATCCAGTAAAGCAATTCGCCCAGTTTCACTCAAGACCTTTGCAAAGATGCATCCTTGCGGCTTGGAACAGGAAGCCCCAGGCCTTGGATCTTCCTATGTGTCTATCCCCAGGGACACGCAAGAGTCTCGTTTGGTGGTTACAGACCAAGAATCTGTTGAAAGGCAAAACTTTTTTCCCCTTCCATGGAAGATTATAACTACAGATGCCAGCCTGATGGGCTGGGGAGCAGTGTTGGAGGAGGTATGCACGCAGGGGAAATGGTCTGCGACTTAGAAGTTATTGCCCATAAATCTTCTGGAAATTTTGGCAGTTTTTTTATGGCCCTCATGAACTGGTCTTACAGACTACAGGGTCTCCCTGTTCGAGTTCAGTCCGACAATGCCACAGCTGTGGCCTATATCAATCAGCAGGGTGGCACCAGGATTCTGGTTGCACAAAGAGAGGTGAATGGCATACTTGCTTGGGCAGAAAGGCATGTTCCATGCCTTTCTGCAGTCTTCATTCCAGGAGTGGAAAATTGGCAAGCGGACTTTCTAAGCTGCCAACAGTTATGCCCAGGAGAATGGGCTCTACAAAGAGTGCTTCTTGGGCAGTGCATCACCAGGCCTCCCTGGCTCAGATCTGTAAGGCCGCAACTTGGTCATCAGTCCACACATTCACCAGATTTTATCAGGTGGATGTCAGAGGGCAAGAGGATACCGCCTTTGGGCGCAGTGTACTGCAGGCTGCAGTTCCGATCCTCTGGTCCATGGCGGCCTATATTTATGATCTGTGTCTCCATCCCCTCAAACTGAGCATTGCTTTGGGACATCCCACTATGTAATGAAGTTCCTGTGTCCCGTGATGTATGATCAAGAAAATAGGATTTTTATAAACAGCTTACCTGTAAAATCCTTTTCTTGAGAGTACATCACGGGACACAGAGCTCCCGCCCTTCTTGGGTTTTACGTGGTTTCTTATTGCTTTGCTACAAAACTGAGGTGCCTCTCATATGGGAGGGGTTATATAGGGGAGGAATTCTCCTTAATTGGGGGTTAGCCAGTGTCCAATCACCAGAGGTGCCTATATAACCCACTATGTAATGAAGCTCCTGTGTCCTGTGATGTACTCTCAAGAAAAGGATTTTACAGGTAAGCTGTATATAAAAATCCTATTTTTATTGACATGTCCAAGTGCATGCTTTCAGATGCCAACCTACCTAACAAGTACTGGGGAGAAGCAGCCATGACTGCAACATACCTACAAAACACACTGCCATTAACCACTTCAGCCCCAGAAGGATTTACCCCCTCAATGACCAGGCCATTTTTGCGATACTGTTGTGCATCGCTTTAAATGACAATTGCGCAGTCGTGTGACGTTTACATAGGCAGATCCCCATTCTGCCTCTCTGTGGAGCAATTGCGGGTTGCCGGTGGACATGTCTGTGAGACCTGCACATGCTCCCCTGGCGTACATGGTATCTCATGCATGAAACAACGTACAGGTACATAGTTTTGCACAGACAGGCTGCCCTGCCACAGTATATGTACAATGGGTGGTCCGGAAATGGTTAGAAGCTGTTGAAAGCACCAAAATTGAAATGTGGCATAGATCAAAGCCTAGCATAGGGCACATTAGAGTGTTCAAATGTAAAGCACCCCAGATACAGCACCACCTAAATGTCAAGAAGTGATATGGATTTGCCAACATTAAGAGACCACCCATGAAGGTATACTGTGGCAGGACGGCCGCTCTGTACCAGATCACTTACCTGTTATGTGATCTGACACTTCTGGGTCTGGGGCACAGCGACCCACTCCCACTACGATTGGACATGGTGGAAGCCACTCAGCTGGTCTGGCATATGCAATATCCACCAGGATCCACCGATAGTTCAGGATAAAGGCAGAATGGCGGTCTGCCTATGTAAACAAGGCAGATCACCGCTCTGTGAGGGGAATGAGCTGATCCTGTGTTCCTGTCCAGGAACACGGATCTTTTTTTTTTTTTTTTTTTTAAAGAAAAGGAACACGGATCTTTACATTCAACCAGTCAACACCCCCCCCCCCCCACACACACACACACACACACCATTACAGTATCTCACAAAAGTGAGTACACCCCTCACATTCTTGTAAATATTTTATTATATCTTTTCATAAGATACCACTGAAGAAATTAAGTGTAAATTTGCTGTCCCCTCAAAATAATTCACACACTCAGGTTGCACAGTTGAAGTTTTATACACTTATGCACAAGCCGAATATTTAGGTTTTTTGTTTTTTAGTAACAAACATATTACCCACTTGTATAATTATATGTAGATGTCATTTGATAATACATATTAAAAGGGTATATGTACACTTTTCATAGGTTAGCGTGGATATTTTTTCCCCCTAAACACAGTGCCCTTCATACCACTCCATTCTATGCAGCCCTAGGCTAGCGCCCTCAGACTTTTCCCCTACTTCAACTTTCTTCTGGTGTACCAGCAGCAGATAAGCAGGTGAAAAATATTCTGTTACACTGGACAAAGATTTGCTTATTACTACAGAGGTCAGCTGGCAAGTATGCGTTTTTCTCCAACAAACGAAGACACCATATACCTCCCCAATAATGGTGAGGACAGAGTTTGGCTAGCAATCAAATATGTGAGACTGAAATAACCTCCTACCAAATTGGGCCCTCAATTCATCGGTCCTAACAGAATTATTGTTAGAGTTGGGCCAGTCTCCTATCGGTTAAAATTGCCCTCCTCTACATCCCGTTTTCCACATTTCTCTTCTCAAAAAGGCAATTTTCAATCACTACCCCAGAACTCAACAGCTACCTCCTCCTGTTGTTGTTGATGGACAACATGAGTTTGAAGTCTCTAAGATTCTGGATTCTAGAAGGCAGGGTCGTGGCCTACGGTATCTTGTTCATTGGAAGGGATATCATGTCACAGAATGTTCCAGGGTTCCAGCCAAAGATTTGCATGCCCTTGCGCTTATTGAGGACTTCCATGCCTTCTTTCCCGCTAAGCCCCAATGAGCCCCCGGAGGGGTCCACTGGGGAGAAGGCCCTGTCGTATACTTGGGTGTCTTTGAACCAGGATATTCCTAGTTCCATAGCTGCAGTCTTGCCTGTTGTGCCACGGAGGAGCTCTGAAGTTGTTGCAATGTTCTCCCAGCTTGATGTATTGCCTTGGACTCACTAGCCCCATCTGCTGCCAGCTGCGGACAATGTACAATCCAATCAAACAGCCCATAAATAGCAGCACTTCCTGTTACTCAGTGGCAGTTTGTTTGAATTTGCTCCCTGGGTGTATTGCTAGCTCTGTGATTTTGACTACTGTGTATTGAACCTCTGCCTGAATTCTTGACCATTCTCCAGCCTGCTGATTTAGTACTTCACCGCTAGCTCATGTATGACCTCCGCCTGCCTGACCATCATTTGGATTATGATTTTGTTCTGCTTTGCCTGATCTCTTGCCGACTTGACCTGCCTGACTACATGTTAGTCTGAATCCTCAACATACAAGCTCCACTTTGGGCACTACCTACCACAGGTACCTTAAAGACATTTAAGAGCAAGGTGTTATTGACATTCAATATTGCTCATCAGAAGAGATGACTGAAGATGCACTCACCAAGCCACTGTTAAACGATTTCCATATTCTTCAGAAGAACCTCAAGGTCATATAGCAAAGCACATGCTGTTGAGAAGAAGGAGTGTTGGAAGTACCACAGCATGTATTATGCACGCCAAACTATAGCTGGTGCTGTAGTGATATACTAACATCTGTGGGTTTTATAAGCGCTTGTATATACTGCACAGGAAGGAATATTTTTTTCAGCTCTCTCCTGTAATGCTGTTCTCACACCTGTATACTGTTCTCCTGAGCAAGAAAAGCTGAATTCTACAGAAGTTAATGGGCAAGATAGAAAAGAAAACACTACAGTACAGTTACATAGTTAGTCAGGTTGAAAAAAGACACAAGTCCATCTAGTTCAAGCAATAAAAAAATAAAAAATAAATCATACAACGCTGTTGTGGTTTTTTTTTCTTTTTTTTTTTCTTTTTTTGGTCTGTCGGCGGCGAGAGATGGATTTACATTGCGGACCATTTTTATTTTTTTATTTTTTTTAATAAAGAAATTGTCCCAAATACAGTTTCTTGAAAAAATATACATACCCTTTGAAATCTTCTACATTTTGTCATGTTACAACCAAAAAGGTAAATGTATGTTATTGGTATTTTATGTGATAGACCAACACAGAGTGGAACATAATTGTGAAGTGGAAGAAAAATGATAAATGGTTTTCAAATTTTTTTTCTACAAATAAATATCTGAAAAGTGTGGCATGCATTTGTATTCAGCCCCCCTGAGTAAGTTCAACGTGGGTGTTCGCCTGTTTGCCAAACAGCGAACATTATGCGGTTTTCACAGCAAATTCAAAAAGCCATGGAACTCCATTTAAAAGTCTATGGGACACTAACATGAAAAACCAAAAGTGCTAATTTTAAAGGCTTATATGCAAGTTATTGTCATAAAAAGTGTTTGAGAACCAGAGTCCTGCCCCAGGGGACATGTATCAATGCAAAAAAAAAAAAAAAAGCTTTAAAACCTGATGTTTTTTTAGGAGCAGTGATTTTAATAATGCTTAAAGTGAAACAATAAAAATGAAATATTCCTTTAAATCTTATGCTTGGGGGGAGTGTCTATAGTATGCCTGTAAAGTGGGGCAGTTTTCCTGTGATTAGAACAGTACCGTAGCAAAATGGCATTTATAAAGGAAAAAAAGTCATTTAAACTGATCGCTAGCTGTAATGAATTGTCGGGTATCAGTAATATGGATAAAACTCATTGAAAAAAATGGCATAGGTCCTCCCCAGTCCATTACTAGGCCCTTTGGGTTTGGTATGAATATTAAGAGGAACCCTGAACCAAAAATGTAAAAAAAATTGCATGGGGGGTCCCTCCAAAATCCATACAAGGCCCTTTAGGTCTGGTATAGACATTAAGGGTAACCCTGTGCCAAATTTTTAAAAAATGGCGTAAGGGTCCCCCCCAAAATCCATACCAGACCCTTATCCAAGCATACAACCTGGCAGGCAACAGGAAAAGAACCATACCAGGCCACATGCCCTCAACATGGGGAGAATGCTTTGGGGTCCCCAAAGCACCTTGTCCCCATGTTGATGGGGACAAGGGCCTCATCCCCCCCAACCCTTGCCCGGTGGTTGTGGGAGTCTGTGGGCACGGGGTTTATCAGAATCTGGAAGTCCCATTTAACAGTATAGTTCCTATGTTCATTAGACCAAGTTTTATTATTGCTCACTGTTGCACTTTAAGTGGCCTGGCTACTGTTTATGCTGATGTGGATCTTATGACTAGTCCTAATTCTAATAGTAATAAGTAATTCTACTAAATATCACGTGACAATATATTATATATTAGGTTTGCCTTTACCAACTGGTTCAGTGACAGTTTTCTTTGATATAGTACTACTACCAGGTATTAACCACTTTCAGACCAGACCGTTTTGCTTGGCTTAAGACCAGACCACTTTTTGTGATTGGGCACTGCGTCGCTTTAACTGACAATTGCGTGGTCGTGCAACGTGGCCCCCAAACAAAATTGATGTCCTTTTTTTCCCACAAATAGAGCTTTCTTTTGGTGCTATTTGATCACCTCTGCGGTTTTTATTTTTTTGCGCTATAAACAAAAAAAGAGCAACAATTTAGAAAAAAACATTATTTTTTATTTTTTACTAATTTGCTATAATAAATATACCCCAAAAATATATAATTTTTTTTTCCTCAGTTTAGGCCGATACATACTCTTCTACATATTTTTGGTAAAGAAAAAAAAATTGCAATAAGCAATTATTGATTGGTTGGCGCAAAAGTTATAGCGTTTACAAAATAGGGGATAGTTTTATGCCATTTTTATTAATAATTTTTTTTTTACTAGTAATGGCGCCGATCATCGATTTTTTTTATTGTGACTGCGACATTATGGCGGACACATCGGACATTTTTGACACATTTTTGGGACCATTGTCATTTATACAGCAATCAGTTCAATACAAATGCACTGATTCCTGTGTAAATGACACTGGCAGTGAAGGATTTAACCAGGAGGTGGCAGTGTAGGGATTAAGTGTGTCCTAGGGGCGTGTTTATAACTGTGGGGGGCATGGCTGTGTTTACAGATCACTGATCTCTGCTCCAATCACAGGGAGCAGAGATCAGTGTCACTTGTTGCTAGGCAGAATGGGAAAATGCTGTTTACATCAGCATCTCCCCGTTCTTCCTCTCCGTGAGACGATCGCTGGTACCCCCGCTGCGATCGAGTCCGCGGGACCCGTGGTCAGACTCACGGGTGTCCCAACCAACAAGTGCGTGCCGCTGCCGTCGCACACATGATGGCATGGCGGTAAATTCAAAGGGACGTACCTGTACGCCCATTTGCTTGTCCGTGCCATTCTGCCGACGTACATTGTCGTGTGCCGGTCGGGAAGCAGTTAAGTATTTTTTTTCTGCGATTTCTGTGTCAGAGGGATTGGGGTTCTGAAAGAGGTTGAGGCAAAGAACAGAGCCCCCTGAGGGAATCATGTGACCGTGATTCAACACGTAGGGCAACATTGCAATAGTATGTGGAGATATGAATATACGTTAATTTATTGATCCGTACATCACGTTATTAGCAGTGCAGCACTCATTAGTATAAAGAACAGAGGACCCTTCCAAACCAGCAGCTCCTGCGGGTGTAGCACTACATGTAGAGAAGAAAAACGTTATCTAAGATCTTTGTGCCAGCATACAAAATTAAGATTTCATAAAACAAACAAATCTGTTTAAACAAAATGACTACCACTTGGGTAATACATTCTCAAACAGAATAAGGCTACATTCACATAGGCGTGATAATTTTACTGATCTTAAAGAGGAGGTCCAGCCTGTGTCAAAAAAGTTAAAAGTCAGCAGCTACAAATATTGTAGCTGCTGAGTTTTATTATTAGGGCACTTACCTGCACAGGGAGGCTGCAATGTCGGTACCCCAGCCGATCTTTGGATTGACTCCCGGGTGCTGCCGCCACCCTTCCTGGTAAGGGAAACAGGCAATGAAGTCTTTAGGCTTCACTGCTAGTTCCCTACTGCGCATGCGCGAAGAGCACTGCACTTTCTAATTGGCGCAGCAGCAGGGGGAAGGAGGAGGAGGTCCAGGATTACGGGAGATCAGGCCGCGGCCCGTATCCCTGAAGTGGAGAGAGGGACTTGTCAAAAACGGGTCCCCGTTCCCCGCTCCTCCCGAAAGGTGCCAGATGTGACACCGTAGGGGGGGAGCATATAGGTCAGAAATTCCACTTTTTGGTGGAACTCCGCTGTAATAAGGATGTTTTTTTCCAGTTCAAAAGTTTCTGTGCAATAATCAGTATATACTTAATTAAAATTGTCCTTTTTTTTTTCCTCACTACCTTCAACTAGCAAAATGTACTGTATATGTATATCTTCAGACACAGATATTTGGATTTTGTGTTACGGATCTGAATGAACTACATGGTTACGCACCTATGTGAATGTCTCCATTGAAAACAATACAGTTGCATTCACATCCGTAAATTAAAAGACATGTCAAGGTTTTGTTTTGTTTTTCTCTTTACAACCATGTGAATGAGACCTTGAGGTAGTTGCACACGGTTAGTGATGTACTGTATGCACATCATATTGCAGGAATGGGCTGTATAGCACTTGCAGAAATGTACATGTATTTGCGCACATCCACGCATATGCGTACATGCACATAGCTCTTCTAGCATTTTTTAAATCAAGGGAAAGTGGAATATGCGCAAATTTGTGTATATGTACATAAATACTGACCGGCAATGCTGAGGTATGTTTATTTTTTTATTGTTTTTTTTTTTATTACTCATCTATTTGTAGCCTGTGTGTACAGGCCCATTAAAACTTCATGTAAATCAGGGAGGTGGATTGCTGCCTATTATTATTATTATTATTATTATTCAGGATTTATATAGCGCCAGCAATTTACGCAGCGCTTTACAATATAAAAGGGAGACAATACAGTTACAATACAATTAAATACAAAAGGATTAAGAGGACCCTGCTCAGAAGAGCTTACAATCTAAAAGGGTGGGGCAGGTGGTACAGAAGGTTATAACTGTTGGGAATGAGTTTATGGAAGTGGTAGGAGATTAGTTTGAGACGTGATAGGCTTCCCTGAATAGATGAGTTTTCAGGGATTGTCTGAAGGTAGCAAG
This sequence comes from Lithobates pipiens, assembly GCF_037356315.1. Classification (NCBI taxonomy): domain Eukaryota; kingdom Metazoa; phylum Chordata; class Amphibia; order Anura; family Ranidae; genus Lithobates; species Lithobates pipiens. The sequence continues at coordinate 321,788,546 of NW_027507718.1, forward strand.
AGTAGGGGATAGCCGGACCGGTGGAGGTAGCGAGTTCCAGAGGATTGGAGAGGCTCTGGAGAAATCCTGGAGACGAGTGTGGGAGGAGGAGACGAGAGAGCTTGAGAGTAGGAGGTTTTGAGAAGAACGGAGAGGACGGTTTGGGTGATATTTGGAGACAAGATTGGTGATGTAGCTCGGGGCAGAGTTGTGAATGGCTTTGTATGTGGTGGTTAGTATTTTGAATTTAATTCGCTGGGTGATTGGGAGCCAGTGTAGGGATTGGAGGAGAGGGGTGGCAGACACTGAGCGGTTGGTAAGGTGGATAAGTCTGGCAGCAGCATTCATGATAGACTGAAGAGGAGATAGCCTATGGAGAGGCAGGCCAATGAGAAGGGAGTTGCAATAGTCAAGGCGAGATATAACAAGGGAGTGAATGAGGATCTTGGTAGTTTTAATTGTTAAAAAGGGACGAATTTTAGAGATGTTACGGAGGTGAAATCTACAAACTTTTGACAACGATAGGACTTGGGGCTGAAATGACAAGTCAGAGTCTAGGATTACACCTAGTACCCTGGCGTGAGGGGAGGGCCTGATGGTTGCATTGTTGATTTTGATGGAAAAGTCATGGAGGGGGGCATGTGCAGGGGGGATTATTAATAGCTCAGTTTTAGAGAGGTTTAGTTTAAGGAAATGGTGTGACATCCATGCTGATATGTCAGTTAGCAGGTTAGTAATGCGAGAGGAGACTGAAGGAGTGAGGTGAGGAGTAGACAGATAGATTTGGGTGTCATCGGCGTATAAGTGGTATTGGAAGCCGTGGGCGGTTATCAGGTGACCAAGGGAGGAGGTATAGATAGAGAAGAGAAGGGGTCCAAGAACAGAGCCTTGGGGGACCCCCACAGAAAGGGGCAATGGAGAGGAGGATACAGAGTTGTAGGTGACACTGAAGGAGCGCTGTGATAGATAGGCAGAGAACCAGGAAAGCGCAGAATCTCGGAGGCCAAGGGAATGTAGTTTATTGAGGAGGAGTGGGTGGTCAACAGTATCAAAGGCAGCAGAGAGGTCAAGTAGTAGGAGTATGGAGTACTGGCTGTTGGTTTTAGCAGTTAGTAGATCGTTAGTGAGTTTTAGTAAGGCAGTTTCCGTGGAGTGCTGAGAGCGAAAGCCAGACTGTAATGGGTCAAGAAGGTTATTTTCACTGAGGTAGGAGCTAAGGCGGTTGTAGACTAATCGTTCTAGAAGCTTAGAGGTGAATGGGAGCAATGAGATAGGTCTTAAGTTGTTCAGGTTGGTGGGGTCCAGAGAGGGTTTTTTAAGTATGGGGGTGATCTGCGCATGTTTTAGAGGGGAGGGGAAGGTGCCACTTGAGAGGGAGAGATTGTAGATGTGAGTGAGGGAGCATAGGATAGAGTTAGAGGGTGACCTTAATAGTTGTGAGGGAACAGGGTCCAAGGGACAATTGGTTAGGTGAGCATCTGAGAAAAGTTTTGCAACCTCTTCAGTAGTAGCCAATTCAAAAGAGGAGAGTGTTGAGTGTGCTATTAGGCCAGGTATGTTGGGTGGGGAAGATGTACGCACAGCGGAGGTGTCCTCGCGAATTGCATCAATCTTGTCTTTGAAGTGATTGGCAATCTCTTGGGCAGTGAGTGAGCTGGTGGGTAGAGGGGGTGGGGGACGAAGCAGAGAGTTAAAAGTTGAGAAGAGCCGACGAGGATTGGATGACAAAGTATTAATAAGAGATACAAAGTAGGCTTGTTTGGCAGCATGGAGGCAGGAATTGTATTTTAGAAGGGCAGATTTATATATGGTGAAGTCTTGGAGGCATTTGGTTTTACGCCACAGCCGTTCAAGAGCACGGCAACGTCTCTTGAGATTTCTAGTGTTGTCAGTTTGCCAGGGTTGTAATGGTCGGGGCCTGATTCTGCGTGTGGTTAGAGGAGCAAGTGCATCTAGTGATGAAGAGAGTGAACTGTTGTAGACAGAGATGGCAAGGTCAGGACAGGACAGGGGAGAGATTATATCATATAGGTGGTCAGTAGCAGAATAGAGAAGAGAAGGCTTAAGGTGGCGAAGGTTTCTACAAGTGATAGTTTGCTGCTTGGAAGGATGGGTGGTTGGAGACAAAGATACAGTGAAACTAATGAGGTTGTGATCAGAGAGAGGAAAGGGGGTGTTTGTGAGATTGCTGGGGTTGCAGAGATGAGAGAATACAAGGTCAAGGGTATTACCATTAGAGTGAGTGGAAGTATGTGTCCATTGGGTTAGGTCAAAAGATGAGGTTAAGTCAAGAAGTTTAGCTGTAGTTGGGTTGTTAACGTTGATAGGAATGTTAAAGTCACCAAGAATGATGGTGGGTATTTCAGAGGAGAGAAAGTAGGGTAGCCAGGCAGCAAAGTCATCAAGAAAGCGTGACACCGGTCCAGGAGGCCGATAAATTGCTGCAATTCTCAGCGAAATAGGAGAAAACAGGCGAATACAGTGCATCTCGAAAGAAGAGAGGGAAAGAGAGGGCGGGATGGGAAGGACTTGGAAGGTGTATTGTGGGGATAGGAGCAATCCAACTCCACCTCCTTTCTGTCCATTGGGTCTGGGGGAGTGAGTCCAATGGAGACCACCATGGGAGAGGGCAGCAGGAGAAGCTGAGTCCAAATTTTGAAGCCAGGTTTCAGTTATGGCGAGTATGTTGAAGCCATGAGAGATGAAGAGGTCATGTACAGATGTTAGCTTGTTACAGATGGAGCGGGCATTCCAAAGGGCGCATGAGATAGGGGGGCTGCTTTGAGGAAGCAGGGGGATAGAAACTAAATTAAGTGGATTGCGGTGGTTGCCAGAGGGGGAGGGGTTTTGAAGATGTGGCTTGCAGTTTGAGAGTGGCGGCCCAGGATTAGGAGAAATGTCACCTGAGACTAGGAGAAGGAGGAGGGTGAGGAACACAAGATGGGAGTGAGATGAGCATGAGTGCATGTGTCTCGTGACTTTGGAGTTTATGCCAGCATATGAATGCAGCAAATGCAGGAGATGATAGGTGCAGTAGTAGGGAGAGGGTAGGAGTGAGGGTGATATGAGCATGCTGCAGGGTAGAGGGGAGGGATAGAGTAAGGAGAATTTGAGGATAGAAGAAACTGATGTGAGAAGGAAGATAAGAAGGAGCATCGTACTAGATAGAGTGGGAATCTGACTTGATACAAAATAAAGGAGAATTGCTGGTTTGCTTGTTGTCTTGCAGAGATCTTGTTGTGTCTTCATCCAGTTCTAGTTATCCTGCTTTCGTTAAACTGTGTCGCTGAAACTGCGCATCACTCGTGACAGAGCCACTCAGGAAAGAGCCATGATGTCTGCGCCATGCCCCGGTCTGCGCCCCCCCATAGAATGATTTCAATTTATAGGGAGAGGGAGAAGGCATGCATTTCTCTATTGGTCATCATAGGGTCTGATTTAAGACACCTGAATATGGGAGAGAAGATGTCCAAAACCAGACACAGGCTAGAGTCATAAAGCTAATTGCTTCAGTGATCAAGAGAAGTACATGGGGTTTAGAATCAGTCACCAGTAACCAGTAATGTTGCTATTGTAGTGTGGTTGTTATATAGCCAACATTAAATATGGAAGTTTAAAGATATGACAGTAGAAGTAATTTACCAAATATGTTACAGCAATGACAGTTCAGCAGAGAGGAGTAGATTGTACAGATGGATAAGTAATTTACCAAATATGTTACAGCAATGACAGTTCAGCAGAGAGAGATAGAGAGAGATGATCTCATCATCCTGTGCTATCCTGAGCAACGCTGGGCCTTGCACTGGGGAGAGGAGCTAGCCCCCACCCCTCAAGTCATATAGGCCATTTCTGACTTTTACCTGGAGTCTGGAGGTGGCCTCAAGGGACAGCCCATTCTCCTTCAATTGGTTACTTCCTTTGCAGTTATACCCTTCATGACCAGGCCATTTTTTGCAATACAGGAATGTGTTCATTTACCTGACAATTGTGCAGTTGTGTGACGCTGTACCCAAATAAAATGTATGCATTTTTTTCCCCCACAAACAGAGCTTTTTTTCTGGTGGTATGTGATCACCTCTGCGTTTTTTTTCTGTTTGCACTATAAACAAAAAAAGGGCGAAAAAATTAAAATAAATAATAATAAATAAATAACACATATCCAATAAAAAGACGTAAAAAAAACACATTTCTTCAGCAGTTTAGGCCAATATGTATTCTGCTACATATTTTTGGTTAAAAAAAAATCCCAATAAGCGTATATTGATTGGTTTGCGCAAGTACTTTTACTAGTAATTGCGGCGATTAGCATTTTTTAGCGGGACTGCGACATTGCGGCGGGCAATTCGGACCCCTGACACTTTTTTGGGAACCATTGACATTATTACAGTGATCAGAGCTAAAAATATGCACTGTTACTGTACTAATGACACTGGCAAGGTAGAGGTTAACATCAGGGCCGATCAAAGGGTTAAGTGTGTCCCTAGGCAGTGCTTGCTAACTGTGTGGGGGATGATCTGACTGGATGAAGACAGAGATCAATGTTCCTTCTTAGCAGGATTACAAGATCTCTATCTTCTTCCCTGTCAGAACTGAGATCTGCCTTGTCTGCCTCTCTGGGGAGTGATAGCGGGTGGGCCGATGGACAGCTGATTATCTCCCCCTCTGTCCAAACAGCACTGACTATTGCCCAAAATGACATACATGTATGTCGTCTTGTGCAATAGAGCCGTCCTGCCACAGTATATCTGCAGTAGGCGGTCTTTAAGTGGTTAAGCACATAGAATGCTGGATGAGGAATGTGCAGTATAGGGGTTAGGTAAGCCGGGGGGGGGGGGGTGTTCCCTCATATATACTTTGTACATCTTCTTGTTCTTATGCTTTATTTTTCCTGCTTGAGGATACTTTTGTATTTCAGTACATTGCATCTGTAGGCACTTGATGCCAAGCTTAGTTGCAACAACGCTGTCTACTCCTATGCTGGGTTCCTACTCCCTCCTCTCTTTTGTTTTGGATATATGAATCCATTTAATCCCACACATTTTGGTAAGAACTTAATACTCACCCTACTACTATGCTTAATACCTTGGCCCGACATCCCTTCAACCCCCCCCCCCCCCACCTCCATACAACCTCTCACCCTGCCTTTTCCCTGCCCCCCCCCCCCCCTCCATGTTCTATTCTTCCCTTTTCCCTAAAATCGTAATGTTTTAGATGAATTTCAAACTTCAATGTCTACATTTACACTCTTGGCAAATTTTGGATATGAGGTAGCTTTTGTAGGACTTGGTTCGGTTGCCCACAGGCCTGGCAGGCTGTTTACCACCAATCTCCCAGGCACACTTTTTTACGGGTAACTATGTTTGTATATATAAGACACTATATAATATGCTATGTAATATGCTACTCAGTGATCAATATTTCATACATATTCTTGCATATGATTACAGCATTTCTGAATAGGATCGAAGGCCTTGATGAAACAGGTTTGCCCGTGAAACGCGTCTGCCAATCAACCAGCTCCCAAGGCCAGGATAAACATCACTGTGGTTGGCTAAAATTGTTTTTAAGACTATTTAACATTTGGGCTATCTTCAATAAAATTGTTATCTTTTTATATACTCTTTTCACCGCCCCCCCCCCCCCCCCGTCTCACTGACCTGTAGTGTGGCGATATCCCACTATGAGTCCAGGTATAGCAGTATTACCGTTCAGGGGCTTAGAAATCCCCTTGGCTTCAGATGCTCACACTTATAATGAACGCTGCCTGTCTGCCTGGGATCCTGTGATAAATATCATAATTGTAAGTAAGAAGAAGAAATACACTTATACCAGTATCCTGATATTTATTTATATTATGCAAATAATGAGATTTACAGGGGTGCTTTTTGGAGAAAACTGACAAGGAGACTTGAGTTCCACTTTAATGTAATACAATCTGCAATTCTGGTTGCCCAATTCAAAATTATGGGATAAATGGGAAAAATTCATGCCAGGTCAATTAGGATTTACTGGAAAACAAGATTATAGCCTGATACTGAACTGGGAGGTGGATCATAGTGTTATCAGAGTATTGATATAATGCTTCTTGTTGCAGAGAGAATACAGCTTTATTTTTATGGAGAAATAGATTACATGTCTTTTATCATAAAACAGGAAGAGGTAAGGATGGTTAAATTGGTTGAACAACCACTTTTACCTACAGGTAAGCCTATATTAAGGCTTACCTGGAGGTGCTGGAAATATCTCCTAAACCATGGAGGCCGTTGTTCTATATGGCGCATGTGCACTTTAGTAAGGGCAGATCGTGCCGTTTCTAAAGGGGGTCATGTCGTGACTGGCGGGTCCCGAGTGCATGACGTCACGCGACTCTGGCCAGTCACAGATCCGGAGTTCGCAGCCCCAGATGGAAGAGGGGTGAAGATGGACGCTTGCTACTAGTGGTGACAGCGGTGACATCGCAGGCTTCGTTTTCAGGTTAGTGACACACGTAAGTGACACATAATGGGCTACTATGCAGTGCATAAAAAAGAAGTAAATTCCATCAGAGTTTGCTTCCTCTTTAAATTAAGTGCCTAGAAGTACAATAATAGGTGGGGGGAGGGGGATACCTTCATCCTATGAATTTAGAGAAAATATTTTGTATTGAAGCCACAGTGGACTTTAATGGTACTATACAAATGCTTGGGAAACAAATAATAAGTAAATTATATAATGTACAACAGTTTAAAATACATACATAATTTAGTTATAAGAAAAAGCTCCGTAAAATGTCTCAGATGTAATTACAAGGACTGAGTTTACCAGTTTACCCAGTAGAAACTGTATTTAGCATGCTGAACATGTTTCGCTGAACAGTACACCTCTTCTTCAGAAGCCTTTTTGCATATATACAGTATCTCACAGAAGTGAGTACACCTCTAACATTTTTGTAAATATTTTATTATATCTTTTCATGTGACAACACTGAAGAAATTACACTTTTCTACAATGTAAAGTAGTGATTGTACAGCTTGTCTAACCATATACATTTTCTGTCCCTCAAAATAACTCAACACACAACCATTAATGTCTAAACTGCTGGCAAAAAAGTGAGTACACCCCTAATTGAAAATGTCCAAATTATGCCCAAAGTGTCAATATTTTGCGTGGCCACCATTATTTTCCAGCACTGCCTTAACCCTCTTGGGCATGGAATTCACCAGAGCTTTACAGCTTGCCACTGGAGTCCTCTTACACTCCTCGATGACGATATAACAGAGCTGGTGGATGTCCTTGTGCTCCTCCACCTTCAATTTAAGGATCCCCCACAGATGCTCAACAGGCTTTGGGTCTGGAGAAAATGCTTGGCCAGTCCATCACCTTTACCCTTAGCTTCTTTAGCAAGGCAGTGGTCGTCTTGGAGGTGTGTTTGGGGTTGTTATGTTGGAATACTGCCCTGTGGCCCAGTTTTCAAATGTTGGCATTCTAGGTTCCCTCAATGAACTGTGGTTCCCCAGTGCCGGCAGCACTCATGCAGCCCCAGACTATGACAATCCCACCACCATGCTTGACTGTAGGCAAGACACATTTGTCTTTGTGCTCCTCGCCTGGTTGTCACCACATACGCTTGACACCATCTGAACCAAATAAGTTTATCTTGGTCTCATCAGGACATGGTTCCAGTAATCCATGTCCTTAGTCTGCTTGTCTTAAGCAAACTGTTTGTGGGTTTTCTTGTGCATCATCTATAGAAGAGGCTACCTTCTGGGACGACAGCCATGCAGATAAATTTGATGCAGTGTGCAGCATATGGTCTTAGCACTGACAGACTGACCCCACACTACTTCAGCCTCTGCAGCAATGCTGGCAGCATTCATAGGTCTATTTCCAAAAGACAACCTCTGGATATGACGCTGAGTAGGTGCACTCAACTTCTTTGGTCGACCATGGCGAGGCCTATTCTGAGTATAACCTGTCCTGTTAAATGGCTGTATGGTCTTAGCCACCTTGCTGCAGCTCAGTTTCAGGGTCTTGGCAATCTTCTCATAGCCTAGGCCATCTTTATGTAGAGCAACAATTCTTTTTTTCAGATCCTCAGAGAGTTCTTTTCCATGAGGTGCCATGTTGAACTTCCAGTGGCCGGTATGAGAGATTGAGAGTGATAACACCAAATTTATTTATATTTAACACACCTGCTCAACATTCACACCTGAGACCTTGTAACACTAATAAGTCACAAAACACCGGGGAAGGAAATGGCTAATTGGGCCCCATTTGGACATTTTCAATTAGGGGTGTACTCACTTTTGTTGCCAGCAGTTTAGACAGTAATGGCTGTGTGTTGAGTTATTTTGAGGGGACAGTAAATTTACACTGTTATACAAGCTGTACACGCACTACTTTACATTGTAGCAAAGTGTAATTTATTCAGTGTTGTCACATGAAAAGATAGAATAAAATATTTACAAAAATGTGAGGGGTGTACTCACTTTTGTGAGATACTGTAATTATGACGTTCGTTCAATAAAGGCTTTGTCAGTCATCTCCTCTGATGGGGAAATATGAAATGCCAATAACACCTTGATTGTCCCTCAGTAGTTGATACTTGGCATCAATGTGTTTGGCCCCAGGATTAACCCTTTCTGATTGCATTAGCTTTATACATCCCTGGTTGTCTTCAAAAATGGGAATTGGTTTTGACATGTCTATCCCAATGAACATCAGTTGTTTGCTTTTGACTAGACAAACTTATGGTTCCTTCCCCATTCTGAAAGATGAATCCACTTGTGGATTTGTGGTCTGTGAAGGCACCAACCCAATCAGCTACCATAACTTCATTTGAATTGTTCCTTCGAGGTATCGCATCACTCTTTTTACTGTGTTCCAGTCAGGCTGACAGGGAGCTGAGACTTTCCTGGATAGTATGTCAGCTGCTGTGGCTTTTTCTGGTCGTGTCACAGTGGCAACATATAGCAGCTCTGCGATACATGTCATTGTTTAGTAGCAAGTTTTTTTTTCATTGATCTTTTGATAGCCTGGTTCCATAGGAGTTTTCACTGCATCTTGCATATGGAATTGTTCCAAGATTTCTGAGACTTTCTGAGATGGGTTGAGGAGATAACTTCCATCTTCTCTATTTGGATTCCCAGATAGTAGCTAATGTTCCCTAGTTCTTTGATTTCAAAATTTTCTTTCAGCTTGTAAACTATCTGATTATAATCCCTTTCTTGTTCAAAACAAGTTATGATGTCATCAATTGGGATGAGCCGAACGCCCCTGGTTTGGTTCGCACCAGAACTTTTGAACAGGCAAAATATTTGTACAAACAAGCGAACACCATTAAAGTCTATGGAACATCAACATGAAAAATCAAAAGTGCTAATTTTAAAGGCTTATATGCAAGTTATTGCCCTAAAGACTGTTGGGGACCTGGGTCCTGCCCCCACGGGACATGTATCAATGCAAAAAAAAAGTTTTAAAAATGGCAGTTTTTTTCAAAAGCAATGAATTTTATAATGCTTAAAGTGAAACAATAAAAATTAAATATTCCTTTAAATATCATGCCTGGGGGACCCCCTTAGTATGCCTGTAAAGTAGCGCATTATTCACGCATTTATAACAGTACCACAGCAAAATTACGCTTCTAAAGGAAAACATTTAATTTAAAACTGATCATGGCTGTAATGTATTGTCGAGGCCCGGCAATATAGAAAAAATCAATTGAAAAAAAATGCATGGGCCCCCCCCCCCCAGTCCATTGCCAGGCCCTTTGGGTCTGGTATGAATATTAAGGAGAACTCTGCACCAAAATTTAAAAAAAAAATGCGTGAGAATCCCCCAAAATCCATACCAGGCCCTTCAGGTCTAGTACGGATATTAAGGGGAACCCTGCGCCATTTTTTTTTTCAATGGCGTAGGGGTCCCCCTAAAATCCATATCAGACCCTTATCTGAGCAATCTGGCAGGCTGCAGGAAAAGAGGGAGAATAAGAGTACGCACCCCTCCTGAACTTTACCAGGCCAGATGCCCTCAAAATGGGGAGGATGTTTTGGGGTCCCCCCAAAACATCTTGTCCCCATGTTGATGGGGACAAGGGCCTCGTCCCCACAACCCTTGCCCGGTGGTTGTGGGGGTCTGTGGGTGGGGGACTTATCAGAATCTGGAAGCCCCCTTTAACAAGGGGACCCCTAGATCCCGGCCCCCCATGTGAATGGGTATGGGGGTACCCCTACCAATTCACCAAAAAGTGTCAAAAATAGTAAAAAGGACAGGAGACACTTTGGGACAAGTCCTTTATTAAAAATAAAAATGTCCCACGATGTAAACCCATCTTCGATGACAGCGCCCGACGGATCAAGAAAAAAAAAAACACAACAACTCTCCTGCCGACTGATGCTTCTTCATGATGACAGCTGTTATATAGCTGAGGGCGGGGCCACCCGGTGACGTAAATCGAAGATGGATTTACATGGCGGAACATTTTTATTTTTTAATAAAGGACTTTTCCCCATACACTTTAAGGGCAATAACTTGCATATAAGCTTTTATAATTAGTACTTTTGGTTTTTCATGTTAGTGTCCCATAGACTTTAAAGGTGTTTGGTGGGTTTTTGAATTTGCCACGAACACCACATAATGTTTGCTGTTCAGGGAACACCCAATGTTTGAGTCAAACTCACGTTCGACTCGAACATCGGGCTCATCCCTAGTCATCAACATAGATAAGAATGTATACCCATCTGTCTTCTTGATTCTTGGAGTAGAGACAGGGGTCTGCTTTACTTCTTCAGAATCCCTCTCTAGTAAGTACTTATCTTTCTCATTTCACATCCTTAATATTACTTAAGACCGTAGATGCTCTTCTGGAGTTTACACACAAAGTTGTCTCCTTGCTCAAACCCTGGTGGTTGCTCCATGTTGCTTCCTTAATGTCTCCATATAGGAAAACAGTTGTAACGTCTAGTTGTTTCACTTGCATGCCCTTCCCGGCTGCAACGCTAAGAAGTGGTGGAGTGTTTTATGATAGGAGCGAATGTTTCATCGTATCTTCAATAAATTTCTGGGAATAACTCTTGGCAACTAGTCTGGTGTGTGTTTGTGGATATTACCTTCTGCGTCTGACTTTACTTTGAAAGTCCACTTGGCTCCTATAGTTTTCCGGTTAGGAGGGAGCTCTGTGAGGCCGCGTACACACGGGCGGATTGTCTGCCCAACTAAGTTCGGCAGACAATCCGACAGACAGTGCGTTCAAAATTAGCATGAACGGACTTGACCACACACGATGAGCAGACAGTCCGCTGAAAGCGTGCGTGATGACGTGTACAGCATGTACGACGGGACTAGAAAAACGACGTCCTATACACTGCAATGCAACCTTCGGCCGTGTAAACCCTTTCTGAGCATGCGCCATACTTAGTCCGTCCAACTTGCCTACACACGAGCGGACTGTCCGCTGAAACCAAGTTTGGACAGACAAAACCAAGTTTGAACGGACTGTCTTACGGAAATTCCGTAAGACTTTGTTCGTCAGACTGTCCGCTGAAAAAGTCCGCTGAAGCCCACACACGAGCGGATTGTCCGCTGAAACACTGTTCAGCGGACTAAGTTGGACAGACAATCCGCCCGTGTGTACGCGGCCTGAGTGTCCAGGTTTTATTTTCTTGAAGTGACTTTAATTCTTCTTCTACTGCCTTTCTCCATTTATTGACTTCACATTTTGGCAGTTTTTCTATGTCTTCCCAGCATATTGGTTCAAGTATGCTGTGTGTTTTGACAGTGTATAACAGCTTGCGGGGTGGTATCCCCTTTGTAGTCTGAGTGGATCTTCTGATTTCAGTCAGTTCAGCAGGATCTGGTGGGGAACTTGATTTAGGCAATGTTATTTCCAACTCTTGTTCGGACTTCTGCACAGGTTCGCTTTGGTCCACCTTTTCTTCTGGTTTGCTGGGTGTATTCACTTCACAGCTTTCAGGGACTGATGTTTCTGATGATGGGCTCTCATCATAATAAACATTACATCTTATTGTCACTCTGTCAGTATTTGGGTGTAGGATTATTTAACCCTTAGTTTGCTCACTGTTCCCTACTGGAATGCCTTCTATGGCTCTGTTCTACAGCTTGGATCGCTTTTCACTTGGAATATAGGCATATGCTTTACATCCAAACACTCTTATGAGCCCTATGTTAGGCTTTGATCCATGCCACATTTTAAATGGAGTACTTTTAATGGCTCTTAATGGCTCTTGAGGGTAGACTGTTCTTGCTTTGACTCTTTTTGTGAATAGCTCTAGCTTTCACTGCTCAACTTTTAAGATAGAACAGTCCTTTTTTTATGTGACTGGTCCTTTTACAGAGAAAACAGGCTCTGCTTTCTTTGTTGTGCTTTGTGCCTTTTTACATCTTAAGAGCTTTGTCATCACGGTGTGTATTTTCTTTCCTTCTGTCATATTCATGAATTCATTTCCCTTTGACATATTCCAATGTCAGTTCCTGCTCGGGTCTGGTTTCTAAAGCATTAATAAGAGCCGTATATGTCTCTGGAAGGTTGCAGAGGAGCAGGCTACTCTCTGGGTGGAAATAGAGACTTTGTTAGACCTGCAGTTCAAGGTGCCTAAGTTCTTCACCCGTACCCTCTGTTCCCTAAGAGACTGTGTTGTTGAAGTTGTTGCTGCAAAATAAAACCTTTTAAAGAGGACTTCATCTGTGTCAGTGTTCAAGTCGTTGGGTATCAACCCTGGGAACCCCTAAACGTGGAAGAGAAGGTAACTGGTAAGCCCAATAAGCGAAGGCCGTCCTGCAATGGGTTATGGCCACTAAACCAGTAACCCAAAGTTTCTTCAGGCTTGTATTTGATAGAAATGGGCTAGTGCCAGGACAGTTTGTAAGCAATTAAATAGGCAGAAAATAGAAAAAAGACAAGACAGGTTTTATCTTGCAATGAAAATGAAAGTTTATTATCTGAGTGACAATAGGCCAAAAATATATTTCACAACATCTAAACAGTTTGTAAATAGCTTGATTAGGCTACAATATAAGAGGGAGAGATGAGGAAGTTTTTTTCTAAAACAAAAACATAACCTACAAATTGTATACAGTGGCAGCTTTGTTAGGCCGCAATATAAGAGGAAGAGAAAAAAAAACTATAACTACCCCAAAGTCCAGCAGTCTGAGCCCCACTTTTTTCAAGATCTTTTTACTGCAATTGGTCCCTAATATAACCTAATTGGAATTTCCAAACCTACAGTATTTTGTCCCAGAGTGGCAGATTCCCATTTATATATTTTTATATTTTTTTTTTTGAGGGGGACACCGAAAGTTTTTTATATATTGTATTCGGTATTTTTAAGTTAAGTAAAGCTTGCTAATACTGCTAAATTTGGCATGGACATCTAGGAATTACTAGCAAAGCAGCCATTCCACTGATGCAATGTCTGACTGCCATATGCCAGGAGGCGGCACCCTGTATGACATCACAGTTAGAGTTCCAAAGCACCAAGGAAGATGTGACAAAGTACTACATGTAATTTGTACCATCAAGAACTGAATACTGTAAAAATTGATGCTTTCTTAAAAGAGAACTTCAGAAGATGGCTGGAAAGTACATATACTGTAGTTCCTGGAGCTCTCCTTTAAACAGTTCAATAAATAGGAAAAGTAATTCTAAAGCAAGGGATTTAGATTTGTTTTTTTAACTCTAAGCTCACGTACACACGGTCGGAGAATCCGTCGGAATGCGCCTTATCGGACCGTGTCGTCAGATAGTCCGACTGTGTGTGGTATGCATCGGACTGATTCCGTCCGAATCTCCGTCGGACCCAATTTTCCAACATGTTGGAAATATTTCCTGACCAACTGGGCCGGTTGGAAGTAATCCGATCATGTGTAGAGAATTTTGATCGGACCAAGTGCCACGCATGCTCAGATCAAATTTCTACATCAAAGCTATTGGCTACTAGCCTGAATGTAGTCCCATCGTAACGAAATTACATCATCACGTTCTGAAAGATCGGATTTTTCGACAACTTAGTCCGACCGTGTGTATGCAACAGTTTCGGACACAATCCATCAGACTAAATCTGACGGACAAAATCCGACGGATTTGGTTGGCAGAATCTCCGACCGTGTGTACAGGGGCTAAGGGAAAGGGAATCCATCTATGCCTTTTTGCAAAACAGATTTATGGTGAACATGTAAAGCAGTGGAAAATAATTCTTAAAGTTTGCATCTATAGTGTTGAAAGTCGTGTTGTAGTTATTAAAGGTTTTTTTACATTCTCCTTGGATAATTGAGATAGCATAATCTCAGATTTATCACTTTTTTTTCAAAGATAGCCTGTTTAGAAAATAATAAAATTACTTATAGTTCTTTCACGAAAGTACATTTTGTACTGAGCATTATCAGCAAGCCATTCACAGATGTTTTTGAGGGAGAAGGGTCATTGAGATAACATGTTTCTGACTGAAGCACTGTTTCTCTCAATTGGTTCTCTTTACATTTTGGTTCATTCAAAAGCCATAAAAGCTGCTTGTTGGAATAACCCTGACATAATCTTTTAAAGCATCCCATACAGTCAGGGGATATAAAAGTTAACAATAAAAAATGTATTCCACTGAGGATTTCAATCAAGGTCAGGGGAAAAGGGTGAACTAAAGTTAAACATTTATGGTGGGTGGCTAAGTGTCTACTTTATGACTAAATGTAAAAGATTATGGTCAGAAATAGGGATGAGCTTTCTGTTTGAGTCGAACGGGAGTTCGACTCGAACATCGGCTGTTCGATCGTTCAATGAAGATCAACCATTATGGGGCGTTTGCGCCAAATTCAAACGGCACGTCATGCCCCATAATGCACTGCGTCATCGCAGTGCATTGCTGACTGATGACTGGCCAAACATGCACTATGACCCACATGCTTAGGCCAATCACAGCTTCATCAGCAGAGAGAGCCATAATTGGCTAAAGGCAGGGTGCCTTCAGCCAATTATGGCTCAGGGGGTTAAGTCCACGCCCCACACTATATAAGGCCACCTGCACGCCGGCTTTATGTAGTGTGTTCTTGGTGGAGAGAGACAGAGTGTAATTTAATTTACTTTGAGCAGGCAGTTGATTCAGTTAGCTGCAGTGTATTTAATATATATATATTGTGATGATCCGGGGTGATTAGGTTCAAGTGGTGCATGGCAGCCCACTTTTATTTAAAGGAAACGAAAAAGCTCAAACAAACAGTAATCTTCCCTCGCAGGGGGTTCCACCATCACTGTATAAACAAATGATAGCTTCCTGGCTTACTCACTGTCAGCTTCATGTTGCTTTAGTCACAGGCTACACCTGCCTGCTTCAGACATACACACAGACTGTCACCTGCAGTCTTAAGGCCCGTACACACGGTCGGACTTTTTGACAACAAACATGCAAATTAGCTGTTTTGGAGCAACATCCGACTGTGTGTACGCTCCATCGGACAAACTTTTTCTGTTTTCATCGGACTTTTGTTGGCTCTGCGAACGGACAAACTTTTTGACAACAGAAGTCCGATGGAGCAAAGTCCTACCGTGTGTACGCAAAAGCATCGGACTTTTGTACAAGGTACAAACACGCATGCTCAGAACCATTGCAAACGATCAGACTACAATACAGAAGTTGACCAAAGGTGGCGCTGGAGTCATTGAACGTCCTCTTTTGAAGCGGCGTCAGTACGTTGTGACGTCATTACGTTCGTGTTTGTTGTCAAAAAGTCCGACCGTGTGTATGCAATACAAACTTGTGGACAACACACTTTGTACAAAAGTCCACGGAAAAGTTTGTACAAGTCCGACCGTGTGTATGGGGCTTTAGACTCCGAGACCTCTTTTCTCTTTCTTCTGGAGCCTTCTCCTACTGGAACCCTCCTGGCCAGACTTTCTGTCTGCCGGGCCGAGCTGTTTCCAAATCTGAGCACTGACTTCTTTTCCTGGCATGTTTATGAACCCAGCCCACAGGTGTGTAATTAGTATTCCTGACAAAATCAGGCATATACTGCTTATATGCACCTGATATACATATATATATATATATCCACTGCATTCTTGTCTAGCCAAGTCTATATCTGACTGCAGGCCATTGCTGGTGTACGCTTTCAAATACACTTTCAGGCAGGCAATTGATTCAGTGATCTGCAGTGCATAATATATATACAGTCTCCAACATATATATATCCACTGCATTCCAATTTAGCCAAGCCAATATCTGACTGCATGCCATTGCTGGTTTACCTTTTATAAATACACTTTCATGCAGGCAGGCATGCAAGTGATTCAGGGATCTGCAGTGCATTAAACATATATACAGTCTCCAACATATATATATATCCACTGCATTCCAGTCTAGCCACGCCTATATCTGACTGAAGGTCATTGCTGGTGTACGTTTCACACAAACTTTCAGGCAGGCAGTCAGGCAGGTAATTCAGTGATCTGCAGTGCATAAAGATACAGTGGTGTGCAAAAGTGTTTGCCCCCTTCCTCATTTCCTGTTCCTTTGCATGTTTGTCACACTTAAGTGTTTCGGAACATCAAACCAATTTAAACAATAGTCAAGGACAACACAAGTAAACACAAAATGCAATTTGTAAATGAAGGTGTTTATTATTAAAGGTGAAAAAAAATCCAAACCATCATGGCCCTGTGTGAAAAAGTGATTGCCCCCCTTGTTAAAACATACTATAACTGTGGTTGTCCACACCTGAGTTCAATTTCTCTAGCCACACCCAGGCCTGATTATTGCCACACCTGTTCACAATCAAGGCATCACTTAAATAGGAGCTGCTTGACACAGTAAGGTCCACCAGAAGATCCTTAAAAGCTACACATCATGCCGAGACCCAAAGAAATTCAGGAACAATTGAGAAAGAAAGTAATTGAGATCTATCAGTCTGGAAAGGGTTATAAAGCCATTTCCAAAGCTTTGGGAATCCAGCGAACCACAGTGAGAGCCATTATCCACAAATGGCGAAGACATGGAACAGTGGTGAACCTTCCCAGGAGTGGCCGGCCGCCCAAAATTACCCCAAGAGCGCAGCGACGACTCATCCAAGAGGTCACAAAAGACCCCACAACAATGTCCAAGGAACTGCAGGCCTCACTTGCCTCAGTTAAGGTCAGCGTTCATGCCTCCACCATCAGGAAAAGACTGGGCAAAAATGGCCTGCATGGCAGAGTTCCAAGGAGAAAACCACTGCTGAGCAAAAAGAACATCAAAGCTCGTCTCAATTTCTCCACAACACATCTTGATGATCCCCAAGACTTTTGGGACAACATTCTGTGGACCGATGAGAAAAAAAGTGGAACTCTTTGGAAGGTGTGTGTCCAAGTATATCTGGCGTAGAAGGAACACTGCATTTCATAAAAAGAACATTATACCAACAGTAAAATATGGTGGTGGTAGTGTGATGGTCTGGGGCTGTTTTGCTGCTTCAGGACCTGGAAGACTTGCCGTGATAAAAAGAACTATGAATTCTGCTGTCTACCAAGAGATCCTGAAGGAGAATGTCCGACCATCTGTTCGTGTACTCAAGCTGAAACGAACTTGGGTTCTGCAGCAGGACAATGATCCTAAACACACCAGCAAGTCCACCACCGAATGGCTGAAGAAAAACAAAATGAAGACTTTGGAGTGGCCTAGCCAAAGTCCTGACCTGAATCCTATTGAGATGTTGTGGTATGACCTTAAAAAGGCAGTTCATGCTCGAAAACCCTCTAATGTAACTGAATTAGGACAATTCTGCAAAGATGAGTGGGCCAAAATTCCTCCAGGACGCTGTAAAAGCCTCATTGCATGTTATCGCAAACGCTTGGTTGCAGTTGTTGCTGCTAAGGGTGGCCCAACCAGTTATTAGGTTTAGGGGGCAATCACTTTTTCACACAGGGCCATGATGGTTTGGATTTTTTTTCACCTTTAATAATAAACACCTTCATTTACAAATTGCATTTTGTGTTTACTTGTGTTGTCCTTGACTATTGTTTAAATTGGTTTGATGTTCCAAAACACTTAAGTGTGACAAACATGCAAAGGAACAGGAAATGAGGAAGGGGGCAAACACTTTTTCACACCACTGTATATACAGTCTCCTACATATATATCCACTGCATTCTAGTCTTGCCAAGCCTATACCTGACTACAGGCCATTCCTGGTGTATGTGTTCAAAGACACTTTCAGGCAGGCAGGCCAGGCAGGTGATTCAGTGATCTCCAGTACATAAAGATATATATATACAGTCTCCTACATATATATCCACTGCATTCTAGTCTAGCCAAGCCTTTACCTGACTGTAGGCCATTCCTGGAGTAATTTTTCTAGTACACATGAGGCGCTGTTTTGCTAATCCAATTTTACAGCATGTCTGGAAGGCCACCAAGGAAAGGCAGGTGCTCACAGGCCACTAAAAGAGGGCAAGCAGGCTCTGTGTCTACAGCCAACAGTGCTGGTCGTGGACATGGTGCATCCTCAGCACGTGGCCTTGGGGTACACTTTTTTTCGACAGCTAGCCGGGTTGAGCCACAACATGCACAAGAGTTGGTAGAGTGGATCACAAAGTCGTCCTCCTCTGTCACCCAGGCTAAGAGAAGTTTTGCTGCCAATGCAGCTGGCAAAGCGGCATATTCCATCAGCTCAATGGCATCAGTCAGTTTCGGTTACATGCTTCAGGAGGATGCGCAGCATTTTGAAGGCTCAGATGATGGTACCCAGGTTGAGGATGAAGGCAGTAATGTGAGCCCAGAGAAGGGGTGCCCAAGAAGGACAAGAAACTGGAAGTCATGTTCCACCAGCTGCAGCATACAGCCAGGTTTGCTCCAGTGGCGAGGAGGGAGGGGATGATGAGGTCACTGACTCTACGTGGGTGCCTGATAGAAGAGAGGAGGAGAAGGCACATCAACAAGGCAGGATGCCCTCCAGGGGCCAGCTTAAGGACAGCCAACCGACTGCATCACACCACAGAGCTCCACATGTGCAGGGCGCTGCTGACTCTGCACGTTTTTTCAAAGGTTCTTTGGTGTGGTCATGTGGAAGGCAATGTCTTGGCCTCGTTGGACAGGGCAGTCAGCGGTAAGTTGTGAAATGGATATTTTGATGATAGGCAACTCCTATCCTCATATTGATTAGTGGTTCCAAATTAATAACTACTGCAGTAGGGAACAGACACAAAAGATACGCTCAGCATCTTTCCAAATAACCATTCTCCTTTATTATAATGCATGTGAAGGTTTTTATACACATGATTACGTAGGTATCACATTAATATTACAATTGTACGGTTATGGTAACAAGGGGCGTTACATAGGCAGGCTAATTCTAATCAGAACTCAAAAGAATGCTAAACATGTACTGAAAACATTGTTAGTGCTGTGTGCACAGTGAGGCCATTGTGCAATACATAATACAATTATATACAGAACCTACAAATTTCCATTAGGCCGCGTACACACGCGCGGACTGTTGGCCCAACTTTGTCCGTCCAACAGTTTGAGCGAACAGTCCGCTCAAACTTAGCATGGACGGACATGGCCACACACGACGGACGAACAGTTTGCTGAAACCGTGCGCGATGACGTGAACGGCACGTACGACGGGACGAAAAATACGACGTCCAATACACTGCAATGCAACCTTCCGACGTGGAAATCCTTTCTGAGCATGCGCGAGACTTAGTTGGCCGAACAAGCCTACACACGAGCGAACAGTCCGCTGAAACCTTGTTTCAGCGGACAGTTTTTCGGAATTTCCGTAAGACCTTGTTCGGCCAACTGTCCGCTGAAACTGTCCGCTGAAGCCCCACACACGAGCGGACTGTCCGCCCAAACACTGTTCAGCGGACAAAGTTGGGCGAACAGTCCGCGCGTGTGTACGCGGCCTTACAGTCTCCTCTCTTTTGATCAATATTTTGATCACTAACCATACCTGCTATCACCTTTAACCTGGAACCTCCACACGCTTAGGTGGAGGTAATCCTGGCCAAAGAGGCAAAAACTCCATTGTGGAGAAAATAATAGCTGAGCAGCTTTTTTCATTACAAAATGACTTTTCACTGTGAAAAACAAATAATTGATAAGACATATTTACAGAGTACTGGCTGTACACTCCTGTGGCCAGAATGGCCTTCTAGCTTAATTGCTGGTATACTGACTTATCAGCACATGTAAACACGGACAATTCTACATAAAATGGAAGAGGTACAAAAGACAAATATGACTTCAACATGACTTTTCAAATATATATCCCTTACAATTAAAGTAATTGAATCAAAAAGTACCCTAGACTGTTATCGCAAGAGGGAAACAAATCAAACACAGAGATTTCTTTAATTTAGACATTTTTGCAGTGTCTGGTGTGGATCCAGGTGACTTTTCCTTCAAGTTTTGCAAAACTGTACATGAAATAGATGCTGTATTGAGTCTCCAAAAATTTCCTTATATATAAATGTCTCTTAACAATCCACAAGTCACCTGGCTTTAGTTTTAGATCCTTCCAAACTTTTAGGATCTGGAATTGGGGAGAAAACACATAAATAAGTTTGTCAAAAACCTTAAAAAATCAGCAACATTCTCTGTGAGATCCGAATGGAGGACTTCAGCTGCTCAGACAAAATATAAGCAAGTGAGTAACACACTCCCAAACCAAATCCCATAGGGAGAGTGTCCAACATCCCCCTACGGACTTGATAAAATATAATAAAACATTCAGGCAAAAGTTTTCTAGTTCCTTACTCTACTTTGTCCGCTACATTGTTGACAGTAGGGGGTGTAAAAATAAAACCTCAAAACTTCTAGTAAGGACTCTCCTATAAAAATGATTTCCTCTGTTTCTCTCTGTAGATTCTGCACTCTGTACTTACAAACTACTTCTGATACTTTTCTACTGTGGCCTTTGCAGTAGCATTTGCCACTGGACATCCAGAAAACATGTCCATACAAACAAAATACATACTCGTAAGATCCTGACTTGGGCATCTGGATATATCTTTTTGTTATCTCTGGAAGGGATGTTCAGCTTTTGGTAACACCTTTGGTAACAGGTAAAACAAGAAGTGGTATGTTATAAAAACAATTGTGGAGAACGCTGGCTCTATCCCACGCTCATTTACTAAGGCAGCCATAACTACTTGTGACTGATGACACGGTCCACGTGTCAAGCTGAAGGGAAAAGAGTGTCTGGCAAACATAAATGATCACCTTTTCCAAAGTCTTATTTCGGAAGAAGTTGCCCTCTGTGGACCACTTGTGCTTCTCGTTCTGGGGTCCTTAAAGTTGAATTATTAATCCCAGCTATACTGGGCCAGAACTAGGGTGGAATCTGTGAGATGCACAGACCCAGCAAGTGTCCGGGGCTGTAAATGCAGCATCCTTAGAGTCGCCTGGTCTGCTTCCATATGTACTCTGCATGATTCTTTGTCCCTGTGGACTTTGGTGGTAACCCAGTTACCCTTTGTGGATCCCTGTCTACTTTAACCATTAATCTAGGGGCTCAGTATAGGCTAAACCGCACCTTCGGTTCATATATAGCGCTCCTCTTGCGCTGGGCATTTTTGAGGGTCTCTTACCCGTCATTCCCTTACTTAATTTAATGCCCATAATGACTGGCCAGTCTTCTCTACGTGTGCCTATACCCTCTTGCCTCTAAACTACTTTATCTAGCAGATGTACTACATATACCTGTGAACAGCACTATTCATCCCTTTCTCTATAACACTCCGATGGACAGTAGACAGTGACAACATAACATATAACCACTAATCAATACAGTTCGATTAAGGGGAGTAAAATAGGTACCCTTTGTCCCGAAAATGCCTTACCGATCAAGGAAGTCTGATAACTCAAATGTAAGCAAAAGGCTTACCTCAGCCGGCTGATTATCAGAAATTCCCGGATCGTCTCAAGCTCCTCGTTTCGGATACTCAGGGTCACCTGATAACCCCTCCTGGCTGGCTCGCCACCTGAAATGGATATTTTGATGATAGGCAACTCCTATCCTCATATTGATTAGTGGTTCCAAATTAATAACTACTGCTGTAGGTAACAGACACAAAACATACCCTCAGCATCTTTCCAAATAACCGTTCTCCTTTATTATGACGCATGTGAAGGTTTTTATACACATGATTACGTAGGTATCACATTAATATTACAATTGTACGGTTATGGTAACAAGGGGCGTTACATAGGCAGGCTAATTCTAATCAGAACTCGAAAGAATGCAAAACGTACTGAAAACATTGTAAGTGCCGTGTGCACAGTGAGGGCATTGTGCAATACATAATGCAATTATATACAGAACCTACAAATTTCCATTACAGTTGCATATTACTGGTCATGGTCCACTATGAGCCATTTCTGTGTATTTATTTAATTTGGATCTGAATATTCCACATGATTTAATTTTATAAACATTTGTATATCATAATAAATGTTATACTTTTTTGATACTCACTTTCAAAATCCCATTCCTTAGGGGGATTGTTTTCTTTTTTCTTCATGGTCCAACAGGCATGGACAGGGACGTTACCTTTCTTTCACAGTGCACTGGGTAACTCTGCTGGCAGCTGAGAAGAATGCAGGACAGGGTGCAGTAATTTTGGAGCTTGTTCCACCACCACGCCTCAAAAATGCTGGTAGTGGCGATTCTGCCACACCTCTCTCCTCCTCCCCCTCCTCTTCTTCTTCCTCTATGGCCTCTTCCTGTGCAGATTTGTCCTCGGAACCACCGGTGCTCTGTAGGCCTTCTAGGTTCTTGAGTTGGTCTGCTTAGGGGACAGGAGCCACACTGGGGCAGAGATTCTGTCAGCTCTGCAGGGGCAGGTTCAGAGGTGATTGATGCCATGCCAGCTTCAGCCAGAAATGGTGGCTTGCGCAAATGTGATCATGATGTGCGGAGGGAGATCTCCCGTACCGCCCCAGCTTGGAGACCAACCGATGCAGTGGACGCAGGTCCACAGATGCAGGTTTGCAGAGCAGTGGATGCCGGTGGACAGGAGCAGGTTTGTAGAACAGGTAGGCAGATGCAGGCTTGCAGGCAGAAGCGGAGTCAGACTAGCCGTGTCATGCACATCAGGGTAAACAGCATAAACGGCAGGCAGAGAGTAGTCAGAGTCCAGGCTGGGTCTTGGCAACAGGCAATCAGGCAGATGAATAGCATGGTCAAACAAGCCAATGTCAGGACAGGAGACAGAAGCAAGGTCAGGAAGCTGGGTCAAACACAGGAACGGGATACAAGCACAGGGTCAGGAACATGGGTAACAGGAGCAGATAAAACCGCTAGGGGCGGCATTCTGGGAGCGTCTTTTATAGACTGTTGGGTGCCAATGGGCGCCAATGCGTGCTAATGCATGTGCATGCACACACGCATGAGCAGACGCATGCGCGAGGTCAGCAATTCGCGAGTGTGCGCATCTGTGCGCGAAGTCCATGATTCGCGGGTGCGCGCATCAATGCGCAAAGTCTGTGGTTCACGTGTGTGCATAGGCACATATCTTCTGGAGTGGGCAGTGCGTCCCTGACACCAACCTCCTCTCCGCCCTCCGACGGGGGCACTTGACCTATGTTCCCTGTTTGGCTGACGTCCTTAATTTGGTGGTGCAGCGATCCTTGTGCAGGTACCCAGGCTTACAGGATCTCCAGAGGCAGGCCAGGAAAGTCTGTGGGCATTTCTGCCGGTCATATAATGCCAGTGCTCGGCTGGCTGACCTTCAAAGGGAATGCAACCTGCCCAAGAACCGCCTCATCTGTGACATGCCCACCAGGTGGAATTCAATGTTGGCAAAGCTGCAGCGGCTGCACATGCAGCAGAGGTCCACCAATGAGTACCTGTGCGAGTATGGCACCAGGACAGGGTCAGGGGAGCTTTATTTTTTTCGTCACACCAGTGGCTAATAATCAAGGATGCATGCACTGTCCTGTCACCATTTAAGGAGGCCACAAGGAGGGTGAGCAGTGACAGTGCATGCATCAGTGATACTATCCCTCTTGTCTTCCTGTTGGAGCACATGCTGCGTGGAATAATGGACAGGGCACTTGAGGCAGAACCGGGGAAAGAAAGGGAGGACTTCCTTACCTCTCAAGGCCCCCTATATCCAGACAGTATTCCTGCATGCTCGCTTATCACACGGGAAGAGGAGGAGGAGGAGGAGGATTGTGTCAGCATGGAGGTGGAGCCTAGCATCAGCAGCAGTATTCAAGGGATTTTCAGTCCCCAGAAACCCATGGACTTGTACGTGGCTGGGAGGAGGTGGCTGTTGATCATCTTGTCCTTAGTGACCCAGGGGACTTCGGACCGAATGCCTCAGCAAACCTACACTGCATGGCCTCCCTGATCCAGCAAAGCCTGTGACAGGACTGTTACAAGGGTAAGGTTGCGGAACATATCCAGCCTTTGCAGAGGGAGCAGAGGATGAAACATCTTCGGGGGGCCTTGCAGAAAGGTTGTGCAATACGTTTCCAGAGCCTGGGTGGTTACAATTTCCTGGTCCTCCTGGATAGGGATGAGCCGAACACCCCCCTGTTCGGTTCGCACCAGAACCTGCGAACAGACCCAAAACTTTGTGTGAACTTTAGAACCCTATTAAAGTCTATGGGACTCGAACGTTCACAATCTAAAGTGCTCATTTTAAAGGGTAATATGCAGGTTACTGTCCTAAAAAGTGTTTGGGGACCCGGGTCCTGCCCCAGGGGACATGGATCAATGCAAAAAAAGTTTTAAAAACGGCCGTTTTTTCAGGAGCAGTGATTTTAATAATGATTAAAGTGAAACAATAAAAGTGTAATATTCCTTTAAATTTCGTAGCTGGGGGGTATCTATAGTATGCCTGTGAAGGGGCGCATGTTTCTGGTGCTTAGAACTGTCCCTGCACAAAGTGTCATTTGTGCAGGAAAAAGTCTTTTAAAATCACTTGCGGCTATTGTCGGGTCCCGTAATACAGAGAACACTCAATGACTGTTCTCTGCATTAGCCGACAATTCATTCATTCATTGATAAAAAAAAAAAAAAAAAGCGTGGTGGTTCCCCTTAATTCAATTACCAGGCCCTTCAGGTCTGACATGGATATTAAGGGGAACCCCGTGTCAAATTTTAAAAAAAAATTGACGTGGGGGTCCCCCTAAATATCCATAACCAGACCCTTCAGGTCTGATATGGATATTAAGGGGAACCCCGCATCAAATTTAAAAAAAAATTGACGTGGGGGTCCCCCTAAAAATCCATATCAGACCCTTTATCCGAGCACGCAACATGGCAGGCCGCAGGAAAAGAGGGGGGGGACGAGAGAGCGCCCCCCCCTCCCTCCTGAACTGTACCAGGCCACATACCCTCAACATTGGGAGGATGCTTTGGGGGTCTGTGACCCCTCAAAGCACCTTGTCCCCATGTTGATGAGGACAAGGGCCTCATCCTCACAACCCTGGCCGTTGATTGTGAGGGTCTGCGGGCGGGGGGCTTATCAGAATCTGGAAGCCCCCTTTAACAAGGGGACCCCCAGATCCCGCCCCCCCCTGTTTGAAATGGTAAGGGGGTACAAAAGTACCCCTACCATTTCACAAAGAAAGTGTCAAAATGGTTAAATAAGACAAACACACTTTTGAAAAATTCCTTTATTAAAAATAAAAAAAATAAAAAAAAGATTCCAGCGGTGCTAATCCACTCTTGCTATCCAGCGACGGGTCTCCGGGGTCCAGCGATGGATGATCATATCCAGCGACGGGGGGATCTCTCAGTCCAGCGCTGTCCATACATCCTTCTTCTGTCTCCACTCCGGAGACACTGCAGAGATCCCAGCGCTGACGTTTCTTATATTAGGAGGGCGGGGCCACCCGTCACCTGACCCCGCCCCTCTGACGCTGGAGAGGTAAGCCAGGGGTTCCCCAGTGACGTGTGGGTGACCCCGCCCCCTCTGATGTAACGGAAACCTGCGTTACATCAGAGGGGGCGGGGTCACCCACACGTCACTGGGGAACCCCTGGCTTCCCTCTCCAGCGTCAGAGCACCAGAAACATGCGCCCCTTCACAGGCATACTATAGACACCCCCCCGCTACGAAATTTAAAGGAATATTACACTTTTATTGTTTCACTTTAATCATTATTAAAATCACTGCTCCTGAAAAAACGGCCGTTTTTAAAACTTTTTTTTGCATTGATCCATGTCCCCTGGGGCAGGACCCGGGTCCCCAAACACTTTTTAGGACAGTAACCTGCATATTACCCTTTAAAATTTAGATTTCTCCCATAGACTTGTATAGGGTGTTCCGGCTTTTCGAATTTGCTGCGAACAGCCCAAATTGTTCACTGTTCGCTGAACAGGCGAACAGGCAATGTTCGAGTAGAACATGAGTTCGACTCGAACTCGAAGCTCATCCCTACTCCTGGATAACGTGTTGCTGAGGCTTCAGTCAGTCACAGAAGGAGCGGTGGAGAAGGTGGCAGTCTGACCGATGCATTCAGACAATTTTTTAGTCCGCAGCCCCAAGGTATAATCGGTTCCAGCAACCATCGCCAGTGTCTGATTTACATGGTGCAGGAATACCTTGGGGCAAGATCAGACTTGGAGACCTTTCCAACCAAAAATCCACTGAGGATGGATCACTGGCCAGAGCTTGCACAGTATTCAATTGAGCTACTGGCCTGTCCTGCATCCAGCGTTCTATCTGAACGCACATTCAGTGCTGCTGGTGGCTTTGTAATCAATCACAGAGTGCGCCTGTCCACAGGGGTGTGTAATTACAATTTTTGATCTAATATTTCACAGCAAGGCCCATTCCTGCCTGTTACAGGGGTGATGATAACCCTTCCCTATATTATCCAAAAAGCATAAAAATTTATTTTTTGGCTGGAGCTACACTTAAAAAATGTACCTGTTCCAAATTACAAACAGATTCAAGTTAAGAACAAACCTACAGTCCCTATCTTGTTTGTAAGATTTGGGACCGCCTGTATACTGTTGTTCAGAGTATATAGGGCCTGGGGGCCCCACGCGTTTTCTTTTTTTCATTTGGGTGCGGGGTTTCTCTTAATATCCATACAAGACCCAAAGGGCCTGATGATGGGCTGGGGGGTTACCCATGTCGTTTTTCTCAATAATTTTCATCCATATTGCCAGGACCCGACATTACATTACAGCCACAAGACTTTTATTCCTTTAGAAATGTAATTTTGTGCAGGGACTGTTCTAAACACGGAAAACATGTGCCACTTTACAGGCATACTATAGACAACCCCAGGTATGATATTTAAAGGAATATTTCACTTTTATTTTTTTTCTTTAAGCATCATTAAAATCACTGCTCCCCAAAAAAGTCAGTTTTTAAAACTTTCTTTTGCATTGATACATGTCCCCTGGGGCAGGACCCAGGTCCCCAAACCCATTTTAGGCCAATAACTTGCATATTAGCCTTTAAAATTTAGCACTTATGATTTCTCACGTTTGAGTCCCATAGACGGTGTTCGAATGTTCGAGCAAACTTTAGGCCTTTTCGCATGTTCTGGATGCGAACCGAACCGGGGGGTGTTCAGCTCATCCCTAGTCAGAAATAAACAGGCATTAACCACTATTACTAAGAGTAAAGGAGTTAATAAGACAGTACAAATGTGTGTCACATAACTTTAGAGTAAATAATAGGAAATTCAGTATACTATCAATAGATAAAATGATATGCACAGCCTAGTAATTTACTTATTACGGGTTATATAGCGCAACAATTTACGCAATGCTTTGCATACTGAATATTGTACATTCAGATCAGTCCCTGCCTTTAGGGGCTTACAATCTTAGGTCTCTACCACACATGCACACACACACAAACTAGGGCAAATTTAGAGAGGAGTCAGTTAACCTAAATGTATTTGGCATGTGGGATGAAACAGGAGTACCAGAAAGAAACCCTCACACACACAGGAAAAACATACGAAATCCATGCTCCTCATTTGGATTTGAACCAAACACTCTAGTACTCAAAGGCAGAAGTGCTAACCAGCTAGTCACTTTGCCGCCCTTGTAGGTATGTGAAACTTGCTATTTGACCCTACTGATTATCATTGATCTCTTCGCCTTATCAATAAGACCTTGTACCTTCCAAATGATGACAGATAACTGTGATTTTGATATATTTAACAAGAGGGAGAAACAAAGCAATGTTAGGCATGTACCATGTACCTGGTGAAGCCTGGAATGTGGTAGAGGCTCTCTCGCACCTCCCTGCCCAACACTCTTGAAGGTGGAAGGGCAAGGAGTGGCACGAGTGCCGTAATAGCTGGCTGGTGATTTTCACTTCTTAGGTGGGTAGAGCTGGTAGTTGGTAGCCCTTGGAACAGGAAGCAGGAGCAGCATGGACCAGAGTAGGAGACAGAAGCAGAACATGGATACAGGCAGCAGTCAGCAACAACAAGGCAGCAAGGGACTGAATCAGTAGGCAAAGCAACTCCAGAAGGCAAGTCAAGGTAACAGCCGGGCAGAGTGGTACAGAATCAACAGACAGAGACAAGTCCAGTAAGCAGACCGAGGTCAGAGTAATCCTGTAAACAGAGTTGAAGAAGGAGCAGAGGCAAGCCAGGTCATGCACAGGTAAACAGGTACAGCAGATCAAGTCTCAGCAACAAGCTGAGGAGCATTCATTAGCCAAGTGCACATGCTAATTGGTATGCGCACACCCCCAAGCATGTGTGTACCCTAATGCACGCAACAAACTGGCACAGTACATTTAAAGAGGAAGTAAACCCTGATGGGTTTACTTCCTCTTTGATCCCCTGCAAAGGTAAAGCATAATGTACTACTATGCATCGCATTATGTGTCACTTACCTGACACAGGCAGGGCCATCTTTAAGGCAGGGCAAAAGGGGCAGCTGCCCTGGGCCCTGTCATTGTTGTGGGGCCCAAAGCAGCTGCCTCATACTTGCCAACTATCCAGGTTTACATTCCCTTGTCACTTGAAGTTTTAGTCCTGTGCTGCTACTAATGCTGCCCAGCTCTGCCCTATTGTTGTGTACAGATGACTCCCCTGCAGACCTGTGTTTACATGTAAATAGTGGTGTTCATATGTAAATAGCAGTGACATGCATATGTAAATAGCTGAGGCCAACTGCATTGATATGTAAATAAAGGCAGCATTCATAGGTATATCATGCCCCCCTGAGGAGAAGATGTGCTGTAACCTATAGCAACCACTGAGCAGTATTACTGTACAGCAATCTCTAGCAGCCAATCAACAAGCAGAAATGTGCTGTAACCTCTAGCAACTAATCAGTGAGCCTTAAGGAGTGCTGTAACCTCTAGCAACCAGTCAGTAAGCAGTAATGAGATGCTGTAACCTCTGGCAACCAATCGCAATCGCTGCCTGACCTGATGCAGTAAACTGATTTTAAGTCTAGCTGCTATTTATTGTATGTCTCAGAGAAGGTGGAGAGCGAAATTGCATGGGGGGAGGGGGGCCCTAAGAAAATTTTTGCCCAGGGTCCAATCAATATTAAAGACGGCCCTGGACACAGGAGCCAGCGAAGTCACCGCTGTCCCCTTGTGTACGGAGCCTCCATCTTCTTTGTGGGTCTCGCTGCTCCGGCGCTGTCATTCGATGGAGCCGCGATGACGCCACTCCCGCGCATGCGCACAAGAGCCGTCACTCGCGACACATCGCCGTAGACAGCGGTGCCTGTCTTTTGGCAAATATCTCCTAAACCGTGTAGGTTTAGGAGATATTTCTTGGACCTACAGGTAAGCCTTAATCTAGGCTTACCTGTAGATCAAAGTGGTTTGTAAGGTTTTACAACCACTTTAACATTGCCATAAGTCTGCACTGGTTTTCTGGTGATAGGAATCCGCTTTACCTTACAGCATGTGTGAAAAAAGTTACTGACTAGGGATGAGTGACCCGAAGAGTGTTTGGCAAATCCTGAGTGAAGTTTGACAAACCTGATCTTAGTAAATTATGGACATTTTTAGGGAGGAAACTACTTTTAAAAAGGAATCTGGGGATTGCCATTGAGGACCTGTACCAATGCATTAAAAAAACATTTTTTTAAATACTGCGCAAAACATTGAAAATACACAAATCCTGTAAATTACATGCCAGGGAGTGCCTTAAAGCTGCACGTGGAATTACAGAACAGTGCAATTTTTACAGTTTCACCAACAGCAACAATTATCTTATGTTGTACACATAGGTGTACACAGCATATTGCATTAGAGTGTGTCCATCAAAGTTCAAACACTAATGTGTGTGTGTGTGCGCGCATGTGTATATATACTGACAGTGTCAATAGAGCAGTGGACAGTGTCAGTGGGGCAGTGGATGTGTCAGTTAGGGATGAGCCGAACACCCCCGGTTCGGTTCGCACCAGAACTTTCGAACGGACCCCAAATTCGAACGAACTTTAGAACCCCATTGAAGTCTATGGGACTCGAACGTTCAAAATGAAAAGTGCTAATTTTAACGGCTAATATGCAAGATACTGTCCTAAAAAGGGTTTGGGGACCTGGCTCCTGCCCCAGGGGACATGGGTCAATGCCTAAAATGTTTTTTAAAATGGCCGTTTTGGCGGGAGCACTGATTTTAATGACGATTAAAGTTAAAAAAAAAGTGAAATATTCCTTTAAATATGGTGCCTGGGGGGGTGTCTGTAGTATGCCTGTGAAGTGCCACGTGTTTCCCGTGTTTAGAACAGTCCCTGCACAAAATGACATTAAACGGAAATAACACCATTTAAAACTGCTTGCGGTTTTAATGTTATATCTGGTTCCTGCAATATGGTTGAAAATCATTGAGAAAAATGGCATGGGTAGCCCTCCCTGCCCATTACCAGCCTATTTGGGTCTTGTACGCATATTAAGGGGAACCCTGTACCCATATTAAAAAAAGGAAATGCGTGTGGCCCCCAGGCCCTATATACTCAGAACAGCAGTATACAGGCGGTGCAAACAAGACAGGGACTGTGTAGGTTTGTTGTGTTAAGTTGAATCTGTTTGTAATTTTCAACTGGTACATTTTTAAAGTGTAGCTCCAGTCAAAAAAACGATTTTTAAGCTTTTTGGAAAACATAGGAAGGGGTTATCACCCCTGTATAATTTGTTTTGTCGTCCATCTTTTTTCATCTCACTTGCTGTTGTCTCCTTCCATTTGCAAGTAGGAGATGTTTGTAAATTGGATGTTTGAAAGTAGGGGCCTGCCCTATATGCTCTGCAGAAATGGCGGAACAAGGTGTTGGTTTTGCCACAACATTGTAAGCCCTCAAAGTGACTCTTGGTGGGCGCTGGAGCGCCCTGCTGTGAACGATTATATCAAGAATTGTAATTACATGCCATTGTTGAACAGTGGTAGAAAAATTGACCTTTGGTGGTTGTGGTGCTGGTGCCACAACACTATAAGTCCTCACCGTTACTCTGGGTGGGCACAGGAAGGGGCCCTCCTGTGAAATATTATATCAAGAATTGTAATTACATGTCCCTGTTAAACAAATTTGGCCTTAGGCACTGGTGCTGGTGCCACCACACTGCAACCTCTTCCATATACTCTAGTTTTATTGCATGAATTAGCCCTGCTGCAAAGCATTGCATCAAAAATTGTAATTAAACGCCCCTGTTAAACAGGGGCAGAAAAATTGGGCCTTAGGCACTGGTGCTGGTGCCACCACACTGCAACCTCTGCCATATACTCTAGTTTTATTGCAGGAATTAGCCCTGCTGCAAAGCATTGCATCAAAAATTGTAATTAAACGCCCCTGTCAAACAGGGGCAGAAAAATTGGGCCTTAGGCACTGGTGCTGGTGCCACCACACTGCAACCTCTGCCATATACTCTAGTTTTATTGCAGGAATTAGCCCTGCTGCAAAGCATTGCATCAAAAATTGTAATTAAACGCCCCTGTTAAACAGGGGCAGAAAAATTGGGCCTTAGGCACTGGTGCTGGTGCCACCACACTGCAACCTCTGCCATATACTCTAGTTTTATTGCAGGAATTAGCCCTGCTGCAAAGCATTGCATCAAAAATTGTAATTAAACGCCCCTGTTAAACAGGGGCAGAAAAATTGGGCCTTAGGCACTGGTGCTGGTGCCACCACACTGCAACCTCTCCCATATACTCTTGTTTGATTGCAGGAATTAGCCCTGCTGCAAAGCATTGCATCAAAAATTGTACTTAAACGCCCCTGTTAAACAGGGGCAGAAAAATTGGGCTGATGGCATCAACCAGAACCAGAAATGTTCTTCCAACATATCAGCGGAGGAGGAAGAGGATAGACAATCAACATAACAGGACAGTCACTCAGCATCAGCATAGGCAGTCTTGAAGGGATGTGATATTTCAAAAAAAATTATTCTGTTACATCAGCTTCAGGTGCTTGGTAGCTGTGGGTGATCCAAGACTGATTCATCTTGATGAAGGTCAGTCGATCAACTGATTCGGTGGACAGGCGCACCCTGTGATCGGTAACAAAGCCACCAGCAGCACTGAAGGTGCGTTCCGAAAGAACGCTGGATGCAGGACAGGCCAGTAGCTCAATTGCATACTGCGCAAGCTCTGGCCAGTGATCCATCCTCAAGACCCAGTAAGCCAGAGGATTTACAGTGGGAAAGGTGTCCAAGTCTGACCTTGCCCCTAGGTATTCCTGCACCATGTAAATCAGACGCTGGCGATGGGTGCTGGAACCGATCATACCTTGGGGCTGCGGACTAAAAAATTGTTTGAAAGCATCAGTCAGACGGCCACCTTCTCCACCGCTCCTTCTGACCGATGCCTCAGCAACACGTTGTCCAGGACCAGGAGTTTGTAACCTCCCAGTCTCTGGGAACACGTTGCACAGACCTTTCTGCAAGGCCTCCCGGAGATGTCTCATCCTCTGCTCCCTCTGCGATGGCAAGATAAGGTCGGCAACCTTACCCTTGTACCGTGGATCAAGGAGAGTGGCCAGCCAGTAATGGTCCCTCTCCCTGATCTGAAGAATACGAGGATCCTTCCGCAGGCTTTGCAGGATCAGGGAGGCCATGCAGCGTAGGTTAGCTGAGGCATTCGGTCCGGAGTCCTCTGGGTCACTAAGGACAACATGATCCGCAGCTACCTCCTCCCAGCCACGTACAAGTCCACGTGTTTCTTGGGACTGTAAATCATCCCTACAAGACTGCTGCTGCTGCTGCTGATGCTGAGTGCCAGCCTCCACCTCCATGCTGACACAATCATCCTCCTCCTCCTCTTCCTCCTCCTCATCCTCTTCCTGTGTGATGGGTGGCACAGCAGGAACACTGTCTGGATAAAGGGGGCCTTGAGAGGCAAGGAAGTCCTCCTCTTCCTGCCTCTGTTCTGCCTCAAGTGCCCTGTCCATTATTCCACGCAGCGTATGCTCCAAGAGGTGGACAAGAGGTACAGTGTCACTGATGCATGCACTGTCACTGCTCACCATCCTTGTGGCCTCCTCAAACGGTGACAGGACAGTGCATGCATCCCTGATCATGCCCCACTGGCGTGGTGAAAAAAAAAACGAGCTCCCCTGACCCTGTCCTGGTGCCGTAGTCGCACAGGTACTCATTGATGGCCCTCTGCTGCGTGTGCAGCCGCTGCAGCATGGCCAATGTTGAGTTCCATCTGGTGGGCATGTCACATATAAGGTGGTTCTTGGGCAGGTTCAACTCCTTTTGGAGCTCAGCCAGCGGAGCACAGGCATTAAATGATCGGCGGAAATGCACACAGACTTTCCTGGCCTGCTTCAGGACATCCTGTAAGCCGGGGTACCTGCCCAAGAACCGCTGCACCACCAGGTTAAGGACGTGAGCTACACAGGGCACATGGGTCAGTTGTCCCTGTCGGAGGGCGGAGAGGAGGTTGGTGTCATTGTCGCAAACCACCATTCCTGGCTTAAGCTGGCGTGGCGTCAACCACCTCTCGGCCTGCCCCTGCAGAGCTGACAAAACATCCGCCCCAGTGTGGCTCCTGTCCCCCAAACAAACCAGCGCAAGCACGGCATGGCATCGTTTTGCCTGCGTACTTGCGTAGCCCCTGGAACGCCTACGGAGCACCGCTGGTTCTGAGGACAGAGCACTGGAAGAGGCCATGGAGGAAGAAGAAGAGGAGGGGGTGGAGGAGAGAGGTGTGTCACAACCAATAGTAGCATTTTGGAGGCGTGGTGGCGGAACAACCTCCAACACTACTGCACCTTGTCCTGCATCCTTCCCAGCTGCCAGAAGAGTGACCCAATGGGCCGTGAAAGACAGGTAACGTCCCTGTCCATGCCTGCTGGACCATGAGTCAGCGGTAATATGCACCTTACCACTGACCGCCCTGTCCAGCGAGGCAAGGACATTGCCTTCCACATGCCGGTAGAGAGCCGGAATCGCCTTCCGTGAGAAAAAGTGGTGTTTGGGGACCTGCCACTGAGGAACCGCACATTGTACAAACTCACGGAAGGGGGCCGAGTCTACCAACTGAAAAGGCAGCAGTTGAAGTGCTAGCAATTTAGCCAAGCTAGCATTCAACCGCTGGGCATGTGGATGGCTGGGAGTGAACTTCTTTCACCGGTCCAGCAGCTGGGGCAGGGACATTTGCCTGCTATAATCGGATGTGGGTGTACCGCTAGCAAAGTTCCCGGAAGCACTTGGCTGTGACACACCTAATTCTACACCTTCATTCCTCTCAGAGCAGGTTTCAGAGAGGACTGAAGGTCTAGTGGGGTTGGAGATGCCAGCTGATGAGGAGCAAGGAGAGGTCCGCTTTGTTCTTTGGTGTGGGTCTTTGAGGTACGCTTGCCAACGAGCTGCATGGCAGGTCAACATATGTCTGGTCAAGCATGTGGTGCCCAAGCGGCTGATGTTTTGGCCACATGAGATACGCTTGAGACATATGTTGCAAATAGCAGCGGTGCGATCTGATGCACTCGTCTCAAAAAAGGCCCACACCAAAGAACTTTTAGAATAGCGCGCAGAGGCAGCGCTCTGCACAGGCGGAGCTCTGTGGTGTTATTCAGTCGGTGTGCTGCCCCTAAGCTGGCCCCCAGAGGGCATCCTGCCTCGTTGGACATGTGCCTCCTCCTCCTCCTCCTCCTCCTCTCTCCTTCCAGGCACCCACGTGGAGTCAGTGCCCTCATCATCCCCTCCCTCTTCATCGCTGTAGCAAACCTGGCAGTATGCTGCAGCTTGTGGAACATGACTGCCAGATTGCTGTCCTTCTTGAGCATCCCCTCTCTCTGCATTCACGCTACTGCCTTCCTCTAGCTGAGTGTCATCATCAGAGGCTGCAAAACACTGGGCATCCTCCTGGAGCATGTACCCAACACTGTGCTCAAAGAGTTCAGGAGACTCCTCAGGAGGACGTGGTGGGTCTAGGGAAGGAGTCACTGATGATGACATTGAGAGGAGGGAAGACGATGCGTTGGCAGCTGCTATGCTAGTACCCTGAGACTGGGTGAGATAGGATGAGGAGGATGAAGAGGGCTTGGTCATCCACTCTACCAAGTCGTTGGCATGTTGTGGTTCAACATGTCCAGCTGCCGAAAAGAAGGACAAGCGTGTCCCATGGCCACGTGCTGATGACAATGCACCGCGTCCACGACCAGCACTGTTGTCTCTAGACACAGAGCCTGCTTGCCCTCTTTTATCGGCTCGCGCCTGTCTGCCTCTTCTTGCTGGCCTTCCAGACATGGTAATGGCCTGAAGGGAGTTGGGTAAAAAAGCAGTTGGGTAGTGTATATTGTGCTAGAGGCACACAACACCCACTTACTCCTGCAGATGCCTTTATTATAGAACACCAGAGATAAAGGGGTATATACAGATGTATACTGTGCTGTGCTGGAGGCACACACAACTTCCAATAACTCCTGCAGATGGCAAGTGGTCTCAAATAGAGAAGAGCTATGTAGGTGGATATAGCGGTATGTACTGGGTACAGAGCACGCAGACAGCACGCACTATCTCCTAACACTACTGACTGCAAGCTCTATTATAAAAGATAGATCACTAGCTATATAGGTGAGGTGAATATAGCGGTGTATACTGCGGTCAGGGCACGCAGACAACAACCACTACACAACAGCAAGATCAAAAATCGTCCGAAAACGATCGGTGTGTACTGTGTTGAAGGTACACAGAACACCCACTAACTCCTGCAGATGCCTTTATTATAGAACACCAGAGATAAAGGGGTATATACAGATGTATACTGTGCTGTGCTGGAAGCACACACAACTTCCAATAACTCCTGCAGATGGCAAGTGGGCTCAAATAGAGAACAGCTATGTAGGTGGATATAGCGGTATGTACTGGGTACAGAGCACGCAGACAGCATGCACTATCTCCTAACACTACTGACTGCAAGCTCTATTATAAAAGATAGATCACTAGCTATATAGGTGAGGTGAATATAGCGGTGTATACTGCAGTCAGGGCACGCAGACAATAACCACTACACAACAGCAAGATCGAAAATCGGCCGAAAACGATCGGTGTGTACTGTGTTGAAGGTACACAGAACACCCACTGCTTCAGACGCCAACACACTACACAAGGCCGCCGCGCTGGCGGCCTTATATAGTGTGGGGCGTGCACTACACAGCCTGAGCTATGATTGGCCACAGGCATCCTGCCTGTGGCCAATCATAGCTCTCCTCGCTGCTGGCGATGCGATTGGCCAAGCATGTGGGGTCACAGTGCATGCTTGGCCAATCATGAGCCAGCAATGCACTGTGCCATCGCAGTGCATTGTGGGCGGTGAGCGCCACACGAATTTGGCGCCAACGGACCAAAATGTTCGGACTTCTCCGAACGGACGAACAGCCGATGTTCGAGTCGAACGTATGTTCGACTCGAACACGAAGCTCATCCCTAGTGTCAGTAGTTCTTTTTGTTTTAACATTTTTTAGGAGCCCTGTTAGGGGCCTTTGGTGAAATAGCAGGGGTCTAAACAGGAGGACTCTGCACCAAATGGGGTGATTAGGGTATGCCTAGGCACACCTGGCACACCCTGTCTATGGTTGTAAAACATACAGCAGCAGCTCCCAATTCTGATCCATTTCCATTTTTTTTTTTAAAAAGGCTTTTCTTCAGGTAGTAGTGACCTATGATTTTTCATTAAGCGACTATATGCTCACCAGTAGTTCACTGAGGCTATTCCTGTTCTCACTGGAGTTGTTTGTCAGCCTTCCCTATCCTTACCCTACAACAGCTTCCAATATAATAATCTTAAAATATGCCCCCTTTCAAAATGTTTTACACCTGAAATATACACACTAATATGGAACCTCATTGAATAATAATATAACTGAAAATAAAGAAATGGTTCCCATCGTATTATCAAAAATAAAAAGCATTTTAATTATTTTTGTATTCATTATAATATGATGGGAATCATCTCTTTACAATTATAGGACAGCTTCCAATACACTGTCACTAAGGCTGCTCTGTGCCCCCCCCCCCCCAAACTCTTTAAATTAGGTCATGCTAATTTATCTGAAAGGAGTTGATATATTTATCACTCCTAATTTTGCAGATTGGTATAATTTGCTTGTAGAATTAATCCCAAGAAACTTCTTTATATCTTCTTCAGAAACTGTTGAGTCAAACTGCTGGGGGGATAAATAGCCGACCATCTTTTTTATATGGACAGGCACCTAGGCTGTGCATTTAGAGGAGCCATTGAATATGTTGAAGAATAGAAGGGTAAATGCCCCAAGATAGCTGGATTACAGCATCAACATCAACAGCAGAATTACTGTGGTATATAAACTAATCAGGTCCATGGAAATCCCTTGTTTTTTCCATGCATGGCCTGGTCACACCACCAAAGCTCAAGTTTTTTCTGCAAAAACCTTATCTGCATTGCCGCAACCTGTGCTCCATTACTTACATTACATACAGCCTGGAGCTTGAACACCTAAGAAATAGTATATGTGACAACATAGACCCTCCTGCAGTAAAACACTTTTCTGTGTGCTTCCGAGCTCAGAAAGTCAAATGACTACTAAACGTCTTTATTCACTAACCCCTTATGTAAATCACGAAAAGGGTTTTCTAGTAAGTTAAAGCTAAGAAATACAAATTCACTGTGGCAGTCCACATGTAGACACATATGTCTGCGTGCAGGTAGGAACCCTGCATATTGAAAGACTTGTTTGCAAGGACAAGCACTTTGATACATAAAGGACTTTGTCTTTCCTAGTCCCTAGTGAAGGAAAGTCATCAAAACATCTCAGAATTCTTTTATCATTGATGACACATCGGTGTAAATAGTTTAGTAGCTGGAGGTAGATACACATACAGTATATACACGCTTGACTGAGGAGAAGAAGATAAAGACCTGCCAGTTTTGTAATGAAGAAAAACACATAAAGAAGGGAATCCATACTTATTGGGATAGGATCCTGACTGCCTAGGAACATATAACAGTTACTCCATATCTCTCCTGCTAGCAAACTACATTTCTGATATGATTTAGCTCTCTATCATGTTCCCACTCCCTACTGTTAGATATAGCTGGCTGATATTGCAATGTGTCTCAGAGTGACAGTAAAACTTAGATAACACTGTTAGATAAAAAAATAAACACATTAAAACACGTGAGCTATTTTACCTGCCAAAGGATTCAAAATTCTGTTAAGCCAATTTTATGACCCAGACAGCACAGTCAGGTTCTAACCTCTTTAGAATACACTGCATTGTGAAGCAAAACATCCTGATTCCATAGGACAATAAAGAAATTACAACACCCTAAAAATAGTACCCCACCACACCAGCTGTAAGCATGTTTACAGTAATCACTGTGTAAATTTATGGAGCACTGTGGTCTCTGGTCTAGTGCACTCGATCTGTTCTATGTAAACGTTGCTTGGTCATCCACACTATAGTCAATGCTGCATTGTTGTTGCAACGTAGTAAAGCCATGCCTTATGTGTGTATGGTCCTATGTGTGGGTGTGTTCAGGACTTTTATGCTAGGCTACAATGTCTAGGTATGGTGACCTTTGCCTAATAACAGGCTGTAACTGTGCAGACTTAGGTATAACCACATAGCAGCAGCCACAGCTAAGCACCAAATGTATTCGAACTGGTAGCAAGTTAGCCACAGAACACAGGAAGTTGTCAAAGCCAAACATAATAGAGATTTATGTTAATCGACAAGGTCATTGCAGGTAGCGTTTAAACAAGGTCAGGACAAGAAGTGACAACTGTTCAGAAACAGCCAACAGAATCGCACCTGCTTTCCAACTAAATGCTGTTGCAAAGTGGGCTTTGGTCAGTGGCGGCCCGTCCATAGGGGTCTTAACCGTGTCGTCGCCCAAAAGCTACTCATCAAACAAAAGGGGGGGCAGGGCGCCGGACACATAGGTGCTATTGGAAGCATTATGTCATCGCAATCATGTGATTGTGGGCAAGAAGATCTATCGGCTGGCCTTTAGACTGCCCATGGAGTGAAAAGCTCTGCGCTCTCAGCACTCTCACTCTGGCATAATGTGTCCTGTGGTGGTTAGTGATTGACAGGGCCGTAGGATGTAGGGCGGTGCTTATATCAGACCCACCAATCACTTCCAATTTTTCAGTTGCTCATACTGCCCGCCTGGTCCGATGGAACACGAGACATAAGCAGAGGAGTCGGCCGGTGAGTAGGGCGTTTACTAAAGAAGCTGCTAGGAGGTATGATTAAACAGAGCACACTTGTGTTGTGCTCTCGTCACTGCAGTGTGATCGCAGCAGCTGTCTGTGTTGTGGATCTGGGGAGGAGAAGGGGGGAGTGCAGAGGCAGTGAAATGTTGAGAAGCTTAAAGGGGTTGTAAAGCTTTGTTTTTTATTTTCTAAATAGGTTCATTTAAGCTAGTGCATTGTTGGTTCACTTACCTTTTCCTTCTTACCATTTCCCTTCTAACTGTTTTTTTTCCTTTGTCTGAATTTCTCTCTCCCTGTTTCTCCTCAGTAAACTTCACACCATCCTCCGAGCGGTGTTTAGACAGCCAGAACAGCTTACTGAACAGCTTACTGAGGAGGAACAGGAAGTGAGAAATTCAGACAAAGAAAACAAAGAAAAAAAACATTTAGAAGGGAAATCGAAGGAAAAGGTAAGTGAACCAACAATGCACTAGCTTAAAGAAACCTATTTAGAAAATAAAAAACAAACCTTTACAACCCCTTTAAGTTAGCGTATTCCCAGGACAGTACACCTGGATGAGGCTGCTAGTGTTATACAGTGGGGCAAAAAAGTATTTAGTCAGACACCAATTGTGCAAGTTCTCCCACTTAAAAAGATGAGAGAGGCCTGTAATTGTCATCATAGGTATACCTCAACTATGAGAGACAAAATGTGGAAACAAATCCAGAAAATTACATTGTCTGATTTTTGAAAGAATTTATTTGCAAATTATGGTGGAAAATAAGTATTTTGTCAATATCAAAAGTTCATCTCAATACTTTGTTATATATCCTTTGTTGGCAATGACAGAGGTCAAACATTTTCTGTAAGTCTTCACAAGGTTGTCACACTGTTGCTGGTATGTTGCCCATTCCTCCATGCAGTTCTTCTCTAGAGCAGTGATGTTTTGGGGCTGTTGCTGGACAGCACGAATTTTCAGCTCCCTCCAAAGGTTTTCTATGGGGTTTAGATCTGGAGATTGGCTAGGCCACTCCAGGACCTTGAAATGCTTCTTACGAAGCCACTGATGGGAGGAGGTTTGCACTCAAAATCTCACAATACATGGCCCCATTCATTCTTTCATGTACATGGATCAGTCGTCTGTTCCCTTTGCAGCCCCAAAGCATGATGTTGCCACCCCCATGCTTCACAGTAGGTATGGTGTTCTTTGGTTGCAACTCAGCATTCTCTCTCCTCCAAACATGACAAGTTGTGTTTCTACCAAACAGTTCTACTTTGGTTTCATCTGACCAAATGCTCTCCAGCAAACCTCAGACGGGCCCCGGACATGTACTGGCTTAAGCAGGGGGACACGTCTGGCACTGCAGGATCTGAGTCGCTGGCGGCGTAGTGTGTTACTAATGGTAGCCTTGGTTACGTTGATCCCAGCTCTCTGCAGGTCATTCACTAGCCCCCCCCCCCCCCCCCCGTGTGGTTCTGGGATTTTTGCTCACCGTTCTTGTGATCATTTTGACCCCACGGGGTGAGATCTTGCGTGGAACCCCAGATCGAGGGAGATTATCAGTGGACTTGTATGTCTTCCATTTTCTAATTATTGCTCCCACAGTTGATTTCTTCACACCAAGTTGCTTGCATATTGCATATTTTTTATTCATGTTACTACGGAGCCATACTTAGAAGTATTATTTGGTTCCGTTCCATGTTGAGAGGAAGTTTTCACTATTTTGCTGTTTTGGAAGGACTACTTCTCAAGCCATCACCTATTGTTATTATATGAGCATAACCCATGCACTGACGGTAAGGGTCAGTCTTATTGGGTGAAGGGGATGAGATCCTGTTACATCTCTCCTGTATGTCATGGTGGATTGGCTAGTTCCTATTTAGTGGAATTTTCTCTGTTGGACTGTTCACAATTCAGCTTTATTTTCACTTATTTGGATAAATTGTTTTGGAAAATTGATTTTATTGTTTTATATTACCTGTTTTTGAGTGCCATCTTTTTTACCCACATAAAAGTTATAGTGTCTACAAAATAGGGGATAGATTTATGGCATTTTTATTATAATTTTTTTTTATTAGTAATGGCAGTGATCTGTGATTTTTATCATGACTGCGACATTATGGCGGACACTTTTGACACCATTTTGGTACCATTGTCATTTATACAGCGATTAGTGCTATAAAAATGCACTGATTACTGTGTAATTGATACTGGCAGGGAAGGGGTTATGCCATGTACACACAAGGGGAATTTCCGACAGAAAAAGTCAGACGGGAGCTTTTCTTTGTATATTCCGATCATGTCTATGCCTCTTCAGACTTTTTATGTTGAAAATTCTGAAGGACCTAGAAAGAGAACATGTTCTAAATTTTTCCAATTCCTACCGGGAAACCCACTAGTCTGTATGCTGTTCTGATGTACCAAAAAGGATGCATGCTCTGAAGCAAGTATGAGATGGAAGTTATTGGCTACTGGCTATTGAACTTCCTTTTTCTAGTCCCGTCGTATGTGTTGTATGTCACCCCGTTCTTGGAATTTGGTGTGACTGTGTGTATGCAAGACAGTTTTCGATGGAAAAAATGCTCGTGTGTACACGGCATTAACCACAAGGGGGCGAGCAAGGGGTTGCATGTGTCCTAGGGAGGTGTTCTAACTGTGGGGGGGATGGGCTACCACTGACATGACAGCTATCACTGCACGCTCCCGATCACAAAGAGCAGTAGATCCCTGTCAAGTCACTAGGCAGAATGGGGAAATGCCTTGTTTACAAAGGCATCTCCCTGTTCTTCCTCTCCATGATGCAATCGTTTGCCCCAGGTGGACATCGAGTCTGCGTGACCCACGGGCACAATCACGGAGTACGGGATGCGTGCGCCCACAATGCCACAATTTAAAGAGGACGTACCTATATGCTCATTTGCCCAGTCGTGCCGACGTACATCGTCATGCGCTGGTCGGCTAGTGGTTAAATCTCTCCTTCCTCTCTGCATCCATCCACCTATCCATCCACTTATCAAGCCATCCACCCATCCATCCATCCACTCAGCCATCCATCTATCCATCCATCCATCCACCCACCCACCCATCCATCCACCCCCCCATCCATCCACCTATCTACCTATCCAGCCATCCATCCACCTAGAACACCCATCTACCCATCCACTGTGTTTTTTATCAAGTCCAAAGTCAGCGCAGTCCTCTATCAGGATATTCTAGAGCACTTCATGCTTTCCTCTGCTGACCAGCATTATCAGATGCTGATTTAAAAGTACTAGTACCTGCTTTAATGATCATGATATCACTGTGCTTGATTGGCCAGCAAACTCGCCTGACCTAAACCCCATAGAGAATCTGTGGGGTATTGTCAAGAGGAAGATGGGAGACACCAGACCCAACAATACAGATGAGCTGAAGGCCTCTATCGAAGCAAATTGGGCTTCCATAACACCTCAGCAGTGCCACATGCTGATCCCCTCCATGCCACCCCACATTGATGCAGTAATTCATTCAAAAGGAGCCCTGAAGAAGTATTAAGTGCATACTAAGCTGTACATAGACATACTTTTTAGTAAACCAACATTTCTGTATTAAAAATCGTGTAATATTCTAATTTTAAGAGATACTGAATTATGGGTTTTCACCAGCTGTAATCCATAATCATAAAAATTAAAATAAATAAATGCTTAAAATATATTACTCTGTGTGTAACGCATCTATATAAACTATATGGGTTTCACTTTTTGAATTGAATTACTGAAATAAATAATATTTTTATGAGATGCACCTGTATGTACTTTATTTTATTGAAATATATGCCATACACAAAGTTTGTATAACGTAAACAATCTTAACAAAAAACGTACTCTTTATCATGCAAAATTAATGGCCACTCATTACAAAAATGAACTACAATCATCTTGTGCAAGTTAAACAATAAAATCCTAATTCTGCTCAAATCTACTGTACTACTACTGCTGCTGCTACTACTACTACTACTAGAAAATTGCTATTATTGAGTAGAACAAAAAGACAGTTGTGCAGAGAACAATGATACAAATTATATGGTAAACATGGGTCAACGACGAGTCGAGAAATGCTTAGCAGTCAGCGTTATAAGCAGTTGCAGGGTCCGTTTTCTTTCATTTCTTTCAACAAACAACCATTGATTGGGACAAGGGGTTATAGTGAATGCAAATGTTATTTGCTATCTGATACT
Organism: Lithobates pipiens; assembly: GCF_037356315.1. Classification (NCBI taxonomy): domain Eukaryota; kingdom Metazoa; phylum Chordata; class Amphibia; order Anura; family Ranidae; genus Lithobates; species Lithobates pipiens. The sequence continues at coordinate 321,832,279 of NW_027507718.1, forward strand.
CACAGACCCCTTAAACCAATCCATGGACCACTTACCGGTCTGTGGACCCCAGAATAAAAACCCCTGCCCTAGAACCACCACACTTAACATGTTACTTGCAGATGGGACCGTAACAGCCCAGATCTAAATGCTGATATATGATTAATCATTTCATTTCTGTGGGGAAACATATCAAATGAAATTAATTAAATGTATAATTATTGTCCAGCCTATAGCAAGTATATATTAAAAACATATCCAGGTTTGAATGAAAAGGGTACATTTTGTAAGGAAGGTATCATAAATGTGTAAAGTCCTGAAAGCAAACATGTCATGTCAATCTGATCTGCCCATTTCAAGAGCTGCTGGCAGAGACAGAGAGCCTTCTTTGTCAAGCATCTCTTTTAGTATTCAGGATGGGTCTGCCAGTGCATTAACACCACTTACATAACATTGTAGGCCACTCATATATAAAGGTTCATTCTCACTTATTAGCTTACTGCAAAGAGCCAGCGCACTCCAGATGGTGTAAGACATTTTGATTGCTATGCTTGCCGACAGCCACGCTAGCTGAAAAGAAAATGACTTTTTATCTTTGGTTTATTTCTCTACTGTCACCTCGAGGAAAGTCAATTATGCTATATGCATTCAAAAATAGGTAAAGTAACCTATTCAGGGCTTGTAAGGGTTACCACTTAGTAACAATGTACAAAGATATATTATTTCCGCTTTTATTAAAAAGTTCATATGCGAGGGTCTATTGCTGTCCCTTTGCTCTGAAATGGTATAAGAAATCTATAACTGTTCGTTGAGTACTTTATTGCTTTATCCTGAGGGCATCCAAGAGACAAAAGGAAATATTGTAAGCTATATTAGAAGAGACCGTGGAAACAGAGGGAACAAACCTCATAGAAACATAATTGCTGAACAGCCATTGATGTTCCTCACAAAGTAAATTACCATGTTATTTGCATAGTAATTCTCTTAGTGTTCATTCTTCACGTTTGTGTTTGTTATAAGAATGCATTACGTTTACATGGAGTATTACTATTTACTGTGAATATGAATGTGCAGCTGCATACAAAACAATATATATTTACAAACTGGACTCTGTAGGCCTTTCAAAATCCTTTTCATAATGTTGCTTCTTTTTACTAAATTGACTCTATAATAACTGTGCTGCAAAACCTTTTTTAATCCAAAAGGTCAAATTTGCAATTAACCAACTTTTCCAGTTCAGCCAGCAAAACATTAATGTTCTGTCAGTAATGTTAATTGCTGTTCACTTGCTTTGCCCCTGACATGAACACTTTGCCTGTTCACCCCTTAGCATTCTGATGGGAACCAAATCAACTTTTTTAAAGAAAGACACATAGGGAAATTTATAAAACAGTTCCAGTGTAACAAAACAACTGTCAATGGCAAGGAGTTCATACAGTACAAAATTAGTTCAGAATACCAGGCTCTATCACTAGCTCAGCCATGGATCAGGGCAGGCCACATCTCTGATCCTTCCCAGACACTGGGTATGTCCAAAGGTAGAAACTCAATTGGTGTTCATTATTGAAGCTTCTCAAAAGTGGTAAATTCGTTTTAAGTGTTTTCAAGTATCAGTACAAACAAAAAAAGCCTGTTTTTTCACTAGGCCAGGGGCAAAAAACATTAGGAGAAATTATAAATAAAAAAATTGTAGTAATAAAAATTACAAACTATAAAGATTTCATTGCAACTAGAGTATACAACCAGATTTGTGGCAGTGTTGAGTTGGAAGTCTTGTTAACTTGCGACACCTTTTTACTGGCAAGCTGTGCAGAGCACTTGAACCAAAAGTTCTAGTTGACACTTTTCCAATTCGTAGCAAATTTGCGCGGCAAGACTTTAGCAAGAGCAAAGTTGCAATGGTGAGTTTACAGCAAGAGCTCTGCAAGTCTACAGCATTAAAATTCAGCCACAATGACCCCTGTGGTGGGATGACTATTGAACAATATAACAGAAGCAGAACTTGCAGCAGACTTGCAGAATATTTGTAAAAAAAAGTTGATCTCGAGTCACGCAATGCAGACTTGCAATTGTGCAACAAACTTGTGAAGCATGGCAAGTCTAGCAATAGCTTAGCAAGTCATTTTCAAACTATCTGGGCAGTTGAGTCACAACCTGACACCATGAACCAGTGGTGAGCAGCCTCTATCAAAACTAGAGGGAGAGATCACGGCCATAGATAAGCACCCTTGTCCCATAAAATGGGGTGGCAGGCTCCATAAACTGAGGCTAAGATAAGCTCAAAACAATGCTTTAAAGGCACAGGAGACAACAAGTTTTGGCTGCTTCTTTTAAAAAGGTACATACATGATTAGACTGCCCTTGACCATGTCACCCCACTACCATCACCGCTTCATAAGCATTCTGGGATGCACAAAGACATTCAGCGGCATCCCCTAGAAACATTAAAGTGGTTGTAACCCCTTACAAACCACTATGACCTACAGGTAAGCCTAGATTAAGGCTTATCTGTAGGTCCAAGAAATATCTCCTAAACCTATACGGTTTAGGAGATATTTACAAAAAGGCAGCCACCGCTGTCTACGGCACATGCGCCACAGCGGCGGGCAGGCGCACTGGGCAGGTTGCAGATTGCGGCGATATGCCACTCGTATCAGCTCCCTGCGCATGCGTGGGAGTGACATCATTGTGGCTCTGGCGAATCACAGCGCCGGAGCAGCGAGACCCGGAAGTCACTCCGGGATACATGGCAGTGGCGAACATGAAGACGGAGGACCACTTCTGGGACTTTGTTCTCAGGTAAGTTATTCATAATGAGCTAGTATGCTATGCATACTAGCTCATTATGCCTTTACCTTGCAGGTTGCATTTTTTTTTTTAAGTGCCTTTACTTCCGCTTTAAAACTGGCAGTATCTGAGTTGTATTGCTCCAAGTACTATTTACTGTACACCTTTGCCTTTCTGTATACTGTCTCATTTTCATGTTCTTCAGCTCTGTTTCTCACACATGTTCTTGTATCACCCACATTTACTTTCCTGGTGTCATAAAGAATTGTCATGAGTGTTTTTTCTGCCTGCCCACCAACATAAAAAAAAAATTATCTTAACCAGGGCTTGGTTGAAATGAGAGAAAACATACATACTGCAGGATCTGCATCTTTAAAGTGTCTTTGGATAGACTGGGAAGGGTTTGGAACCCCCTGTCAGATTTGATATCTGATTTGATATGCCAACGTGAGCTTCATAGAAAGTAATGGCAAGACAGGTAGTGAAGGGGACTCTCCAACAGAAACACAGACAGAAATAAACTATGAACTAAAGGCTAGAACTGCTTTAAGATTTATATTTTCACCTGTGTGACTGTTGATTTTACCTCACTTCCTGTATAAAGACATTTGTATCAGCAGAAAAGGAAGTGAGGGTAAACCTCTGTAACAAAGCTCCAGACAGCAATTAAAAAAAACAGAAAAAAAAACAAATAGGAGTGCTAATCCTAAAACTTGAGAAAAAGGTTTCTGTCATTCACTTTAATTTTTAGAAATTAAAGAAGTACCTTAAAAGAGGCATTGTGGTGCTTTCATAAAGAGCCCTCGTGTTTAATAAATTATTGCAATCTTAGGCTGAAGCATGAAATAACAAATAGACATCTCCACTTCACACCCAAAACATGAAATTTACTTAAAGCTTTGTTCAAGTTTTTAAATATCAGCTTCTCCACAGCTGCAGTTAAAAGATTTGTAAAATAAACATTCCAGTCCCAAAACCTTATTTACTCAAAACGCTAATCCCTATATAAAGTGCAAAAACTCACGTGTAGTAATGGGAATTATACGAGGTGTTTTTGTTCCCATCTTGAAAAATCTGAGTTCTCACATTAACTTTTATTATGATCATGATTGCCAGAATCCCTACAATGGGAATGCAAATGTATCAAACTAATTATATTAACCATAAATAAATCAATGAAAGTTCATCCATATGCTTCCATGCAATCTGTATCTTATATTTTGACCGTCACCACACCTCATGAATTAACACTCCTAGTGTCATGAACTCACCAGATGAATGACGATAGTGAGCCCGTATGATAATCTCTTCACGGAGCAGCAAACTCCGGTCCTTCCATCTATTTGTCACTCATAACATGAAAGCACACATAAATAGCGTAATTCCGTAAAACTCAAAATTTATTCAATCAATTACCCCCATTACAAGTTGCAAAGTATTTTAAAAAAGCATTACAATGTAAGCAGTTCTGTCACATTCGATTTTTTTCTCTCACCACCTAATAGATTCCTCTCATGATGGTGTACCCAGGTTGAGCTTGACCGTTGATAGACTGACTGGATAGCTGTGTAGTCATGCCCTGACATATGTTTCGTTATTCCTTCGTCAGAGGGCATGGCTACATAGCACAGCTGATCCAATATGTACTAATACGGGGACGGGAATTTAACCTAATCCTCCCTCACACAACCAAGTCTGTTCTGCATTTAGGAAGATTGTCTATAATATATGCGTGCAGGTGGGGAATTAACTCCCAACATCCATTGCATCACTGGGAACATTATAACATTATAACTATGGAGGCACCTAAGCCTAAACATATCCCATAACATAAATAATTGACAAATGCTCTGTTTCCTAATGATATATTACAATCACATAACAGACTAATTAGTCACTATCTATTTAAAAGCACCAAAAAACGGGATCGTACCCGCATATAACACCATTCCAAATATCGGTCGATTGTAACATGTATGTCAAGTCAATACCAATAAATTAGTCAAATAAAGATTTAAAACTAATTATCATAATCATTATAAGATAGATAGCATAGGTGCCTCCATATAATACACATTTCATATGCAAAACATATCTAATAAATAAATAAATAAAAATGACAGCAAAAATGAAATAAAAAAAATAAAAACAACAATAAAAATAAAATATAAAAAAAATAAAAAGTAAAGGTGAACAAAAAAGATAATTAAAATGAAAATAAACTTGGACATGAAAATGAATCCCACATATATATCAAAGTATAAAATACATCTAAAAAATCTCCAATGAGAACCCGTACTGGTGTTTAATCCATCCGGTGTATAAACAAACAGCAGCATTAGAAGAGCCGGCAGTAAATTAAAAGTTATAATTTGATTCCTAAAAATCGAATAATCTCTGATAAAACAATTGAGATCAAGCTCAACATTCATCCCCTTGGGATATAAAGTATCTGTCAAGTATATCCACTTTGTTTCGCACTTAGATCACAAACTCTATTCTCTCCTCTCCAAATAGGTTTAGCTATCTCTATGCCCCAAAACTTCAAGCCCGAAGGGTCTCTATTAAGTTTACAACAAAAGTGCATTGACACACTATGGTCCTTAAAACCTTTCTTAATATTATTAATAGGGATGCACCGATGCCACTTTTTTGACATCGAGTATGAACACTGATACTTGACATCATGTACGCGCCGATACCAATTACCGATACCTGATTTTGGTCATGTGACCATTTTGAAAAAAATGAAAAATTACACATTTTCATCATAATTGAAATGCAGTCAAAAGACATTATGAAAGAAAACATGTTTATTTGCTGGTCACAAAGCTGTTACAGTGCAAATTGCACAAAACATGTTATATAAAAATTAATGTCAATGTCATCAATGACATGTCATGTACATTGCAAGTTCACAATGTTTAGGCATGAGGAGAAGCAAGAACAGTACAGTACCTCAGTCAACTCACAGCACAAGGCATTATAAAATTTCAAAAACCAAAAAAAAAAAAAAAAACACATGTGTTTCCAGTTCAACTTCTTACACATGTGTAAGAGAAACACAGACACGGCACTCACACTACTGCTCCAAATGTCCGCAGTGAAACTGATAGCCTTTATGTCATCCTGTAGCATGTTGGTAATGTGTTTTTTCACTGTGTTGTGTAATTGTGGCAAGATGACATCTGTGACATGGCGGTGGCTGGGAATTTCGTACTTTGGCTCCAAAAGATTCATAAGTCGCCGAAAACCCACATTGTCAACTATTGATAGTGGCTGATCATCAAGAACGATGAATTGGGTAACTACTTCAGAATTTTTTTTTAGCCCTTGGGTTATCCATGGAAATTTTTTTAGGTCTGGCAAGGGTTTGCTGCAGTGTCAGCTGCTGAGTGCAAGAGCTAGTGACAGCTGTAAATTCGCCATGCTCAGTCTTGTATTTCATTTTGAGCTGTTTTAATGAGATTACTGGTATTATAAGAACTAACTTTTAACTCTCCTTTGGATATTTTGTCAGAACAGAGTTTGCAGTCTGCAATGCATTTGTTGGTTTCATAAATTTTAAAGAACTTCCAGACAGCTGACATTTTGCTGGCAGTGGCATCCGTTTGCATTGCACTTAAAGCCATAAATAAGTAAGTCTCTCCACCTTAAAGGGGGAAAAAATTAGGAAAATAGGGAAAAAAATTTGAGCCCAAATGTTTTGTTTTCTGATTTTTTTCACACATGATGATATTTTTTGAATAATGAAGCTGCTCTCACCAATACTTGTTGTTTGTTCCTGCTGCATCCAGCATCTTGGTATGGCCAAATAAACCAGTGGGGATGATGAAATCCATCTGTTGTGTACAACAGTCGGTATCTTGACTACAATACAAAAAGCAGAGGATGGTCTCAGAAAGGCACATGCAGGAAAATGTTAGGCAAGAGACAATGATGATTTATGTAACAGCAGCAGTCATTTGCCGCCATGATGGACATGTTAGGCAACAGAGACAATGTGGGACAATAAGTTATGTAACACCCACAAACACAGGCCAGCCGCTATGCTAGACAGTGGGCATTATGTCAGGCAAGAGAGAAAGAGACAATGTGGGACAAACTAAGTGTAACACAGGCCATGTTAGGCAAGAGAGAGAAAATGTGGGACAAACTAACTTAAGTATAACACAGGTCATCCACCATGTTAGGCAAGTGAGAGAGAGACAATGTGGGACAAAACTAACTTAAGTATAACACAGCCATTCGCCATGTTAGGCAAGTGAGAGAGAGACAGTGTGGGACAAACTAAACTATAACACAGGCCGGACGCCATATTAGGCAGTTGATGTAAGCTAGTAGTACTGTACAGCAATCACCGGCCGCGGGACACATAAGTAGAAAGCAAGCAAGCAACAGTTAGAAATAGAGAAGAGCACTCACCAGCCACCATTAGGGGACATGGTGTAAGGAGGACACTCGCCATGTGGGGCAGCCATGTAGCAGACGCAGCAGCAGCAAAACACATGTCATGAGGGAAACAGTGTGGAGAGGCCGCAACCCTTCCGGTTCCCGAGCTCTGCCCAAGCTGACATCACTTCCGGTATTGGTTTCTAGTATCAGTGCATTTTTGGTAGAGTGAGAGCAATAATTCTAGCCCTAGAGCACCACTGTACTCAAAACTTGCAACCTGTAGAATTATTTTAAACGCTGCCTATGGAGATTTTTAAGGATAAAAGTTTGTCACCATTCCACGAGCGGGTGCAATTTTGAAGCGTGACATGTTGGGTATCAATTTACTTGGCGTAACATAAAAAATAAATAACATTAAAAAATGGGCTAACTTTACTGTTGTCTTATTTTTGAATTCAAAAAAGTGTATTTTTTCCCAAAAAAGTGCGCTTGTAAGACCGCTGCACAAATACAGCGTGACAGAAAGTATTGCAACGACTCCCATTTTATTATCTAGGGTGTTAGAAAGAAAATGTATAATGTTTGGGTGGTTTAAGTAATTTTCTAGCAAAAAAAAACAGTTTTTAACTTGTAAACAACAAATCTCAAAAAGAGGTTCGGTCCTTAAGTGGTTAATGATCTGTGATACAAAATCATCATTTCTAGTACACTTTCTTCTGATCTTTGTGAACTGTCTTTTTGGTATGTTTCTAAGCCAAGTCGGATGATGACCACTATGGATAGGTCAAGTAACTGTTTCTATCGGTGAGTTTGAAATAAACTTTAGTAGTCAACTCTCGGTTACATAACATAACGGTGACATCCAAATAATTGATCTGTTCTTTATTCCAAATACACTCCAATTTTATGTTGTTATTATTTTGGTTAAGGCTCTTGACAAACTGAATCAAAGAACATTCAGACCCAACCCAAATAAAGAACAGATCATCAATGAACCTTTTGTAAAATATAAGTTCACTCCTCTGTTGACCATAAACATACTTATCCCCCCATTCGCTCACAAACAGATTTGCCAAGCTTGCAGCAAATTTTACGCCCATCGCAACACCCGTCTTCTGTTTACCAGAGAACCAAAAATAATTATGGGGCAAATAAAATGCCAGGGCCATCCCCAAAAACTTTTTCTGAATATATGGTATGTCATCCCTCTGACTAAATGCCCAATTTAGTGACAGGAGGGCATCATCATGTTGGATTACAGTATACAATGATGCCACATCAGCTGTCACCAAAAAATACATCTCCCTGTTCAAGGATAACAACATTTCATAGTAGTAAAAAGTTGGAGGTATCTTTTAAATAGGGCTTCGTCCATACCACACTTTCTTGAAGAAAGTTATCAAGGTACTGTCCTACTCGGGCAGATATGGATCCTTCCCCATTAACTATTGGTCTAACTGGAGGATTAGACTGGTCATTATGGACCTTGGGCAACATCTAAATAGTGGGGACTCTACTATAACTAGGTACTAATAAAACGGTTTTCTTTTTCGTTAAGTAATCTCATATAAAAATCATAATCCACTAGATTATTCAAATCCATCCTATAACTTAAGGTCGGATCACGGACCAATTCTTCATAGGATACATTATCAGATAACATGTCCATAAGCTGTGAAACATAAAAAGTTTTGTCCAAAATTACTACCCCCCCTTTGTCTGCTGGTCTTATTATGACATTTTTTCCATTCTCTAATGCTGTAATGCCTTCTTCAATATATCTGGGATTAATATTATTTCACTGATATACTCTTTCCACATCCTTCAAAACCATTTGTTTAAACACCTCTATATGGTTATTATAAAGTTGAGTTGGATTGAATAGGAAGTGATTTTTTAAGCCACTGTCTATTCCAACTGATGTGTCATCTTTTCTTTTTAGGGTACCTGGTTTTATCACTAAAAAATATCTTTTCACATTAATTTCCCTAATGTATTTGTGCACATTAATATATACATTGAACTTAATAGTTTTTTTTAGCTGAGCATTTCAGACCCGCATTCAATATATTTATTTCTTTACTAGTCAAGTCTATTTTTGCCAAGTTATAAATACCAGTTAATCTGTCTACCTTCTTTTTTTGGTGAACTCTTCGTCCACTTCTACAACCTCTCTTATCTTTATTACGGTTTCCAGAGGGCTGCAGGGTCTTCTCCTTTGAGGGGGATTCCACCACCTCGCTCTCTGGCTTGCAGTGAGGTGAGTGGAGGACGACCTCTCCAAGAATTGCCACCTCTTGGTCTTGGTCCTCCCTTCACCCCTCTTCCTAAAAAAGGTCTAGTTTCTTTGGGAGTTCCTAAATTATATAATGCCTCATAACGATTGGCAGTGGGGATTGGATATGGACTCCACTGATTCCTATTCTTTTGTCCTTGATAATTGCCACCTGGTGACTCACAATATTGGTGATCATATCCTAAACCAAGGTATGGGATAAAACAATCTCTATCAACATAACCTTATTGTTGTTTTTGTTTTTTCTGGCATATTATATGGATGCTAACCTGCATCCTGTTGATGCCATTGACGCATTTGGGTATTAGGTTTCTCAATTTTTCTACCTCTTTTACCTCTCTGCCCACCCCTAACCCTTTGTGGCAGAGGTTGTGGTGCCTGAGCCCATCCAGATAATTCACTCCAACCCCCAGATATACTTTCAACCTGTGCTAGAAAACTACTAATCAGTGGTGGTGCTAGCTCAAGATTTACATCAACCACTGGTACATTAGTCCTCTGCCAGAGATAATTTGAATTGTTCTTAAAATCATTCATATCTCTGTGAAATTATTTTAGAAGCTGGCTTCTATCATGGACACTTGCTAAATGGAATTTGAGTGCTGCTAATGCTGCATTCTATTTTAGCATATTTGTTTAATGTTTAATGTGATTATAGTAGCTGACAGATTATATTATAATATTGGATGTTTTTTTTCCATAAGCGCTAGGGGTGGCTTGGTGCATTTACTTTTGTATTCTTACTATTCCACAGATATGTTAAAACTAATTATATTGCTATGAACCTAATAATGTATTCTCTCTACATGAAATTCTCCAGAAACAGAAGAATAACAATCATTTTAAAAGAGATATTTTATTATACTGCAGAAAAAGTGTGTCAACCACTGGGAACTTATTCTTAAAATACTCTATATGAGTTACTTTACACCAGTGAAACTCCCTCAAATCTTCCTAATAGAATCAGTAATGTGCTGGAGGTTATGTGGGGAAAAAGGTAACTTGTTACATATCCCATGGGGATGCAAAAGTTTACAAAGCTTTTGGAAAGCAGTGTTTAATCTCATTTCATCAGTCACGGGAGTCATTATCAACCCATCCCCCCATCTTGCTCTGCTAAATTTGTCTATCAAAAAAATACCCACTCAATTTAGAAGTATGATAACCCGCATACTTATTGCTGCCCACCTAACTATAATAGCAAAATGGAAGTCCACTATGTCCCCTGACCTCACTGAACTAATTCAAAGAGTTAAAGCTCAATACTCATATGAAAAACACTTTGCAAGGTACTCCAACACTTTCACTCCCCAATGGGCCACATAGGTTTCAAGATTTCCAGCCGAAGACTAGCATTTAAGCGGTTTAAGCACTTTAATTATATTTTTTTCTTTTTGGCAGTAACAGTGTATATAAATGCTTCCAGTAACAGGGTACACTCTTTTTGTAACTGTTATGTTCCTGTTCTGAAATTATTTTTAATTTGTGGTTTAGGCTACTCTTGATTGTTGTTACACTTAAACAATGCAATAAGGTATGTTTCAGTGACTTGTTGATTACTATACTGTATTTTGTATACATTTATCTTGTCTAAACTTTCATTTAAAAAAACTGAAAAGAAAGTGTGTTTAGAAAATTACATATTTAAACTTTTTTCTTTTATTTTGACTAGAGTTGAGAAGGGATGGAGCCTCTGTAAGGTTTTCATTGCTGACTGTCTCCCTAATGGTGGGCACTTTCCTACTTCCTGTACGGACAGGAAGTGGTCTGAAATCTCTTAATCACTTGCCAACCATCCACAGTACTCTTACTGTGGGCAGCCAGCACAGGCAGGCTGGATCACATACATGACCCATCCTGTTCTGGGTTAGGGGTGCACAGTACGCTGTTCCCGTGACAGTGGTGCTCACCAGACACAGCGGATTGCGGATGCAGGAAACCCAGACACTTTTCACTATACAATCACATGACCACAATGTCAACAAACTGTTATGAATACATTTTGTTCATAATAGTTGTGTTTCCTATAGAGTGATGCTGTAATTGGCCCACAGCTATCACATGGTATCTAAGCCAATCACAGCACCCTGTACTTTGTGATTAGCTGTAGCCAATCACATATCACTAGTAATCACATCTGTTATGAATGTAACCCTTTCATGGCAATTTAAAACATTGCTGTTACAATGATCATCATTGTAACAGCAAACAAAATGTAGTAAAAAAAAATCCCTGATCACCTTCCCCCAGAGTAGTACAGTCTTACTATGGTGATACTGAACTACTGTGATGCAAGTATGAAAAAAGTTTTAGAAAAATGTTGAAAAAGGAAAATAAAATGTTATTAAAAATGTGTAAAAAAAATTGCATTAAAAAACTGTTTACATTTTTTTAACATACAGTCATCAGTCAGTATCCCTAATCACTGCCACGCCAGTCATATTATGATGCTTTACTGCACTGGTGACAGCATGTAAACGAAAAATGCGAATAAAAAGTATTTAATTGCAACTCCAAAAAACTTGAAAAAATAAATTGGATGCCTGGATCAACCAAATATACTTATTAGCAAAAAATAAATTGATTATTATAATCAATCACTCAATTCTGGGGCATACCCACCAGAAAAGTAATCCTCCCAACCCTAAGGCACAACAAACAAAACAGAGAGAAAACAGTTCTCCCAAGAAGGATGATGAGGATACTGTGATTGATTAATACATTTATTAACCACTTGAGACCCGCGCTATAGCCAAATGACGGCTACAGCGCGGACCTCCTTTGCCGGGACTATGTCTATTGACGTCGTCCCATGCACGAGCGGCCTGCGCACCCCCTGAGGGGCGCGCGCGGTGCACTCTGTGATCGGCGAGTCTATGAGACTCGCCTGATCACGGATCCAAGCAAGGGGTCGATCCCGACCCCTTACCACGTGATCAGCTGTCAGCCAATGACAGCTGATCGTGTGATACAATGGAGCCGGTAATCGGCTATTATTCCTCCTCACGCTGACAGCGCGAGGAGAAAAAAAAAGAGCCGATCACTGGCGGCCATGATCAGGACATCAGTCCCGATCACGGCCAGCTTACTAGTGCCCACCTGCCCCCTCAGGAATAAATAAGTGCCCCCATAAGTGCCACCCAGCAGTGCCCACAGTGCCACCCAGCAGTGCCTACAGTGCCACACATCAGTGCCCACAGTGCCACCCATCAGTGCCCACAGTGCCACCCACAATCTGCCTTAACAACGGTGCTGCACCCCTGTGCCACATATCCGTGCCCATCAGTGTCATCTACCAGTGCCCATCAGTGCCCATCAGTGCCGCCCATCAGTGCCCAGCAGTGCCACCTATCAGAGCCACCTATCAGTGCCACCTATCAGTGCCCATCAGTCCTATCTATCAGTGGTACCTATCAGTGCCCCTTAGTGCCACCCATCCGTGCCACCCATCCGTGCCACCCATCCATGCCACCCATCCGTGCCCATCTTTGCCCATCAGTGTCGCGTTATCTGTGCCCATGAGTACTGCCTTATCTGTGCCTATCGGTGCCACCTTATCTGTGCCTATTAGTGCCGCCTTAACTATGCCTATCAGTGCCCACCAGTGCAGCCTATCAGTGCCCACCAGTGCAGCCTATCAGTGCGCCTCATCCGCGCACTTCAATGAAGGAGAAAAATTACCTGTTTGCAAATTTTTATAACAAACTATTAAACATGATTTTTTATTTTTTTTTATTTTGCATCTTTTTTTGTTTGTTTAGCAAAAAATAAAATTCCCAGCTGTGATTAAATACCACCAAAAGAAAGCTCTATTTGTGGGAAAAAAATGATAAAAATTTCATTTGGGTACGGTGTTGTATGACTGCGCAATTGTCATTCAAAGTGCATCAAAGCTGAAAATTGGTCTGGGCAGGAGGGGGGTTTAAGTGCCCAGTAAGCAAGTGGTTAAATAGCAAAAACAGACATTAATCAAAAATAACAAAAACAAAAATCTACTGCAAGTTTAAACCACAGATAAGGTAAAAAGACAACGTTGGCATATTAAAATAGGGGGCGCAGCTGCACATACACACTATACTCACCAACACACACTCTCATATGCACCAATAGATCATAATAATTGTACCTATGTAGCGGCCATAACCCGTTGCAGGGCGGCCTTGACTTAATGGGCTTACCGGTTACCTTCTGCTGGCCTGCTCCTCCGCGTCTAGGGGTTCCCAGGGTTGATACCCAAAGACTTGTACACTGACACAGATAAAGTCCTTTCAAAAAGGTTTATTTTGCAGTAGAACTTTCACAAACACAGTCTCTTAGGGAACAGAGGGCACAGGTGAAGAACTCAGGCACCTTGAACTGCAGGTTTAGCAAAGTCTCTATTTCCACCCAGAGAGTAGCCACTCACAGCTGGGTACTTCAAGGCTGAACAGATCTCTAGCCAGAGATCATGGCAGTCAGCACGTTGACTCAAAACTTGAACAATCAACCGAGGGTATACAGCAGGGGCCATCAACCCCCAGGCTGTGGCCCACCAGCGGGCTGTAGCGGCTGGCATGACATTGTAAGGCGGGTGAGAGAGCACCGGTGGATCAGAGAAGCAAGCGGGCGACGAATGAGAGAAGCGGGCTGATGAGCAGGGATGACATCATCTCTCTCTGCCCGCCTAGCATTACTGCTCTTCCACCCTCACAGCGTGCGGAATGTCAGAGGTGCGGCAGGGAGCAGAGAGATGACATCATCTCTCATCGTCCGCCCTGCACCTCTGCTCTCCTGCCCTCACTCAAGAACGACCACTGAACCAGTGACACTCCTCATCTGGTGGCACAGGCAGGTGATGTGGCAAGTGGCATTCTTCATCTGATGGCACAGGCAGGTGATGTGGCCAGTGGCATTCCTCATTCTGTGGCAGGCAGCGTGGCAAATGGCATTCCTCAACTGGTGGCAGGCAGCATGGTAAGTGGCATTCCTCATCCGGTGGCAGGCAGGCAGCCTCGCAAGGGGCATTCCTCATCTGGTGGCACAGGCAGGTGACGTGGCCAGTGGCATTCCTCATCTGGTGGCACAGGCAGGTGACATGGCCAGTGGCATTCCTCATTTGGTGGCATGCAGTATTGCAAGTGGCATTCCTCATCTGATGGCAGGCAGGGTGGCAAGTGGTATTCCTCAACTGGTGGCAGACAGCGTGGCAAGAGGAATTCCTCATCTGGTGGCAGGCAGCGTGGCAAGTGGCATTCCTCAACTGGTGGCAGTAAGCGTGGCAAGTGGCATTCCTCATCTGGTGGCAGGCAGCGTGGCAAGTGAAATTCCTCATCTGGTGGCAGGCAGAGTGGCAAGGGGCATTCCTCATCTGGTGGCATGCAGCGTGGCAAGTGGCCTTCCTCATCTGGTGGCAGGCAGGGTGGCAAGTGACACACTCAGGGCTCCCACTGATTCTGCATTATGGTGAGCTGAACTATTTCATTTATATTACAATGTAATCGAAATAATGCGCTTCAATCATTCTGACACCATATCAACCATGGTGCCATGATGCCTGAAGTACCAACAGCAGAACACCAGCTATTGCCCCGATAAATTGCCCGACAAAATCTCTTCTCCCCCCCCTCGCCGGGCCTTGGCACAATTTTCTTCCACGCAGCCGGTCCCCAATGCCAAAAAGGTTGGAGACCACTGGTATATAGGAACCTTTTTCCAACTGTACCTGGAACATTTCCCGCTTCCTTTATGGTACTGGAAGATTGTGAATTCATCAATGTCCTTCCCAACTCAGTAACCAGGCACTTCTCAGGATGCCACTTGCCGGCCCTCCTCCAAAGAGTCCTCCCCCCGTCACTTCCATGAGCTGTGGTGTCCCTCCAAGCCGAGAGCACACCCGGACACTCTGAATCCTTCCTCAGTTACTGCGCCTCGGACCAGAAGGTTCCGAGACTCGGGAACAGACGGATCCCTACCCTAGACCAAGCAGGTCTATCAGGGGCCACTGACAGGAACATGTTGCGGGATGTCGAACACCCCGTGACCGGGACCCCTCACGGGGCTACCCCAGTCCTGGAACCAGGAAAGACCACACGGGTCTCACGGAAAACTCCGGAACCCTGAACACGTGACCCACACCTGTTTAAGAACCCCCTCCCAGACTCCTCCGCAGGCCCCGGCACTCCCGCTGATTGGCTCCGAGAGGGCCGATACCAAAACATCCAACCAGACTTGGTTCTGCCTGTCATGTGCACCTCACCGTTCACATGACCAGGCAGAACTTCTAAATACAGCCTGGCCAGTATTACCTACAATAATTAACCCTCAGAACCTTTATTGTCCTGAGGCCAAAAACGAAATTTACAATGCGTGTGACATTTGATCCCAAATGTCATCCGCTACAATTGTTTAACCATTTTATTTACAGGAGCTTTGACTAGCGTTCAGAGAGCTTTAATAAAGCCTGTTTGAAGCCTTGTTTTGAAGCAAGTGTAAACTAGCCATTTATGTGTGTTGAAGCTAAAGCAAGTGTAAATGAGTCCTTAAGGTAAACATTGAAATTAAGCATTTCTTTAAATACCATGTCTGGGGGGTGCACTTAAACTACTGTGAATTGGCCTATCTGTGTGTATGTATACAATCTACCAGAGCAAAACTGAAATATTCTGCTTCTGCAATCTAAGCTTTGAAAGTGTGATCTCTATAACTGATCCAGTTGTGGTGAGACAGCCTAACTTTTTTGTTTACAAATTATTTTTATTAGTGTAGAAGGTCATAGTTAATACAAATGTGTAACAGAAACATAGGTACATCCAATATATCAAATATGTACTTAATATGAGGTGAATGGTACATATAAAAAGAACATAGCAATACAATATAAGAACAATAATGGTGAGATCTAAGTATGAATTTTTCCTGTCAGGTTATATAATTTAAAACACAGTTCAGTTCTATAATGATTTGTATTATTAGGCTATAAAAGGTGATATTTAAGAAAGTGGCATGTCCCCCCATTGAAGCATTGGTTTTGACTTTTCTGAGAGGGAAAATTCATTTAAGCAGCGGTACATATGAGAGATCAAGCCCCTATATCTTGGTGAGGAGATGCAGATTTGTTAAAACTGGGAATATGGGGGTTGTAATGTTAGAGAGAAGTATTTTTGGTAGAATTTTTCAATTCGAGTATAATGGGGTAATTCTGAAATTGGGGGGCTGTATAGTTTACATAAATCTGAAAAAAGGCAAAATTTATTATTTAGAGATAGGGATTTTAAAGTAGTGAGGTTGCATAGTTTCCATATACAGAAAGTGTTGCTATTTCTAAAGGCTGAGGAGAAGCGGGGGTCTTCTATAAAGGATGCTGGGGGGAAGTGGTAGAAATGAAGTCAAATTTATCTTTATATCAGTGCCACAATTGATATGAGTGAGCCACTCCATATTTAAGGAAAAGATCTCTCTGGGTTGAATTGACTTGGACCATGAAATACCTTGAATATGGAATGGTATAACTGATCTTCAAAATGTAACCAAGAAACTTGATTTGAAGGAGAAAACCACTGGGCTATGTAGATCTTTCTGCTAGATAATAACACCATAAGTTAGGAAGGCTTAAACCACCATTTGATTGAGATCTGTGCATGAGAACCAAACCTTGTTTTTTTTTGTTGAGCCATATCAATTTGTTAATTTCTCTTTGAATAGAGTCTAAAGCGCTTTTAGGGATCCGTATGGGTAAAGCTCTAAAATAAAATAGCAGTTTAGGTAAAATCACCATTTTGGTAGCTGTTAGTCCCCTCAAAAAGGAGATGTGATAATTAGACCATAATTTTAGTAGTGTTTTAAAGAGGGATTCCACCTACAAAAAAAATATTAAAAGCCAGCAGCTATAAATACTACAGCTGCTGACTTTTAATAAATGGACACTCACCTGTCCCAGGTTCCAGCGATGCCGGCAGCCGAGACCGATCGATCGCTCGGCTCTCGGCTGCTGCCGCCACCATTCTAGGTGAGGGAATCAGGAAGTGAAGCGAATCGGCTTCACTTCCCGGTTCCCTACTGAGCATGCGCAAGTCGCGCAGCGCAATAGGAATTGTCCACGCTGTCTCTGGGACCCGTGTGTGTCCCAGCAGACAGCGCGGCCGGACAGGAAGAGGCATAGACTCCCACGGGAGTCTATGCCCGGAAGTGGGTGTAAATACCTGTCTTTGACAGGTATCTCCACCCCCCTCCCCCCTGAAAGGTGCCAATTGTGACACCGGAGGGGGGGAGGGTTCCGATCAGCGGAAGTTCCACTTTAGGGTGGAACCCCCGCTTTAATATTTGTGAATAGTGGTGTATAATTGGTTTGAAAAAGAGTTTTATAAGATGGGGTAAGGAGGATGCCCAAATATTTAAAAGAGTGTGAAGTACATGAGAAAGAAAATCTCTCCTGCAAAGATGCTTAGGCATTGCAGTACATTTGGATAAATGAACCCCTCGTTCGGTGAGATCTTGGAATGTTTCTAGTTCTTTGATAAGGTTTGGAAGGGATATTAAGGGGTCTGAAAGGAACAGCAAAACGTCATTGGTGTATAGGCTCAGTTTGAAGTCTTTTAGACCTTTGGAATAGCATTTAATAATAACATTATTTTGAATGGCACATGCAAGGGGTTCAATGGCCAGGGCAAAAAGAAGAGGGGAAAGGGGGCAGCCCTGTCTAGTTCCTCTACCTAAAGCAAAGAACTCTGAGTTTTCACCTGGAAGTCTAATTCTAGTTTGAGGATTTTGATATAAAGCTCTAAAACCATGCATGAATTCATTGCAAAGACCATATTTGGGGAGTAGTAGTTCCAGGTATGACCAACTGACACTATCAAAGGCCTTGTGGATATCAAGCCTAAGAACAACTACTGGGTTTGCGCGTAGGTTAGCGTGCGGTACAGTGGCGGCTGGTGAAGTTTTAGGATGGGGGCGCCAGACCCTGTCCTTCCTTTTTGACCCCTCCCACTTGGTGAAAATGGTCGTGGTTTCAACTAAATAGTGGGCATGGCTCTAAGGTGGTGTGGTTAGTGTCTGAGATGAACGAGGGACGGAGGGAGAGGGAGAGAGGGATGGAGGGACAGTAGGGACGGATCCTACACAACAATAGATATATGTGTATTCTAGAAAGTTTAACAATCAGCAGATAAAGATATTTCAAACACCTGGTGTTAGCACTTCAATCATCCCGGCACCATGGTTGTTATGGTGTCAGGATGATTGAAGCGCATTATTTCTATTATAACATTGTAATATAAAATGAAATCATTCAACTCACCATAATGCAGAATAAGTGGGAGCCTTGAGCGTGTCAATAGCCACGTCGCCTGCCACCAGATGCCATCAGGTGTCCCCAGCAGAGTCCTTCCTTACATGCAGCCTGTGTCCCACCAAATGCAGCCTGTGTCACCATCAATTGCAGCAGTATGTGTCATCACCAAATTGCAGCAGTATGTGTCACCCTTAATTGCAGCAGTATGTCACCCTCAATTGCAGCAGTATGTTTCACCCTCAATTGCAGCAGTATGTGTCACCATCAATTGCAACAGCATGTGTCACCATCAACTTGCAGCAGCATGTGTCACCACCAAATTGCAGCAGCATGTGTCATCATCAATTGCAGCAGCATGTGTCCCCATCAAATTGCAGCAGCATGCGTCACCATCAATTGCAGCAGTATGTGTCACCATCAATTGCACCAGCATGTGTCACCATCAACTTGCAGCAGCATGTGTCACCACCAAATTGCAGCAGCATGTGTCATCATCAATTGCAGCAGCATGTGTCACCATCAAATTGCAGCAGCATGTGTCATCATCAGTTGCATAAGCATGTGTCACCATCAATTGCAGCATTATGTGTCACCACCAAATTGCAGCAGCATGTGTCACCATCAGTTGCAGCAGCATGCGTCATCACCAAATTGCAGCAGCCTGTGTCATTACCAAATTGCAGCAGCATGTGTCACCATCAATTGCAGCAGCATGTGTCCCACCAAATTGTAGCAGCATGCATCCCACCAAATTGCAGCAGCATGTGTCCCACCAACTTGCAGCAGCATGTGTCACCAAGTTGCAGCAGCATGCGTCCCACCAAGTTGCAGCAAAATGTGTCACCAAGTTTCAGCAAAATGTGTCACCAAGTTGCAGCAGAATGTGTCACCAAGTTGCAGCAGAATGTGTCACCAAGTTGCAGCAGAATGTGTCACCAAGTTAGAGCAGCATGTGTCACCAAGTTAGAGCAGCATGTGCCGCCAAGTTAGAGCAGCATGTGTCACCAAGTTTCAGCAGCATGTGTCCCACCAAATTGCAGCAGAATGTGTCACCAAGTTAGAGCAGCATGTGTCACCAAGTTAGAGCAGCATGTGTCACCAAGTTACAGCAGAATGTGTCGCCAAGTTAGAGCAAGCATGTGTCACCAAGTTGCAGCAGCATGTGTCCCACCAAACATCTCCAAGCCTTGGTGAAGAATGAGGAGCAGATATTAAATTCTTCTAGAAATCAGAGTAAATCTCCATAACTTCTTTAGGGTGAGAGACTAAATTTCCATTGGAATTGTGTAATTTATAGACGTGGGGGGTTTGTAAATTGTTTTAGCTTGCTAGCAAACATAGTAGAGGTAGAGTTGCTATATAATAGGAATTTTGCTTTGGACCAGCTCAAGGCCTTTTCTGTGTCAGTAGACAACAATGTGTCAAGGGCTCTTCTTTTATTTTGGATTTGATTACATAAATCTGGAGATGATGGTTGGAAATGTTTGTAATATAGTTTGTCTAATTCTTTAGTTAGGGTATTAATATCCATTCATTTTGATTTATTTTTGGCTGAGGTGGTATTAATTAGGTGACCTCTCATAACTGTCTAATGTGCTGTCCATAAAGTGGTAGAAGGTATGTCTGGAGTTATATTATGAGTAAAGTAATCTGTTAATTGTGTTGAAAGTTGTTGGGTAATAGTGGGGGTCTGTTAATATGCCATTTAAATAGGGGCCATGCCTATGTGAAAGGAAGTGAAAGAAACAATGTGATGGTCAGACCAAGGGCATGTATGGATGTCAGCATTAGATGAGTTGGATAAAAAGATTGGGGTTCCAAAAATATAGTCTAATCTTGCGTAACTTTCATGTGGATGAGAATAAAAAAGTATAAGCCCTTATGCCAACATTATGAGCTCTCCGGGTATTTATTAATTGAAGGTTGTGTAGGGAGCGGGAAAGATATTTAGGGAATGCCTTTGACAAAGGGACAACTCTACTTCTATCAAGTATGGAATTTGCTGCCAAATGTAAGTCTCCCCCTACTATTAGATGGGGGAAATGATATCTGTCAAGAATATAAAAAAAAATTGAAAAATGTAGATTGTACCTCATTTGGGGCATAAATTGATGCAATAGTGATTTGGGGACCTTTAAGGATGCCTTTCAGGATCAGGACTCTATTCTCTGGGTCCTTGTATATGTTGAGTAGTGATGACTAGTGATCTCCTTATGAAGATGACAGCACCACGAGTCTTGGAAATATAGTTTGTACAATAATGCTGGCTATAAGACCTGTCAAAATATTGCAGGTGATTATTGGTGGCTAAGTGGATTTCCTGCAGTAAAATAATATCCCCTCCTAATCTTTTATAGTTAGGGAATACTTTTTTATGTTTGCTGGGTGAATTAAAACCTTGAAAATTGTGCGATAATACTTTAAGTCCCATTGTAATAATCATAGAAAGAGATTGATCTGATATATAGCAAGTGATATTCACTATAGTAAGGACAACTAAAACTAGAATTATATAACCAGAGTGTTTACTTATATTGTTCTTAAACTCACAGAAAATGGAGAATAGAGTATCTGTCAGGTAGAACAATATAAATGATAACCTTAGAGAAAATATCAACGTTGCATTGCAAAAGGTTAAGCATATATAATACCAGGGCTTTTTTTCCAGTGGGAACGTGGGGGGACCGCAGTTCTGGCACCTCCAGCACTGAATGTATGTAATAGCATGGTGTGTGGGGTGTGCTGGAGGGTCTATTGAGAATTGATGTTGGCTGATGGGGGATCTATTGTCACTGGTGGGGGTCTGATTTTGTGTGAGGTTCTATTGTTGCTGATGGGGGATCTATTGTTGCTGGGGGGTCTTATGTTACTGGAAGGCATCTACTGTTGAGGGAGAGGTCTATTTTTACTGGCTGCTGGAGGATCTATTGATGC
Organism: Lithobates pipiens; assembly: GCF_037356315.1. Classification (NCBI taxonomy): domain Eukaryota; kingdom Metazoa; phylum Chordata; class Amphibia; order Anura; family Ranidae; genus Lithobates; species Lithobates pipiens. The sequence continues at coordinate 321,853,938 of NW_027507718.1, forward strand.
TGGCTGCTGGGAGATCTGTTGATTGCTTCTGGGGGGGGTCTAATATTGCTTGGGTGGATATTTTGTTACTGGGTGTGATACTTTGTCGTGGGTAGTTCACTGTTGCTGCAGGGAATCTATTGTTGTTGGGGTGGAGTCCATTGTTGTGTGGGGATCTATTGCTGGGATTCTATTGTTGCTGGCTGCAGGGGATCTATTTTACTGCTTTTCTTTTTATCATCAACAAGTTCCATACAAATGATTTAGCACCACAAAATGATACTTGGTTCTGTATTCGCTAAAAGGGGCAGTACTGGTAGGTGGGTAGGAGGGCGAATTAAGGGATGGTGGTCAGAGGTGGGTAGGGGGCAGAGACAAGGGGTGACTCAGACAGGGGGAGTTCCTGCACCAATTCTCAGAGAAAAAAAGCCCTGTATAACACTTTAAGGAAAAAATGATTTTTTTGTTAGACCCTTTTAAAAAACTATGATAAAATATATGTATAGATTGGGAGCCAGGGTGTAGAACACTGCCTGACCAAGAACTACTTTGGTGTGGACAATAATATCCAAATCTCACATAAGGGGTCCTATCCATGAAATCAATAGATAATAGACATGGGCACCGTCCAAAAATTAGTTTAGTTTCGTATGAAAGAAAAAACGTATTTCATAATTTGTGTATGAAATTCAATTCAGATTCGTGCGAAATACGAATTTTCGTTAGATTTGTTAACTTTTCGTAAAAATAACGAAAGTTCGTTATGATGAATTTATCATTATGAAGGGTTCCCACCATCCCTGTGCTGTGCTGACTTCCTGGGTTTTTAACTTTTTAGGTTTGTTAACTTTTCGTAACAATTATGAATGTTCGTTATGATGAATTTATCATTATGAGGGGTTCCCACCATCCATGTGCTGTGCTGACTTCCTCTGTTTGGTGAACAAAACACCAGTCAGGTTTCTGTTAATTTGGATCTGAAATTCGTTAATGAAATTGAGTATTTCATATAAAATTCGAAAGCATAGAAATTCCCATAGGGTTCCCACCATCCCTGTGCTGAGTTCCTAGGTCTGTACACCCGCTGTGTGTCCATTATGAGGGGTTCCCACCATCTCTGTGCTGAATTCCCGGATCTGAGTCTACACCTGCTGTGCCCATTATGAGGGGTTCCCCACCATCCCTGTGCTGTGCTGACTTCCCCTGATTGGTGAACAAAACACCAGTCATGTTTCTGTTAATTTGGATCCGAAATTCCGAAATTCGTTAACGAAATTTTGTATTTCATATGAAATTCATAAGCATAGACATTCCCATAGGGTTCCCACCATCCCTGTGCTGACTTCCTGGGGTTTTAACTTTTAGGTTCATTAACTTTTCGTAACAATTATGAATTTTCGTTATGATTAATTTATCATTATGAGGGGTTCCCACCATCCCTGTGCTGTGCTGACTTCCTGGGTTTTTAACTTTTAGGTTTGTTAACTTTTCGTTAATTATGAATTTTCGCTATGAATTTGGATCTGAAATTCATAAAAAAAAATCGTATTTCATACAGAATTCGTATGCCTACAAATGTGTATTTCGGATTCGTACGAATGTACGAATTTTCTGAAATTTGTGCGAATTTTCATTTCGTACGAAACTAATCGCACATGTCTAATAGATAATGTGATCAGATGCATAAGAATCGCCACAAACTGAACCATATTTTGGGATCCCATTGTGAGTAGGGGGACAAACTACGGAGGCGGAACAGATCAGCTTAAGCGAAGAGTCTATAAAACAAAAAAGTATGTGCAGGCTGTATATCATATATTGAAAAAGGGAAAAAGAAAAATATATAAATTCGTATAAAAGGTAATATGATATACCAACTAGTGTCCTTTTAAAGGAGTAGTTCAGCTGTTTACTTTGGGCTATCATTTAAACTTTTAAATATGCAAACTTTCAAAACTTTAGTAACTTTTCTTTGAGCTTCATTATTTCCATTTAATTCCTAACTTTTCCGTGATGTTGTATTTTTGAAGAGGGAAAGCCATGTTAGCCAAAGGAATGAGACATCTTCTTCTTCAGGCATCCTTATTTCTGAAGGATTGTTGCCCTCTTCTTTGATCCCGACTTGTGGCTGGGGTAGCCCAAATAGGTAAAGTATGGGGAGTAGTAGGAGGTCTTGCATCTGTAACCGGATCTAAAATTCCCAACTTCACCAGGAGATCTTTACCTTCTGAGACATTGAAGACTGTGTAGATACTGCCATTGTGCAGTACTGTTAATTTAAATGGAAATCCCCACCAGTATCTAATGTGAGCAGATGGTAATACAGAAGTTCTTTCGTTCAATTTGGGTCTCCTTTCCAAAGTAGCTTGGAAAATGTCAGGAAAAAAATAGATTTTTGTGCCATCTAATTCAATGTTGTTTTCAGGGAATTCCTGTGAGACGCTTTGCGCATAGATGTGCGCAAGCACAAAGTCTTTGCCATAGAATGGCGAACAGGCGCATACATGCGCGCGGGTGTCCGCGCACACACGAGCACGCACGCGGCCCTAATTCCCCTTGGCGCCGGACGGCCTATTTAAAGGGAGTCTTGTCTCCAACATCTTGCTGACTGATCTTCCCATACCCTGTGACTCCAGCTTTTGCCTGATTGATACCCGTTGCTGAACCCCTGGCTTTTCTTGACCTTGCTCCTGGACTTCCCTATATCTCTGACTACTAGTTCCTGATTCCGGCTTCCTATTTGACCCTGCTCCTGTCTGATGATTTGGTGCTGCACTGCCTGCCTGCTGACAAACCTGGCTATTCCTGAGATCCTGCTCCTGTCTAAGTCCCTGGCTTCAGTTAACCCCCGGTTACCTGCCTGGCTGCCTTTTGTTCCTGCTCTGCACACCGCAGCTTGTTCTAGACTGCTGGACAATGGCAAGCAGTCCCTCCTGTCCTTCGGCTTCCTCTGTTTCACCTCCAGCGGAGCCAGGATAGGAGATATAAGAGAGGCTGACCTCATCAAGTCTCCAGTCTGATCCCTGACAGTTGTGCATGTTTCTGGATGCTCTTAATATGCTTTTAACATGCTTTCTTTTGTGATGAAATCCTTCATGCACAGAATAATTGTCCCATGGAGGTTTGTCTGGAGATGGTTAAGGACGCAGGTCCTTATGGATTCTCTCGCATGCAAATGAAGATGGAGGTGACTTAGGAAGGAGATTGTGGAAAAATTTAGATACTGCAGGCATCAGGTCAGAAATTGATTCTGGGATGCCACGAATCCTTAGTGTCAGGTCACCTAGAGCCCAGGTGACAGATGCACACCGTAGGGCTTAGGACTGCATCGCAAGGTTGTGGACCCTACGGCTGACTGCTGCGGACAGGGGTCAAGGTGATAGGAAGGCAGGGCCGCCAGAACACCAAGATGGATCCCACCGCGGTTAGAGCGTAAGATTCCCTGGGGCGCGGAGTCTAAGAGCCAGCAGGTGTTCACCAGAGCCTCAAGTGGTGAGGATGGACTTGGCTGCAACTGGCTCCAGGTTGCGACCCCCAGGGTCCCCCAGCTCACACCCACAGTAGGCAACAGGAGGATAGGGATGGTGAGGGACAAAGCCAAGGTCGGGGGCCACAAGCAGACAAGAATAGTCGGGGACACGCCAAAAGGTCAGGATCACAGGCAAACAGGGATAGTCAAGGACATGCCAAAGTCGGTAACGGAAAACAGTAGAAGAGCACACGGCAGGTAACAGGAAGCTAACACACAAAGGTTGATCAGCAGGATTGGCTTGCAGTGCACAGGTTAATATAGAGTTGTCTGATAGGAGCTAGGGTGGAGCCATGCCAGAGGATGGATTATAATAGCAGTCAGGTGAGGGTCGGCTGGTCTCTAGAAATTAACACATGGAGACAGGTAAGCAGACGAACTCTATTGCATACCCATGACACTTAGGTTGTTCCTGTGGTTTAGATTATCCAAATCTTCCACCTGTGATTGTGAATATGAGTAGTTTTCGTTTAAAAGTTCAAAGTCTTTTCTAAGATCATTATGTTCAAATGATAGCTCGTCATGCTTGGTTTCTAGAACGTCTGTGCCCACGAGCGGAATACAGAGAGCCCTGAAAAAAAGATTGAAAGCCCCACCTGGCCGAATGAGGCAGTTTATCCAAAGAGTGGATTGAATCTCTTGGACTGATTAGAATGGGTGTAGTAGAAGTAGAATGAGGCCAGGTTACAGAATGCCCTGAATAAGAAAAAGCAGGAGGCTCAATGAGCATGGGCCAGATCGGCACAATTGATGCAGTGGCCAACCGAGCTGCATCGCCAAGCGCATTGACTGTCTGAATCGCATCACCAGAAAGTCCTGAATAAGAAAAAACAGGGAGTTCAATGAGCATGGGCTAGACTGATTAACTGATGCAGTAGCCAACTGGGCTGCATCGCCAGGTGTAGTGACTGTCTGAATCACATCACCAGAGAGGCAAGAATAAGAAAAAGCAGGAAGTTCAATGAGCATGGGCTAGACTGGCTAAACTGAGGCAGTGGGCGACTGGGCCACATCACCAGGTGTAGTGACTGTGACAGTGGGGTCACTTTGGACACAGGGTGAATAAAAGAAACCCCCGATATGGTCTGTGATAGCCATATTCAAGGCTGTATAATACATTGTGGATAAGTTGGATGTATATTGTATGTGGGGGTTAAGTGTCATTGCTGTGAGGGATTAAGTTGTTTTGCATTTCTATTGTTCATTTAAGTCTATTCGTGTGTGTATTGTAAAGTGCCAGACAGACTGGCTGCTAACCCTTTGTGGAAAAGATGTGTATTGGGTGGGATCGTTTGAAGCATAGCAGACGTCTTGGGATGTGTGGGTGGAGCTGGGCTCTTGTTCATGTTAAAGCATGTGCCTTGAATTGTGTATAAAAATACAATGTTGGTTTTTAATAAAGTCATTCCTACTACAGGAGGGACAGAGTGCGTCTCGTCTCTTTGCCAGAGGGGTCGGCTCCTATAGGAAAGGGTCGTTTAGCTGTGGATATTGGCAGCGAGTGGATGTGTGTCTCGGAGAGGGAACATCGTAAACGGCGTTAACCCCCTTTATATTAGGGGAGCCGTTACAGTGACTGTCTGAATCGCATCGCCAGGCGTAGCAACTGTCTGAATTGCATCACCAGGTGTAGCGACTGTTTAAATGGCTTCATTCAATGACTTTGGTTCAGGGTAGTGTTACAAAGGAGTCTGAAAAGCCTAACCTGAACTGGCTTCTTAGAGCTGGGTCATTCCACCCTGAGTCAGGTGCCCAGCGGCGAAAATCAGAACAGTTTTGTTCAGCGGTGCGTTTATCCTGATGTAATGACCTAAGGTTAGCTTCAGCTGAATGGGCCATGGTCAGGATCATCATACAGTAAACCTAAGGCCTTGAAAAAGGCTTCAACTGACTCTCTGACTGGGTCATCTGCAGGGAGACTAAATGCCCAAGACTGGGGATACCCCTGCAACCATGTAATAATCAGGCTAACCCGCTGTGCTTCAGAACCAGAGGAGTGTGACTCAAGTTTAAAGTATAGCATACAACTATTTTTAAAGTTAGAAAACACATGGGGGTTACCAGAAAAACAGTCAGGTGGGTTAACTTTGGGCCCCACCTCCTGCGTTACTGTTGGAGGTGCGTTTACACACACAGACAGTTCCTGGACTTGGCGTGTCAGTTTGCAAATTTCCTCAGCAAATAAACAGGCCTGTGTAGTGTCCATCTTGACAGAAAATGTTTGTTAAAGGCTTGTGATAATGTCACAAATGTCACATCTAACCCAATGCAGGTGGTCAGACACTAAAGCTAGCTATTGTGTCCTTCACCTATAGCAGCCCCCTTTCCCTTAAGGCAAGCAGGCCTATCGGTACTTGTTGATCTTTATTTTTGCACGTGGTTCGGTATAGAGTATTTTCACCCACCTAATAAAGGAGGGGCCAAAGCAGAATCTCTCAAGCACCCTCCATAGGTAGTCCCATTCCAAGGTATCGAAGGAGGGCCAGAATGGCCCTAGAGCCCCCGTTATCTGTTGGAATCTGCATATTTAAAAGGACTCTTCTAATATTGAAACTAGTCGACCTATTAGGGATAAACCCTGACTGGTCAGGATGTATAAAGGTTTTGAATGCATCTATTTAGGTGGGTTGCTAAAATTCTAGTAAGAATTTTTATATCCGTGCATAATAGTGAAATTGGACGATAAGAGGAGGCTTCCAGTTGGTTAGTCTCCCACTGGATAGTGCCCATCCGAATGTCTTCAGCAGCTCCGGGAGCAGAATCTCTCCATATCGTTTATAAATTTCTATAGGAAGCCCATCTGGACCCTGGGATTTCTGGTTAGGTATCCCGGCTAGGGGTCACTGGTGCGTCCAACTCCCTTTTGTCCTCTTCTGTTAAAGTCGGGATTTATATTCCCTGAAGGAAATCATCTATCCTTCCCCTCCCATTTTCCCTATTGGATGTATAGAGGGACCTGTAAAATTTGCTAAATGTATAAATTATCTCTGCTGCATCAGTAGAGATCACCCCACTTGGAGTTATAACCGCCGAAACATCAGGGGGGGTATTAGAGCTAATCAATAGGGGTAACATATGACCGACTCTCTCTCCTTCCCTAAATTCACACTGTTTCTGAAATATTAGTCTTTTCTCTATCTTTCTCATAATGGTCATTTTATAAGCTTGTTGTTTATCTATAGTGATGGCCGAACGGTTCGCCCGGCGGTCGTTTCGCGGCGAATTTCCGACTTTCGCCGTCCGCGGGTTCGAACGCCTTTTTCCGTCGTTCGCCCCGGCGGACTTACGTGTTTAATGTATACAAGAACTTTAACCTTTCGTGACACGTTTATCATGTGTTACAGGACAACCAATTGAGACATGACAGCTCATGGACACTTGGACATTCCCCCTAACCTATAAATACACCCGATCCGGTGGCCATTTTACATTCTTTCTTCTGTCACTGTAGGGAAAGGATCCTGTGTGGAGTAGGGACAGAGAAAACGCTAGCTATTTGGTACACAAAAGTTCTTTTCAGGACTGGTATAGGTGTTAGGTCAGCAGCCTGAGTTTCTTTTGTCAGTTTAGATAAAGGGACAGAGCGCTGTATGCTGCTATTTTAGGGACAGCTCAGCCAGATTAGTCTTTCTTCATCATCATCATCATCATCATCATTAGCTGTTACTATCAGGTCCACAAAAGAGCTGTTCCAGCTAATCGTTCCAGCCTACTCTTTTTTGCCAATTTGTATAGGGACAGGCAGGAAGCAGTGTGTCAGGCAGTGAGGATAATTTTAAAGACTTGCTGTTACTATTAGTTCCACAAAGGTTCTTTTCAGGACTGGTATCAGTGGTACGGTAATAGGCTTGTACACGTATAATATTCTTTCTTCCAAATATAGAAAGAATATTATACTTGACTGCTGCCCTTCTGCTGCAGTCTGCTAATCATTCACAACTCACTTGTTCCACAAAGCTCTTTATCAGGACTGGTAACTTGGTCTGTCTAGGGTGCTACGGTACATAGGCTTGGGTGCGGTACAGTCTGCTGTTCTGTAAGGACCGCTATCGGTCCACAATACATAGGGTTGCCGTGCACTACTGCTGACCGCTGCCCTATACTGCAGCAGTCCTTCAGCGGTATAGGGACTGACGCACAGTCTGCTAAACACTAATACACAACCTGCTTGGTCCACAAAAGTTCTTATAAGGACTGGTAACTTGGTATAGGGTGCTACGGTACATAGGCCTGAGTGCAGTACAGTCTGCTGTTCTGTAAGGACCGCTATCGGTCCACAATACATAGGGTTGCCGTGCACTACTGCTGACCGCTGCCCTATACTGCAGCAGTCCTTCATTGGTATAGGGACTGACGTACAGTCTGCTAATCACTAACACACAACCTGCTTGGTCCACAAAAGTTCTTATAAGGACTGGTAACTTGGTATAGGGTGCTACGGTACATAGGCCTGAGTGCAGTACAGTCTGCTGTTCTGTAAGGACCGCTATCGGTCCACAATACATAGGGTTGCCGTGCACTACTGCTGACCGCTGCCCTATACTGCAGCAGTCCTTCATTGGTATAGGGACTGACGTACAGTCTGCTAATCACTAACACACAACCTGCTTGGTCCACAAAAGTTCTTATAAGGACTGGTAACTTGGTATAGGGTGCTACGGTACATAGGCCTGAGTGCGTTACAGTCTGCTGTTCTGTAAGGACCGCTATCGGTCCACAATACATAGGGTTGCCGTGCACTACTGCTGACCGCTGCCCTATACTGCAGCAGTCCTTCAGCGGTATAGGGACTGACGCACAGTCTGCTAAACACTAACACACAACCTGCTTGGTCCACAAAAGTTTTTATAAGGACTGGTAACTTGGTATAGGGTGCTACGGTACATAGGCCTGAGTGCAGTACAGTCTGCTGTTCTGTAAGGACCGCTATCGGTCCACAATACATAGGGTTGCCGTGCACTACTGCTGACCGCTGCCCTATACTGCAGCAGTCCTTCATTGGTATAGGGACTGACGTACAGTCTGCTAATCACTAACACACAACCTGCTTGGTCCACAAAAGTTCTTATAAGGACTGGTAACTTGGTATAGGGTGCTACGGTACATAGGCCTGAGTGCGTTACAGTCTGCTGTTCTGTAAGGACCGCTATCGGTCCACAATACATAGGGTTGCCGTGCACTACTGCTGACCGCTGCCCTATACTGCAGCAGTCCTTCATTGGTATAGGGACTGACGTACAGTCTGCTAATCACTAACACACAACCTGCTTGTTCCACAAAAGTTCTTATAAGGACTGGTAACTTGGTATAGGGTGCTACGGTACATAGGCTTGAGTGCGGTACAGTCTGCTGTTCTGTAAGGACCGCTATCGGTCCACAATAGATAGGGTTGACGTGCACCACTGCTGACCGCTGCCCTATACTGCAGCAGTCCTTCAGCGGTATAGGGACTGACGTACAGTCTGCTAAACACTAATACACAACCTGCTTGGTCCACAAAAGTTCTTATAAGGACTGGTAACTTGGTATAGGGTGCTACGGTACATAGGCTTGAGTGCGGTACAGTCTGCTGTTCTGTAAGGACCGCTATCGGTCCACAATAGATAGGGTTGACGTGCACCACTGCTGACCGCTGCCCTATACTGCAGCAGTCCTTCAGCGGTATAGGGACTGACGTACAGTCTGCTAAACACTAATACACAACCTGCTTGGTCCACAAAAGTTCTTATAAGGACTGGTAACTTGGTATAGGGTGCTACGGTACATAGGCTTGAGTGCGGTACAGTCTGCTGTTCTGTAAGGACCGCTATCGGTCCACAATAGATAGGGTTGACGTGCACCACTGCTGACCGCTGCCCTATACTGCAGCAGTCCTTCAGCGGTATAGGGACTGACGTACAGTCTGCTAAACACTAATACACAACCTGCTTGGTCCACAAAAGTTCTTATAAGGACTGGTAACTTGGTATAGGGTGCTACGGTACATAGGCTTGAGTGCGGTACAGTCTGCTGTTCTGTAAGGACCGCTATCGGTCCACAATAGATAGGGTTGACGTGCACCACTGCTGACCGCTCACCTATACTGCAGCAGTCCTTCAGCGGTATAGGGACTGACGTACAGTCTGCTAATCACTAACACACAACCTGCTTGTTCCACAAAAGTTCTTATAAGGACTGGTAACTTGGTATAGGGTGCTACGGTACATAGGCTTGAGTGCGGTACAGTCTGCTGTTCTGTAAGGACCGCTATCGGTCCACAATAGATAGGGTTGACGTGCACCACTGCTGACCGCTGCCCTATACTGCAGCAGTCCTTCAGCGGTATAGGGACTGACGTACAGTCTGCTAAACACTAATACACAACCTGCTTGGTCCACAAAAGTTCTTATAAGGACTGGTAACTTGGTATAGGGTGCTACGGTACATAGGCTTGAGTGCGGTACAGTCTGCTGTTCTGTAAGGACCGCTATCGGTCCACAATAGATAGGGTTGACGTGCACCACTGCTGACCGCTGCCCTATACTGCAGCAGTCCTTCAGCGGTATAGGGACTGACGTACAGTCTGCTAAACACTAATACACAACCTGCTTGGTCCACAAAAGTTCTTATAAGGACTGGTAACTTGGTATAGGGTGCTACGGTACATAGGCTTGAGTGCGGTACAGTCTGCTGTTCTGTAAGGACCGCTATCGGTCCACAATAGATAGGGTTGACGTGCACCACTGCTGACCGCTCACCTATACTGCAGCAGTCCTTCAGCGGTATAGGGACTAAGAGTTTTGTCACAGGGTCATTTAAAAAATGACATGCAGAGGAAGAGGCAGGCCCTTCCGCAGGGGTGGTAGGGGTAGGGCAGGAGCAACAGGCTTGAGCCAAAGTGGGAAGTTGCAGAAGGTGCGTTCAATTACTTTAAAGGATGCACCAGACTTGGTTGAGTGGCTCGCTCAGCCTTACTCTTCTGCACCCTCCTCATCCTCTCGATCTGCACCCTCTTCTTCACTCTCTGCTATGTGCACCCCCAAAGACACTACCACCAACAACACGACCACCACCACCACCACCACATACCTTCCGCTTGAGTCACTGGAATTATTTTCCGATCCATATCAAGAGGACATTTCTGATGCGCAGCCACTCTTGGTATTGGATCAGGAAGAGGAGGTAGCAACAAGCGCTACTCAGCAGTCTGACGCCAGTACCCAGATCAGCCCAAGGAGGAGGTTGGTCCCCGGTGTTGCTGCCTACTCTACTTATAGCGGTGGGGAAGGTGACGTTGATGATGACGTGTCTAGTGATGTCACGTGGGTGCCCACAAGAGAGGAAGAGGAGGGGAGTTCAGAGGGAGATATGGACCAGCAGATAGGGAGGAGAAGCAGCAATGACTTACATTGCACAGCAGGGACAAAGCAGACTGCAAATGTATCAGGAGCGAGTCATCGACCATGTACGGTCACATCTGGCGCTCCCAGGACACCGGCACATGGCTCCGCAGTGTGGGCTTTTTTTAACGTGTCCGCTGCTGACAATAGCGTTGCCATCTGCAATCTTTGCAGTCAACGCGTTAGTCGCGGTAAGCCCAATACTCACCTAGGGACGACCGCCTTAAGAAGGCACATGAGCAGCCATCACCGAGCCCAGTGGGAGCAACGGAACACACAAAGCCACACTGCAGGCTCTCACCGTCCAGCCTCGTCTTCTACTTCTCCTTCTCCTCTCTCCTCACAATTGTCCTCCACTCCACCTTCCATCACGCCAAGCTCACATTTTTCTGCAAAAAGGCAGGCTTCCGTGGGCCTAATGTTTGAGCGTAAAAAAATGATGACGCCGGATAACCCTCTTGCCCAACGGTTGGCGGCTGGCTTGTCAGAACTCATAGCCCGCCAACTACTGCCATATAAACTGGTGGACTCGGAGGCCTTTCGCAAATTTGTGGCCATTGGAACACCACAATGGAAGGTCCCAGGAAGGAAGTATTTCTCAGAGAAGGGCATCCCAGAGCTATATGGCCATGTTCAGCGGCAAGTGAATGTATCTCTGGCACACAGTGTCGGTGCCAAGATACATCTGACCACAGACACGTGGTCTAGCAAACACGGGCAGGGAAGGTATATCAGTTTTACTGCCCACTGGGTGAACCTTCTGACGGCCGTCAAGCATGTAACCCGTGGCACCCGTGTAGATTTGGTTTTACCGCCACGGATTGCATGCAGGCCTGACTCTTCTTCTCCTCCTCCTACTCCATCCTCCTCCCTCTCCTCCTCAGCTGCCTCCTCCTTTTCCGCTGCTAGCGTCTCTTCCACTGCACCGCCCAAGCTCCCCAGAACCTATTCCACATGCCAGGTGAGACGTTGCCATGCCGTGCTGCGTCTGTTGTGCCTGGAAGCAAAGAGCCACACTGGCCCGGCACTCCTTTCAGCTTTGCGTTCACAGGCAGATGAGTGGCTAACACCGCTCAATTTGACAGTTGGTAAAGTGGTGTGTGACAACGGTGCCAATCTGCTTAGCGCATTGAAACAGGGCAAAATCACGCACGTGCCGTGCATGGCACACGTCTTAAACTTGGTCGTGCAGCGATTCCTTGTCAAATACCCTGGGGTCCAGGACATCTTGCGGCAGGCAAGGAAAATCTCGGCCCATTTCAGAAGATCTTACACGGCCATGGCTCGCCTTGCTGACATTCAGCGGCGACACCATCTGCCGGTCAGACGTCTTATTTGCGATTGCCCGACGCGATGGAACTCAACCTTCTATATGCTTGATAGGCTGCTCCAGCAGAAACGTGCAGTTAACGTCTACCTGTATGAACTCTGCGAAAGAAACGGTTCTGGGGAGCTGGGTTTTTTTTCACCGCGCCAGTGGCTGCTCATGCGCGACACATGCAGACTTCTGCGGCCATTTGAGGAGATCACCAAACTGGTCAGTCGCAGCCATGGCGCCATCAGTGACATGGTACCTTATGCCTTCTTTCTGGAGCGTGCATTGCGTCGTGTCATTGATCAGGCTGTGGAGGAGCAGGAGCGGGAAGATGAGGAAGTCGCAATGCTGGATGAATTCCCAGGGGGGGCTACTCTATCTGAGACAAGTCAACAACAGGAGTCTGATGAGGAGTCAGAGGAGGATGGTGCCGGGGCGGATGAGCAGGAGCAAGAAGAGCATGCTTTAAACCTTTCTGGGATCCCTGTTGTGCGAGGATGGGGAGAGGAGAATGAAGAGGACGACATTATCCTGGATGATGAGCAGGAGCCAGGCCACCACACCGCTTCCACTTTAGTGCAAATGGGGGCCTTCATGCTCCAGTGTTTTAATAGGGACCCCCGTATAAAAAGCATGAGGGTCAAGGACCAGTACTGGGTGGCAACGTACTTAGACCCCCGGTACAAACACAAAATGGCGGAAATGTTACCGCCGTCGCAGAGGGCTGTCAGAATGCAGCACTTCCAGGCCTTGCTTCGAGAAATGCTGCATTCTGCTTTTGCGTGCGCTGGCAGAGGAGCAATTCCCACTCCCAGAGAAGGATTTGCGGGTACCAATCCAACAGCGCCTGCAAGAAGAGGCCGGTTTGAAGATGTGTTGGTGACTTCGGATATGAGGTCATTCTTTCAGCCGACCCATCGACAGGTGTCATCCGGATCCAGCATCAGGGAACGCCTAGACCGTCAGGTGTCCGACTACATTGGGTTAACGGCCGATGTGGACGCTCTGAGGAGTGATGAACCCCTAGACTACTGGGTGGGCAGGCTTGACCTCTGGCCAGAGCTTGCCCAATTTGCAATCGAACTGTTGGCTTGCCCCTCATCCAGTGTCCTGTCCGAAAGGACGTTCAGCGCAGCAGGGGGGATTGTGACCGATAAGCGTACTCGCCTAGCTCACCACAGTGTTAACTACCTCACATTTCTAAAAATGAATGAGGCATGGATCTCGGAGGAATTCAACACATGTGATCAGTAGACCATGTATATGTCTATAAACAATTTTTGGAATCAAGCACACAGACCTTCTTAATTCATTTGGCTCACTTCCCTGACCCAAAAAAGCACACCGTACTATATGCCCCTACCCTCCTCTTTGAAGAGGTTGAGCGGTGTCATATTTCTACTGGGGCTGCTTATTATGAGGGGTTCCCACCATCCCTGTGCTGTGCTGACTTCCTCCTGGGTGTTCTTATTATGAGGGGCTCCCACCATCCCTGTGCTGTGCTGACTTCCTCCTGGGGGTTCTTATTATGAGGGGATCACACCATCCCTGTGCTGTGCTGACTTCCTCCTGGGGCTGCTTACGGTGCTGCTGTCAGCGCTGTATGTCACGGAGCTGCTGTCAGCGCTGTATGTCACGGAGCTGCTGTCAGCGCTGTATGTCACGGAGCTGCTGTCAGCGCTGTATGTCACGGAGCTGCTGTCAGCGCTGTATGTCACGGAGCTGCTGTCAGCGCTGTATGTCACGGAGCTGCTGTCAGCGCTGTATGTCACGGAGCTGCTGTCAGCGCTGTATGTCACGGAGCTGCTGTCAGCGCTGTATGTCACGGAGCTGCTGTCAGCGCTGTATGTCACGGAGCTGCTGTCAGCGCTGTATGTCACGGTGCTGCTGTCAGCGCTGTATGTCACGGAGCTGCTGTCAGCGCTGTATGTCACGGAGCTGCTGTCAGTGCTGTATGTCACGGAGCTGCTGTCAGCGCTGTATGTCACGGAGCTGCTGTCAGCGCTGTATGTCACGGAGCTGCTGTCAGCGCTGTATGTCACGGTGCTGCTGTCAGCGCTGTATGTCACGGAGCTGCTGTCAGCGCTGTATGTCACGGAGCTGCTGTCAGCGCTGTATGTCACGGAGCTGCTGTCAGCGCTGTATGTCACGGAGCTGCTGTCAGCGCTGTATGTCACGGAGCTGCTGTCAGCGCTGTATGTCACGGTGCTGATGTCAGTGCTCTGTATTACGGTGCTGCTGTCAGTGCTCTGTATCTCCTGCACCCTCTTGTTTGCCTACCCTGGTCCCTGACCTTCCCTCTCCTCCATTGCCTTCATTAGCTCCATAGTCCTGAATTGTCAGAACAATTTCCCAAATAAAAAAAAAATGCTTGTAGTTATCGATCCCAAATTCACCTCATACATGTATTATGCTATTGTCCAGGTGGTGGGACTACGTGCTACCCCCTAATAATTACCCCGTGGCCGCAAATTCGACCTAAAGGTTTGCGAAATTCGCCTCCCATTGAAGTCAATGGAGCCCGCGGCGAACGGTCGTTTTCGCGAACGTTTGTGTCCGTTCGCGTTTCGCGTTCGCGAAACGTCCCGTCGGAAGTTCGTCCATCACTATTTATCTAGCCATTCCCTCTGTCTGTCTGGGGTTGGATCTACTACATATCTCCATTCTGCAAGCATCACCTCATTTCTGACTTCCCTTTGCCACTCCCTGGATTTCCCCTTGACTCTTGCCACCTGTTGGATCAAGAGGCCTCTAAGATAGGCCTTCAAGGAGTCCCAGACCACCCCAACTTGTGCCGTACCTGTATTTATTTGAACAAATTCATTCAATTTATCCACCACTTCTCCAGAGCTGCCGATCAGTTCCAACCAAGATGGATTAATTTTCCATTCTCTTAGATGGCCTTTACCCCCAGCATTTATTGTCAGCGTCAGTGGAGAGTGGTCAGAGACTCCTCTTGGACCATACTCTATGCTCCCTACCAATACAGATGCTTCGTTATTGACTAAGGCCATGTCGATTCTAGACAGAGTGAGGTAAGAGCTTGAAAAGCAGGAATATTGTCTTTTTCCCGTGGGTACCGAGTTCGCCATATATCGCTCAACCCCATTTCATGTAAAAATCAAGATAGCCTACCGGTACTTGGTTGCCCCCAGGACTTATACACAATGCTATAGTGCTTGGTCACCACACCAGGGCAGACATGAACAGAGCAAACAAGAGACTACTTGCAGCTTAGCAGTAAGGTAGCGTGGTACTATGACAGGCTGAGTTCAGGGAATAGTAAAATATACAATCCAATGACAGCCCAGGTAAAAAGGCAGGCCGAGTTCAGGGAATAGTCCAATATCCGATCCAGGTCATACACAGGGAAATCCAACAGCAAGGCGGAGCAGACAAATGGGAGGCTTGATCAGGAACAATGCAGGTAACTCTGTCTCTATCACAAGCAAGGGATAGAGTGTTTGGTTTGCTTATATCAGATGACTGACCAGATCAATCACCTTGCAGGTGAACACAGACAGGGGGATTGCAACAGCCAACACCCGGATGCTGGAATGAGGAGCAGGAGCAGCAAAGCCCCATACACACTATCAGATTTTCTGCTGATTTTTGTCTTCACCATGTAGTGCAAGGGCCTGCCTGATTGTATACACATTGAAACTACTAAGGTTTGACCTCATATTATATGGTTTTGGTAAATCTGAAGGAAAAAAAATCAGCAGAAATCTGATAGTATGTATGGGGCTGTAGTGATCCTGACAGTTTGTTGCAGAAGATGCCCAAATTTTGACTTGCATCTTAGTGCAGACTTCTGGAAAAATCTGTAAGCCAATCAAACATTAATGAAATTACATTTCTGGGTGCGCTCTGTATACCATCTGTGTATAGCATGCCTCCATTTTGCCATATTGCATCGCCTTACATTTTGACTTGTGTAGTAATTGTATATGCTATTTTTTTATTTTTGCTTTTTTTTCCCCCACAAAAATGGCGTTACCCTCTAAACCCCTGTCAATTTTTTACTGCTATATGGTGCTCCATTAGGGAGATTTTCCCCTGACTTCCTGTCCTGGTGACAGCTGACAGGAAGTATGGTAAATGTAATGAAAAAGAAATACTACACTTTATCTTAGCCAAAAAGCCGAGAAGTCATAAAAAAAGAAATGCAATTCCTGTTGCAGACTCTAACCTACTTCCTGTCTGCTAAAAACTGTTGTCACCCTGACTTGGAGTGAGGAAAATCTCCCTAGTAGAAAACCCAGTAGCAACAAAAACTTGACAGCAATTCTAATCCTTTCCCACTCTATCCAAAACAAAATTAAATAACATTTTGGCAGAATATACATGTAGCACTAACCCCCGAAGGAGCTGCTGTTTTTTTTGGGCTTACCGTTACCTTTATCTTACCGTTATCTTGACCTCACCACCGTCTAGGGTTTCCCGTGGTAGATGGCCCAAAGAAATGCAGAAACTGACACTGGATCCTCTTTTGAGTTATTTATTTTAGAAGATAACACAGTTTCTTAATAAAATGTAGAGCGTTAGAAAGGAAGTTCAGACACTTTTTTGGAACTGCAAAATTCAGAGAATAAACTTTTCACAGCTGGATTCTCACAACCTCCGGATAGACCTCCTCTCACAAGGCCTAGCAGCCGGCAGGGTGTTGAGTAAACCAAAGTCTCTGCCACAGACTTGGATGTAGAACACTTGAGAAATAAAAGTCTCTGCCACAGACTTGGATGTAGAACACTTGAGTAATAAAAGTATCTGCCACAGACTTGAATGTAACTGAAGGGCGTAGATAAATTTAGAGAACTATGATACGATACCAGTATCTCAAAGCCGGTTCGGCAATACCGTATGAATATAGATCCACAAAGTGTCCTTCAACTGAGCCTCCAGGCTCCTTCTGAGAAACCAGCTTTACGCATGGCCTTCTCCCGAAGAGTCCTCCCCTGGATGCTCCTCCAGTTGCTGGGCCTCTCCCGTGATGAGACGGCACCAGACCACCTTTGAATCATTATGGCCTCATATCCATTTAGGCCTGTCCCTGCAGTTGCTTCGCCCCAGGCTATCCAGCCCCGAGGCTCAGAATTGCATGGATCCGCACCCCATGCCAGGAGGGCCATTGGGGCTGGTCAGGAGGACCAGGGCCGAACAGACAGAAAATCTCTTCTGGACCAGAACCCAGAAGCACATGATCGCAGTACCTTAAATACTACCTCCCAGAATGCACAGCAGGACAACACTTCCAATGGACTGTTTCTGAGACAAGGATGGTACTCAATACACCCAACTAGACTGCATTCTACCACTTGCTGGTGGTGACAGCAACACCTGCAGCCAAGGAAAACTCAGTGCATTCCAGCTAGACTGGTACTGAAACCATAATTTGGCAAAATTAGCCCTAAAACCCAACTGTGGTTTTAGGAATATTAATTTTCAAAAACATATAGCCCATGCTCATCAGGAGTCGGCACTACAAACACTTTACTTCTAAAAGGAGAAGTACGGCCAAAGCTTTTTTGGCTGTACTTCTCCTATGGATCGCAGGAATGCAGTTTGTTCTGTACTCCTGTGACCCGTTTTCAGCCAACAGCGTCACCAAGCCAGTCCAGGCTCTGAAAAGATGCCAACTATATAGTACAAGGATCCACCCAGATGCCTAGACCAGCAGCTGGCTCAGCCTATCAGCAATGTGCAATCTGCTAAGAGCCTGAGCTCAAGGGGCAGAGCAGAGAGCCGCTTCCTGACAGACACCAGCTCTCTGCAGCACAAAGACCAAGAGCTGAGCAGTCAGCGGTGCTTGACTGCTCAGTTCTCGATCTGGAACCAGCAGGAGACAGATGCAGCATCTACCTGGGTAAAAAAAAATTTTTTTTCAAGGATACCATACTTCTCTTTTAAGTTAATGCCTGGCTTTGCCCCTTCCTACCTACCACAATTCATTACTGCCCCATAAGGATGATTGTCAGCCTTACTGACTGACCAATGCAGAGGGGAAGAAGTGGGCATGGCCAAAGGTCCACTTTAGGAATGAGGTTGGTATTTGTATTATAGGGTGTCCTAGGATTCTGGGCTCCTGCAATAATTTGCAGTATTGCTAAAAATGTGCCCTGCTGTCTAGACACATTAGCAGTTTAATAGACATTTTGTTGATGTAGGTTCACTTTAATGTCAGATTTGTACATTTCTAGCCTGGAGATACAACTTGGGTTTGGGACATGCTATGTAAGAAAAGACAGGGTGTATCCCCATCTGCTGTTCAAAACAAATACTGCAAGATCTTTTTATTTCTATTGTTGCTACATAGGTTTAATGCTCTGCACAGTCATTATGGAAAGCATGGGGGAGACATTTATCTAAACATAACCATTATGTGAATATTTACCATTATACAGCATTTTTAAAACACTATAATAAAGCACTTTTGAGAAATATTAGTGCTGAAATATGATATTCTATTTTTTATTTTCTTTCTTTTTGCAAAAGAACAGCTCTTAGCAATTTGTTACCATCATACTAAGATAAGTGATGCCTTGCTGATTTTGCAGTTTAGCATCATTTATGTAATTTTTCATATTAATGGAAAAATTATACAATATATTGTGTATGCCATCGACAGCTATATAGACAAACAAGCAGACAGTCCACTGTTGTGAATAAAAGAAAAAAAAAGTGAGTGCATTTCTAAGAAAAAAAAAAGTTTAAATGTTGCTCTTGGAAGGACAACAGCATGTAATGTAAAGTACTTTGAACTATATACTGTATGCATTATATGTATCTGTGCAGCAGGTGGCGCTGTAGTATTGTAGTGTTATAGCAGTGGCGGCTGGTGCTCAAAATTTTCGGGGGACGCAAAATGAAGAATTAAATGGTTAGTAATGCAGGGCTGGAAACAGCCATTTCTCAAGTGATTGTGTATCATAACTGCTAGATAAAACTGTGCCCATCATATGCAGCCTCACTGTGCCCATTATAGGCAGCCCCACTGTGGCTATCAATTGCAGCCCCACTGTGCCCATCAATTGCAGCCTCACTGTGCAAGTCAATTGCAGCCTCACTGTGCAAGTCAATTGCAGCCTCATTGTGCAAGTCAATTGCCGCCCCACTGTGCCCATCAATTGCAGCCCTACTGTGCCCGTCAATTGCAGCCCCACTGTGCCCGTCAATTGCAGCCCCACTGTGCCCATCAATCGAAGCCTCACTGTGCAAGTCAATCGAAGCCTCACTGTGCAAGTCAATTGCTGCCTCACTGTGCCTGTCAATTGCAGCCTCATTGTGCAAGTCAATTGCAGCCTCACTGTGCAAGTCAATTGCCGCCCCACTGTGCCCATCAATGGCAGCCCCACTATGCCCGTCAATTGCAGCCCCACTGTGCCTTTCAATTGAAGCCTCACTGTGCAAGTCAATTGCTGCCTCACTGTGCAAGTCAATTGCTGCCTCACTGTGCCTGTCAATTGCTGCCTCATTGTGCCTATCAATTGCAGCCTCACTGTGCAAGTCAATTGCAGCCTCATTGTGCAAGTCAATTGCCGCCCCACTGTGCCCATCAATTACAGCCTCACCGTGTCCATCAAATCCAGCCTCACTGTGTCCATAAAATGCAGTCTTACTGTGCCCATCACTTACAGCCTCACTGTGCCCATCACTTACAGCCTCATTGTGCCCATCAATTGCAGCCTCATTGTGCCCATCAAATGCAGTCTCACTGTGCACATCAAATGCAGCCTCACTGTGCACGTCAAATGCAGCCTCACTGTGCCCCTCAAATGCAGCCTCACTGTGACCCTCAAATGCAGCCTCACTGTGCCCCTCAAATGCAACCTCACTGTGCCCATCAATTGCAGCCTCAGTGTGCCTATGAAAAGCAGTCTCACTGTGCATGTCAAATGCAGCCTCACTGTGCACGTCAAATGCAGCCTCACTGTGCCCCTCAAATGCAGCCTCACTGTGACCCTCAAATGCAGCCTCACTGTGCCCCTCAAATGCAACCTCACTGTGCCCATCAATTGCAGCCTCAGTGTGCCTATGAAAAGCAGTCTCACTGTGCATGTCAAATGCAGCCCCCCATGTGCACGTCAATTGCAGCCTCACTGTGCCAGATAATTGCAGCCTCACTGTGTCCGTCAAATGTTACCTCACTGTGCCCGTCAATTGCTGCCTCACTGTGCCTGTTAATTGTTGTCTCACTGTGCCTGTCAATTGCAGCCTCACTGTGCAAGTTAATTGCAGCCTCATTGTGCAAGTCAATTGCTGCCTCACTGTGCCCATCGATTTTAGCCTCACTGTGCCCATCGATTTTAGCCTCACTGTGCCCGTCAAATGCAGCCTCACTGTGTCCATCAAATGCAGCCTCACTGTGCCCATCAATTGCAGCCTTATTGTGCCCATCAAATTCAGCCTCACTTTGTCCATCAAATGCAGCCTCACTGTGCAAGTCAATTGTAGCTTCACTGTGCCCGTGAACTGCAGCCGCACTGTGCCCGTCAATTGCAGCCTCACTATGCCCATGAACTGCAGCCTCCCTGTGCCCATAAATTGCAGCCTCACTGTGCACATCAATTGCATCCTCACTGTGCCCATCAAATGCAGCCTCACTGTGCACATCAATTGCAGCCTTTACTGTACACATCAATTGCAGCCTCACTGTGCCCACCAAATGCAGCCTTGCTGTGCCCATCAATTGCAGCCTCACTGTGCCTATCAAATGCATCCTCACTATTTACGTCAAATGCAGCCTCACTGTGCCCGTCAAATGCAGCCTCACTGTGCCCGTCAAATGCAGCCTCACTGTGTCTGTCAAATGCAGCCTCACTGTGCACTTCAATTGCAGCCTTATTGTGCCCATCAAATTCAGCCTCACTTTGCCCATCAAATGCAGCCTCACTGTGCAAGTCAATTGTAGCTTCACTGTGCCCGTGAACTGCAGCCGCACTGTGCCCGTCAATTGCAGCCTCACTATGCGCATAAATTGCAGCCTCACTGTGCCCATAAATAGCAGCCTCACTGTGCCCATCAAATGCAGCCTCACTGTGACCATCAAATGCAACCTCACTGTGCACATCAATTGCATCCTCACTGTGCCCACCAAATGCAGCCTTGCTGTGCCCATCAATTGCAGCCTCACTGTGCCTATCAAATGCAGCCTCACTATGTACGTCAAATGCAGCCTCACTGTGCACGTCAATTGCAGCCTCACTGTGCACGTCAATTGCAGCCTCACTGTGAAAGTCAATTACAGCCTCACTGTGCAAGTCAATTGCAGCCTCACTGTGCCCGTCAATTGCAGCCTCACTGTGCCCATCAATTGAAGCCTCACTGTGCCCATCAATTGAAGCCTCACTGTGCCTGTCAGTTACAGCCTCGCTGTGCCTGTCAATTGCAGCCTCATTGTGCCCATCAAATGCAGCCTCACTGTGCCCGTCAAATGCAGCCTCACTGTGCCTGTCAAATTCAGCCTCACTGTGCCCCTCAAATGCAGCCTCACTGTGCCCCTCAAATGCAGCCTCACTGTGGCCTCAAATGCAGCCTTGCTGTGTCCATCAAATGCAGCCTCACTGTGTCCATCAAATGCAGCCTCACTGTGTCCATCAAATGCAACCTCACTGTGCCCCTCAAATGCAGCCTCACTGTGCCCCTCAAATGCAGCCTCACTGTGGCCTCAAATGCAGCCTTGCTGTGTCCATCAAATGCAGCCTCACTGTGTCCATCAAATGCAGCCTCACTGTGTCCATCAAATGCAACCTCACTGTGCACATCAATTGCAGCCTCACTGTACGTCATCGGCACATGGCACATATGTGCCGTTTGCTTCAGGAGTGCATGGGTGGGAGTGACATCACCGCAGCTCTGGCAAATCACAGCACCGGAGCCGTGATACTCAGAAGAAACCCCTAGGTTACTCAGGTGAGTATTACATATGCTATGCATACTAGCTTATTATGCCTTTGTCTTGCAGATGTTAGTTTTTGTTTGTTTTTTCAAAGTGGGTTTACAACCACTTTAAGGTGGCCATAGAATAGATGATTCCTTTTATTATTTCATTCCTAGTATGGCCACCTTAAATGAGTGCAGAGAATGTACTGAGCTGTCCAGACCTAAATCCAATTAAGAATCTGTGACAAGAATTGAAAATTGCTGTTCACAGTTGCTCTCCATCCAATCTGACAGAGCTTGAGCTATTTTGCAAAGAAGAATGGGCAAAAATGTCACTCTCTAGATCAGCCATCACTAAATGAACACGGACCAAGTGACGCTCCTGTCCAGACCATCAGGCCACCAGTGTACAGCCCCACATCCCCACTCCTCCTCTCAGCAGTCATTGTTTGTTGGGACCGCAGGCACCCTGCAACCAATGGTAGAGCATTTGCGCCCGCTCCCTGTTGCTTACTATCTCGCAGCTCCCAGCTGGGCTGCAAGGTAAGCTGTGATATCACGTGCACGCCCCCTGTGGTTTGTTATCACCGATTGAGAGCCGGGAGCTGCAATGTATGATGTGATATGCCCACCCCGCCCCCTTCGGCAAGACTCCCGGCGCTGCTCTCACCCCCTGTAGCTTGTTACCTTCCAATCTCGGCCTGCCAGAAAGGTATGTGGGGTGTTTACAGGGGCACAATAATGGACACATTTTCTCTTAAGGGGCACACTGGTGGGCACATTTTCTCTTAAGGGGCACTCTGATGGGAACAGTTATTGTAAGGTTCACTCTGATGGGCACAACAAAATGTGCCCATCAGAGTGCAGCTTAACATAAAACGTGTCCATCAGTGTGAACCTTACATTAAATATGCTAATCAGAGTGCCCCTTAACATAAAACGTGCCCATCAGTGTGTCCCTTAACATAAAATAAGGGGCATTCTGATGAGCATATTTTATGTTAAGGTGCACACTGATAGGCATGTTTAATGTTAACCACTTTTCCACTTGCTAACCACTTAACCACCAGACCACTTTTTGCGATTCGGCAATACGTTGTTTTGACTGACAATTGCGTGGTCGTGCAACGTGGCTCCCAAACAAAATTGATGTCCTTTTTTTCCCACAAATAGAGCTTTCTTTGGGTGGTATTTGATCACCCCTGCAGTTTTTATTTTTTTGCGCTATCAACAAAAAAAGAGCGACAATTTTGAAAAAAACGCATTATTTTTTTACTTTTTGCTATAATAAATATCCCCCAAAAATATATAAAAAAACATGTTTTTTCCTGAGTTTAGCCCGATATGCATTCTTCTACACATTTTTGGGACCATTGTTATTTATGCAGCAATCAGTGCTATACAAATGAACTGATTCCTGTGTAAATGACACTGGCAGTGAAGGGGTTAACCAGGGGGTGGCCGTGTAGGGGTTAAGTGTGTCCTAGGGGCGTGTTACTAACTGTGGGGGGCTGGGCTGTGTGTTGGTGAACACTGATCTCTGCTCCAATCACCGGAAGCAGAGATCAGTGTCACTTGTTGCTAGGCAGAACGGGGAGACTCGATCGCCGCGATCGTCTCATGGGGATCCCGACCGGCACGCGATGGCGGGGCGGCAAATTTAACTGGATGTACCTGTACGCCAGTTTGCCTGCCCATGCCATTCTGCCGACGTACATCATCGTGCGCCAGTCGGGAACTGGTTAAGGGGCACACTGATGTGCATATTTTATGTTAAGGGGCACTTTGATGGGCATATTTAATGTTAAGGGGCACAGTGATGGGCAAATTTTATGCTAAGGGGAACTCTGATGGGCATATTTTGTTGTGCCCATCAGCATGCCCCTTAACATAAAATATGCCCTCAGAGTGCCCCTTAACATTAAATATGACCATTAGAGTGACCCTTAACATAAAATGTGTCCATCAGCATGCCCCTTATTTTATGTTAAGGTTCACTCTGACGGGCACATTTTATGTTAAGGGACACTCTGATGGGCATATTTTGTGTTAAGAGGCAAGTTGATGGGCACATTTTATGTTAACCGCTTCTCGACCGCCTCACGCTGATATACGTCAGCAGAAGGGCACGTACGGGCAGATTAACGTACCTGTACACTATCCTTTAAGAGGTGGCTTGCGGTGCCCGCTGGGAGCTCCATGACCGCAATCGTCTCACGGTAAGGTAAACAAGCATCTCCTCCTTCTGCCTAGTGACACTGTCACTGATCAGCTCTCCCTGTAATCAGGAGCGCTCACAGCTCCTCCCCCCCACAGTTAGAATCACTCCATAGCACACACTTAACCCCTACAGTGCCACGTAGTGGTTAACCCCTTCACTGCCAGTGACATTTTTACAGTAATCAATGGCATTTTTTAGCATTGATCGCTGTATTAATGCCAACGGTCCCAAAAATGTGTCAAAATTGCCCTATGTGTCTGCCATAATGTAGCAGTCACGATAAAAATTTCCACCATTACTAGTAAAAAAAAAAAAAATTATCAATAAAAATGGCATAAAACTATCCCCTAGTTTGTAGATGCTATAACTTTGCGCAAACCAATCAATAAACGCTTATTGCGATTTTTTTACCAAAAATATGTAGAGGAATACATATCAGCCTAAACTGAGGAAAAACATGTTTTTTTAAATATCTTTTGGGGATATTTATTATAGTAAAAACTAAAAAATAATGCGTTTTTTTAAATTGTCGCATTTTTTTTGTTTATAGCGCAAAAAATAAAAACCACAGAAGTGATTAAATACCACCAAAAGAAAGCTCTATTTGTGGTAAACAAAAAGAACATCAATTTGGTTTGGGAGCCACGTCGCATGACTGTGCAATTGTCAGTTAAAACGACGCAGTGCCAAATCACAAAAAGTGTTCTTGTCAGGAAGGGGGTAAATCTTCTGGGGCTGAAGTGGTTAAGGGGCACTCTGACTAGCACAACAAAATGTGCCCATTAACATGCCCCTTAACATAAATGTACCCATCAGAGTGTCCCTTAACATAAAATAAGGGTCATGCTGATGGACACATTTTATGTTAAAGGGGCACATATGTTAGTGGGTGCACACTGATGGGCACATATTATGTATTATAAGGGGACACACTGATGGGGACACCTGATTTAAAGGTGGCACTCTGATGGGGACACCTGATGTAAAGCAGCACTGTAATGAGCACAGCTAATGTAAAGGAGCCTTTGATGGGTACACTTGATGTGATGGAGACACCTGATGTAAAGGGCCACTCTGATGACGGCACCTAATGTAAGGGGGCTCTCTGATGTGGACAAATGATGTAAGGGAGCACAGTGATAGGAGACACCAGATGTAAGGGGGCCTTCTGATGAAGAATCCTGATGTAAGAGGGCACTCTGATGGGAATACCTGATGTAAGGAGGCATTCAGATGGGCACACCCGATATAAGAGGATACTCTGACATGGCAACTGATTTATGGAGGTAGTCTGATAGGGGCACCCAATGTAATGAATTACTCTGGTAGGAGCACCTGATGTAAGGGGGGACACTATTGGGGACATTTACATTTACAGAGTATTAGCAGAGTGTGTGGAGGAAACAGTAAAAAAAAGTGACAGAGAGCACGGCTTGCGCCAAAAAAAGGAAAGTAGACAAGTACCTTGGCCGAAAAATTTTTTTAGTTACCGGACCTCCTTGAATTTTAATTCACTACCCTTGTTTTAGATGATCAAAGCTGATAGAGACATCCCCAAAAAGACTTGCAGCTGTAATTGCAGCGAAAGGTCGTTCTACAAAGTATTGACTCAGGGGTGCTGAATACAAAATGTACACCACACTTTGCACATATTTATTTGTAAAAAAGTTTTGAAAACCTTTTATCATTTTCCTTCCACTTCACAAATATGTGCCACTTTGTTTTGGTCTGTCACATAAAATCCCCAAAAATTTGATTTAGGTTCTTGGTTGTGTGCTACAGCTATCCACAAAAGAAAGAGTCAAAGCAGCCAGAAAGGAAACTGCAGACACATCATGGAGTGGCACCTTTAAAGTGAAACATAGCGGAAAGCCAGGTGACTAGCGATGAGACCTTCTTCACAAACACTGATTACAGTGCAAAAGACAAAGTTTTCCTAGCAAACAGGAAAAGCATCACTGCAGAAGGTAAAGGCCAGGGCTTCCTGAACTGCATTAAACCACAAGGCAAGCAGAGTATGTTCCAGAACTAGAAGGCAGCCTTCTGTCAGTGAAAAGTCTTGCAAACAACGGTCTCACAGTTAAGTTCCTCACAAAATGAAAGGTGTATGATCACCTATACAGGCTCATCACCAAAGACCAGTAAGCCAATATAGTCTCTAATGGCCTACGCTGCAAAATGTATTCACTTATTGCATAGGCAGCTGGAGCACAGAAGTCCAGAAGCTATACAGGACTTTATAAACAGACGCTTATCAGAAGATTTGACAATAATGCCTTGCAAAGTGCTCATGAAATGCAAGTTCTGTACTGAAGCAAAAGCCACACGTGCTCCCCTTCCACAGGCATCTAAAAAAAAAACACCCACCCCCTGCAGCTGATACACAGTGACGTATGCGATCCAATGAAAACCCCCACGTTGGGCGGGAACAGATATCTACTGACTTTCATTGATGATTATTCCAGGTACACAACTACTTATCTGATGAAACACAAGAATAAAACATCAGAGAAACTTCAAGAGTTCATTCCAATGTCTAGCAACAAATACCAATGCAAACCGATAATAATATGCACCAACAATGGGGAGAATACATAAGCAAAGAAGTGGCCATGTACCTGAAGAGACAAGGAATAGTACACCAGACAACCACACCATACACTTCTGACTAAAAACGGTACAGCAGAAAGGAAAAATCGCACTCTTAGCCCTTGTACACACAGTCGGAGATTCCGACAACCAAATCCGTCGGATTTTGTCCGTCGGATTTTGTTCCGACGGATCTTGTCCGAAACTGTTGCATACACACGGTCGGACAAAGTTGTCGGAAAATCCGATCGTTCAGAACGTGATGACGTAATTTCGTTATGATGGGATTACGTTCAGGCTAGTAGCCAATAGCTTTGATGTAGGAATTTGATCTGAGCATGCGTGGCACTTTGTCCGAACTGAATTCTCTACACATGATCAGAGTATGTCCGATCGAAGCATTTTGTCGGAAAATATTTGCGGCAAGTTGGAAAATTTGGTCCGACGGTTATTCCGACGGAAACAGTCCGATGCAGACCACACACAGTCGGAATATCCGACAAAACGCTCCAATCGGACAGATTCCGTTGGAATCTCCGATCGTGTGTACAAGGGCTTATAGAAATGGTCAGATGCGTGTTGTTGGATGCCAACCTACAAAAGTACTGGGGAGAAGCAGTCATGACTGCAACCTACCTACAGAACAGACTACCCTCAAGAGCCATTAAAAGTACTCTATTTAAAATGTGGCATGGATCAAAGTCTAGCATAGGGCACATCAGAGTGTTTGTATGTAAAGCATATGCCCTTATTCCAAGTGAAAAGCCATCCAAGCTGGAGAAGAGAGCCATAGAGGGCATTCTAATAGGCTACAGTGAGCAAACTAAGGGTTACAGAATCCTACACCCAAAGACTGACAAAGTGACAATAATGCTGCGTACACACGATCAGACTATCTGCCCGTGTGGGGGCTCCGGCGGACTTTTTTTTCCCAAAACTCCAGCGGACTTAGAAAGTAGTTTTGACTCAAAAATTGTCAATCCAGCCGTCTGTGTGCTAGTCCGCCGGACTTTTGAAATGAACGGACTTTCCCGCACAAGGAGAAAAGTCCGTTCATTTTGAACGCGGATCCAGGTAGACGGGACTAGCGAAGAAAGTCAATGTTGCCGCCTTCAGCGGTGAGATTGACACGTCGCTGGCCCCGTCACCTGGTATGGACTTAAAGGGGAAGCCCTACGCCAAAAAAACGGTGTGGGGGTCCTCCCCAGGTACATATAAGACCCTTATCCGAGCACGCAGCCCGGCCGGCCAGGAAAGGGGGTGGGGACGAGCGAGCGCCCCCCCCCCCCCCGACCCGTACCAGGCCACGTGTCCTCAACATGGGGGGTGCTTTGGGGAAGGGGGGCCCTGCAGCCCCCCACCCCAAAGTACCTTGTCCCCATGTTAATGAGGACAATGGCCTCTTCCCGACAACCCTGGCCATTGGTTGTCGGGGTCTGCAGGTGGGGGGGCTTATCAGAATCCGGGAGCCCCCTTTAATAAGGGGGCCCCTAGATACTGGCCCCCCACCCTATGTGAATGAGTATGGGGTACAATGTACCCCTACCCATTCACCTGGTGAAAAAAAATGTACATAAAACACAACACAAGGTTTTAAAATAATTTATTGCACAGCTCCGGGGGTCTTCTTCCGTCTTCGGGGGTCTTCTCGCCGGACTCTTCCGCTATCTTCTGCTCTTTTGCTAGCTCTTTTACTAGCGGAGGAGCCCAGCTTTCTTCCTCATTGCCGTCCGGGGGTCTTCTTCCGACTTCGGGTGTCTTGTCCCCCTCTTCGGGGGTCTTGTCCCCCTCTTCGGTTCTTCTTGCCGGGCCTCCGCTTTCTTCCTATAGCTCTTTTACTAGCGATGGCCCGGTCTTCTGTTGCCGCCGCCTCTTCTTCTGACTTCGGGGGTCTTCTCCCCCTCTTAGGTTCTTCTTGCCGGGCCTCCGCTCCTTCTTCCAGCTCTTTTACTAGCGGTAGCCCAGTCTTCTGTCGCAGCCACCGCCTTCTCTTCTCTTCTCTTCTTCTTTTCTTCTTCTTCTTCTTCCTTGAGATGTTGACTCAACGCTCTGTCTGGCCGCAATGACAGGGACGCGGTGTGCAGTGACTTATATAGGGACAATGGGCGGGGTCACCGGGTGATGTCCCCGCCCTTTATGCATCCTCTGGGACTGTGACATCATAAGGGGCGGGGACATCACCCGGTGACCCCGCCCATTGGGAGGGAAAAGTCCACCGGAGCCCACACACGGGTGGATTGTCCGGCGGATTGTCTGATCGTGTGTGTAGGCGGCATCAGAAGTGGGTAAGATTGAGACAATATAATTGAAACTACACAAGAAAAGAGCCCAATGCTACCTTTTGAGAGAGAGGCGTTTAGCCTCAAACAAGAATGTGAGATTTTTATGGTCAGTAGATGTCTCCATTCTTCAGGGCTAAAATGACCGCCATCAGCATCAACCTCAAGGATAAAAGGTAAGGTAGGATCAGGATGTGCCAACACAGGAGCAGAAACAAAGGAAGCCTTGAAACTCTCAAAGGCCTTAATGGACTCCGGATACCAACTCTGTGGGTTACCGTCCTTTCTGGTCATATCAGTCAGGGGCTTGACCAGAGACGAGAAGGTACGAATAAACTTCCGATAATAGTTGGCAAAGCCAAGAAACCGCTACAGAGGACGTAAGTAAACCCACAGGTTGGGGCCACTGTAGCACTGCTGAAAGTTTCTCTGGGTCCATCGAAAAACCAGCAGACATAAGCCAGGAATTTAACCTGTTCACAATGGAATTTGCACTTCTCCAATTTACAATACAGATTGTTCGCTTCTGAAGAACACGACAGACCTCTGTGTGGTGGCTCTCCAGGGACTTGGAAAATATGAGGATATCGCTGAGAGAACCACCACACATAACTGCAACAAATCTCGGAGGACATCGTTAATAAATTCCTGGAAAACTGCCGTGGCATTACAAAGGCCAAAAGGCATTATAAGATACATCGTAATGGCCTGTTCTGGTATTAAATGCAGTTTTCCACTCATCACTCTCCTTAAGCCTCACAAGATTGTATGTCCCTCTCAAATCAAGCTTTGTGAAAATTGCCACTCCCTTGAGGCAGTCAAATAATTCCGTAATCACCGGAATCGGATAGGCATTCTTAATCGTGAAACGATTGAGACCCCTATAATCAATACAAGGTCTCAGTTCCCCATTCTTCTTCTTCACTAAGAAGAAACCAGCACCAGTAGGAGACAAGGATTTGCAGTTGAAACCTCGAAAAAGTGTCTGCAACATACTACTCCATGGCCTTATCCTCCAAGACCGACAAAGGGTAAACCCAGCCATGAGGGGGTATGGCACCAGGTTGAAGGTCAATTGTGCAATCATGCGACCAGTGTGGAGGCAAACTACTAGCTTGACCTTTGTCAAAGACATCGCTAAAATCGCGGTACTCTTCCAGCAGGGAGGAGACAGAAGACGTGCACAGGACCTTGGCTACCTTCTGGAAGCATGTTTTACTGCATTGTGGTGACCAGGAGAGAACCTCAGCACAGAGCCAATCAAAAGAGGGGTTGTGCCTCTGTAACCAAGGATAGCCAATAATCAGCAGAAACTTAGGTGAGGAAATAACTTGGAATTGGTGAAGAGCCCCTATGTCCATGGACAACAGAACAGTCTCATGAGTCACATGGGCAGGCTGTAGAGGTCTCCCGTCAAGAGCCTCAATGGCACGTGGAGTACAAAGGCTGCATCAATGCAGCCCCAAAGTCGATTTGAGCCTGTATCTCGCCGGACCACTCAGCCCAAGAAAAGGTAACCAAAACCAGGAGCTTATCCTTCTGGATAACTGGGGACAAAACAACGCCACCTAAGGTCTGTACATGACAGGACCTCAAGGTTCTGGCATTCCCTGGACGGGTAGGATAAGACTTCAAAAAGTGACCTGCCTGGCCACAATAAAAGGCACAATCTCTCCCTCCTCCTGATTGGACATGGCTGATCACGTGGTAAAGAGCTTCCTTCAGAGGCTCTTTAGTAAGATCGGTGTAGAGGTGTGTCAGATTGACACACCGCACCACCGATCGCTGTGATACGTATCCCTACAGGTGTGCAGCGGTTTTTATCCTGCTGGACGTCATATAACGCCCAGCCAGGATAACTGAACCAAAGGGCGGGCAGTGGTTCAGTTATCCTGACTGGGCGTCATATGATGTCCAGCAGGATAACAGCTGATGCGCACCTGTGGGGGAGCCTATCGCAGCGTTCTGTGGTGCGGTGTGTCAATCTGAAGGAGGCTTTTTACCATGTTATCAGCCATGTCCAATCACAATGTAAACAGGAAGAGCCGTTGATCTGACAGACACGAGTAGAGGAGAGGCGATCGGTTGTTCACCTAAAAGGGGGGGTCTGCGCTGATTGTTTATCAGCACAGCCCGCCCCCTTGGATGCCTGCCCAGGACCACCAGGTATGCCACCCTAGACCACCAGGATATGCCAATCAGTGCCCAAGCAGCTGCCAATCAGTGGCAATTAAAAATGCCTGCCAGTGCCACCAGTGAAGCCTACCTGTGCAGTCTATCAGTGCCAGCCATCAGTGCCACCATTCAGTACCCATCAGAGCTGCCTATCAGTGCCCAGCAGTGCCATCTATCAGTGCCACCCATAAGTACTGAAATACAGTACTTAGAACTCCGTCTGACTGCTTAGATGTTGAATTTTAAAAGCAGCGAATTCCTGTCAGATTAGCAAACCTGTGAGATGAGCAGGGCTGACGCTGCTTTTAAAGCTAAGTTGTAGTTAAGTAGTCAGACGGAGTTGTAAGTCCTGTATTTCACTATATAAACTGACTTTACTGTTATAAATACGTGTAAAATGCAAAACTCCGGTGGGTGTAACAACATGTCCGCTTTCCCCCTTCTTAGTGTATCCTTACTGTGGACGAGTGTGGGGTGTAGCAAGATGGCAGCGAAGGGACGTCACTTCTGTAGCAAACTGCAATGGGTTGCCGAATATGTCGTTACACCGGCCAGAGGGGTGCTGATGTCAGCGCGCAGCTCGCCACCGCCGCCGGGTGTACCAAGATAGCCGCCGCTCCGGAGTTAGGCCGAAGCCGCTGCCTTTCCTAAAGCCAAGGCAGCAGAGTGCTCCGCAGATTGCGTGGTGTGCCGATCCGAACAGGTTGACCCGTTCGGATGATGAATCGGTGACAATCCGTTGATTTTGTAGGGATAGAATCAGTGATTACTCTGTATCTGAAATCAGAGCACAGATTGCTGTGCTCAAAGCAAGAGGGGTGATTGCTAAAGCTAAGAGTGGTATTATTATTTATTGCAAAGATAGTGGTTATTTTGTGTATACGAGCATAAAAATCTGTGTGAACAGTGCTGTGTAAAGGATAGGACGGGTGATTACTAAAATTACAGTTTTTTGGTGTATGTGCATTTATAGAAGAAAAGCATTGAGAGAGTGGAGCATAAAAGGTTTCTCCACCTGAAATGATTATTTGAGGCAGAGAAAAAGGATCCAAAGATATGACAGAGTCAAACAGATGCCAAAACACACAGCAGCCAACGTGCAATAACAGGGTCTATTAATCAGGCTTAACCACCTGAAGACCAGGCATATTCTGACACTTTATGTTTAAAAGGAAAAAACAGTATTTTTATTTTTTTTTACTAGAAATTTAGAGCCCCCAAACATTATATATATATATATATATATATATATATATATATGTATATATATATATATATAATATATATATAAATATATAGAGATATATATTTTACATAGAGGCCCTAAAGAATAAAATGGTGGTTGTTGCAATTTTTTGTCACACGGTATTTGCACAGCAGTCTTTCAAATGCATTTTTTTTTGGCAGCAATACAATTTAATGAATTTCAATGTAAAAAAACACAATTTATAACCCAGTTTTTTGGTACAGTTTAAAAAATGATGTTATGCTGAGTAAATACCTAACACGTCACACTTTAAAATAGCGTACGCTTGTGGAATGGTGCCAAACTATGATACTTAAAAATCTCCTTGGCAACACTTTAACCACTTAAGCCCCGGACCAATTTTCAGCCTAAGGACCAGAGGTCTTTTACAATTTCGCACTGCACTGCTTTAACTGGTAATTGCGCGGTCATGCAATGTTGTACCTAAACAAAATTTGCGTCCTTTTCTTCCCACAAATAGAGCTTTTTTTTTATGGTATTTGATTGCCTCTGCGATTTTTATTTTTTGCGATATAAATGGAAAAAGACCGAAAATTTTGAGAAAAAAAGGTATTTTCTACTTTTTGTTATAAGAAGAATCGAATGAACTTAATTTTAGTCATATATTTAGGGCAAAATTTATTCAGCCACATGTCTTTAGTAAAAAAAATGTCAATAAGTGTATATTTATTGGTTTGCGCAAAAGTTATAGCGTCTACAAACTAGAGTACATTTTCTAGAATTTACACAGCTTTTAATTTATGACTGCCTATCTAATTTCTTGAGATGCTAAAATGGCAGGGCAGTACAACCCCCCCCCCCCCCAATGACCCCATTTTGGAAAGTAGACACCCCAAGGAAATTGCTGAGGGGCATGTTGAGCCCATTGAATATTTTTTTTGTCCGAAGTGATTGAATAATGACACAAAAAATTAAATTAAAAAGTTTACAAAAAGTTGTCACTAAATGATATATTGCTCACACATGCCATAGTTATATGTGGAATTGCACCCCAAAATATATTCTGCTGCTTCTTCTGAGTACGGGGATACCACATATGTGGGACTTTTTGGGAGTCTAACCGCGTACGGCACCCCGAAATCCAATCACTGCCTTCAGGATTTCTAAGGGTGCAAATTTTTGATTTCACTCCTCACTACCTATCACAGTTTCGAAGGCCATAAAATGCCAAAATAACACAAACCCCCCCCAAATGACCCAATTTTGGAAAGTAGACACCCCAAGGAAATTGCTGAGGGGCATGTTAAGCCCATTGAATATTTTTATTTTTTTGTCCCAAGTGATTGAATAATGACACAAAAAAAAAAAGTTTACAAAAAGTTGTCACTAAATGATATATTGCTCACACATGCCATAGTTATATGTGGAATTGCACCCCAAAATATATTCTGCTGCTTCTCCTGAGTACGAGGATACCACATATGTGGGACTTTTTGGGAGTCTAGCCGCGTACAGCACCCCAAAAACCAATCACTGCCTTCAGGGTTTCTAAGGGTGCAAATTTTTGATTTCACTCCTCACTACCTATCACAGTTTCGAAGGCCATAAAATGCCAAAATAGCACAAAACCCCCCCAAATGACCCCATTTTGGAAAGTAGACACCCCAAGCTATTTACTGAGAGGCATGTTGAGTCCATGAAATATTTTATATTTTGCCACAAGTTGCAGGAATATTACAATTTTTTTTTTTTTTGCACAAAGTTGTCACTAAATTATATATTGCTCACACATGCTATGGACATAAGTCAAATTACACCCCAAAATAAATTCTGCTGCTTCTCCCGAGTACGGGGATACCACATGTGGGGGACTTTTTGGGAGCCTAGCCACGTACGGGACCCCGAAAACCAAGCACTGCCTTCCGGATTTAAATATAAAACGCCACCAAAAAAACCTGTTAGCGATCGCAGGGATCAGGCCTGACTCTGCGATCGCTGCAGGTATGTGTTTAGTGTTTTGTAAGTGACAGTGATCGATCGATACTGCACTTGGGTGGGCTGGGTGGAGGGGCAAAATGCAGGTGCTAGCAGGTATCTGGGCTGATCCTGCTAACAATGCGTTTTTTTGGAACCCTAAAGTGCTGGGGACGCTAGTATAGATCTGATCAGATCAGATATTGATCTGTTCAGATTCTATACCACTACGGGAGGTTTATGCTTTGCGCGTGGGTGTTAGCGGTACTGGCACTAACCTAGCGCTGCCTGGGGCGACGCAGACCCTGACCCTAAAACCTAATTGATATCACCCGCCGGGTTATCAGGGGGTTAAACCTTTATTGGGTAATAAATGGTGGGTGCCCTGATGCTATAAAAAGCAAACTAACTAACCAGAGTCACCCGTAACACTTATACGGTGATCACTGGTGAAAGCGTTAACTAGGGGCAATCAGGGGGTTCAAATTTTTATTAGGTAGTATATGGGGGTCCCTGGCGCTATATAAAAACCTGACGGGGAACCTAAATAACTAACTGGCTAACTAGCGCCACCAGTGACACTTATACTGTGATCGCTGCTGAAAGGGTTAACTAGGGGCAATTTAGGGGGTAAAAACCATTATTGGGTAGTATATGGGGGTGCCTAGCACTATAAAAACCTAGCGGTGAACCTAAAAAAATAACTAGCTACTTAGCGGCACCAGTGACACTAATGCAGCGATCAGAAAAACGATTGCTTAGTGACACTGGCAAAAGGGGGTGAAAGGGTTAACTCTAGGGGCAATCAGGGGGTTAAATCTTTATTGGGGGGTGGTAGGGGGCTACCCTGGACCTAACACTAACTGCCCTGACACTTTTTACTGTCACAACTGACACTGAATGCAGTGATCAGTAAATAAATGATCACTGCAATCAGTGACACTGTGACTGGGAGGGGGAGGGGGGCGGGGGGGATCGGGGGACGATCGGGGGGGTTTGTGTGCCTATGTGTGCCTACATGTTAGTGTAGTGTTTGGTGCACTTACTTTCAGTGTTCTCTTCGTAGTCCGGTCAAAAAGACCGCCCCGAGGAGAATGACATCACTTCCTCCCTGCCTGTGTTTACTATACACAGCGGGAGGAAGCTTCTCATTCGCCAGGAGCGATCGAGAGGTTGTGGCCAGAAACCAATGGCCATCCCCTCATCCCGGATCGCTCCTGAAGCAAAACGGACCGCCGCATCCAGGGTGAGGGGGTCCGATCGGACCCCCCACCCGCTGGAAGGCTAGCATGTACATGTACGTGCTTGTGCCTGTACATGCCATTCTGATGACGTACATTGGCATGCGGCGGTCCTTAAGTGGTTAAACTATGTTACAGGTTACCAGTTTAGAGTTACAAAGGAGTTCTAGCACTAAAATGACTGCTCTCGCTATAATGTTCACACCAATACCTCACATGTGTGGTGCCGAATACCATTTACGTATGCGTGCACGACCTAAGTATGCGTTCTCCTTTGCATGCTAGCACTGGAGACAGGGGCACTTTAAAAAATATATATTTATTTATTTATTTTGTTTTAAATATATATTTTTTACACTGTCTCTTTAATTTTTTATCACTTTTTTTCCTATATAAAAATAAATTTAAACATCCCTTGTGATCGAAATAAAGCATGACAGGTGCTCTACACTGGCCACCAATGTAAAGAGGCACATCCGATGGAAGTTGGCACTTCTACTATGATCACCATTTATGGGTGGGCTTTTCTCTACTGACCACCAATAAGAGAAGGCATCTTTCCAACAAATTGTATTTTATTTTTTCAAGTTGTGTAGTATTAAAGCGGAGTTCCGCCAAATAAAAAAAAAAAATGTCAGCAGCTACAAAAAGTGTAGCTGCTGAGTTTTAATAATCAGACACTCACCTGTTCCACGGTCCAGGAATGCGGGCATAAGAAGCCCGCTCCTCTCTCCCTCCTCTCCATGGCGCCGGCATTCTTATTGTGGGCGTCCAGCTGTGGCTTCACAGGCGGTCACGCACTGCACATCTGTGCGCTGTGAATGGCCAGGCAATCTTCTGGGACCTGTGACGTGTCCTAGAAGATTGCAGGGAGGGAGGGGGGAGAGGTGAACATCCTCCTGGTGCCGTGGAGCCCCGGAAGGAAGTGGGAGCTGTATGCCAAAAAAATGACATGCCACACGTGGCATATCAGGGGGTCACCTTTACTTGAAGCAGAAGTTCCATTTTTGGGTGGAACTCCGCTTTAAACCCTATGCATTTTTTAGCTTAATGCATTGAGCACAAAAAATAAACATTTCTCAGTAAACTATTTGTTAAAATTCTCACCCCAGAACTTGTACTTTACAACTTTCAATGCTACCTGGTGTCAGAAACCATGAAATCAGACCAAGACAGAAGTACAGTTAAATCACACTGGTTTAATGATAAAGGTAAAAAGAACAAAACATAGGTCAAAACATAGCCAAAGTTCAGGATCCCGGAACGGATAGTCAGCCAAGCCAGAAGTCAGGGATAAATGTAGTGGAACAGCAAGCAGGACCTGGAGCCAGAAGGGATGCCAGCCAAGCAAGTCTTCAAACAGGAAAGCAGACAATAGTCTCTGTGATGTTGACCAAGGCGAAGGCAGAGATCCTCTGGGCTGGATGGCTTAAGTAGGCAGGACTGACAAGCAGCAAAAGCTGAGTAACCGTGGAGAGATAGGAGCTAGCAATTAACCAACAGCGGCCAGCTCAGCTCAGCCCTGACACCTGGCTCCTGCCCCCTCAGTGTTGCTTCTGTGAACTAAGAGCATTAATAGACAACAGTGCAGTCTCCAAGCCAGTCTGTTAGCTTGGAAAAGGGAGGAGGAGGAGATAGAGCAGTGGGGTGCCTTGCCATCATAGGCTATGGGGCTATGTGTTTCTATTGATGCACACAGTGTAAAGAAAGAGAACTCTAGTGTATGCATGCAAGGGTGACTTAGTAGGAGAAAGGAGTCTCCCTAAAACTAGAAACTTGGGGCAGCTATCATGGCAACATCTTTCAAAACTGAGTTTTTAATAACACTTTACTTGTAATTGGCACATAGAGCAAGAGTGTGTTGGAAAGAAAAATCTGCTGCTAATTCTTTTTCTATCCTATTCTATGTAATCTTCAGTCCAGCGATGTGATGTTCAGATGTCCGGCTTCCTGGTGTAGATTGCTGGCCACTTTCATTGGCCGGACCGAGATGACATCACCACATGCATTCCTGGGCGTTCAGTCAGCTTTGGCATTGCCGAATTTGTACAATTAGCTGTGCATGCCCAGCTCACTGTACAGGGGCAGGCAGGTAAGCAACTTTAATGCTGAAGAGGCAAACATGTCTCTTTGGTATTAAAAATCCTGCTTGCTCATCCATTTTTATTCTTTTCCATAAAGTTCCACGTTACCACATTTTACAACTTACTAATTATGCTAATAAACTGCCACCAGTAGATATAATTTTTTTTTTGTATGGGTAATCCTCAGCATCCATATGATGGTTAATAGTGACTGTTTTATGTCTTATAGTGACTCTGCTGTCAAAATATAAAAAATAAACTCTTATTCATTAAAACTATTTTTGTAGGGTTTCCCTAAGACTTAAAATTATTTTAAGGTTTCCCCTGCAGTAAACAGGTTGGGAAATGTGGGTTAGACCTTCTGTCAAGCTTTCATCGCTGTGCGACTTCCCATTATGGAGATTCGCCCCTCTATTTGTCCCGATGAACATTGTCACTTATAGAGGTTGTAAAGTCTCATGGTTTTCCACCTTAATGTATTATATGCATTAAGGTGAAAAACCTTCTGTGCTTCAGCTACCCCCCAGAGCCCCCCCCCCTTTTCCTTACCTGAACCCGATCATTCCAGCAACAAGCACGAGCCCAGTGGCTGCAGCCACTGTCTTGGGTCCTCATTGGCTAGATTGACAGCAGCAGCAGCCATTGGCTCCCGCTGCTGTCAGTCAAATCAAGAGACACGGAAGTGGAGTCCTGCTGTCTGTGTCAATGGACAGAGCAGTGGGACTCGTGAAAAAACTTCTCTCCGTGGGGGCACCCGATGAAGAGGAGAAGCCAGGAGCACCGCCGGGGTAACCCAGAAGATGAAGATTGGGGCTGCTCTGTGCAAAACTCTTGCACTGAGCAGGTAAGTATGACATGTTTGTTATTTTTTAAAAATGGGGTTAGGGCATGCCATTTGTTTGACAAGTCCTTGCCTTTTAGTCTATAAAATGGTGATTGATTAAAAAAAAAAAAAAAACACATTCGGCTACCATCGACTTTAATGATTCAGCACTCAAACTTTAGTAATATTCACTGTACCTGCCTCTTTTAATGGAGATACTTGTTGTGTTTCTCTGAGACAGGAAGTTAGGGAAAATGTCCCCAATGGAACACAGACAGCAAAAAAAACAATATGTTTACATAGTATATACAATTTTTTTTTATTTTTTTAAATATCATCAGTAAAATCATTGGCATTTCCAGTGAGCAGCCTTTTTTATATAGTGGGTACATTGCAATGGATTGCTGCACAGGGGGCTTTCCTCCGATATGATTCAGCATCCTTGTAAAGTAAGAAAGTTTAAAACAAGTACAAATATTTATTTAAAAAAAACTGATCATTCTTTAAAAAATAAAAACAATGAAAAAACTTTCCAAAAAACTCCTGGTCCCAGCAAATATGTTGGCTGCTTTGGACGACATTTGCACTCACAGCAAACCTTCACAAAAGCATATCCAGAATTTTTGTGATCAAAAACTGTATAGCCCCATAATTCTAATTCCTGTCTGTGTAAATCTGATTAAATTTTATCATAATGCTACAATAACAGTTTGTGCAAACAGATTATTTTTTATCCTTGCGTCACAATGAACTTTGGCTGCGTTACTATCCTGCTATGTTACATACACATCACACATATTTGATGTCTCTATAACCAGAACGCTTTGTCAATCACATTTTAGGTTACATATCTGGGGCTATAGAGGTTCCAGAAAAGCTGCATTGGTAGTTTTTTTTATTTTATTGGTTTAACTAGATAGACTATGTATGTAGCTGCAATGGTAAATATTACAACAAAACATTTAACCCAGTTTTTTTCCTTTCTTCTGAAACAAAACCTGGCATACAAAAATATATGTATTCAATTCTGCAACCAAATTAAAACCCTGCTTGCTATGGAAATGTAATACATACAACCAGCTTCAAAAGTGAAGAGTTACAAGACATGCAAAAAAACAACAAAAAAAGTCTGGGATTTTAGAGGACAGAGTGGAATGAGCTGGTTAAACTAGCTGTCACATTGATAGCATGTCCATGTGCAGTATTTCATTTCAGCCAGCAGAGGGCACAGGCATACCTATATTTTAAAATAGGTAACAGAAGCTGAAAGCTGAAACACTGACAGTGAAAGCAGCATGCTGGCAATATTATTATTATTATACAGGATTTATATAGCGCTAACAGTTTGCGCAGCGCTTAACAAAGCTAGGGCAAACAATACAGTTACAATACAGGAGGAATCAGAAGGCCCTGCTTGTTAGAGCTTACAATCAAAAATAGTAAACAAAAGGTAAATGGGAACAGCAGTAGGTTTGTTGGTTAGTTTCAGAGTTAAGATTTGTTGTTAAGGGTTAGGCTGAGGTTTGAAATGACATTTCCAGTTTGGCATTTATCATCCAATAGATGTAACTCTAAATAAGTGAAGAAGGTGACTTCTCTTTTAAAGTGGTTTAAAATCAAATAGGACACCCACTTACCTATTCCCTGCATTAAAAGCCAAAAATGGTAACAATTGCTTTCTTTGTAGAAAATGTTGCTTTGGTTCCACAGCACCCTATCACACATGCCTCGGCAAAGGCAGAATGCAAAAGACAGCAAACAAAAGTAAATAGCACACCTACATTTTAAAAACATGATGTTCAGCCAGGAGGAACCAACACTGGCACTGCAAACATGATGAAGTATAACAGCCACAGGAAGCCAAGCAGGACATGTAGCAGGTAAGGACACTGTAAACACCACATACTGCTCTTGGAGCTGCCAGGCAAAACAGCAGTGTCCTACACCACATGGGAGAAATAGTAGCTGTCAAGATCCAACAATGATGTAGGGAGTGGACAGGCAGAAAGCAATTATCTACTGCGGCCAGTAATGTTGGCAATGGGAAAAGCTGCTACGCATTTTAGGGTCTCTGTCCCCTTTATTGCAGCAGCTGCCTGTCATGTTGCCTGACTGAAAAACTAAATGGAGCTATCCATTTAGGGATTAGACTCATTCACTTGTGTTTGTAAATTTCAGCTTAAGCTACTGAACTCTGTGAGCAGTCCTTTTTTTTCAACAGGTATCAAGAAACAAAGGAAACCATGTGACAAGAATACAACTTTAATATCAGATTGGCAGCAAGAAATTGTGGAAAAAATTATATCACCTAAAGGTAATTTTAGTAGCCAATGGCATCACTGCTGTGTCTCAGCAAATCAGGGAGGGAGAATCTCGGTTGGCTGAGACACTCGTGGACATTGCTGAACAGAGAGGGATCTCAGGTAAGTGTTGGGGGGGCTGATGCACACAGAAGGCTTTTTATCTTAATGCATAGAATGCATTAAGATAAAAAAACTTCTGCCTTTACAATCCCTTTAAATATACTGTATACAAAACCATTCAACAATCCTTTTAATATATGTGCCTGCCTGCCTACCTGTGCCTGTCCTTTGAACACAATGGATCACATATTGGGGTACAGGGACAATAAAATTCATCATGCGATCACACTTGTAAACAAAGGTTGCATGATACAGCCTTTGAGTCATTTCCTCTCACAGCAATTAGCTGCAAGGTAACAGAGTATCAGAGACAATGGCTGGCTGAATTGATGACACTATGCCAGTGCAGCAGCCGGCGTCTCTGATCAAAAGCCACAGCAGTACAAAATCTCCATAGTGACACTGCACTGATCTGGTGACTGTGATCCTTTTTAACACAGTCATCAGAGCAGTGCAGTGTCTTTATGGTGACATTGTACAGCTGTGGCTAGCGATCCTGTTCCTGATTGCTGCACACCAGTCCCAGTGTCACTAGATTGGTGTAAGCCAGCAGCAGTGTTCCTGATTGCCACCACACCAGTCCCAGTGTCGCCAGACCAGTCAATCTTAGACCAGTGTAAATCATAGAGTTTCTGATTGCTTCTACAACAGTGACAATGTCACCAGACCAGTGCAGCCAGCAACAGTGTTCCTGATCACTAGCCACACCAGTGCCAGTGCAGCCATCTACAGTGTGCCTGATCACCACCACATCAATACATTGTTGCCAGTGTAGCCAGTGCAACTGTCAACAGTGTCCCCGATCGTCGGCACACCAGTGCTGTGTTGCCTCCACATGCCACATGCATTAACTCTGAGGCCGCGTACACACGGGTGGACTGTTCGCCCAACTTTGTTCGTCAAACAGTACGACAAACAGTCCGCTCAAAATTTGCATGAACGGACTTGACCACACACGATGAACGAACAGTCCGCTGAAAGCGTGCGCGATGACGTGAACGGCACGTACGACGGGACTAGAAAAACGACGTCCTATACACTGCAATGCAACCTTCGCCGTGTAAATTCTTTCTGAGCATGCGCGAGACTTAGTTTGTCGAACAAGCCTACACACGAGCGGACTGTCCGCTCAAACCAAGTTTCAGCGGACTGTCTTACGGGAATTCCGAAAAACTTTGTTCGTCAGACTGTCGGCTGAAACTGTCCGCTGAAGCCCACACACGAGCGGACTGTCCGCTGAAACACTGTTCAGCGGACAAAGTTGGGCGAACAGTTCGCCTGTGTGTACGCGGCCTGACCTGTTTTTGGCCATGTTTCTGCATGCTGCATGGACTGATCCTTTGCCGGTTTGTTGACTATGTCTCTGCCTGATGCCTGAACTGATCCATCTTCACATCCCACTGACTGCATTCCCATGAGACACCTGTCCCAGCCATCTTCTGGAACCAGCCTATTGTACCTCCTGGCCAGTGAGCATGGCTGCCTGGGGCAGCTTAGTACCAGTACTCTAGGCTTGTTTGGCTTATAGAAACAGGGACTGCAGGTGATGCTGCACTAAGCTATATTCCCTGATCATTGTTACAAAGGCAACCATTATGCCGCGTACACGCGATCGGATTTTCAGACAACAAAACTGTGGATTTTTGTTCGAAGGATGTTGGCTCAAACTTGTCTTGCATACACAGGGTCACACAAATGTTGGCCAAAAATTCCAAACGTGAGAACATGGTAATGTACAACACATATGATGAGCCGAGAAAAGGGAAGTTCAATAGCCAGTACGGCTCCTTCTGCTTGATTCAGAGCATGCGTGAACTTTTGTGCGAGGGACTTGTGTACACATGATCGGACTTTCTAACAACAAGTTTTGTTAGCAGAAAATTTGAGAACCTGCTATCGAACATTTGTTGGTGGAAATTCCGACAGCAAATGTTCAATGGAGCATACACACGGTCAGACTTTCCGACAACAAGCTCACATCGAACATTTCCCGTTGGAAAATCAGACCATGTGTACGCGGCATTACAGTACACTGATTTTATACACTTGGTTGATTTTTGTGATACACAAGATAAAATGTTCTGGTACATCAATTCCAACACTAAAAAATGTCTCACACTTGTGGTATCCCTGTACTAAGGAAGAGTAGCAGAATGGGTTTTGGGTTGTAATTCTAAGTATGCCTATGCTGTATGTGAAAATTCTTTTAGTAAATTGACAACTTTGTGTAAAAAAATAATACATTTTAATTTTCTTTACGCATTTTCCAAAATCTTGTGGCAAAAAAATAATTCTTCAAAAGACTCACCATGACTCTTAAAAATACCTTAGGCTGTTTATTCTTCAAATTCTGTCATTTTGTGGGTGTTTCTACTGTCCTGGTACACCAGGGCCTCCAGAAAAGGAATAGCAGAAATGTGTTTTGGGGAGTAACTCTAAGTATGCCTATACTGTGTGTTAAGAATATGTTATTAATTGACAACTTTGTGTAAAAAAAATACATA
Source organism: Lithobates pipiens (assembly GCF_037356315.1). NCBI lineage: Eukaryota > Metazoa > Chordata > Amphibia > Anura > Ranidae > Lithobates > Lithobates pipiens. Next base: position 321,897,542 of record NW_027507718.1, read on the forward strand.
TATATAATTTTCCTTCTTCATTTTCCAAAAATGTGTGGCAATAAATTAAATCTTCAAAATGCCTCTTAAAAAAATATACGTTGGGGTGTTTGTTTTCTGAAATATGGTCATTTTGTGGGTATTTTTACTGTCCTTGTGCTCCAGGGCCTCCAAAATGTGATAGTCGAAAATGTAATGCGTAATTTATGCCTCTTGTAAACCTGAAGGTGCTGTTTGGATTTTGGGCCCCTCTATGCAGCTAGACTCCTAAAAAGTCTCACACATGTGATTTCCCCAAAATCAAGAGGAGTAGCAGAAAATGTTTTGGGATGTAAGTCTAAGTATGCCTATGCTGTTTGGTATAAATATATTTGTAATTTATAACTTAGTGTAAAAAAATACATTTTCATTTTCTTTTTGCATTTTCCAAAAGCTTGTGGCAGAAAAAAATAATATTTCAAAAGACTCACTGCCTTTTAAAAATATCTTAGTGTTTTTATTCACCACAATGTGTTCAATTTGTGGGTGTTTCTACTGTCCTGGAACTCCGGGGCCTCCCATCATAGGTATAGGTAGTCAGGAAATAAGATGCCTAATTCATGCCCCTTGAAAGCTTAAAGGTGCTCCTTGGATTTTGGGTCCCAACATGTGGCTTAGATGCAAAAGAGGCATATTTGTGGTATCACCATACTCAGAAGGAATACCCAGATGTGTTTATGGGTGTAATGGGTGTTTATGGGTGTAATTCTAAGTATGCACATGCTGTGTGTGAGAAATATATTATTAATTGACAGCTGTGTGTAAAAAAAAAATAAGTAAATAAAAACATTTTCATTTATTTTCCAAAAACTTAAAAAATTATGATCTTCAAAAAACTCATCATGCCTCTCACAAAATACCTGGAACTGCCTACTTTTCAAAAATGGATAATTTTGGTGGTGCTTGTACAACCCTGGCATTTTAGGTCCTCAAGAAATTAGATCAGTCAGTACATTAGGTTTGGCAAATTTTCGTATGCAGTATATATACCATGGTTTACTAGAAAGGAAACAACAATTGCTGGTGCAAACACAGTGTATTCATGAAAACCCCAAAAGAACACATGTAAAAACAAGCAGTAGCTTTAGTCCTTTAATGTATCAACTGTAATAAGTCCATAGGTCCATGACAATAAGCTAGTGGCAGCAGCTGTGGAGTACAAACTGTCCCTTGCAGTTGCGGCTGTTGTTTTTTTTTGGGGGGGTGGGGCGGCAAACTATCGACCATCCCGGTCATCTGGCAGCACCCTCCCTGCCTGCCCCGCTTTAGGTCGGTGGTCGGCACTTACCCCATAGGTTGTGGGCAGGCAGTGCTCTGGCTCCAGCGGGCAACGGGCAGCAGCTCCTGTGTGTCCTCTTCTCTATCATGGCAGCTTCTGTGTGTCTCCTCTTTCTTCCTCCTAGGCATCCATTAGCTTCCTTTCAGCTAATTGAGTGACGAGTCTCACAACGCGCTTCCGGGGGAGGATTAGTGTGAAAAAAAGTGAATATTCATTTGCTATTCTCATACAACTGGGGGGACTCAGAGCGCAGTGCTCTGTGCCCGAGCCCACCCTTTCGTGAAGCCTATTAGTGCCCATGGCTCTAATCACATGCTTAAAACAAACAAAAAAACACCACCCCCTCCCATTGGAATCCATGGTCCCGTGTCCCTGCATTTAGATCAGGGAACCGGACGCATGGATGGGGGGGGGGGGGCGGCAGCGCCCGTGCACCCCTAATGGATGGACTCCCTTGTAAATACACCATGGTTTGTAGGCTCTATATATACCATGATTTGTAACTTTCACACAGACTAAATAATATGCAACTATTTTTTTCACCACAAAAATGTACCAAAATACATTTTGGCCTAAATTGACTAAGAAAGATTATATATTTGTAAATTTGTGTAACTGAAACTATTAAAAACTTTTATTTTTCAAAATGTTCACATTTTTTCCTTTGTGTAGTAAAAAATTGAAATAAACCCAGTGGGGATTAAATACCCCCAAAAGATAGCTCCATTAGTCTCAAAAAATGATATAAAATGAATTTATGTACAGTGTTGCATGACTAAGTAATTGTCATTCAAAGTATGTGCTGAAAACTGAAAAATGGCCTGAATAGTAAGGGGTTTAACATTCTTCAAATCATGAAGGTAATAGAGTTAGGCCCCTTTCACACTAACGTCCCGTTCAGGCCCGCCTGTCAGTTTTTCAGGCGGACCTGAACGGGTGCTCCATAGAGGTCTATGGAGCGTCGGATGTCAGCGGTGACATGTCCGCTGACATCCGACCCGCTCCGATCCGAAAAAGTGTGACGGAGGAAAAAGCTATTTTTCCATCCGTCTGCGGATCGGATCGGATGACGACGGGCACTGCGGTCCGTCGTCATCCGATCTCCCATAGGGGAGAGCGGCGCTGTGACAGGTCCGTCCCTGCACAGTGTGCGGAGACAGACCTGTCATCTCCCTGCTCAGCGGGGATCGGCGGAGTGATCCCCGCTGAGCAAACGGATATCCACGGGGCGGATCAGAACTGATCCGCCCCGTGTGAAAGGACCCTAAGTTATTTTTTAAATAAAACTTATCAAACACTCAAAACTGCAGAAAATACTGTATATTGTGCTGTGAACAATATCACTGTTTATCACTAGATGGAGCCAAACACATACATTTATGTTCTATTTACTTGATTTACACATTTTATTTTTTTTAAAAGGGGGTCAGTTTACCTGGAATTAAGGCAAAAATTTAAAACGTTTTACTTGTGTTGTAATGTTTGGATCAAAATAATCCAAAGTAAAAACAATTAGCTATCTTGTCTTTACAGCATCTGATTGCTACCTTCTGTACCAACTATTTTACCCTAGAGAAATCCTTAAAGTGGTTCTAAAGGTAGAAGTTTTTTTACCCTAATGCATTCTATGCATTAAGGTAAAAAAAAACTTGTGAGTTTAGCTCATATATACACACACACACACATTATATATATATATATATATATATATATTATATGCATGAGTATGCCCGCCCACGCACATGGCTTACTTCACTTCGCTGCTAGTCCGAGATCTTTTGTAGACCTAGCAGAGCCCCTGCTGGGGGTGCTTCATGGTTTCCTGCACCAGGCCCCTGAAGGTTCTACTTCTGCCTTGTTGAATCTATGCCACGAAGAAAGCAGTTCTGAAGGGGGTCCAACCTAGTCATTTTGTTTTTTGATTAATTTAAATAAATTAAGTTTTATGTGATTTAAGTTCAAGAGTACAAATGAATATGGCACGATTCTGATGTATTTCCCATTTGTTTGCATATATACTCACGATGTATTACTTATATTTTACGCTGTCTAATTTTGTGGGAACACATGAGTGTGAGTTTATATATAGGGGGTGAGTGCGCTTAGGTACTATTTGGGTTTTGCTTTTTTCTTGGTCTATATAATGGTCTATATTGCATTGTGTCTTTGTAGGGTACCAGGTAGTCACACTGAGCCTCCCTGACTGGGAGCACCTTAAAGAGGATAGCCCAACACTCCCCACAACAGGCCCAGGATGTGAGTGCCAATATCAGGGCTCCACACTTAGGACATACAGAGACCAAGGTTTCTTTGATCCCAGTGCAGCACACTGGAAAGCCTCTTCAGGGCATGACACAAAGTTCAGTGTCCAGAGAGCCAGCTACAGACTAGTTTTTTTTTTTTTCTACTTTTTTTTTTAATTTTGAGGTTTTATGAGGGGGTTTTTTGGGGGGGTGTGCAAGTAGGTGATCTTATCTAGGGTCCACCGGCTCTGTGTTATCCCTGTACCATTCACTTCCCCATTCAGGCTTTCATGCTTTACAGCCCAATGCCAGCTGGTATCCTTTACACCATAACATGGGTCTGTTCCCTTAATCGCTCAGAACCAGCCTGCACCCTTCACAACCCAAAACCAGCCAGCACATCTCACACACACCTCACTACCAGTTTACACCAGTGCTGTCTCTTGGACTAAGCCAGCAAGGCCCAGGCCTATGTCAGCACTCGGCGGGGGGCAGCAACCCCCCCCCCCCCCCTGCAAAAAATTCCTCTCCCTGACCCGTCCTCCTGAGTCCCGGCTTCCATACAAATATAGCCCCCGGCAGTAGGGTGGCCACATGTCCTGGAATAAAAGACATTGGGAGCAGTCCGGAATGCAGGGGACAGGGGCAGACTGAGGCCCGGTAGCACTGGCTCCAGCTCCGCCTCCACCTGACTCCTGGCCACTGGTTGCTAGAGCCACCTGGCATCTATACTAGTCCTTCAATTTTGGAAGCAGTCATATCCATTAAACAGGAAGGGGTGTGACACATTTACATAGGGGGGGGCGCCCGATTTTAGTCTTGCCTAGGGCTTCACAAAACCAAAATACAGCACTGGCTTACACCCTGTATCCATTACCTGCCCATACATGTTACAACCCAGTAGGAGCCTACACCCTTCATGGCCCAATGGCTGCTTGTACCTTTGGCAACCTAATACCTGCCTGCCTGTATCCATCACAGTCTAAGGCCAGACTGCATCCTTCCACCTACAATAACAGCCTGCACCTTTCTTACTTTCAGAAGCTATTGTTTTCTGAACCGATCTGTTAGGTCACTTAAAGATTTAAGTAACTTCTTTTAAACATTTTTCTAATGGCTCTTAAAGTACATTGGGACAGCACCTTCATACAAATTGTGGTGCTAAGTGGAAGTGTTGGAGCGATGTCACTTTCCTGTGTTGAGTGACATCACTGTTAGCAGGCATGCCCAAATATTGGGAGTGTTAGCTTGGGTCTGCTATGTGAATTTTTTATATCAGCCATAAAAACAAGAAGCTATGAACTGTGATTTAATAAGAAGTAGGAAAAGTATTAAAAAGGAGACAAAAGGTCTGCATTCACCCACCTACAAAGGAGCAAGCTACAGCCTGTTGTGGTAGCCAAGCTAGCTGAGTCTTGTTTTCTGCTCCCTCCTGTAAACTTTTACGAGTTTCATATAATGTCTAAAAGTAATGAGGTCAGCCTCATCCCTAAGGCGTTGCATACTCCCTTGTCTCTCATATAAGTGGATATGTTGACATTCTTTCTGACCCTCTACTATTTACTTTGTTCAGTGTCCTTCTTTTATAAGTCCCTGACAACAAAGTAGTCATTGCATGCTTCTTCCTACATAAAAATAATTGGGAAAGCATTGCTAGTGCCACATATCTCCCTGCAAAAAATGCTATAGCCTATAAGAAAGGGGCGTTGGATGACACTAGGGATGGTACAGACGAAGTGTCATCGGACATACACACATTATATATATATATATATATATATATATATACATACACATACACACGCACACACACACACACACCCACACCCACACACAGTGCAGAGTATATAATACAGTTCATTGAATGGTTAAGGGGAACCCTATGACAGAATTAAGAAAAAAAATGGTCTGGTATAGTTTTTAAGGGGAATGCCAAAATGTAAAAAAAAAAAAAAAAAAAAAAAACAGCGTGGGGCCCGAATCCCAAACTCCACACCAGACCCTTATCAGGCCAATAAAGGGGGCAGATGAGTGAATACCCCCCCCCCCTAGTGATGGACGAACTTCCGACGGGACGTTTCGCGAACGCGAAACGCGAACGGACACAAACGTTCGCGAAAACGACCGTTCGCCGCGGGCTCCATTGACTTCAATGGGAGGCGAATTTCGCAAACCTTTAGGTCGAATTTGCGGCCACGGGGTAATTATTAGGGGGTAGCACGTAGTCCCACCACCTGGACAATAGCATAATACATGTATGAGGTGAATTTGGGATCGATAACTACAAGCATTTTTTTTTTATTTGGGAAATTGTTCTGACAATTCAGGACTATGGAGCTAATGAAGGCAATGGAGGAGAGGGAAGGTCAGGGACCAGGGTAGGCAAACAAGAGGGTGCAGGAGATACAGAGCACTGACAGCAGCACCGTAATACAGAGCACTGACATCAGCACCGTGACATACAGCGCTGACAGCAGCTCCGTGACATACAGCGCTGACAGCAGCTCCGTGACATACAGCGCTGACAGCAGCTCCGTGACATACAGCGCTGACAGCAGCTCCGTGACATACAGCGCTGACAGCAGCTCCGTGACATACAGCGCTGACAGCAGCACCGTGACATACAGCGCTGACAGCAGCTCCGTGACATACAGCGCTGACAGCAGCTCCGTGACATACAGCGCTGACAGCAGCTCCGTGACATACAGCACTGACAGCAGCTCCGTGACATACAGCGCTGACAGCAGCTCCGTGACATACAGCGCTGACAGCAGCACCGTGACATACAGCGCTGACAGCAGCTCCGTGACATACAGCGCTGACAGCAGCTCCGTGACATACAGCGCTGACAGCAGCTCCGTGACATACAGCGCTGACAGCAGCTCCGTGACATACAGCGCTGACAGCAGCACCGTGACATACAGCGCTGACAGCAGCTCCGTGACATACAGCGCTGACAGCAGCTCCGTGACATACAGCGCTGACAGCAGCTCCGTGACATACAGCGCTGACAGCAGCTCCGTGACATACAGCGCTGACAGCAGCTCCGTGACATACAGCGCTGACAGCAGCTCCGTGACATACAGCGCTGACAGCAGCACCGTGACATACAGCGCTGACAGCAGCTCCGTGACATACAGCGCTGACAGCAGCTCCGTGACATACAGCGCTGACAGCAGCTCCGTGACATACAGCACTGACAGCAGCTCCGTGACATACAGCGCTGACAGCAGCTCCGTGACATACAGCGCTGACAGCAGCACCGTGACATACAGCGCTGACAGCAGCTCCGTGACATACAGCGCTGACAGCAGCTCCGTGACATACAGCGCTGACAGCAGCTCCGTGACATACAGCGCTGACAGCAGCTCCGTGACATACAGCGCTGACAGCAGCTCCGTGACATACAGCGCTGACAGCAGCTCCGTGACATACAGCGCTGACAGCAGCTCCGTGACATACAGCGCTGACAGCAGCTCCGTGACATACAGCGCTGACAGCAGCTCCGTGACATACAGCGCTGACAGCAGCTCCGTGACATACAGCGCTGACAGCAGCACCGTAAGCAGCCCCAGGAGGAAGTCAGCACAGCACAGGGATGGTGTGATCCCCTCATAATAAGAACCCCCAGGAGGAAGTCAGCACAGCACAGGGATGGTGGGAGCCCCTCATAATAAGAACACCCAGGAGGAAGTCAGCACAGCACAGGGATGGTGGGAACCCCTCATAATAAGCAGCCCCAGTAGAAATATGACACCGCTCAACCTCTTCAAAGAGGAGGGTAGGGGCATATAGTACGGTGTGCTTTTTTGGGTCAGGGAAGTGAGCCAAATGAATTAAGAAGGTCTGTGTGCTTGATTCCAAAAATTGTTTATAGACATATACATGGTCTACTGATCACATGTGTTGAATTCCTCCGAGATCCATGCCTCATTCATTTTTAGAAATGTGAGGTAGTTAACACTGTGGTGAGCTAGGCGAGTACGCTTATCGGTCACAATCCCCCCTGCTGCGCTGAACGTCCTTTCGGACAGGACACTGGATGAGGGGCAAGCCAACAGTTCGATTGCAAATTGGGCAAGCTCTGGCCAGAGGTCAAGCCTGCCCACCCAGTAGTCTAGGGGTTCATCACTCCTCAGAGCGTCCACATCGGCCGTTAACCCAATGTAGTCGGACACCTGACGGTCTAGGCGTTCCCTGATGCTGGATCCGGATGACACCTGTCGATGGGTCGGCTGAAAGAATGACCTCATATCCGAAGTCACCAACACATCTTCAAACCGGCCTCTTCTTGCAGGCGCTGTTGGATTGGTACCCGCAAATCCTTCTCTGGGAGTGGGAATTGCTCCTCTGCCAGCGCACGCAAAAGCAGAATGCAGCATTTCTCGAAGCAAGGCCTGGAAGTGCTGCATTCTGACAGCCCTCTGCGACGGCGGTAACATTTCCGCCATTTTGTGTTTGTACCGGGGGTCTAAGTACGTTGCCACCCAGTACTGGTCCTTGACCCTCATGCTTTTTATACGGGGGTCCCTATTAAAACACTGGAGCATGAAGGCCCCCATTTGCACTAAAGTGGAAGCGGTGTGGTGGCCTGGCTCCTGCTCATCATCCAGGATAATGTCGTCCTCTTCATTCTCCTCTCCCCATCCTCGCACAACAGGGATCCCAGAAAGGTTTAAAGCATGCTCTTCTTGCTCCTGCTCATCCGCCCCGGCACCATCCTCCTCTGACTCCTCATCAGACTCCTGTTGTTGACTTGTCTCAGATAGAGTAGCCCCCCCTGGGAATTCATCCAGCATTGCGACTTCCTCATCTTCCCGCTCCTGCTCCTCCACAGCCTGATCAATGACACGACGCAATGCACGCTCCAGAAAGAAGGCATAAGGTACCATGTCACTGATGGCGCCATGGCTGCGACTGACCAGTTTGGTGATCTCCTCAAATGGCCGCAGAAGTCTGCATGTGTCGCGCATGAGCAGCCACTGGCGCGGTGAAAAAAAACCCAGCTCCCCAGAACCGTTTCTTTCGCAGAGTTCATACAGGTAGACGTTAACTGCACGTTTCTGCTGGAGCAGCCTATCAAGCATATAGAAGGTTGAGTTCCATCGCGTCGGGCAATCGCAAATAAGACGTCTGACCGGCAGATGGTGTCGCCGCTGAATGTCAGCAAGGCGAGCCATGGCCGTGTAAGATCTTCTGAAATGGGCCGAGATTTTCCTTGCCTGCCGCAAGATGTCCTGGACCCCAGGGTATTTGACAAGGAATCGCTGCACGACCAAGTTTAAGACGTGTGCCATGCACGGCACGTGCGTGATTTTGCCCTGTTTCAATGCGCTAAGCAGATTGGCACCGTTGTCACACACCACTTTACCAACTGTCAAATTGAGCGGTGTTAGCCACTCATCTGCCTGTGAACGCAAAGCTGAAAGGAGTGCCGGGCCAGTGTGGCTCTTTGCTTCCAGGCACAACAGACGCAGCACGGCATGGCAACGTCTCACCTGGCATGTGGAATAGGTTCTGGGGAGCTTGGGCGGTGCAGTGGAAGAGACGCTAGCAGCGGAAAAGGAGGAGGCAGCTGAGGAGGAGAGGGAGGAGGATGGAGTAGGAGGAGGAGAAGAAGAGTCAGGCCTGCATGCAATCCGTGGCGGTAAAACCAAATCTACACGGGTGCCACGGGTTACATGCTTGACGGCCGTCAGAAGGTTCACCCAGTGGGCAGTAAAACTGATATACCTTCCCTGCCCGTGTTTGCTAGACCACGTGTCTGTGGTCAGATGTATCTTGGCACCGACACTGTGTGCCAGAGATACATTCACTTGCCGCTGAACATGGCCATATAGCTCTGGGATGCCCTTCTCTGAGAAATACTTCCTTCCTGGGACCTTCCATTGTGGTGTTCCAATGGCCACAAATTTGCGAAAGGCCTCCGAGTCCACCAGTTTATATGGCAGTAGTTGGCGGGCTATGAGTTCTGACAAGCCAGCCGCCAACCGTTGGGCAAGAGGGTTATCCGGCGTCATCATTTTTTTACGCTCAAACATTAGGCCCACGGAAGCCTGCCTTTTTGCAGAAAAATGTGAGCTTGGCGTGATGGAAGGTGGAGTGGAGGACAATTGTGAGGAGAGAGGAGAAGGAGAAGTAGAAGACGAGGCTGGACGGTGAGAGCCTGCAGTGTGGCTTTGTGTGTTCCGTTGCTCCCACTGGGCTCGGTGATGGCTGCTCATGTGCCTTCTTAAGGCGGTCGTCCCTAGGTGAGTATTGGGCTTACCGCGACTAACGCGTTGACTGCAAAGATTGCAGATGGCAACGCTATTGTCAGCAGCGGACACGTTAAAAAAAGCCCACACTGCGGAGCCATGTGCCGGTGTCCTGGGAGCGCCAGATGTGACCGTACATGGTCGATGACTCGCTCCTGATACATTTGCAGTCTGCTTTGTCCCTGCTGTGCAATGTAAGTCATTGCTGCTTCTCCTCCCTATCTGCTGGTCCATATCTCCCTCTGAACTCCCCTCCTCTTCCTCTCTTGTGGGCACCCACGTGACATCACTAGACACGTCATCATCAACGTCACCTTCCCCACCGCTATAAGTAGAGTAGGCAGCAACACCGGGGACCAACCTCCTCCTTGGGCTGATCTGGGTACTGGCGTCAGACTGCTGAGTAGCGCTTGTTGCTACCTCCTCTTCCTGATCCAATACCAAGAGTGGCTGCGCATCAGAAATGTCCTCTTGATATGGATCGGAAAATAATTCCAGTGACTCAAGCGGAAGGTATGTGGTGGTGGTGGTGGTGGTCGTGTTGTTGGTGGTAGTGTCTTTGGGGGTGCACATAGCAGAGAGTGAAGAAGAGGGTGCAGATCGAGAGGATGAGGAGGGTGCAGAAGAGTAAGGCTGAGCGAGCCACTCAACCAAGTCTGGTGCATCCTTTAAAGTAATTGAACGCACCTTCTGCAACTTCCCACTTTGGCTCAAGCCTGTTGCTCCTGCCCTACCCCTACCACCCCTGCGGAAGGGCCTGCCTCTTCCTCTGCATGTCATTTTTTAAATGACCCTGTGACAAAACTCTTAGTCCCTATACCGCTGAAGGACTGCTGCAGTATAGGTGAGCGGTCAGCAGTGGTGCACGTCAACCCTATCTATTGTGGACCTATAGCGGTCCTTACAGAACAGCAGACTGTACCGCACTCAAGCCTATGTACCGTAGCACCCTATACCAAGTTACCAGTCCTTATAAGAACTTTTGTGGACCAAGCAGGTTGTGTATTAGTGTTTAGCAGACTGTACGTCAGTCCCTATACCGCTGAAGGACTGCTGCAGTATAGGGCAGCGGTCAGCAGTGGTGCACGTCAACCCTATCTATTGTGGACCGATAGCGGTCCTTACAGAACAGCAGACTGTACCGCACTCAAGCCTATGTACCGTAGCACCCTATACCAAGTTACCAGTCCTTATAAGAACTTTTGTGGACCAAGCAGGTTGTGTATTAGTGTTTAGCAGACTGTACGTCAGTCCCTATACCGCTGAAGGACTGCTGCAGTATAGGGCAGCGGTCAGCAGTAGTGCACGGCAACCCTATGTATTGTGGACCGATAGCGGTCCTTACAGAACAGCAGACTGTAACGCACTCAGGCCTATGTACCGTAGCACCCTATACCAAGTTACCAGTCCTTATAAGAACTTTTGTGGACCAAGCAGGTTGTGTGTTAGTGATTAGCAGACTGTACGTCAGTCCCTATACCAATGAAGGACTGCTGCAGTATAGGGCAGCGGTCAGCAGTAGTGCACGGCAACCCTATGTATTGTGGACCGATAGCGGTCCTTACAGAACAGCAGACTGTACTGCACTCAGGCCTATGTACCGTAGCACCCTATACCAAGTTACCAGTCCTTATAAAAACTTTTGTGGACCAAGCAGGTTGTGTGTTAGTGTTTAGCAGACTGTGCGTCAGTCCCTATACCGCTGAAGGACTGCTGCAGTATAGGGCAGCGGTCAGCAGTAGTGCACGGCAACCCTATGTATTGTGGACCGATAGCGGTCCTTACAGAACAGCAGACTGTAACGCACTCAGGCCTATGTACCGTAGCACCCTATACCAAGTTACCAGTCCTTATAAGAACTTTTGTGGACCAAGCAGGTTGTGTGTTAGTGATTAGCAGACTGTACGTCAGTCCCTATACCAATGAAGGACTGCTGCAGTATAGGGCAGCGGTCAGCAGTAGTGCACGGCAACCCTATGTATTGTGGACCGATAGCGGTCCTTACAGAACAGCAGACTGTACCGCACCCAAGCCTATGTACCGTAGCACCCTAGACAGACCAAGTTACCAGTCCTGATAAAGAGCTTTGTGGAACAAGTGAGTTGTGAATGATTAGCAGACTGCAGCAGAAGGGCAGCAGTCAAGTATAATATTCTTTCTATATTTGGAAGAAAGAATATTATACGTGTACAAGCCTATTACCGTACCACTGATACCAGTCCTGAAAAGAACCTTTGTGGAACTAATAGTAACAGCAAGTCTTTAAAATTATCCTCACTGCCTGACACACTGCTTCCTGCCTGTCCCTATACAAATTGGCAAAAAAGAGTAGGCTGGAACGATTAGCTGGAACAGCTCTTTTGTGGACCTGATAGTAACAGCTAATGATGATGATGATGATGATGATGAAGAAAGACTAATCTGGCTGAGCTGTCCCTAAAATAGCAGCATACAGCGCTCTGTCCCTTTATCTAAACTGACAAAAGAAACTCAGGCTGCTGACCTAACACCTATACCAGTCCTGAAAAGAACTTTTGTGTACCAAATAGCTAGCGTTTTCTCTGTCCCTACTCCACACAGGATCCTTTCCCTACAGTGACAGAAGAAAGAATGTAAAATGGCCACCGGATCGGGTGTATTTATAGGTTAGGGGGAATGTCCAAGTGTCCATGAGCTGTCATGTCTCAATTGGTTGTCCTGTAACACATGATAAACGTGTCACGAAAGGTTAAAGTTCTTGTATACATTAAACACGTAAGTCCGCCGGGGCGAACGACGGAAAAAGGCGTTCGAACCCGCGGACGGCGAAAGTCGGAAATTCGCCGCGAAACGACCGCCGGGCGAACCGTTCGGCCATCACTACCCCCCCCCTCAACCATACCAGGCCGCTTGCCCTCAACATGGGGAGGACCATTGGTTGTTGGGGGCGGGGGGCTGGCAAGAGTCCAGATGCATTGGAAGGAGATGAAAAGAGAGTTGCCCAATGTTTCTATGCATGAAGATTTAGTCTATTTAAATATTTTTGAAAGATGTTTCCTTCAGTGGATGAAATGCATGTATGCATATTAACAGGAATTGAGAGCACAGCACAAAAGATGTATAGGGAGCACAGAAAATATTTAGAAATCTTTAGAATCTTTAGAAAATATGCTACTTGTAGCTAACAATATTGACAAACTATTGCCAGGAGTGCACATAACATTTCATGCAGATGTCTGGCAATGATGTAAATTGCTGGGAGTTGCCAACTCCAGAGATTAGGTTAAAGTTTTACTATTAACAATTAACTTAGACACATGGTCTTCCCTACAAGCCCATGTTAAAGAAGGAAGAGCAGATTACACTGAAACTGCAGATCAATTGCTAAAAATATTATATCCCTTTGACCTAGGCTTAATAGCAGCGTATAGAACAAAACCGGAAAATAATGACAATCCACTTAATGCAAACAGGCTATGGTCAGCTTACTATGTAGGCAAACGGAGAAATGGACACAGAGAGGACCCAGAGTAAAAAACTCTCCTAATATCTAATGCCCTTTCAAAATTGTAAATGAAATGTGGATTTTTTTTTATAAATCCTCTTAAAGATTCATATCAATACATCATGGACTGTATGCACAATTATATTCATGTCGTCAGAAGGTCTAATTCTGTGAAATCAAAGACATATCACCAGAGCACAAACAAAAATACCTATTTAGCAAGTCACACTACAGGAGAATTGGCCACCTTTTCAAACAGAAAGAGGCCCCATTACAATTACAATGCCTCCAAAGATAAGATCTATAGGCATGGCCCCGCAGTTACTAGTCGGAGGCAAATAGCCTCATGCTCTGCTTTGAATGTAAATTCTATGGAAAGCGATCTTGGTTTACAGCACAGGAGATCAGTTCTCAAAGAACTTGAGTTAATTAGCCATAATTACCTCTCCTGAAAATGAGATTGAACTACTTAAGTTACTTATTCATAATTGGGAAAATACCAATAAAATAATGGAAACATCACAACATGTTCTTAACTGCTTTAGCCCTGGAATATTTGACCCCCTTCCTGACCAGAGCACTTTTTGAGATTCGGCACTGCGTCGCTTTAACTGACAATTTGTGCAGTCGTACGACGTTGCACTCAAATACAATTGACACCTTTTTCCCCCCACAAATAGAGCTTTCTTTTGTAGTATTCGATCACCTCTGTGGTTTTTATTTTTTGCGCTATAAACAAAAAAAGAGCCACAATTTTGAAAAAAAGCATTATTTTTTTACTTTTTGCTATAATAAATATCCCCCCCCCCCCAAAAAAAAAAAAATATGAAAAAAAAAATTTTTTTCCTCAGTTTAGGCCGATATGTATTTTTCTACATATTTTTGGTAAAAAAAAAATAATAATAATCTCAATAAGTGTATATTGATTGGTTTGCGCAAAAGTTATAGTGTCTACAAAATAGGGGATAGTTTTATGGCATTTTCATTATTAATTTTTTTTTTTACTAGTAATGGCGACGGTCTGTGATTTTTATTGGGACTGCAACATTATGGCGGACACATCAGACAATTTTGACACATTTTTGGGACCATTGACATTAATACAGCGATCAATACTATAAAAATGCATTGATTACTGTAAAAATGTCACTGGCAGAAGGGGTTAACACTAGGGGGCGATCTGGGGGGTTAATGTGTTCCTTAGCGTGTGTTATAACTGAAGGGGGGAGGGGACTGTTCAGGGGAGATGACAGATCGCTGTTCATACTCTTCATATGGTCTGCCCATGTAACAGGGGGCTTACTGGGAACAAAACTTAAATATAAACAATGTAGAAACAGTAAAAGAAATACCAGATCTAATGTGTCATTCAGAGATCTATGATCTGAGTAATTTATTTTCACCAGACCCAAGTATGAATTTCAGTGAACATATACCAATGGCACGTACATGCCATTGCTGCGGTTTGCTTAACTGCGCATGTGCTGATGACGTCGGCACATGCAAATAACAGGATTTTTAAAACAACTTACCTGTAAAATCATTTTCTTTGATGTACATCAGGGGACACAGGGCCATAGTAGTTACTATGTGGGTTATAGGGCCACTAATAGGTGATGGACGCTGGCATGCCCTAAGGCAAGAAGTGCACTCCCTATATAACCCCTCCCACTACTGGGAGTCCTCAGTTTTGTAGCCAAGAAATACAAGTGTATACCAAAAAGTGAGGGACCTCTGTGTCCCCTGATGTACATCAAAGAAAAGGATTTTACAGGTAAGCTGTTTTAAAAATCCTCTTTTCTTTTCATACATCAAGGGACACAGAGCCATAGTAGTTACTATGTGGGATGTCCCATAGCAATGGCAACTGAAGGGAGAGAGACACACCAAAAAAGTAGGGCAAAAATAAGGGGCCAGAGGACTCATACTGCAGCCTGCAGTACACTGCGCCCAAAGGCAATATCCTCATGACCTTCGTCGTCTATTTGATAAAATCTGGTAAATGTATGAACTGAAGACCAAGTTGCGGCCTTGCAGATCTGAGCCATAGAGGCCTGATGATGCACTGCCCAAGAGGCACTAATCGCCCTTGTTGAGTGTGCTTTAACATGAAAAGGAAGGACCCCATCAATCCACACTGATATAGTCTTCTTCAGAGGGGCAGTCTGCTGGGTAAAACACATCGTGAATATATGTATCGGCTATTAAATGCACACTGTATATGTACAGATATGGCACAGATATTTCGCATAGTTACCCCAAGGTGTATATCCAAAGATGCTCACCAGCTAGCCGTCCCAGACAGGGAAGGGTACTAGTCCAAAGGCACGTCTCATGAAAGGTCACACTAACAATGAGACCCCCCGGCTCGGCGTAAGTCGCCGGTAACTGGGATATGGCCGGATTGCGCCTGCAGCAGAAGTCAATTAGAGAAAGACATAATATAGAATGTATTTTTAAAAAATAAAACATAAAAATAAAATTAACCACCACCGATGTTTAAATCACGACACCACATGTGTGGAGAATTGCATAGATTCCCATGTGTGGTGAGGCCTAATGGAGGAATAGTCAAAGCGCTAAGTCAAGTCAGTATCAATATTATATATAGGAGACCTCATGTATGAAATAATAAAGAAAATGGAACATGAACAGGGATGAGGGAGAGAAAGGAAAAATCTAAGAATAAACTGAAAGTACTGTGAAAATAAAAGAAAATGCAAAAAGAAGGAAAAAGAGTAGAGAGAAGGGTGACAGAACAGAAAGGTGCTAAAAGCCACCAAGAAAAGTGCACAGAAGACTGGCAAAAGCCAGGAAATATAGAATGGCAATGGCAATTACGAGAAACGGGAATAGAGGCGTGTTAAACCACATAGTAAAGGAGAAAATCTCCTCTGTGGCAAATAGAGGTGCTCGACGCGCGACAAAACCAAACAAACAACTATACACTTGAGTGATAAAATGAAGCGATGAAGTTAGAGGTATGTAGTGCGTAGGAAAATGTGGGGGAAATGAGCGAGAGGATATTATTTTTATGTTATTGAGTGAACAAGTGAAGTGCACAGATAAGTGAAGGTGCAACGAATGATGATACCAAAGAGCCAGCAAAAAATATAGGACAATGTAGACCTGGAAATGCGGGAAGGTAAAATAACTAAGCAATAATCATGGGAATGAAGTGATAATGGCGAAAGAGTGAAAAGGTACATATATGAAAAAACAAAAGGAAAGCACACCCTTGTAAGATTATAGTGAAACAGAAAAGAAAACAGAGAGAAAAAAAAAAATGAGAGAAACGGAAACAGCCAATACCTAGAGATCACTGTATATATGTTAGTTGAAATATTATTACCCGGCCTTAGTTGGTATGCATATTGTCATATCACATAGCCCAGAAAAAATGGAATGGCAAGGCCCTGTGGTACGGCTCTTAGAATAGTAATGTCGGGAGATGTTACGCGAAGGAACAACATCCAACCGGGGAGAGAAAGAAACACACTCAATCTAAGAATAAATAAAATATTTATACATTATGTATATTTGGGTGGGTGGTTGCAAAAGCTACCCCCATAAGTAATTATATATAGGTGATAGCCAATCGCGATGTGAAAACTATAAATAGACAGCATTGGCATACCAATCACAAGCCGGGTATACGTCTTAATCCTCCTGAGGTTGCAATAGGAATGGTATACTCCTAATTGTGGACACCTTATATATCTGGTGTATACCAATTATGTCTTTCATGAGCGCTGCAGCAGGTGCATGATTACAGGCCATTATGTCCAATTATGGCTGCCTGAAGGCTATATATGTATAATGGACCGCCCCACCAGAGGGGAGGCGGCAAGAAGAGCAAATATATGGGGCAACCCAGACAGGGAAAAAGAAAAAGAAGAAGAAAGAGGCCATTAAATACAGCACAAAATAGCATAGGAGAGAAATATATTAATATCCAAAGAAAAAAATATATATATATTTTTTTTATGATATGTGTCAGGGAGACCACCCCATCATATATATAGTTAATAAACACATAACGAGGGGTACAGTGTCCCCAAATTCTATGGCCATAATTCTAAAGCCGCGTACACACGGGCGGACTGTATGGCCTACTTAGTCTGTCATACAATCCGACGGATAGTCCGTCATACTTTCGAATGAACGGACTTGAACACACACACCACTTTTTGAGCGGACTAATACGGCGTACTAAGTCCGCCATACTATCCGCCCTACTTTTGAAATGAACGGACTCGCCCACACACGCGGAGGAAAGTCCGCTCATTTCGAGCGCGTCTCCAGGTAGGTGGGGCCCACGAAGGAGACGTCGCTGACCCCGCCGCCTGGAATGGACTTAAAGGGGAACCCCAACGCCGAAAAAAATCGGCGTGGGGGGTCCCCCCCAAGTCCACAACAGACCCTTGTCCAAGCACGCTACCCGGCCAGCCAGGAAAGGAGGGGCGAGCGAGCGCCCCCCCTCCTGAGCCGTACCAGGCCACGTGCCCTCAACATGGGGGGGTGCCTTGGGGAAGGGGGGGCCACGCGCCCCCCCCCCACCCCAAAGCACCTTGTCCCCATGTTGATGAGAACAAGGGCCTCTTCCCGACAACCCTGGCCGTTGGTTGTCGGGGTCTGCGGGCGGGGGGCTTATCGGAATCCGGGAGCCCCCTTTAATAAGGGGGCCCCCGGATACCGGCCCCCCCACCCTATGTGAATGAGTATGGGGTACAATGTACCCCTACCCATTCACCTGTAAAATAAAAGTACAAAAAAAACACAACACACGAGATAAAATACTTTATTGCACAGCTCCGGGGGTCTTCCGTCTTCGGGGGTCTTCTCGCCGGACTCCTCCGCTATCTTCTTGTAGCTCTTTTGCTAGCGGAGGAGTCCGGCTTTCTTCCTCGCCGCCGGCCTCTTCTCCCGACTTCGGGGGTCTTGTCCCCCTCTTCGGTTCTTCTGCCGGGCCACCGCGCCTTCTTATAGCTCTTTTACAGGCGGTGGCCCGGTCTTCTGTCGCCGCCGCCGTCGCCGCCGCCTTCCGTTCTTCTTCTTCTTCTTCTTCTTCTCCAGGAGATGTTGCCTCGACGATCTCTCCAGCTGGAATGCCAGGGACGCACTGCGCGGCCACTTATATAGGGACAAGGGGCGGTGTCACATGGCTTTATGTCACATGGGTTGGTCACATGGGTTGATGTCACATGGGGACTATGACATCGTAAGGGGGCGGGGTCACCATGTGACACCAACCCATGTGACATAAAGCCATGTGACACCGCCGCTTGTCCCTATATAAGTGGCCACGCAGTGCGTCCCTGGCATTCCGGCCGGAGAGATCGTCGAGGCAACATCTCCTGGAGAAGAAGAAGAAGAAGAAGAAGAACGGAAGGCGGCGGCGGCGACAGAAGACCGGGCCACCGCCTGTAAAAGAGCTATAAGAAGGCACGGTGGCCCGGCAGAAGAACCGAAGAGGGGAACAAGACCCCCGAAGTCGGGAGAAGAGGCCGGCGGCGAGGAAGAAAGCCGGACTCCTCCGCTAGCAAAAGAGCTACAAGAAGATAGCGGAGGAGTCCAGCGAGAAGACCCCCGAAGACGGAAGACCCCCGGAGCTGTGCACTAAAGTATTTTATCTCGTGTGTTGTGTTTTTTTTGTACTTTTATTTTACAGGTGAATGGGTAGGGGTACATTGTACCCCATACTCATTCACATAGGGTGGGGGGCCAGTATCCGGGGGCCCCCTTATTAAAGGGGGCTCCCGGATTCCGATAAGCCCCCCGCCCGCAGACCCCGACAACCAACGGCCAGGGTTGTCGGGAAGAGGCCATACAATCCGCCCGTGTGTACGCGGCTTAAGTACGAATACATATAGAACAGGGATATCCAATTAGCGGACCTCCAGCTGTTGCAGAACTACAAGTCCCATGAGGCATAGCAAAAGTCTGACAGCCACAAACATGACACCCAGAGGCAGAGGCATGATGGGACTTGTAGTTTTTCAACAGCTGGAGGTATAGAGTATATATGTATAAGTGCATATGAGACATTTGGAAAAATCTATACATGGTCATACATAGCATAAGTATTGACATTTCAGTAGCGAAAATAACTTTTCTTTCCCTTTCGGGGGGAGAGAAGAAAAGCAGGAAGACATAAGCACATCCTCACCAGATGCCCAAATCAAGTTGGGCTATTGTGTTTTTCCGGAGCAGAATGGATGAGTTTTGCTATGACTTTGTTCAACCTAGCCGCCAAGACCTTTGCAAGAATTTTAATATCTGTATTCAGCAAAGCAATGGGCCTATATGAGGCAACATCAAGAGGGTCTTTGCCCTCCTTATGTATAGTAATTATAGTGGAATCCATCATTGATGAGAGGAGCACTCCTGTTAGCAGCGAGTCATTCAATACCCTCAGGAGCTCAGGAAGCAATACCTTCCCGTAGTGCCGATAAATCTCGGCTGGGAGGTCGTCTGGGCCTGGGGATTTCTGCCTTGCCATCTCATTAGTTATCTGCTGCATCTCCTCTAGCGTTATAGGCTTGTCCATCTCTGTTCTATCCATCCCAGTAAGAAAGGGGAGATTCATGTCCCTAAAAAAAATTATCCATTCCCTCCCTCGTCTCGTTCTGGCGAGAACTGTACAGGTCCTCGTAATAGTCTTTAAATTTACCCACTATTTCTGAAGTACATGAAGTCACTCTTCCATCCTCTGTAGTAATCGTAGGAACCAAAGAAGTGGGGGAATTTGCCCTGACCAGTTGCGCCAGCATACGGCCCACACTTTCCGTCTCCCCCAAAGAGGCTTGTCTCTGAAAGAGATATTTATTTTCTGTCTTCCGGAGGGTTACTAGACGATAATTGTGTTGCTCTTCTGTCCAATTCCTGAGTGTGTCGGTTGTCGGGTTATTAATATATTGTTCTTCCACTATTGTTACCCTCTGCCCAATTCGTTTCTCCCAATACTTGGTCTGTTTTAAAAAAAATTAAATCAGTGAGTGTGAACCAGATTTTTATTTATACATTATTAAAGTTGTTTTTTATTAGATAAGTCTATGTTTATGTTTGTTTGTTTGGGATGTTGAGGTGGAGAGCGAAATTGCTAGGGGTCTATTGCTTCAATTATTTTTCCCATTATGGGAGTTAGGAGGGCCTCATGTCTAAGATTTAGGCCTCTTTCACACGGGACGGATCAGTAATGATCCGCCCCGTGATGATCCGCTCGCTCAGCGGGGATCGCTCTGTTGTCCCCGCTGAGCCGGCGGCAGACAGGGCGGTCTCCGCACACTGTGCAGGGACCGCCCTGTCAGCTCTCCGCTCTCCTCTATGGGGATCGGATGAGCACGGACCGTCTGTCCGTGTTCATCCGATCCGCTCTGCAGACGGACAGAAAAATAGGATTTTCCTCCGTCTGCAGAATCGGACAGTTGCGGAGGCGGACAAAAGCGGGTGTCTGCGGATGCTCATCCGCAGACACCCGCTATCCCATAGGGATGAATGTATGCCCGTATTTCATACATCCGCATGTGTGAAAGGGGCCTTAACTAAGGCCTCACAAAGCCTAGAGCCACCCCTGCCACTCAGAGTGTGAAATTGTCATTTAATGTAACTGCATGCAGGGTGAGAGGGGAGCTGTCAAAATTCAGCCGTGATGTCGGGGTTTGGCAGGACCAAACAGTTACCAAACGCTAGCCAATGGGATGGGGTCTAGGTGGACTACGTGTATGTGGCTCTGCCCCCTCTTAAGCAGCCCGATCATTGCCTGGTGTTTAGATTGCTGTTCGGTCCCGACATCACCTCTGAGTTCTGACAGCTCCTCTCTCTCCCTTCATGCATTTACATTATATGACAGTTTCACAGTCTGAGCGGCTCTTACAAGCCTCATGATCTGCTCAATGAAAAACTTCCCCTCTTCCCCAGTCAGTGCCAATCAGTGCCACCTGTTAGTGCCAATCACTGCTGTCTATCAGTGGCAATCAGCGCTGCCCATCAGTGCCACCAATCAGTGTCCATCAGCACTGCCTATCGCTTCCACCTATCATTGCCAATCAGCGCTGCCAATCAGTGCCACTAAATGCTGTCTATCAGTGCCAATTAGTGCAGCCTATCAATGCTACCTATGACTGCCAATCGGGCCCATCAGTGTCATCAATCAGTGGCACCTATCAGTGCTGCCAATCAGTGCTCATCTGTGCTGCCAATTAGTGCTCATCTGTGCTGCCAATCAGTGCAGAGATAGGGAGATGAACTCAGCAGCCAGGCACATTGTACATGGGGAGCTGACATGGTTGGGCACAACTGAAATCTGTTGATGTTTATTAATGCCATTTGCCAGTCGTTAGTATAATAGGTAATCACCACACTACTATTTACAATAAACTACTAGAGATAAAATAAAAAACTGTCATTAAAAGGCCTGCCACTAAGCACTGTCATGTGTTCCCAAACCACAAGGGAAAAAAAAGGTAGCACTAATTTACTGATCAATAACTTAACCACTTGACCACTGGGCACTTAAACACCCTTAATAACCAGACCAATTTTCAGCTTTCGGTGCTCTCACATTTTGAATGACAATTACTCAGTCATGCAACACTGGACCTATATGAAATTTTTGTCCTTTTTTTCACACAAATGGAGCTTTCTTTTGGTGGTATTTAATCACCGCTGGGTTTTTTATTTTTTGTGCTATAAAAGAAAAAATACAGAAAATTCTGTAAAAAAAATAATTTTTCTTTGTTTCTGTTATAAAACTTAGCAGATTAGTAATTTTTTCTTCATAAATTTTGGCCAAAATTTATACTACTACATATCTTTGGTAAAAATAAGTACAAATTGGTGGATATTATTTGGTCTTTGTGAAAGTTATAGAGTCCACAAGCTATGGTGCCAATATCTGAAAATTGATCACACCTGAAGTACTGACGGCCTATTTGAATTCTTGAGACCCTAACATGCCAGAAAAGTACAAATACCCCCCAAATGACCCCTTTTTGGAAAGAAGACATTCCCAGGTATTTAGTAAGAGGCATGATGAGTTTTTTGAAGTTGTCATTTTTTCCCACAATTCTTTGCAAAATCAAGATTTTTTTTACTTTTTTTTTTTTCACAAAATTGTCATATTATCATTTTTTTTCTCACACAGCATATGCATACCACAAATTACACCCCAAAACACATTCTGCTATTACTCCCGAGTACGGCGATACCACATGTGTGAGACTTTTACACAGTGTGGCCACATACCGAGGCCCAACATGCATGGAGCGCCATCAGGCGTTCTGGAGCAACCAGGACAATTCTGACATTTCTCTCCTACATGTAAAAATCATCATTTATTTGCTAGAAAATTACATAGAATCCCAAAACATTATATATGTTTTTTTAGCAAACACACTGGAGAATACAATGGTGGTCGTTGCAACTTTTTATCTCGCACGGTATTTGCGCAGCAATTTTTCGAATGCTTTTTTTTGGAAAAAAAACAGTTTTGTGCTTAAAAAAAAAAAAAAAACACAGTAAAGTTAGCCCAATTTTTGCATAATGTGGAAGATGAAGTTACACCGAGTAAATCGATACCTAACATGTCACTCTTCTAAATTGCACAGGCTCGTGGAATGACGCCAAACATCGCTACTTAAAAATCCCCATAGGCGACGATTTAATTTTTTTTTACTGGTTATATGTTTTGAGTTACAGAGGAGGTCTAGGGCTAGAATTATTGCTCTCAAGGGCAATAATTACAGTGTTAGGAATCTTCTCTTGTAATCAGTCAAACTCCAGATGTATTGAGAAGCAGACAATTTATCTCTGATGTGGCCCACAACAGGGAGAAAGCTTAAAAGGCAGAAGTTGCAGTAAGAATCCCACAAAGGATTGTATCTCCCCCCTCCTAATACCTACAATAATACCACCTCTATGCTTCTATTGGCTGAGGAAACATAGATAGCGTGCCTGGTACAGGATGGTACTTTATTTTGGCTAATCAGGGTTTCCTGTACAATCTTATGCTACCATATATAGTTAAACCTAATCATCCTACAATTTACTATGAAGTTAGTTAAGACAAAACGATACAGCAAGTTAATACAACAACGTGCTCTTTTAAAAATCAGTCTCAGGGTTATTGTTTTTCTAATAGTCACACAATAAACATTTAAAACTTTTCTAACATACAGTGATATGCAATTCACATCAAAATGATAAGACAAACATTTGTTTTAAACTTAGCAGGGGTGGTGGAAACCCCTCTACAGATAATTGCAATGCAAATTAACTTCAAGTGCAACAACGTTTTAGTTGGAAGGTTTACACCATTATCACACTTTGGATTTTTAGATTTTTTAGATTGTTACATTTAATATTATATGTTTTAGTTACTATTATAATGTAAAGTTTTGCACTTGAAGTTCATTTTCCACCACAATTGGTAAGTTCATATCTTTATGGACCTTGCCTTGTGCACTGGTGTGAAGTCATGTTGGCACAGGAAGAGGCCATCCCCAAACTGTTTCCACAAAGTTGGGAGCATGAAATTATCCAAAATGTCTTGGGTTGCTGATGCCTTAAGAGTTCCCTTCACTGGAACTGAGGGGCCAAGCCCAAACCCTGCAAAACAACCCCACACCATAAATCTCACCTCCACCAAATGATTTGGATGAGCAAGTTCGTGGTGGATAAACTTGACTAGCCTGCACAGAGTCCTGACCTAAACCCGATAGAACACTTTTGGGTAAAATTAGAGTGGAGACTGTGAGCCAGGCCTTCTCATCCAACATCAGTGTCTGACCTCACAAATGCGCGTCTGGAAGAATGGTCAAATATTCCCATAGGCACACTCCTAAACCTTGTGGACAGCCTTCCCAGAAGAGTTGAAGCTGTTCTATGGTACAGTGGTCATCAACCCTGTCCTCAGGGCCCACTAACAGGCCAGGTTTTATGTATTACCTTGGAGAGATGCAGACTAGAATAATGTAATCAATGAGCAGCACCTGTGATGTATTTCAGTTATCTTGAAAACTTGGCCTGTTAGTGGGCCCTGGGGACAGGGTTGATGACCACTGATCTAGTGGGTCAAACCAATATTGAACCCTACGGACTAAGGCTGGAATGCAATTGAAGTATTGAAATTCATGTGCCCGTAAAGGCAGACGTCCCAATACTTTTGACAAGAGTGTGAGTGTGTGTTATCACCTACATACAAGCACGTGTGTTTGAGCTTTAGGGTGCACACCCTAATGCAACAGGCTGTGCGCGTATATATATATATATACACACACACACATACACACACACTATATATATATATATATATATATATATATATATATATATATATATAGACACACACACACACACACAGTATCCTGAAAGTAAATACAAATATTGAATACAAAATGAATCCAAAGGGCACAACAATGATCGGAACGACGTTTGTATTCACTGCACAAGCATCAAATGCTCACATAAGTAAATGCAGTGTCAGTGAAATATTTTTTGTGATCGCCAACCTGTGAAAAAGATGCCATTGTGCTACTTTATGCCCTTGTCAACCTGACTTAGGCTGGTAATACACAGTGCAAATTTATTTCCTGCAACCACAGGTTGCAGAAAAGAAATTCAAACGATTCCCCAAATCAACACAGACAATGTTGACGAGGGAATCTGCGATAATTGCAAGACAATCCAGCAGGCTGGTTGTACCCGAGTTGATCGATCAATTAACTTGGTACATTCAGCCTGCCCATTACGATTTAAATTTCAAGCGGTTCCTGCTAAATAGGCCAAGATGCAAGCCGTGTATGATTGGCCATAATCTTATCTTATTGTTATAACAACTTACAAAAACAATTTTTTTTTAATTCCTCTGCATGCATCGCATTGTAGCATTGAAAGTTGATTAAAGCATGTAAAATGTGAAGATATCCCTAAATAAGGAGAGGGTCAGATGATTGCAATTGCTGATTCTCACTAACATGGCAAACAAGAATAAGAGTTAAAAATATATTATGGTTTAACAAGTTAAATCAAAGTTGTTTCACTTATTTGTGTTGATCATACATACCTGTTCCTGATAAGAATACTTGGGTATACTGTAGCTGTCCATGAAAATTGGAAGAGTGGTCACAGATAAAATAAATGCTAAACTAAAGTATTTATTGCCTGCTTGCAAATGTATACAGACGGCATCTTATACAAAGTTCAGAACTGCCTTCTGACACGTGTTAAAGGGGTTGTAAACCCTCATGACTTTTCATCTTAATGCATCCTATGCATTAAGGTGAAAAAAGACCTGCCAGTGACCGGCCCCCCAGCCCCCCCGTTCTACTTACCTGAGCCCCTTCATCTCTTCGGCGAGGTCGTGCTGTCCCTCTCTCCACGGGGTTCCGGGTCTTGATTGGATAGATTGATAGCAGCGCAGCCATTGGCTCCCACTGCTGTCAATCAAATCCAATGACGCGGGTGCCAGGGGTGGGGCCGAGTTCAGCATTCGTTTCTGTGGAAGCAAATGCTGGACTCGGGAGCACGCCTGCAAGGTAACCCCCTCAGGACAGCGCTTCTCCTAGGGGGGTTATCTGATGTGGGGAGGAGCCGTGAGAGCCGCCGGGGGACCCCAGAAGAGGATGTTCAGGGCCACGCTGTGCAAAATTAGCTGCACAATGGAGGTAAGTATGACATGTTTGTTATTTTTTATTTTTTTTTAAACGATCCTTTATAATCACTTTAAAACACACTTCTTTTGCTGGCATATGCATAGTAAACCTTGCCATAGACTCCACTCTGTTGGTTAAAATTTCAAGCGGGAGTAAACCCAGTTTCAAAAAACACTTACATTTCCGGCATGCCGGAAATGCTAACTTTCACATTGGTTGTGCTCTCAACCAAACTTTCAAACCATCCAATGGCTGGTTTCATAACTGATCACATGTGCAGCATTATGGCAATTGAAGAATTCTTAGAGGCCAAGATGGCAGCCTCCTTGACTGAAAACGATAGAAGGGTTTACTTCCACTTTAACTGAAGTCAAAACTTTTTAGATTTAATGGAAATTCCCTCAAGGTTTTTTTTTAGCAGCAAAACAACAATGGTTTACTTAAAAAAATGAATATATTAGATTTGAATGTAAGGATGAGCTCCGGCGTGTTCGCACACCCCACATGCAGAGCTCGCCAGGAAGTTGGCACTGCGCTGAACTAATCACAGGCAGTGAGACATTGTCCGGATGCACAGCTGCAGAGATCAGTAAATGTCTCGCTGCCTGTGATTAGCGCAGTGCCAACTTCCTGGCGGGCTCTGCTCGTGGGGTGTGCGAACACGCCGACGTTCATCCTTATTTGGATGGTTTTGCTTTTTGCTACACTTCTAACGAAAAGCATCTTGCAATAAGTGCTGGGAAATGCTTTACAGTGGTAACACTAACACCAGTAAAATAAATGTCACATTTGCAAGGAGACACTGAACTACTCTGCTTTCTAAAACACATTTAATACTATTTTGTGCAGCATTTTTACTGATGTGGAGAGATGTACAAATATTAATTTTTGCTTGCTATATAAAAGATCTTGCTGTAATGGCCAGTTATAGATTGGGGTGGTTGCCACTTTTTTTGTACAGATGGACAAATTGGGTGCAGGGACACACAAGATGCCTTTGCTGCCAGTGTGCTCTTGCTGGACGTCATGTGCGTCCCTGTGCTTTTAAGGTGGGCTCCCTCCATACCTGCCCTTGATCTATACATTCTTATATGTGCTTCTACTATGGATGCTGTGGAAATTTAGAGTTAGGACCACAGTATATACAGAGGTCCCTTAAGAGGACACAGTGGCTTACGCATTTATATTTGCAAATGTGTGCAAACAAAACCCTCTGTTTTTACATGCAGCACCCTGATGTTTAGGCAGGGCTGCTATTAATTTACTGACATGAGTTTTATGATTTTGATGTTTTTTTTTTTATTAAAATGGAGGTTAGATATACTATTTATGTGAATCTTTATCATGACCAGTGTATCTAGTGATGGAAAGAATCAACTATTAAACCCTTACACTTGCATTTGCCTCTCTTTCTGTGGTATATATTTTGAAATGGATCCCATATTGAATATATGTCAGGAAATGCTCCTGATGTTGCTCTTGATGAGACAACAATGTCGTCGCAAATTTCGTGAGACGTCCAGAGTCAGACCTCGTCGATATTGGACCCATCCGTTGATGGGACAGCGAATGTCCGTTGGATATTTCACAAACATGTGTGTGCAGCTGCGTACCTACCCCGACAAGTTTTTTTAATTTTAGCCAGATGTCCATTGTCACATTTGATCTGCTCTTAGAAAAAGTACGACCTGGTCTGACATTCATGGACACCAATATGAGAAACAGTGTGTCACCAGAGGAACGTCTGTTGGTAATGATCAGGTATGTGTATATATTTATAAAATATATTTATCTATAGATGTACAGATTAATTTTTTTCTCTGTCCTTTATTAAAAAAAAAATGTCTATTCATAGCAAATTATCCAATTTTTTAAAATACCTAAAATTTTCTTGTGGCAATTTTTAAAATGTTTTCATTATTTCTAATATAAAACAATATTAAAATAGTTATTTTTTTTTTTTAATCTTAATATATTTTTTTATTCATTTTTTCTAGTTTCAAATTGTTTTATTTAAAAGCAAATCTATGTTAATTCGATTTTTTATAATTGTTTTAAATTTATTTGGCCAATTTTTTAATATATTAATATTGTATATTTAAATTCTTTGCTGCTGTATATGGTAGTATAATATTTTTTAATGCCTTATTAAAATATCCAGAATCCTAACCCTAACCATTCATCCTAACCCTAACCATTCATCCTAACCCTAACCACTAACCCTAACACTAACCACTAACCCTAACACTAACCACTAACCCTAACCCTACCCCTAACAGCTAACCCTATCCCTTACACTAACCCTAATCCAACCTTTAATCCTAAACAATAACCCTAACCCTAATGGATAACCACTTACCATAACACCCAACCCTAATGACCAAATTACATTGCTGCAGATGGTCACAGTTGACTTTGAGGCTATGTATCTCTGATGCAGAAAAGTGCATGACATTTTGCGACCTGTCTTTAGGGCCCCCTATCTCGGGGTCACTTGATGACAGGAACCTCAAATTTGGATATGTTGTAGTGCTAGTTCCACAGTGTCTGCATACCAAATTTGGGGTTCTTGGCAATAAGTGACCCCAAGATATGGGCCCCAAAAATCGGGTCACAAAATGTCATTCTCTGATGCAGAAAACTGCATGACATTTTGTGACCCGACTTTGGGGCCCCCTATCTCGGGGTCACTTGGCGATAGGAACCTCAAATTTGGATATGTTGTAGTGCTAATTCCACAGTGTCTGCATACCGAATTTGGGGTTCCTGGCAAAGTCGGGTCGCAAAATATCATTCTCAGATCATATTTCTGAGTTTTCAGGTCCAAAAAATTGGGTTCCTTTAAAAACGCTTATAAACGGGTGCCGCGCTTAGCCGCGTTTTGCCGTGTTTTGCGTCTGAAACATGGAAAATTTTGCGTCTGAACCCATTTTTTTGCTTCTGGAAAAACGAGGTTAAACGCAACTGCATAAAAACGGCAAAAAACTGCAAAAAACTAGACTGTGTGCATGGACACATAGGATAACATTGAATGAGTTCAGGGGCAGTTGAAAAAAGTGTCCAACTGCATCTGAACACGCGTTTAACTGCGTCTCGTGTGCATGAGGCCTGATGCTTAAAGATTTTATCTAATTTAAAAGACAGCAGTCTGAGAGCAGTGTGTTTACATACCAACTCTGAGAACAATAGATCTGGAATCTGGTAGTTGGATCTGGCCATAGCCCATTCAACCCAAGTTATATAAATAAGGGCAATGAAACCTAGTTGTTTACTCTGGTCAACTCCTATTATCAAATAAACATACTCGCAAGACTGACAAGACAGTAAGCCGACCATAGATGGATGGAAATTCTCTGGTTACGGCCAAATTTTGATCTGTCTAGGGGCAGGCTGGTTGTATTGAAGATAATCCAGGAACCAGATATAAGCTTGTGTGTCCTCTCACCAAACCCCGTAGTCATGGTTCATTGTTTTCAGAAACAGCCTGTGTCATTGCCTACAGCTGTTTATGTTAAAGCCAAGTCTCCGTAGGTTCCTTCTGCTGATTCACACCTAGGTCACATGCTTGAGTTCTGTTCATCCATGCAATAATCTTCTTAATCCCCTTAAAATTGCACTAGGTCCTCCTACCAGAAGTTTGGGTGTTTTGACATCCTCTACTTTCCCAGCTGTCATGTAATGGCAAAATACTCCTGCACACTTCTGAGGTCATGTCTGAGTACACTGTTTAAACCTGTTCAATACACTTGGGAGTTGCCTAGGTGAAGACATCTATGAATATCTGTTCCCCAGCTCTTGTATTTGTGATGTCTTTTCAAGTTCAGTTACCTGTTTCTCGATGATCTTTGTTATCCACCTGCCCTTACCTTTTTCTTGGCTTAAGCAAGCCATACGCTGAGAAAATTTCTTTCCTGCAACCACGGTTCCCCCATCAACATAGTCAGAGTTGACAGAGGAATCCCCCCTGCCGAGCCATTGTATTTTCCTGGCGGAGGGGTGGGGGAAGCTGTCCCCACCGGGAGAAGACAGTCAGTGATTATTGATAGTGGCTATACTAGTCATATACAATACGGCAGGTTGGTTGTACCCAAATTAATCAATCGATAACTAACTTTTTAAATATAATTCCTACCTTTTGTATATTTTTTGGAGCAGGCCTCTAAGAAAGCTGCAACCTTGAACCCACTGCAACAACTTTTTAAATATAATTCCTACCTTTTGTATATTTTTTGGAGCAGGCCTCTGGGAAATCTGCAACCCACTCTGAACAATTTTACATTGAGTCATTAACCCTCATTAAAGGAGAAGTATGGCCAAAGCTTTTTTGGTTATACTTCTCCTATGGGTCACAGGAGTACAGTTTGTGCTGGACTCCTGTTACCCGTTTTTAGTCGGCAGCGGGCTAAAGTCCGCTGTCGGCAGGCGTCATTCAGCCGAGCCAAGGCTCAGGAAAGATCCCTGGCTATGTTGTAAGGATCCATCAAAATGCCTGTACTGACACCTGAGATAGCCCCTCCTACCCCTCCACAGCCCAGCACTCCAGTGAATACTGGAGAGGAGAGCAGAGAGCAGCTGACTGACAAATATCCTTTATACCCCTCTGCTCAGAGCAGAGAGGGAGAACTGAGCAATCAGTAGTGTTTGATTAGTTCTCACTGCAGAGCCAGTATCTAATTTACAACTGATGAGATCTGCCAGCATGATACAGGCAGGGTTAATGATGGTATACATTAACTCCTCAGGCACATCATCCACATTACAGAAAAATGAAAAGCTAAGCAGGATTCTTCAGTCCTGGTGTATTCAGAAAACAGCCTATAAAAAGGTAGGAACCAATTTTAAATTTTCTTTTTAAGCTATGCTATGTGAATGGTAAAATGTAATAAATATCGAATGGGTGTTATCCCAATTTGGATGTACAGTATAAAGACCTGTACACGCGGGACGAAAGCTGAACAGCACTAATAAAAACCGTCTGACATTCGGCCCGACAGAACAGTCAGCTGATTGGCCAGGTTCTGTCGGATGAGCATGCTAGAAAACCAGCAGCCAACTGGCTTCAGATCAGCGCTCTCAGCCAATGGCAGAGAGCACTGATCAGAGTATTCTGGCGAGGGGGGGCGTCCTCTTGTCAGAACACAACAACTCGGGGGGGGGGCGAAACTGCTGTACTAACGAGTGTGTAGCAGGCTTTAGAGGAAATACACTTTAGGGGCCCATTCACACCACTTGCATTGGGGTCATTGGTGGCTGGTGTTTTCTTTGGGGGGGCAGCAAACAAGCATCCCCCCCCCCCCCGCTGTTTGACGGTCAGTCCAGCACTTACCCCATCGGTGGCAGCAGATGGCAGGCAGCATGGTGCAGCAGCTCCGTGTCCTCTCCTGCATAGTGGCTTTCAGCTCCTCCCCTCCTCCTCCTAGGCATCCAATAGGATTGCCTGTCCTTTCTGTCAATTGGGTGACCGGTGTCAAAACCAGCTTCCTGATTGGCCGGAAAGAGAATCAGTGTTACAACAGCAAATATTCATTCGCTGTTGTAAAACGCCTGGGTGGGATTGGAGGGCGCTCTCTGCACCCAAACCCACCCTATATTGAAGCCTATTAGTGCCTCTGGCTCTAATCAGTGCTTCAAAAAAACAGCCCCTCCACACTGGAATCCATGAACCGGTGTCCTGAAAGGGGCCAGATGCATGTATGGAGGGCAGCAATGGATGTGGGGGCAGCACATATGTACCCTTAATGGACGGGTCGCCCCTGATTGGGGTGCTGTGTAAACAGCAGCAAAAACATTGCACGCTGTACTCTTATTTATCATCTGTTTTTAGGCATTGTAACAGTAAACTAACTGATAATAGAATAGCTTGTCTTTTAACAGTACAAAATGTATTTTGTTCCTGGCCATTTCCATCGAACGCAATGTAACAGGTCATATAACACCCAGGACACAGAGTGCGCTAAAAACATAGCGGTAATGTTTTGTTGAGGTAACAGTCTGAACTTTTGCCTAAATAGTGAAGTATCAGTGATTTTAAACAAGGCAAGCACAAAAATTGTTTACATGGACTTTCTACTTCTTTATCTTAATCCCTGATAATTGTTAACTATTTCACTGCAAAAAAATACATACTTACCTGTAAAATACTTTTCTTTGAGTACATCATAGGACACAGAGTAAAGCCCCATACACACTGCTGATTTTGTTTCCTTCGGGTTTACCAAAACCATGTAGTGCAAGGGCCTACCTCAGTGGCGGAATTATCAGGGTCGCAACAGTCGCAGTTGCGACTGGGCCCTGGAATTCCATCACTGTGGGGGGGCCCCGGCGTGGTTGCTTTTCACAGGGCTGTGAGTGGAGAGCGTGTCTCATGTAAACAGCAGCACAGAGACACCGGCACTCGGGAGTGAAGTTTCATTTTCCCTAGTCCTCTCGCAAAACACACAGCTGATCCTGCTCCCCCTTCGGCCCCCCTCCCCTGTGTTCTCCGCGGGAAATGTGAGCTTGTTAGCTTCACACCTGAATGCCCGCGGAGAACACAGGAGAGGAGAGGAGAGGAGGGGGGCCGAAGGGGGAGCAGGATCAGCTGTGTGTTTTGCGAGAGGACGAGGGAAAATGAAACTTCACTCCCGAGTGCCGGTGTCTCTGTGCTGCTGTTTACATGAGACACGCTCTCCACTCACAGCTGTGCTGACCCCTCTCCAGTGTGTGTGTAGACTCGGGAAGATCCCGCCACCCATCAACATCCATAGAGCTGCTGATCGCTGCCTCCCCCCAGGTGCGTGGGGGGGGGGGGTACAGAGATCTGCTGGGGGCCAAGGTGCACAGCGGAGTCCAGCAAGGTACAGCGAAACCTCTTTAAGGGGGGTGACTGTTTAGGGACCCTAAAGTAAGGGGGGCTCTCTGGGGACCCTAAAGTAAGGTGGGGTATCTGGGGATCCTGATGTCCAGTACCACCGCCACCCCTCCTCCAGTACCACCACCACCACCGTGCTACCCACCTTCAGTACCACCGCCACCCCTCCTCCAGTACCACCACCACCACCACCCACCTTCTGTACCACCGCCACCCACCTCCAGGACCACCGCCACCCCCTCTCCAGTACCACCACCATGCCACCCCCTCTCCAGTACCACCACCATGCCACCCACCTCCAGTACCACCGCCACCCCTCTCCAGGACCACCATGCCTCTCCAGTACCACCACCCACCCTCTAGTACCACCACCGCCACCCACCTCCAGTACCACCGCCACCCCTCTCCAGTACCACCACCCACCCTCTAGTACCACCACCGCCACCCCTCTCCAGGACCACCATGCTGCTCCAGTACCATCGCCACCCTCCTCCAGTACCACCACCACCCACCTCCAGTACCACCGCCACCCACCTCCAGTACCACCATCCCCCTCCAGTACCACCGCCACCCCTCTCCAGGACCGCCATCCCTCTCCAGTACCACCACCCCCCCTTCAGTACCACCACTGCCACCCACCTCCAGTACCACCACCACCCACCTTCAGTACCACCGCCACCCACCTCTAGTACCACCACCACCGCTCTCCAGGACCACCATCCCCCTCCAGGACCACTATCCCCCTCCAGGACCACCACCGCCACCCACCTCCAGTACCACCGCCACCCCTCTCCAGGACCACCATCCCCCTCCAGTACCACCACCACCCCTCTCCGGGACCACTATCCCCCTCCAGTACCACCAATGCCACCCCTCTCCAGGACCACCATCCCCCTCCAGGACCATCACTGCCACTCCCCTCCAGGACCACCACCGCCACCCACCTCCAGTACCACCATCCCCCTCCAGTACCACCACCGCCACCCACCTCCAGTACCACCACCCCTCTCCAGGACCACCACTGCACTGGTGACACAGGTTCCACTGGGGACACAGGCTGCACAGAAATGTTTTACTTTGTTGTACAGTGGAAAAAAATATAGTATCAAAATCATGCTTTTCGGGGGGGGGGGGGGGTGACCCCGCCCCCTTACGATGTCATAGTCCCCATGTGACATCAAGCCATGTGACCAACCCATGTGACATATACCATGTGACACCGCCCCATTGTCACTATATAAGTGGCCGCGCAGCGCGGCTCTGGCATTCCGGCCGGAGAGAGCGACGTGTCAACATCTCCTGAAGAAGAAGAAGAACGGAAGGCGGCGGCGACGACGGCGACAGTGGCGACAGAAGACCGGGCCACCGCCTCTAAAAGAGCTATAAGAAGGCGCGGTGGCCCGGCAGAAGAACCGAAGAGGGGGACAAGACCCCCGAAGTCGGGAGAAGAGGCCGGCGGCGGGGAGGAAGAAAGCCGGACTCCTCCGCTAGCAAAAGAGCTACAAGAAGATAGCGGAGGAGTCCGGCGAGAAGACCCCCGAAGACGGAAGACCCCCGGAGCTGTGCAATAAAATATTTTATCTCGTGTGTTGTGTTTTTTTTTGGGTACTTTTATTTTACAGGTGAATGGGTAGGGGTACATTGTACCCCATACTCATTCACATAGGGTGGGGGGCCGGTATCCGGGGGCCACCTTATTAAAGGGGGCTCCCGGATTCCGATAAGCCCCCCGCCCGCAGACCCCGACAACCAACGGCCAGGGTTGTCGGGAAGAGGCCCTTGTCCTCATCAACATGGGGACAAGGTGCTTTGGGGTGGGGGGGCCGCGCGGCCCACCCTTCCCCAAGGCACCCCCCATGTTGAGGGCACGCGGCCTGGTACGGCTCAGGAGGGGGGGCGCGCTCGCTCGCCCCCCTTTCCTGGCCGGCCGGGTAGCGTGCTCGGACAAGGGTCTGTTGTGGACTTTGGGGGGACCCCCACGCCGATTTTTTTCGGCGTTGGGGTTCCCCTTTAAGTCCATTCCAGGCGGCGGAGCCCGCGACGTCTCCGTCGCGGGCCCCGCCTACCTGGAGACGCGCTCGAAATGAGCAGACTTTTCTCCGGGCGGGAACAGTCCGCTCATTTCGAAGGTACAGCGGACTGGCCCACACACGGGCGGACTGTCCGCTCAAACCAAGTTTCAGCGGACAGTTTTTCGGAATTTCCGAAAAACTTTGTTCGTCAAACTGTCCGCTGAAACT
Organism: Lithobates pipiens; assembly: GCF_037356315.1. Lineage (NCBI taxonomy): Eukaryota > Metazoa > Chordata > Amphibia > Anura > Ranidae > Lithobates > Lithobates pipiens. The sequence continues at coordinate 321,932,566 of NW_027507718.1, forward strand.
GTCCGCTGAAGCCCACACACGAGCGGACTGTCCGCTGAAACACTGTTCAGCGGACAAAGTTGAGCGAACAGTCCCCGCGTGTGTACGCAGCCTCAGAGAAAAAAAAAGGCAAAAAAATGTCCTGATTTAAATGAAAGGCTGACACCTCTTTTGGCAAAAAAGGATGGAACAGGTCGTAACACGACCCTGTCACAATGGAGGATCGAGTACGGTTCCCTGCATGAAAGGGCCACCAACTCAGACACCCTTCTAGCTGAGGTGATAGCCATCAGGAAGGCTAGCTTGCGTGACAGCAAGTCTAAAGGAAATGTCTTGATAGGTTTAAATGGTTGTTTCTGTAACACAGACAGCACCAAGTTCAAGTCCCAAGGACACATAGGTGACCTAATGGGGGTAAGTAAGCAAGTTGCCCCCTGCATAAAGGTTTGGATCTGTGAATGGGAGGCTAAAGGCCTTTGGAAGAATACTGATAAGGCCGAAACTTGACCTCTGATTGTACTCAAAGCCAATTTGATTTCCACAGCTGACTGTATAAAAAAAGAATTCTCCCAATCACATATTTCTGAGGATGCCATTTTTTGGCTTCACACCAAGCAATATAAGTGTTCCAGACCAAATGATAGATCTTCCTAGTGACAGCTTTTCTAGCATTCACTAGGGTAGACACCACTGGTCCCGGGATGCCATGGTCCTTTAACACCCTGGCTTCAATAGCCATGACTGTAAATTAGGGTGGAATATTAGGACCTTGAGACAGTAGATCAGGGCACCTTGGAAGCGTCCATCTATTGTCAGTCTCACAATCTCCAGAAACCAGGGCCTTCATGGCCAGGCTGGTGCCACCAGAATGACTGGAACTCCCTCTCTCCAAATCCTGTGCAACAAATGTGGAAGGAGAGTGATCAGAGGGAAAGCATAAACCAAGGTGTACTGGCTCCATGGAACTACCAGAACATCTGCTCTGATTGTCAGAGGATCTCTTGTTTGGGATACAAACTGCTGTAGTTTGTTGTTGAACCTGGATACCAGTAGGTCAACCTCTGGCTATCCCCAACGTTGGTAAATTTCCTGGAACACCCCTGGGTATAGGGACCATTCCCCCAGGCAGATCTGCTGGCGGCTGAGATAATCTGCCTTCCAGTTCTCTACTCCCAGGATATGGACTGCCAATAGAATTGGCACATATCCCTCTGCCCAGGCTAGTATGTGGTTCACCTCCTTCAGAGCTGAACGACTCCTGGTACCGCCTTGGTGGTTTATATAGGCCAATGCAGTGGCATCCTCAGACTGAACCCTGATAGGGCAGTCCTGAAACTTTACCATCCAGGACCGTAGGGTCAGTCATACTGCCTGTAACTCCAGGACGTTTATGGGCAGGATCTGTTCTGTCCTTGACCATTTCCCTTGAGCTGTGAGCCCCTCTAGGGTCGCTCCCCAGCCTGAGAGACTGGCATCTGTAATCAGTACTTTCCAAGTTACAAGGAGGAAGGATCTTCCCTTTGGCAGGTTCTGATCCTGCAACCACCAGTTTAGGCTTATGTGTGCCTGAGGAGATAAGAACATTGGATAATCCAGTGCTTGTCATCATGTTCCAAGCCAGCAAGATGTCTTGTTGTAGAGGCCTGGAATGGAACTGGGCATAAGGAGGATATCATCCTCCCTAGAAAACTCATACAGAGCCGAATGGAGGGTTCTCTGTATGCACAATCCCAGATAGGCGCAACGGCTCAGATTGCCCAGAAGCCTCTGGTCCTTCAGGGGATACAACACTAGGGATACGACTAGGTTCATCAGGAACTACTGATGATATAGGTGTGTGCTTCCCTGTAGTGTTAGTCCTGCTCCTCTTTTTTGAAGACGTTTACTAGCCACAAAAAGGGAGTACCTGGGAGGGTGTAGTATTAAAACACCTCAGAATGCTTGGCATACACAGCTTAAATAAGCTGGCTGTGCGCCGGAACGTTGTGCGTTCGTGTGTACGCACATGTGCGGTCCCGGCAAAGGCAAAGGGCCATGGCTGTATTCGCATATGATGCAAATTTTAGTGTGCCCAGATAAAGGCTATCGTGCATGTGTGGCAAAGCCGTGTGCACCATGGCCCCCAGACAAAATTGCTGAGCCCAGCGAATGCACATGCGCCATGGTGAACCAAGGTGAAATGGTGCGCCATCATACAGGTAAAAAAACAGCCAGACACAAGCAAAAAAAAATAAAAATAAAAAAGGTACACTCTGAAAACGCCCACAGCTAGTCCAAAAACTCCCCTGTATGGTCACCGCACACAGGTGTCCAGCCTCTAGCTAGCTTAGACTCTTCACATGACTGCAGTCTCCACCTGGTCCCAGGCATTGATGAGCGCCCTCCGTGCAACAGGCACGCACACATGCACGGGTGCAGATGGCCATGTCCAACATGTTGGCTGCTCACAAGACACAAACCCAAGTCAGGACCCAAACCTGGACTTTGCAAACTCTGAGAAAACCAACAAGTTTTTTTTTTTTCTCTGTACAACACATTCTGAAGCCCCTCTTCCTGTATGGGTGAGAAATCTAAGTACCACTTTTACCTTTTATGATCCTCCAATCCATTCTCCCCCTGCTAAACTACACTTTAACTGCCATTTTCCACTTTGACATGGTGTTGTACGGTCACATTATGCCTAATAATTGCAAAGGTACTGTAGATGTCAACCTTATGCATATGCCGTGGAATAAGTAACTAATAGGTTTAAGATGTATTAAAGTCCAAATACTGATAATTAATGTTTAACAAGGACCAGTTTGTATCTGGTTTATATTGTGCCTTATTGCTTTAGCCATGTACACAACGTTTTCTTGGATATGTCAAGTGAACCACTGGAAAGTGTTAAGATGTGTATTTGTTTGATGTTATTTATAGATTGTTTTAGTCAATCACTGTGCTGGCAATCTGCACCACTAAATGCAATATGAGATGTGAAATCCAAGATGTTAGCGGGAAGTAGTTTGGCACTGGCAAGGAAAATTTTGATGTGCTAAAGAGAAATACAAAACAGAACAGAGCTGTCCCCAGGCATGTATTTATATTCTAGTTTTTGTGCAGATTGTAGAGGGTGGAAATATGCACAATACAGCACCAAAATAGTAGCTGCGCTATTTTTTCCTTATTTTTTTGGAATGTCCTCATTGGACATGTGTGAATATATTGGTGGTAGGGGAGGGAAGGTGAATAGAAATCAGAATATATATATATATATATATATATATATATATATATATATATATATTTATCACACTGACATTCTAATATTTTTTTCCGTTAGTTATTATAGGGTGTATTTAATAATAAGCTACACAGAGCAAACATATCCGTTTTTCAATAGGCTTCATGTAGAACCATACTTGCCAACAGTCCCGGATCTGCCAGGACAGTCCCATTTTTAAGTTAATTATCCCGCCACTGCTGTGTCTAGGGCTTTGTCTTAGAACATACAATTTTTCAGGACAAGCTTTCGGGGTATGTCCCCTTGAGTACTGCTTGGACCTTGAAGAAGGGGACATACCCCGAAAGCTTGTCCTGAAAAATTGTATGTTAGTGCAAATAAAAAAAGTATCACGGAAAGTACTCAATTTTCTCTCTTAGAATAAAAGCATTCTAATCTGCCTGCTGCAAATACACCGTTTCTGTATTGCGGATAATAAAACTGTGTCCCTGACCTCCCTCTACACCTCCTGTGTGAAGTGTCATCTGTGTATGCTGGTGTGTGGGGGAGGCAACTTTCCTGGACAGGCACTGGCTTCAAAGTAAAACAGAAAAATTCTTGTAGCAATGGACTTTTTCTGGGCTTATAGAAAATGGTACCATAAAGTAAATTAATAAAATCATAAAGTTTATTATACAAATAATTAAATTGTATGTAGCACCATAACCAGTATTTGCGTTCAAAATCTTATTTCAATTCAAAATCCAAGTTAGCTCAACGCGCTTCGAATGCTTCAAACATCTTTATCAGGAGCATATGTGAACAGTATCTGTATTGGAAAACCCAGTAATGTAAAATTAGAAGATTCTATGTTTGTTGGAGTGGAAATTCTCAAATCCAGAAGGCGACAGCCACAGGACACAATAGTAGTCCAAAATTTGTAGTAAATCTCCAATATAGTCCTCCGCTTTTTTTTTTTTAAATACACCAAAAGCAAAGAGATTTAAAGTTAAAAAGCAAAATATTTATGCAAAACTCCAAATCAGTTCTGTTTTTGAGTTCAATCCTGCCATTCATAGAAGTAATGCGCAGCATGCCCAGAACCTTGACTACAATAGCAATAATAGGATTTTTAAAAAAGCTTACCTGTAAAATCCTTTTCTTTGAAGTACATCAGGGGACACAGAGCCATAGTAGTTACTATGTGGGTTATAGGCCATCTTCAGGTGATGAACACTGGCATGCCCTAAGACAAGAAATGCACTCCTTATATAACCCCTCCCACTACTGGGAGTAACTCCGTTTTGTAGCCAAGCAATACACGTGTATACCAAGAAGGGAGGGACCACTCTATCCCCTGATGTACTTCAAAGAAAATGATTTTACAGTAGATACTATGTGGGATGTTTCATAGCAATGCCAACTGAAGGGAGGGAAAACAACAAAAGTAGGGCGCCAAGAGACTAGAGGACTTATACTGCAGCCTGCAGTACACTGCGCCCAAAGGCGATATCCTTGTGACCTTTTACATCTACTTGATAGAATCTTGTAAATGTATGGATTGAAGACCAAGTTGTGGCCTTGCAGATCTGAACCATGGCAGCTTGGTGATGCACTGCCCAAGATGCACTAACAGCCCTGGTGGTTAATATAAAAAGGAAGAATTTTCCTCTTTAAAGCGGGAGTAAACCCGCTGACGTATTTTTTTTCTGACCTGCAAGGGAAAAGTCATAATGAGCTAGTATGCACCGCATACTAGCTCATTATGAAATACCTTAGAACAAGGCCCCCGGCATCTCGCCCCAAACCCCGCCGAGGGAGCTGACATGTTCTCTTAGTGTGTCTTCCGGGTATTGCGGCTCCGGCGCTGTGAGTGGTCAGAGCCGCGATATCGTCACTTGCCCGCGGAAGATTTCTTTCCAGCAGGGTCCGCCGTCTGCCGGACTTTCAGCTGAGAAGCCCCTGTGTGCATGCGCCGCAGTCAGTGGCGCATTGCGAGGGGAATATCTCCTAAACCAGTGATGGCGAACCTTGGCACCCCAGATGTTTTGGAACTACATTTCCCATGATGCTCCACTACACTGCAGAGTACATGAGCATCATGGGAAATGTAGTTCCAAAACATCTGGGGTGCCAATGTTCGCCATCACTGTCCTAAACCATACAGATTTAGGAGATTTTTTTTTTACCTACAGATAAGCCTTATTATAGGCTTACCTGTAGGTTAAACTTATAAAAAAAGACTTTACTACCGATTTAAAACACAAGCTTGAACAATCACTTGACGAATCCATTTAGGAATGGTAGATTTTGACGCCGCTTGTCCTCTTTTAGGACCGTCTGGCAACACAAACAAAACATCTGTTTTATGTATCTGAGCAGTTGCTTTTAAATAGACCTTGACTACTCTCACCACATCAAGAGAAGGTAGTGACTTTTCTTCCATAGAATGAGATTCTGGAAAAAATGAAGGCAGAACAATATCCTGGATTAAATGAAAACCTGACACTACCTTTGGTAGAAAATTAGGATGAGGCCGCAATACAACCTTATCCTCATGAATATTCAAATATGGCTCTTTGCAGGAAAGAGCAGCCAACTCTGATACTCTCCTTGCAGAACATATGGCAACCAAGAAAACTATTTCCCTCGTCAAGAGGATCAAGGGAATATCTTGATTTGGTTCAAAAGGCTGTTTTTGTAAAGCCGACAGGACTAAATTTAAGTCCCAAGGGTTCAGGGGTGACTTATCTGGGGGATTAATCTGTGTTACTTCCGGGAAAAGGTTATGAACAAGAGTGTGAAGCAAGTGGTTGTTGAAAAAAACACTGATAAGGCTGAAACCTGGCCCTTAATAGTGCTCAAGGCCAGCTTCATTACTGATCCCATCTGTAGGAACTCAAGGATCATCCTACCTATGATATTTCCTGGGTTGCCAACCCCTGGATTCACACCAGGAGACATATGGCTTCCAGACTCTATAATATATGATTCTGGAGACCAGGTTCCTAGCATTAACCAAGGTAGAAACTACTGAAGCTGACAGCCCACGGTGCTTTAGAATGTGGGTCTCAATAGCCAAACCATTAAATTTAGCGTTTGTAAGGTAGGATGGAACACCAGACCTTGCGAGAGAAGGTCTAGCCACAGGGGAGGGGTCCAAGGGTCCCCTACGGCCATCCTTACAATCTCGGCAAACCAAGATCTCCTGGGCAACCAGAACAGGAGGGAACGCATAGATCAATGAAAACTGATCCCATGGAAAGACCAAGGCATCTATTCCATATGCCATCGGATCCCTTGTCCTTGACACAAAGTTGTCGATCTTGTTGTTGAACCTGGAAGCAAACAGATCCACGTCCGGAACTCCCCATTTTTGGCATATTGTCAGAAAGATGTCGGGGTGAAGGGACCATTCTCCTGGGAACATTTGCCAACTCAAGTAGTCCGCCTGCCAATTCCCCATCCCTGGAATGAAAACTGCTAATAGGCAAGGGATGTTGTTTTCTGCCCCAGACAATATGATTCACCTCTCTCGTGCCCCCTTGATGACTGAAGCCACAGATTTGATCCTGATAATTCCATAGTCTGAGCGTCCAGGCCTTTAGGGCCAGGCGTACTGCCCGAATCTCTAGAATATTGATGGGCAAGGTCACCTCTGATTTGGACCACTTCCCTTGGACGCTTCTTCCAGGACTGCCCCCCAGCCCAAAAGGCTGGCATTTGTTGTTACTACTTTCCAGGTAACTGGTAGAAAGGATTTTTCTTTTTGAAGATTTTTGGATAAAACTACCAATTGAGGCTCTGACGCACTTTGGTGGATAAACGCATTGGGAAGTCCAGAGTTCCAAGTTGACAGGATACTGTTTTGCAGCAGTCTTGAATGAAACTGAGCATAAGGAACGGCCTCAAAAGAAGCCACCATTTTTCCCAATAAACTCATGCAAAGATGAATAGAAGGATTCTTTGTTTTGGCCAACTGAATCAGTTCATTAAGGAACCGATTCTTTTCTGGGGCAAAATACCCTTTTCTGGACTGTATCTATGATTAGCCCTAAGTACTGCAATCTCCTGGATGGTTTTAAGGAGTCGTGGAAAAGGCATGCACAGTTTGAGGAGGCTTTAGCGAACCCAAACACTCAGTTAAGGCCTCGCCCCCACCTCGCATTGCAACCCCCCTCCTTTCTCTTTCAAAAAGAGTTTTCCCATGCAAGCATGGGCCTCCGATCCGGCGGGATCGGCTTGTGAGGGAGGGATGGCGTGGAGGAGACCTGGAGGCCACCCCGTGTAGGGGCGGTGAAAGAAAACGGCATTGCCGATTGTTTTCAGTTTTCCCCTATACTCAGCCTCATGAAGAGGGGAAGAGTTCAGCCTAGGTGGGGTTGTCTGGAGGAAGCAAATTCCCCTCAAACTTACTGGAGGTCTGTCTGCCTGCAGGCTGGAGAAAAATTTCTTAGAAAAACTCCACTTACCTTTCCCGCCGCAGGGTTTTCTGTGGTAGACCAACAGACCCGATCTTCACCCTTCACAGTGGGTTCCGTTAAAACTTCAGGAGCTGGGGTTCCTCAAGGAAACCCACAATCCTGGACCTGCAATAGCACACCGGCAGTAAACTTTATGGCCTTAATACCAAAAAGTACTGGATTCTGGGGTCCAGCTCTCAAAAGAGAAGCATTCACAGGCAAAAACCTAGTTTCTTTGGCCACGAGGCCCGAGTACCATTCAATTCGGCCAGAAAGACACCTTGAATGGATCAGTCTGCATAGCTAGCCCCAGCAAGGATTTCTCCAGAGGAGCTCAGCTCAGCAAATCTTTACTGCGTGACCAACACCTAGACACTGGCAAAAAAACTGAGGTGCTCCCAGTAGTGGGAGGGTTTATATAGGGAGCGCACTTTCGTCTTAGGGTGTGCCAGTATCCATCACCTGAAGGTGGCCTATAAACCACATAGTAACTACTATGGCTCTGTGTCCCCTGATGTATGAAAAGAAATATGTATTCCAGGTAGATTAATAATCCAACCTAGTCCTGCATTTTTATTATATCAAAAGCAAAGAGCTTCAAAGATAAATAACAAGCTATTTATGCAAAAACCCAATTTGGTCTTTGTGTGGGGTTTAGTCCTGCCATCCATAGAGGCGGGCGCAACTCCAGCCCTGCTGTACAGAGACTGCAAGAAGCTGGTACCAGGTTAAATTCAGATGCCCTGCTTGCATTTGTTTTTTAAATATAGTAAACAATTACAGCTGTAAAGCATGGTCCCTAAGGCATTGCTACTGCAGATGTGTTCTTAGCGATCTGTCCTGAGAGAGTGTTCCCAGCTCACTCACTATTCGGCCTCTTATCGGGAAACAGCAAGATGGGCTCCTGATCATATGGCTTCTGTGAGAGCCAATCACAGTAATCAAGTGTTTGGAAAGCCGCACTTGCCTCCCAAAGCCCACTTAAAGCGGAAACTAGGTTTTAATATCAAGAAAGTGGAAGTAAACCCAAAACTTTCAAAAAAACAGTTACATTCCAGGAATGTAACTGTCAAATCATCCAATGGCTGGTGTCATATCTGATCACATGTGCACCATCATGGCAGTTGAAGATTAAACATAGGCCAAGATAGCAGCTTTCTTGACTAGAAACGATAGGAGGATTTACTTTCATATCGAAGGGCCACTGGGAGGTACCAGGAAGGGCTCCAGCTCAACCATAACTACTCTTAAAACTCCCCTCTGTGCTAACACCTATGGTAACAAACCTGTGTAAGAAAGATGCACTCTATATACTAGAGGTCGATCGATATGGGTTTTTCTCTGGCTGATGCCGATACCGATATTTAGAAATCGCCACGGCCGATGGCCGATATATGATGCCGATTTTTTTGGGCCGATATGTTAGGCTGATTATTTATTTATTTTTCCCCCTTCATCTCATAAAATCTAACAGTTAGACACCTTTCCCACTGGGGCGTTTTTCAGGCGCTTTAAAATAGCGCCTGTAAAGTGCCTGCAAAACGGCTCCCCTGCAGTCTGTGTGGAAGCCCCGATTGCTTTCACACTGAGGAGATGCGCTGGCAGGATGTTAAAAAAAAGTCCTGCAAGCAACATCTTTCGAGTGGTGTATACCGCTCCTCCACCACTCCTGCCCATTGAAATGAAGGGGCACCGCTGACGAAGCACCTGCAATGCGATTTGGCAGTGGCGCTTCACGGGCACATTTAACCCCTTCCTGGGCCACTAGCTGGATTATAAGTGCCCCGCTAGCAACCGAATAGCGCCACTAAAATGACGGTAAAGCGCCACTAAAACTGGCAGCGTTTTACCGTCAACGCCTGCTCGCTGCAGTGTGAAAGCAGCCTTAAGCGATACAGAAAATTTCTTACATTTATTAAACAAAACAAACATCCAAACAGTTCACTTGTATGTATAATTTAGAAATATATATATATATATATATATATATATATATTTTTTATATATATTACACAAAAACAGGTAATCAAAACTTTTGGATGAAAAAAAATGGGCTAACTTTACTGTTTTTTTTAATCTGTGTATTTTTTCCCCAAAAAATTGAGTTTGAAAGACCGCTGCGCAAATACCGTGTGACATAAAATATTGCAACAACCACTATTTTATTCTCTAGGATCTCTGCTAAAAAAAAAAAATATATATATATATATATATATATATATATATATATATATATGTTTTGGGGGTTCTAAGTGAATTTCTAGCAGAAAATACAGGATTTTTATTTGTAAGCATCAAGTGTCAAAAAAGATTTAGTCTTTAAATGGTTAAACTGAGAACTTCTACACACTGAGTTGAATTCATTAATTCAAGTGTAAACATTGTATCTTTTTGCTCTTTTCTTGGCAGACTGCCCAGAGAGGAGACAAGTGCTTCACTCAAGTCTCCAGGCAACTTGCACTGACTTCTGTTACTGAAGTCATTTGCAAGTCTCACTGAATATATCATCGGCCTTTTTTAACAGCACAATCGGTCGATGCCGATTAATTAAAAAACGCAAAATATCGGCCGATATATCGGTCCACCTCTAGTATATACTTGCTTATTTTCAGTCCACTTCAATCTGGTCATGGGGTCCTCTGTGTCAGCCAGAGCAGCTGCATGGGAGAGGAGGGTCCACTGAAGCCTATGGGTGATGTCACCACTGGCTTTACTACCCACTGGCTGACACAGAGGAGATCACATGACCAGTCCAGGCTGAAAAAAGGTAGGTATATACATTTTTCTTACACAAGTTAGTGAGCATAGGTATTAGGAAAGTGGGGGACAGTTTTAAGAATAGCTAGAGTTAAAGCAGAACTAAGCCCTCCTACTTTTTACAGCTGCCATCTTGGCCTCTGTTTGACCTTCAACTGCCATGGTGCTGCGCATGATATTAGCTATGACACCAGCCATTGGATGATTTCACAGTTTGGTTGAGAGCACACCCAATGTGACAGTTACATGCCCGGCATGTGGCAGGAACGTAACTGTTTTTAAACTGTTAAATAGATGGGTTTAGTCCTACTTTAAAGCAAAGCTAAAGTTCTGCTGTGACAGACTGTGGGCGGACAGGCTCTCAATTGCAGAATAGACCTGCAATGTTTCTTCTGCTCGCTGTGTTTTTTAGCATGTACAGTAAACTTAGCTACGCATGCACAGTTCAGTTAACATCGCCAGCGCAGCCTCCTGGACATGCGTGACATCCTCCTGTGCCAGCCAATGAAGACAGCTGAAAACCAGCATCCACAAGATGCAAGTGAGGGAAGGGACTATTTAAAAAACGTAGCTCCTCTTTAACCACGTTTCCTCACCCATAGTCAAATGAAGTCAGCGGGAAGGATCTCCCATCCTAGGTATGTGTCATATGAAGTCCTCGGATTCCCGGCCCTCTAGGGGGCAAGCACGCGCTCCCGCCTTATCACTCTGTGAGCTGATGCACGTGCCCTTCGGCCACAATGTCCACCGGGCACCCATTATTGCAGGTAACAGAGCAGGGAACAGAACATGTATAAACACACAGATCCACGTCTTGTCAGGGGAGAGGAGACCGATCGTGTGTTCCCAGTACAGGGAACACAGATCGGTCTCCTCCCCTTGTGAGTTCCCTCCCCCTAAATTTAGAATCGCTCCCTAGGTAACAAATTTAACCCCTTGATCACCCCCTAGTGCTAACCTCTTCCCTGCCAGGGACATTTATACAGTAATCAGTGCATTTTTATAGCACTGATCACTGTATAAATATGAATGGTCCCAAAATAGTATCAAAAGTGTCTGATATGTCCATCTCAATGTCACAGTCATGATAAAAAAAAAAAAAAACTGAGGAATTTTTTTTTTTTTTATTGGGATATTTATTATAGCAAAAAGTAAAAAATGTGTTTTTTTTCCCAAACTTGTCACTCTTTTGTTTATAGTGCAAGAAATAAAAAATGCAGTGGTGATCAAATACCACCAAAAGAAAGCTCTATTTGTGGGGAAAAAAATAAAAATGAATTTGGGTACAGTGTTGCATGACCGCGCAATTGTCATTCAAAGTGTGACAGCACTGAAAACTGAAAATTGCCCGGGGCAGGAAGGGAGTGAAAATACCCTGTAAAGAAGTGGTTAATGAGGAGCTCCAGTCTGAGCAAAAAAAAATTAAAAGTCAGGAGCTACAAATACTGCAGCTGCTCACTTTTAATATAAGGACACTTACCTGACCCTGCAATGTCAGCACTGTCAGCACTCCAAAATGATTCTTCATCGGCTTCGGGTGCAGATTCCTATTGCACATGCGCGAGTCACGCTGCACTTTCTGAATGGTCCTGCCCTCTTCTGGGACTTGCGCGTGTCCCAGAAGGCAGTGGGGGGGAGGGGGACGGACCGGACATACTTGGAGATCACAAAAGCGATCTTACCTGGAAGTGGGAATGGGTACCAGTTAAAACTAGGTACCCGTTCCCCCTTCCTCCACAAAATGTGCCAGTGGGGGGGTGGTTTTGTACGAACTCAGTGTACAGTAGGAAAATTTAGTTTTAGCTCCTCTGTAAGCAGAGGAGCTGGGGTTAATAGTTGTTGTACTGTGCAGAGCTCCAATGGCTGTGTTTCTGTTCCCTCTCCCTGGTTTCTGAAACTGATGAAGAGGTCTAGAATTTAGAGGACAGAGGAGCAGAGATTAGGCCCGAATATTTATGAAGGCTCCTCCAATCCACGAGAGGGGGTGGCCCAGGGACAATAGGTCATACATATTCTGGAGCCTGGCAGCAGAGGTCCAGTTGCCTGAAGGGGACCCCTGTACTGGGGGGGGGGGGGGGCTATGTTGCTGGGCAGAAGGAAGGAGTCGCTGGGGGGGGGGAGAGACAGACCAGAAGCAGCTGAAGCCTCACACCCTTTCAACCTCAGCTAGGCTTACCTGAAGCCATTCTGGGAGCTAAGGTTAGGACCTGTTTAACGGGGGTCTGTTCGGCAGTCGCTAGAGTTTCAGGATTCACTAAAAAGGCCGAGCGAGTACCTTCCACTACTACACCCGGGGCCGATAGAGGAGAAGCAGCCAGGTGCAAAACCCTGCTTGCCACTACACAGGGACAGCTTTCTGCCAGTTCAAGCCTGTAAAGCCACCCTACACCTCTTGCTTGGGGATTTAATCACCTCCCACCCACATGATGTCATATGATGTTGTGGACTTGGAATGGCGATATCTGGATGATGCCTGCAGCTACAAACATCATCCAGATATTATTTTTCAGCTGGCAATTCCCTGCAATGTAAAAGTCACCCTAGCAACTTGATTGCTTTTACAGATGGTGAGAAGCCCCCCCCCCCCCCTCCAGTGCCTGGGGGGGGGGCACAAACAAACTGAAAAAAAAAAATCCATTCATTGCAGCTTCACTGTACCATCAAATTCAGCCACTGTGCCCCCTCAAAATTCAAACCACTGTGCCCCATCATATGCAGCCACTGTGACTCCCCCCACTCACCATTGTGGCGGGTCACGCAGCGGGTGACGGCGAGCTGTGGGGCATGCAGCTGGTCTGGCGACCGCTCCTGCATATTCCATGCTTCTCTGTCCTCCCATGCGTCTCTTCTTCCATTTGGTTAGGTGTCCAATCGGAGCGCCTGTGCCTTCAGCCAATCAGGTGATGGGTATTAAACCTGCGCCTCCTGATTGGCTGAGAGGCAGTTCAGCGTTAAAAAGCGAATTAATATTTGCTTTTCTAACAGACCTGGGTGGGCTGTGAGCGCAATGCTGTGCTCCAAGTCCACTGTTTTTGAAGCCTATGGCTCTAATCAGGTGCTTCAAACCTCGCCACTGTAATTCAGGGGCCCGGCGTCTGAAAAGGGTCCGTCGCATGAATAGGGGGTGGCTAGAGCAGCCATGGATAGATTCACGCCGTGTATGAATTTATCCAATTTACATAGAGGAGGGGTGACATGACAGAGTGGGCGTAGCCCGTGTGCCCATAATGGACGAACCGTCACTACTCTCTGGGCTCTCCCATGCAATTGAGATACTAGAGATTTGATCTGGTGGTGGTACTGGTTACCACAGGGCTGGCCATCTCTATGGCCCTGGGAGGCTGGAAGTGATGTCATGATGTTGCTTTTGGCTCTGGCAGGTGTAAACACTGCCATTTTTTCCCCCTAGAAAGCAGAAATCAATGGGTAGTTTTATTTTGTTTTTTTTAATCTCCTGCTTTCCAGGATAGAGGAAAAGGAAATATCTGCGGTATTACAGACCTAAGACCCCAGATATCTCCATAAAGAGGACCTATCATGCCTTATTTCTCTCAAAAGAGATGTTTATATTTCTTGTTGTAGCACTAACCCCTGAAGGAGCGGCTGGTTATTTTTGGGCTTACCATTACCTTCCGCTTCTCCTTGTTGCACATCTAGGGGATGTCCCGTGGTAGGTGATCCAGTAACTTGAGACTGACAATAGATTCACTTAAATAGATTTTATTTGCAAACTTCAACCATTGAACAGTCTTTTAACTTGGGATCAGAGGGTTGGAAAGGAAAGTTCAGGTACTCTCAATGTCAAAGTCTATAAACGTTAAGGAACTTGCTTACTTTGACTGCATCCAGAGAATAGTCATTCACAGCTGGATGAACACCCAGGTTGGACAGTCCCTCTCTCACAGGGCCTAGTAGCCAACAAGGTGCTTACTCAGGAACAAAGTCTTTATCACCGACGTTGTTGCAGAACATGTAGGAAACTAAGCTGTAGAACACTTGTAGGATACCTGGATCTTTCAGCCCACTCGGCGATAGCCACAAGACCGAATTCTCTCGGTTACTTCAGCCCTTCCAGGCTCTTGTTAAGAAAACCAAACTCACATGTGGTGCTCTTCTAAAGAGTCCTCCCCTGAAATGCTCGAAGTTCAATGGGTCTCTCCCAGACTGGAGACGGCACCCAACCACCTCAGAATCCTCTAGTTTCCATGCCTTGGGCTAGCCAGCCCCGAGGCATCAAAGTCAGGTGGATCCGCACCCCAGGCCATAGCCTTCCTGGAGGCTGGTCAGGAGGACCAGGACCACGTAATCTGCCCTTCACACTGGACCACGCGACGTCCGCATCTTAAATACCCTCTCCCAGAGAGCACAGCGAGAGGGCCACTCCCACTGACCTGGCTCCGAGAGAGAGTAATCCGAGCACCTGACCATAGTTCCACGTCTGCCACCAGAGACAGTGCCCCCCTGCGGCCAGACTGAACATCTCACAGTCCAGTCAGACTGACACAGAAGTCAAATTTAGGCAAATAGACCCATACTAAACTGTAGCTTGGGTACATTTTTTACTTTGAAAAACATAGCGTGTGCTCTTCAGGAGCCCACCGCTACACTGTGATAAGCATATAAGTGATCAGTGACGGTTTAAAAATAAAAGAAATAAATGATATATAGTGGCCCTGACCCCTCACTACCCCTGATTCCAGGCCTGCCTTCCTTTCCCTCTACCTGAGTCCAGTTTTAGGTCTTTGTGTCCTGAACAGTCCCCTTCCCCCCATCACTAGGTGACCATGTAGCTCCCAGCCTGGACTATTTATAAAGTAAAGGTGAGCACAGCACAAGCCAATCTTATAACCTTTCACCTACTTCCCATCATTATCCCCGGCCAGGGAAACCCTGCTCCGGGCTGCCGCACTTTCCAAGTCACAGGAAGGGGGTGGCGACTGTGGTAAATAAAAATACAACCCAACTTCCACGTCTATTTTACACATATTTACATTTCTATTGTATTTTCTTGCACTTATTTTTTACAAACCGAAAACCAATTCTTCCCTTTCCTTTGGTGTAAAGCGAGAATAGGGGTTTTAGTGCCTTATCAGCACCCCCGCCGCCCCAGTGAAACATTCTGGACGGTGACGTGGCCGGTCCGGTGACGTCACTATGTTGGGGTGAATGCGAGGGCGTGGCTCGGTGACTAAGTAGCCGGTATCTGAGTAGCAGAGCGTCATAGCGGCAATACGGGGTAGACGGTGATATAGTGAGTGTATAGGTGGCAAGTCAGTCAGCGGTGTCTGCTATTAGTGTGAGCTGAGGCCGGGAATGTATCAGAGTGCGGCAGGTAGGCTGTGCTCGGCGCTCAGAGACGTGCCCGCGCTCTGCGCCTCCTCTCTGCGGCAACAGCCACACCACTCCCCGGTCAGGACCCGGACGCTCTCCCCGCCCGTACTCGGCTCCCTGGGCAGCTTCGGCTGCTGCCACAGTCTGGCCGGCTGGATAGGGGACGGAGCGGCTAAAGCGGTTCCCAACACGAGCACGCCGGCAACCACGACAGTAGCGACCGGAGGAGCAACGGGGAGTCCGGCCAGGACGGGGCCGAGAGCGGGTTAGTGTCATGTGTGGTGTTCTGTGAAGGGTTAATGGCGCTGGTCATGTGTAGTGTTCTGTGAAGGGTTAATGGCGCTGATCACGTGGACAGGTGAGTGTCGCTGGGGAATGCGGACTGTCCGCTCTCTGCATCTCCTTGGCTGTGGACAGGTGGGTATGATGTTGGGAATCCATGGACGATTTCTTCCCTGTGTGTCCTTGGCTTTGATCAGGTGTGTGTAGATGGAGAAGGTGGCCTGTCATTGGATCCTTGGTTACTTCTGCAGTCTGTGGTTCTGGGCACATGATCGGGTGTGTGTGTGTGTGGATAGACGTCAGCCTGTGATTGGACCCTTGGTTGTCTCTCTTGTTCTCTGGGCACATGATCAGGTAATGTTTCGCAGGAGAAGGTGGCCCGTGATTGGACCCTTGGTTCCCCCCTGCAGTCTCTGGTTCTGGGCACATGTTCAGGTATGTGTTGCTGGAGAAGGTGGCCTGTGATTGGACCCTTGGTTTCCCCCTGCAGTCTCTGGTTCTGGGCACATGAACAGGTATATGGAGAAGGTGGCCCGTGATTGGACCCTTGGTTCCCCCTGCAGTCTGTGGTTCTGGGCACATGATCAGGTGTGTATGATGGAGAATGTGAGCAGTCAGTGGACCGCTGGCTGCTCTGGTCGTAGAATGTTGTGGACAGCAGGGAGGGAGGAACATTGGCTTCCTCTACAGAATGTTCTCAGTCATGTGATTGTCCAGTAGAACGTTCTGTCCAGATGAATGGTTGTGGGCTACTCCTTGTGTCTGTACATGTCTTTCCAGGAAGATGGTTAGCAGCTTGTACTGTATTATGTAACCGGCAGTTTAGGTGGGGGAGGGGGTGGTGATTCATGGAGCTGATGTGTGATCACTGCAGTACAGCACCCTAGGGTAGGGGGTTGTTGGGTCGGAAGTCGCCTTCTGTATGTTGTCACACAATGTGTCTCAGTTTTCCTTCTCAATGCCTATTGTAGTTTGTCTGACCAATTGGTACATCCTGTTCTATCTGGATGCTAATTTTGGCTTCAATTAATTTCTCCTACTGAAATCAGTGACCTCATCAGTACATAGAGTAAACATTTCCCTGTTAGAATACAATAATCACTGATGCTGGCAGTGAGTGTACAAAAAAACCTGACAGGCTGGTTGTACTGGAATCGATCACTAGACATCAGTACAGCCTGCCTGCCCTTAGATGGATCAAAATTGAAGGGTTAAAGCGGTTTCATCAAACCCCCCCCCCCCCCCCGTGCCTGCCATTTTGCCACCTGGATTTGTCTCTAGCCTTGCTGTAATCTCCAGTTGTGATGTCTGAGGGATGCAATGCAGTTAAATTGTATGTTGATGGGGCACTGTGGGCAAAATAGCCCCCCCCCCCCCCGCTGTCTAGCAAAACTGGCAGTGAGCTGAGACAACAAACCATGCAACACTGACAGTGGTGCTCACAATGGTCAGCTTTGTTCATCTAGTTAACATCTCTATCGCAAAAGGAAAAACCATGTTATAACTGCTCCAGTGCCACATTTGGCACCTTTTGTGGGGGGACAGCATACATGTCTTTCACAGGTATGCTTCCCCACTTCAGTGAGACTCAGCCACGGGGATTGATGTCACGACTGGGGCTCCCTCCCCCTGTCGCCAGGCCATTAGGGGAGAGGAGCGGAGGTTCACACCCACACGCTACACAGCCGGGTTCCCTTACTTGCAACGGAGGTGGAATGTGCCCGACAGTTGATGGAAACCAACTGTGGTGCCGACATCGCTGGACTCCAGGACAGGTAAGTGTCCGATTTTATAAAGTCAGCAGCTGCTGGCTTTTAATTTTTGCAGCAGTGGGCGGCCCTCCAATTTAAAGAACTGCAGTCTGCTCACATAATTTGTAATAAAAACATCTTTGCCATTCAGAAGCTTCCCTCCAACCACTTTGACTTTTTTATATATGCTGTGATTCTGTCCTTGCCAAATATGCTGCAGAAGTCTCCATCCACTGAGTCTGGATGCAACAATTTAACTGTGGGCAACTGAAGCTGCTGCCTGTTCATTTCCTGAGTTTACACAGATGCACAGCTCCATCTCTGCAGCCTTGCAGTTCTCATTTATGACTCAAACACTCAGGAGGGTGAAAGAGCTGTGCATGGTGTTAGGGCGGCACAGTGGTGTAGTGGTTAGCAGTAAGAAGGGTCGCTGGTTCGCATCCCAACCATGACACTACCTGCCTGGAGTTTGCATGTTCTCCCTGTGCCTGCGTGGGTTTCCTCCCACACTCCAAAGACATGCAGGTAGGTTAATTGGCTTCTGTCCGAAAACATTGGCCCTAGTATATGAATGGGGACCTTGGATTGTGAGCTCCTTGAGGGTAGGGACCGATGTGAGTGTGCTATGGATAGGGACAATTGTAGACACTCACTCGTGTTGAACTGGATGGACTGGTGTCTTCATTCAACCTAACTAACTATGTAACAAGTCTAGGCACTTTACCAGACATACAGGAAGTGGGCTCTCAGAAAAAGATGTTTTACTCTCCAAATTTAACCACTTTGCATCCAGGCCAATTCTGACACTTCGCTCCTACATGTAAAAATCATTGTTTTGCTATAAAATTGCATAGAATCCCCAAACATGAGTTTTTACATTTTTATTTTTTTTTTTTCAGACACCCTAGAGCAGTGATGGCGAACCTTGGCACCCCAGATGTTTTGGAACTACATTTCCCAAAATACTTGTGCATTCTGCAGTGTAGTGGAGCATCATGGGAAATGTAGTTTCAAAACATCTGGGGTGCCAAGGGTCGCCATCACTGCCCTAGAGAATACAATGGCGTTCATTGCAGTTTTTGAAGCTTTTTTTTTTTTATTTTTTATTTATTTATTTATTTTTTTTTCATGCTTTAAAAAAAAAAAACCGTAAAGTTAGCACAATTTTTTTTGCATAATGTGAAAGATGAAGTTATGAGGAGTAAATAGATGCCTAACATGTCATGCTTCAAAATTGCACACTCTCGTGGAATAGTGACAAATGGTATTTTATTTATTATTTTATTTATTTTTTTTATACTGGTTGCATGTTTTGAGTTTAGAGGTCTATGGTTAGAATTACTGCTCTTGCTCTAACGTTTGCGGCGACACCTCACATGTGTGGTTTGAACACAGTTTTCATATGTGGGCGGGACATCCCTTGTAATAGGAATATGACAGGACCTCTTTACAGTGAGATGTGGGGTCAATAAGACCCCACATCTCGCCTCTAGGCTGGGAAGCCTACAATAATAAAAAATAAAAATAAATACTGGCTTCCCAGCCGAGTTGGTAAACCCACAACAGTAAAATAAAACTGTATATGCAGTAAAGCATGCTTGTTATACTGTGAAACCTAAGGGGCTGTTTGAGCCGGTCTTCTCTGAGCCTCCCCTTCTTCCTCTGTCCCCAATCCATCTCCTGAGAAGACAGCCTTTGGAGTCACTCTGCATATGCTCAGTTTGCTGTTTATTGCTAGATTTTTTATTTTTGGGGGGGGGGGGGGGGCTTCTTGGAAGGGTGTATGTGATGAGCATGGGGCCAATCGACACTATCCAGAGGGTCAAGGGTCCTGCAGCCTCATAGGACAGTCAGAGGAGAATGCAAATTCCTCCTACGAGCTTTAACCAGACACTGATAGTCACAGGACAGCAATTTATATTTACAAAAATTGTGTTTCCATGTACTATGGGAGACCAGATATAGTGAATGCATTGTCTTGGGTTTAGTAACACTAATTGTTGGGATTACACAAACACACGCTCTTTAATCAACCTTTTTTTTTATTTTTTTTTATCCAGATTTGTTTTGTGCCCCTACACCCACCCATAAGCTGAAAACATGTAATGTCAAAGACAGACTGACTCTTGGCACACAAGTTCAGTTAGAACTGATCTGCACTGTTCTGAAATTTTCTGTCCATTTTATTTTACCTTTTGGCTAATTCCAATAATTCTTTGAATTGACGGTTTAGAAAGGAATCCAGTCCTTCAGCTGTTAAACCTGACTTTATAAATATTGGCTTCTCAATTGCTGACCTCCTTGTATGCTAACTGTCAGTTGTGCTGACTCAGTGACTTCAGTACTCATTTTCTGACCCTAAACAAGTATTCAGATAAGGAAAGTCAAAAGTCCTTGTTGTTTGCATGTTTATTTTGAGTGATTATTGCAGTCAGTGTTGTCATGAAAGAGTGGTCTTTTTAAAGCCTAACTGTGGATTTAATGACTTTAGTTTGTTAATTCGGGCCAACAGATGTACCCACTGGGAGCGATGTATAAACTTTTTTTTTTTTTTTTTCTCTTCTGGTCCCTTTGGGACTACACTACTGTTTGTATAGTCATGGACACTAATTTTAGGCCTGTTTTGAGTCTAAATTTACAGAACACTTTGCCTCAAGGAGCGTGGATATTTTTATTTGACTTAATATTTTACTGTTTTTGATCGGTTTCTGTGTTTTCATCCTGTGTCACATCAAGATGCACATTAGGGATTCCTTAAGTGGTTGTAAACTGTTACACCACTTGTACCTTCTTCTCCACCATAGAATTATTTATTTTTTTAACTTAAACTAGGCCATTATGTAGCTCCTATGTTAAAAGCATTGATATTCCCACTACAACTTGCCGACTGCCATACACTATAATACCAAAAGTATTGGGACACCTGCCTTTTACACGCACATGAACTTTAACTGCGTCTTAGGCCATAGAATTTGATATTGCTTTGGCCCACCCTTTGCTGCTGTAACAGCTTCAAATCTTCTGGGAAAGCTGTCCACAAGGTTTAGGAGTCGCCGTAGAAATGTTTGACCATTCTTCCAAAAGCACATGTGTGAAGTCAGACACTGATGTGAACGAGAAGGCCTGGCTCACAGCGTCTGCTCTAATTCATCCCAAAGGTGTTCTATCGAGTTGAGGACTCTGTGCAGGCCAGTTAAGTTTCTCCACCCCAATTTGAACCCTACAGACTAGGATGCCATTAAAGTTCATGCGTAAAGACAGGCATCCCAATACTTTTGGTAATCTTGTGTATATGTTGTGGTTTACCAGGGTCATGGCTGAAGCCATAACTCCAGTATCTCCCCCCCCCCCCCCCTTTTTTTTTTTTTTTTTTTTTTTTTAATTTCTTTCTCCAGCTGGCTTTCTTATTAGCCACTAGATTGTTTTGCAAAGAGGCGGTAGGGGACATCCCCTTCCATCACTTGCCAGTGTTTCTTGGATTTTGTACACATAAGGTCTCATTGGATGAGTTCAGGGGCAGCTGAAAAAGCAGCCAACTGCCTCTGAACATCCGTTGCCTCTTTACCTTTAGGCCTCATGTACACTGCTGCTGGTAAAGGAGAGATTTGGAGTCTCTTTGGTCCCAGATCTCTCCATAAGGAGGACCTGTCGTATTTTTCATTATAAGGGACAGTGGAAAAAATTGCAAAGTGCCCCCTTCCCTCCGTGCTTGTGTTCATGGATACGAAAGTTGCGCACATATATGTAAATGGTGTTTGCACCACACATGAGATCACCACAAACGTTTGAGCAATAACTCTAGTGCTAGACCTCCTCTGTAACCCTAAACGGGGAACCTGTAAAAATTGTTAAACGATGCCTATGGATATTTTTTAAGCACCATCATTATTTTTTTTTATTTTTATTTTTTGTTGCCATTCCACGAGTGTGCAATTTTAAAGCATGACCTGTTGGATATCCGTTTACTCAACATAACATCCTCGTTTCATATTTTACAAAAAATGAATACCTGCATCTACAGACATGCACATTCTAACACTAACCTATCTAACCCTGAAGCCGACCCGATCTCCAGCGGCAGAAGCTGTGCAGAGGACAGGCGACAACGGCTGTGAAATGAATGGTAGTTAATATGGGGCTTCTGTTGGGGGCGTGTCCTCTGCCCGCACACAGCGAAGCTGTGGCTGATGGCTCGGTGTGTGAGATCTGGTCAAAACGCCTGTAGAAAAAGCTTATATATAGATATATTATATTATTGCAATTATAATCGCAGTTTTATTCCCTAGGGTCTCTGCTTAAAAAATAAACAAATACATTTTCTAGCAAAAAATACTGATTTAAACTTGAAAACAAAGTGTCAGAAAAGGCCTGGACTACAATTGGTTAATATAAGCCCTGGAAGAGTGGTTTTCCTGGTGTACTTTCTATTCTCTTCCACTAGATGTTGCTGTGTGCCTTTCTATGGATTCCCTGTTCATGTGACTGTGAAGTTTAAATTTCATGTGTGTGGTTGGGACTAGCTGCGTCCCCTGAGCTGGTAAACTGACAGCTTTTCTCTGGTGCGTATGTCAGCTTTGACTTTATACTGTGTGGGTTTTCAATGACATGCTTGAAGCAGAGATGACCAGTAGCTTCAGGGGATTGATTATGGATTGTCAAGCGTTGCTTATTGCTGCCTTCATGACGGTTTTCAGCATAAATGTCACTCAAGCGGGTAATGATTGCAGTCTTGTGACAACATGCAAGCCACACTGTCTGGAGAAGCACAGAAAAAATATCTGCCTCTAGCATGCCTGCCAAGGTCATAGAGGTTAAACGGTAGATTTTGAGGAGGGGCCTAGGCTCTTGGCTCTGGAAACTCAAACGAGTCATCTTGTGTAACTTTCTGCAGGATGTAAGCGGGCGCAGCGTTATGACAGCTCTTCCTGTGTAGTGATTTTGGCATAGACTAAACTGTTTGTCATGGTGTTGTTGCACTACACTTGTACTTGGATCCACTTGCAAATGTGGTGTTAGACCGTGGTATCGAATCAGCTGAAGCTTTTGAAGTTTTAAAGGCAATTTTGCATATCTGTATGATAATATTTGGAAAGAAAAGAAAGGTATCAATTTTACTACTTAACATTGTATTTTGTAGAATTTATGTTTCAGTTGGTGTGAGTGATAAAATAGTTTTATTTGACTCAAGACCACTATGAATTGTGGAGGGGTCTGCTTGTGCACAGTCTAGTATGGGTTTCTGCATGTATCCCTGCACACTATAAATGGACTTGAGGGAGGGGAGTACTGCTCCGGAATCTTGCTGGTGTCACTTGGGAAAGGCCAAATGTGGAATGTAGTAAAGCAGCAAGCCAGGGAAGGCCTCTATCAGCCCAGCTTATCGCTGTTTGTTTAAAATCTCCAGTCCATCTCATGAGCAAGTAATGTGGCACCAGGAGGCATCTCTTAAGGGCCCTTTGCACTGTATCATTGCAATGCACTATAACGTGTACAGAATCCTAATGTTCTAAATAAGTGGTGTTCACATCTGTGCTGTTTCAGAATTAAAAAATATGAATGGTCCATTTGACATTTCTACAGCACTGAGATTATAGAATTCTATGGCAACGCGTGAAAAGGCATTTTTGTTCTGTGTTGCCATCCCGCCTAAGCTGACTGGTAAATGCTCTGTGTAAAACCATTGCAGAAAACATTTTAATGCATGTGAAGCCATGTGATGACGTGTTACAATGTGCAATTAAAAAAAACAAAAAACGGTTGAATTGCAGATGCATGGGTATGATTGGGCGATGGGCCCTAAGGGCACGTGCACATGCTTGGTGAGCGATGTTCAGATTTGTTGTTAGACCTGAATGCAAAATATTGAATATGGGTCCATTCACACTGCTGTGCTTTTATCCACAGTATTTAGCTGCATAAACTAGAAAAGTCTGCATTTTATGATCAGATTTTGACTGTATTTTAGGCTGTACATGTGTGTTTGATATTTACATGTCTACAGTGTAAATGGATCCTATGCACTATTGCTGCCTGGTGCATTAAGGGTCAACATGTAAACCTTAACAATATGTGAGCAGCGGTGTGCAAGCACAAAACAACATGTCCTATGTCATTCTGCACCGCCGCATAAATGACTTGTCTGGGGAGATGTAAAATTGTAAATGTCTGCTGCACCACAGGTAAACGTACACCTCAACTTACATGGACATGTGTGGTTGTATGTATGAGGACCAATGCAGTACAAACAACCTTTTTGCACAAAATCTTGCTTACCAGCATGATCCTGTGGAAATCCATACAGTTGTCTGGATTCATAGCTGTTAAACAGTCATGTAGGCTGGATGAGATTTTCTGTATTTACCGTATATACTCGAGTATAAGCCGAGATTTTCAGCCTCTTTTTTGAGGCTGAAAGTGCCCCCCTCGGCTTATACTCGAGTCATCGCTGTCTGCCCGCTCGATCAGCGTGTCGAGCAGACAGCGGCCATTCTATTCAAAAGCCGCGCCTCCGGCTCCGCCTTCGCCTGTGATAGGCGGAACACTGAATTTCCCAGCAGCCTGTGTTCCGCCTATCACGGACGTCGTATCATCCTCGTACTACGGACGAGGATGATACGACGTCTGTGATAGGCGGAACACAGGCTGCTGGGAAATTCAGTGTTCCGCCTATCACAGGCGAAGGCGGCGGCGCAGCTTTTGAACTTTACAATGGCCGCCGACGAAGAGGGCACGGGACGGGACGGGGGCAAGGCAAGGCACGGGACGGAGGCAAGGAGGCAAGGCACGGGACGGAGGCTCGGGACAAAGGTAGGCTGGACACACACACACACACACACACACACACACACACACACACACACACACACACACACACACACACACACACACACACACACACACACACACACACACACACACACACACACACACACAGGGATGGATGGATGGAGACACACACACACAGGGATGGATGGATGGACACACACACACACAGGGATGGATGGACGGACACACAGGGATGGACGGACACACAGGGATGGACGGACACACAGGGATGGACGGACACACACACAGGGATGGACAGGCATGTCTCACCCTCGGCTTATACACGAGTCAATAAGTTTGCCAGTTTTTTTGGGGGTAAATTGGGGGCCTCGGCTTATATTCGGGTCGGCCTATACTCGAGTATATACGGTAATATAATTTCTCTGATTGCCAGCTCCATCTAGTGGCCAAAATGCGGTTATTAACTTTTTTTTTTTCAGAAGGCTATACAGCAGGGATAGGCAGTTAGCGGACCTTCAGCTGTTGCAAAACAAGTCCATCATGCCTCTGCCTCTGGGAGTTATGCTTATTGCTGTCAGTCTTGCTATGCCTCATTGGAATTGTAGTTCTGCAATAGCTGGAGGTCCGCTAATTGCATATCCCTGCTATACAGGCTTACCCCACTTTTAAGTGCACAATGGGGTTTATTTACTAAAGCTGGAAAGTGCAAAATCAGGCTCACTTCTGCATAGAAACCAATCAGCTTCCAGGTTTTATAACCAAAGCTTAATTGAACAATCTGGGGTTAGAATCTCGTTGGTTTTTATGCCGAAGTGAGCCTTATTTTGTACTTTACAGCTTGAGTAAATAAACCTCATTGTGTACGTAAAAGTGGGGTATGCCTCTACTGAATTTTAGCCAATAGATGAAGATGAATAGATGGTCATAGAAATGTAGTTTATTACAGAACATGGAAAATTCATATAGCCTGTACAAATGCTGTGTGTGCAGTAACACTTGTCTTGGCGCTTTTTGCTTTTTTTTTATTTTTATTTTTTTATTCTTTGCAAGTCCATAAGCTGTGCTAAAACTCAACCCGCGTTACTGTGTTACTAGACATTTGTGTCCTGCCAACACAAACACTGATGCAGTAGAATGCACTAAAGCATAGAGATGAATGGACTGATTTGCCTGCTTTTTCTGCACTTTCAGTGCTGTAGAATTTGTGATATTGATGGGTGCCTAAAGCCTGGAACTTTTTTGAGAAGCAGGCTCTATATATTTCTGATATGGTGAAAATCATTTCTGTGCACAAAAATGGCATGCATTCATTGACTTTGCACTACGTTTTTTGTGATTTAAATGAAATCGTAGCTCAAAATTGGGTCGACTGATACTGGGGTTGTGTGGGTTGTTTTTTTTTTTTTTTTTTTTTCTTCTTTCTTTCTTTCTTTCCCCAGGGCTGATATTTTGTAGATTTAACAATTTGCTGTCACAAATGTAAACATCTGTTGTGACTGTAATTGGCAGTACAGGTACCTTTTGATGGGGGGATTTAGATGACTCCAAACCTCACCTCTGCACTTAAAAGTATTCAAAACGTCAAGATCAGGATTTTAGAATGCACTGTTTTTAAAACGGGCGCCTTTTTAAGATGCCAGTAATCCAGAAGTGATGTCATGACATTGCTTCTGGATTACTAGAGCCAAGACCTGAGCAAAGCTGATCTGCTTAGTTTGGGTCTTTGGCCAGCCGGTGGACATGCTGGGTGGTTACTCAGGCCTCCCGAAAGGAAGGAAAACTGGGAGAAGGGAGGGGGGGTCCCCTCTCGCTGCTTGTAATAGCCAGGCTGTTAATACAATAAAGCGAACTGTATCAGGGTGCATGCATCACTCTGGTACAATCCCTTGAGGTAACATTGGTACGTTTTGAATATTGGCCACACCGATAATCGGTCGTACCTTAGTCCAAATCGCACTGATCTGTGGCTTTGAAATCTCATTGAAATAGGGTGATTTCAAAGTCGCACTGATGTGAACCAAGGATGCTTCCAAGGGAGGGCAAAATGGGTATTGGTAACTGGTATTGGCAAGTACTTGAGGAAAAAATATTGGTATTCGGCTGTGTTTTAAAAAGTGTTGGTGCTTCCCTAGTGGACTTGCATGAGCCTAGTCTTTTAATTCATCTTTGTGGTGTTCATATGTTCTCTGTTGGGATCATTCACACTCCATGCAGAGTCACTGTGGAAATCCCCCTTTTTATTCATATAATTAAGGTACCTTGAGCTGTTTAAACTCTGCAAGCATGCATATGTCTTGGTCACACACCATAAAGAGATGTGCCAGTAATGTAAGATGTCTTTTTATTTTAGTCAGCCATTTCTGAACATAGAAAGCATGAAGACTGCAGCTGTAAGCCTCAGACAGACACCCTTGACTGTCACTGGTTTATGGTCTAATGCATTTAACTTCTTTTATCCTGAGGTTTAGACAGACTTAGTGGCAAGGTGATATAAACCCTCATGCGCTGACTGGAGCAGCACAGAGGACAGTTGTGTACTTTGACTTGCAGTGCTCTTTAGGTGTACAGAGCTATTCAGACAGGATGGATGTACAAATTGCAGTTCCATTGTCAAATAGGAAGACCAGATACCATGTTTTATTCACACAAGGTAGGCTGTATGAATCTTCAGTGATCTATTTTGATGGGGGGGGGGGCGGTGGTGTTTCCAGTGCATTGTTGGCTTGTTTACCCTGCTTTTGTCTTGCTATTCCTAGAAGTGTGTGTGTGTGTGTGTGTGTGTGTGTTTTATACATTTTTTTGACTTGGCACAGGTGTTTAGAAAATGTTTTATTTTTTTATTTTTATTTTTTTATTTTTTTTAAACTAATTCTGCAGCAGTTATTTTAAATCTCAATTTTACTATTATATGGTAAACCTTAGCATCCATTAGGATTGGCTAATATAAACTCGTGTCGTATGCACCAGGTGACTCAGACATATATTAGAACAATATGTGTAATGTCTGATGCCTACAAGCTAGACTTGAATAAATGCTTAGACTGAAGGCCTTTTGCAGTATATAAACATTTCAGTTTCTTTTGAGAATTTTTTTTTTTTTTTCCTTTCCCCCTGTGTATGATGTATAGATCTAGATATCATTTATTTTTTTCCTATAGATTTTCTAATTTGGGGGAAATCCCCTTCTAAGTCTTAATGATACCTCAAAATATTGTACCTTTTTTTTATTTATTTTTTATTTTTTTTCCCCTCACTTTGTTCTGATGACCATCACCAGGACCTAAACTGAGGATGAATCTCTCTACTGGAACATATACAGCAATTAAACCTTAGTGACTCTGCCTCAGCTAAGATGCTTGTGCAGTGGACTGTTCCTGGATGTGTGTGTACTTCGCACTGCTGAGCCCCCCTGCTGCCTCTCACCTTGTGACTTCTCTGAGCGTTACGCTTGTCAGAGGGATCACTGGGGAAAGGAGGACTGAGAAAATGCTGGCTGCAGCAGAATCGGATCATCTTCTCAGAGATCCTAAATCTGTCTAGGCACTATTAACTGAGCCAGTATTGTTGGGGTTCAGTTTAGAGGTCGACCGATATAGGTTTTTCTCTGGCCGATGCCTATATTTAGAAATTACTGTGGCCAATATGTTAGGCCTATTTAATTTATTTATTTATCCCCCCCCCCCCCTCATCTCATAAAATCTAACAGTTAGACACCTTTCCCATTGGGGTGCTTTTGGGCTAAAAATAGCACCTGTAAAGTGCCTGCAAAATGGCTCTCCTGCAGTCTGTGTGGAAGCCAGAGTGCTTTCACACCGAGGCGATGCTCTGGCAGGACGTAAAAAAAAATAAAGTCCTGCCAGCAGCATCTTTGGAGTGGTGTATACAGCTCCTGCCCACTGAAATGAATGGGCGCCGAAGCGCCTGCAATGCGATTTGGCAGCGGCGCTTCACTGACACATTTAACCCCTTCCTCTGCCGCTAGCTGGATTATAAGTGCCCTGCTAGCAGCCGAATAGCGCCGCTAAAATGATGGTAAAACGGCGCTAAAACTGGCAGCATTTTACCGTCAACGCCTGCCCGCTCCAGTGTGAAAGCAGCCTTAATACAGAATTTCTTAAATTTAAACATGTATTCAACAAAACAATCATCCAATCAGTTCACGTGAATGTATATGATTATGTACACAATCAGGTAATCAAAACATTTGGATGGGGAAAAAATGGGCTAACTTTAGTTTGTGTGTTTTTTTTCATTAGTGTACTTTTTCCAAAATTGCATTTGAAAGACTGCTGCGCAAATACTGTGACATAAAATATTGCAACAACTGCTATTTTATTCCCTAGGATCTCTGCTAAAAAAAAATATATAATTTTTGGGGGTTCTAAGTGATTTTCTAACAGAAAATACAGGATTTTTATTTGTAAGTGTCAGAAAAGATTTAGTCTTTAAATGGCTAACCTGAGAACTCATACACAGAGTTGCATTCATTCAGAAGTGTAAACATTGTATCTCTTTACTCTTTTCTTGGCAAACTGCCCAGACGGGAAACAAGTTGCTTCACTGATGTCTTCAGGCAACTTGCATTGACTTCTATTACAGAAGTCATTTGCAAGTCGGGCTGAAGATATCATCGGCCTTTTTTTAACAGCACAATTAGCCGATGCCAATTTAATTAAACACCAAATATCTGCCGATAGATCGGCCGGCCGATATATCGGTTGACCTAGTTCAGCTAACACTACTTTTTGCTGTAAATTGTAACCTGTCTAGAATGCAGACTTGTAAAATAACCCGTTAAATCAATTTATAGCATATCTTAATCTCTTCACAGTGAGAAACGCTCAGATTTGGTTGTCACAAAAACGAGTATCATTGGAAGAATGCCCCCTCTATTTTTCCATTGACTCAAAATTGGGGATTTTCTGTCTTTGTTCCTGTGGCTGGTCACCGAGACAAAGAGACTGAATCTTCCCAGCAGGGATGCAGACAGCAAATGCCTGAAAGGGGTTGTAACCCTTCAAAACTCCACCCAAAAAAAAAATTTGGCTCTACCTATACTTTGAGGCCCACCTCCAGCCACATTTTTCCCAGAGTGGAGAATAGAAAGTTTGTTAGCTTTCTGTTTGTCTGTTCCCATTAGGGGGATCTTGCTGACTTTTGTCTCTTGACTGTTGTAGAAAAAATGGGAGGGGTACAATTGGTTTTCCTTCTACAAATGTAATTTTATTTTCAGTCATGTGAAGTGGTATTGGGAGACACAGCTGCAGAATGTTGTCTAAAAATCTCGGAAATCAGCCCATCATGCTTTCTTCCAGTAAGCTAATTTGGGACTTCTATAGCCGAATTTGACCTGGCAATCATGCACTAGGATGTTGACTGAATCACGGGGGTGTTGTAAACAGTGTTGCCTTAATGTTCAGTATAGTCTTGTATGTTTTATCTGTTTGTGCTTGTATTTGCTGTTTTATGTTTTGTAGTCTGCTGAAGTTGTTTTGGGATAAGTCAGAACCTAGGAGGGTACAGAGTGGGAAGCAAATACTGCAACAACTGGAATCTGTTTCTTTTAGATTACATAATGTCTGTCTCCATCGCTCTGTTCACTGTATTAAAATATGAGTGTTCTGCCTTCATGAGTCAATTCAGTGGCATGCCTTTCAGTTTGCCCTTAGGTAGGCGTGTGTGTGTGTGTGTGTGTGTGTGTGTTCAGTGTCTCCATAATGATAGTTGTTTGTTTAACTTCAATCTTACTCTACTGTGCAAGTGAAGCTTCAATTGTTTGGCATTTGAGAGCTGACCTCCTTTTCCTTCTTCCAGTTTGTTCCATGGGAAACGGTACAAGTCGCCTGTACAGTGCTCTTGCCAAGACTCTCAGCAGCACTGCAGCCACCCCCCAGCATCAGGACTATCTGGAACAGTCAGAACATGAGCAGCTGGATCCGCTGGACCCCAAGGATCTTCTTGAGGAATGCCAAGTTGCCCTGCAGGGAAGGCCTCCCCGGCTTCATAGAGAATTTTTTCCACAGAGAGATGATTTTGGCACCCCCCATGCATTTAGGGTGATGCAGTGGAATATCCTTGCTCAAGGTAAGAGAACCTAATAACGCCCAAAGTAGAGCAGCAGGAACCAAGTCTTCCATACTCCCCATTACGTGTGATGTTGCAAAGAATAGGTGTATATGGGTTGTGGGAGATTATTCAAGCTTGGCCTTCTCCTCCTGACACAGCCTAAGTGAGATCCAGAGTCCCTTTACTGCAGCTGCATTTGCAGCAAAAGCTGGTTGTGGCTGAATAAAAATGCATGCCATACTTTTCACATATTTTAAAGTGGGGGGGGCCACCCTGAATAAAAAAATACATTAAAAAAATTAGAAAAAAAATCAGAAAGTTTTTTTTTTTTTTTTTTAACTTGTCAGAAATGCCTGTTGCTAGGCACATCGTCCTAATCTGCCTCTTCCTCCTCCGCGGAGATCTTCTGCCTTCTCTCCTCCGTGCGGCGTCTTCTGGGTAATGGGTCGCGCTGTGTTCTGGGAACTGTGTGTCCCAGAACACACGGTGCCCCAGTCACAAAGCGCTGCGTGACTCGCGCATGCGCAGTAGGAAACGGGCAGTGAAGCCGCAAGGCTCCACTGCCTGTTTCCCTTAGCCAAAATGGTGGCGCCGGGACCCGAGGGACGGGTCAGCCTCAGGTGGTCGACATCACGGGCGCCCTGGACAGGTAAGTCGGCTTATTAAGTCAGCAGCTACAGTGTTTGCAGCTGCTGACTTTTAATTTATTTTTATTTTTTTAACCGGCCCTCCTTTAATTGTAAAAAAAACGGTGAATTAATTTCCTTCCACTTCACAATTATGTGCCACTTTGTCTCACATAAAATCCCAATAAATTAAATACATTTAAGTTTTTTTTGGTTGTGACATGACAAAATGTGTTTAAAATTTCAAAGGGATGGAATACTTTATCATGAAACTGTAGTAAACTGCTGCAATAAAAAAAAAACAAAAAAAAAAAACTTCCCCTGCAAAATACTATGTGCTCTGGCATGCACCAGTGACATAATGTGCATCCAGGGTGAATATTTCCTAAACGGTGCACATTTAGGAGATACTCATTGTTGGCCTCACAAAGCGGACTTTACTACCAATTTTAAGTGTTTGGAACTCTCCTCAAAAGTGAGGTAAATAGTTTCTTAAAAAAAAAAAAAAAAAAAATCCCTGGGACATGCAGCTGATCTCCACAAATGACAATAAAACTGTCCAGAGTTTGCAACCTTTCCTACTGTCCCAAAAATGTTTTTGCTTTATAGGGTTTCTATGCCTGTAAAAACTCCCAATATTCAGTTCATTTGGGTATTTTGTATAGAATGTTTTGTGGATTATAATGGTGCAGCTCTACATAGAAACCAATCGGCCTCCAGGATTTTTATTTATTTTTTGTCAAAGCTTAATTGAAAAAGTTGTTAGAAGCTGATTACCTTCCATGCACAGCTGCACCAAAGTCTGCATCCTTCAGTTTTAGTAAATCAACCCCACCATGTTCTTGCCTAGGTGTGAAGCATAACCTTGTTTTGCCTGGTGAAAATGAGTCTCGTATTAAGCTGTTTGTTTTTTTTGTTTTGGCAGCCCTTGGAGAAGGCAAGGATAACTTTGTCAACTGTCCCAAGGAAGCACTGAAGTGGGAGGAGAGGAAGTATTTGATCCTGGAGGAGATCCTAATTTATCGTCCTGATGTCCTGTGCCTGCAGGAAGTGGATCACTACTTTGACACTTTCCAGCCAATACTCAGTAGGTTAGGCTACCAATGCACTTTTCTAGCAAAGCCGTGGTCTCCTTGCCTTGATGTTGAGCACAACAATGGACCTGATGGCTGTGCCTTGTTCTTTCTACAAGACAGATTTCAGCTCATCAGCAGTGCCAAATTCAGGCTGTCTGCAAGGACCCTGAAAACCAACCAGGTGGCCATTGCTGAAATCCTTCAGTGCAAAGAGTCTGGCAGGTTGGTGTGCGTCGCTGTTACCCACCTAAAGGCTCGTACCGGGTGGGAGAGGTTCAGGCTTGCACAGGGCTCAGATCTCTTGCGGAATCTTGAATTGCTCACACAAGGGGCCAAAATCCCCCTGGTTGTATGTGGAGACTTTAATGCAGAACCAACAGAGGAGGTATACAAGCGGTTTGCGTCTTCAAGCCTGAACCTTAACAGTGCCTACAAGGTGCTTAGTGAAGATGGAGAGACTGAGCCTCCTTACACCACTTGGAAAATCCGGCCTACAGGAGAGTCTTGCAATACCCTAGATTATATTTGGTATTCCCAGAATGCTTTGGAAGTGAATTCTGCCTTGAGTTTGCTTACAGAGGAGCAAATTGGCCCAAACAGGCTCCCATCTTTTACGTACCCATCGGATCATCTTTCACTGATCTGCGACTTAAGTTTTAACATGGACCCAGACAGGCTGTTATAGTTATCAGTAACTCTGTGAACTGTAGCTGGTGTAAAGTGATGTGAGCTCCAGAACTCTGTAATGCAAGTAGCACACTGTATGTGCATGGGACTTTCCTGAACCTCCTATTTTTGACGCTTGTATTCAAAGGTGTACCCCCCCCCCCCTGTCATTGAAGCTGTCTTGCCAAAACCTTTGGACTTTGCACACGTCCCATTTAAAGGGACGCTATGGTGTAGTTTAGTTTGTATACCTTTTCACATGATCGTGGGTTACCTGAAAATAACTTGTATGTGGGTGTGTTTTTTTTATTTAATTATTTTTTTTTTTTTCTTACATTTTGAAACCCCTTTTGCAGTTTTTCATGGTTTGTGCAGGGAACGTCTACATAACCATGCAAATTTCTTTATTGGGAGAAGCTTTCTTGCAGAACCACCTCTGAAATTACATAAATTAGTAATATAGGTTTTCACAAAGAAGGGGTTAAAGCTTCATCATTGTGCAGCACTACTGGGCAAGAAGCACAGCATGCGTAATACACAACATAAAATGGGCCAGCTCCACAGGCCATATTTATAACCTTTAAAAAATGCACTTGAATACAATATAAGAAATAAGATTTTATTATGCTGATAAACCTATACAGCTAAGAATCTTCTAATAGACTCAACGGTTTGCATACCTGTGCTTCAAGTAAGGCAAAAATAACCATGTTTGTCTGTATATTCTATTTATTTATTTCTCACTGCGGTTGTAGCATTTTCAAAACAAAATGCCTTTGTAAAGAGGTGCATATCTAGTTTACCATGTTCTAGTTGTAAGTCAGTTGTTTAAATATCACTTTCTGAAAGTATTTATTTTTCTACATTAAACAAATATCAACTTAATTTTTAAGAGGGGCCTATCTATGATTAGCTGCCTCCTTCCTTTTTTTATTTATTTTTTGTATTTTGAGGTGCAATCTCAAAAGATGTCAGTTGAGAAACAGGGCCGGGCCCCAGATCGAATGAATTTCTTATGGTGTACATTCAAGATGAATGTTTTATGTCCTGAGGTTTCCTTATTTAAAAAAAGATGCAGATGCCTGGTGCCCACACTAGTGCTTAATGTAGATATTTGTTTTTTGTTGGTAATTAACACTGATTTTATCAATAGGCATAACTAATTTATTTTTAGTTTTTATAGAATTTCAGGACGCTTGAATGTTTGTTTCAATGGAATGTAAAATTCCAGATCACGGTATATGTATTTATTATAAGTGATCGTGTTATGAGATAATGACCCTCTTGTTGCAGCATTATATTAGGCGATATTTGATACAGACCAAAGTACTATATCATTTCTTAATGTGCAATTAAAATCCACTTTCAACTTGACACAGTGCAATGGTGCCCCTATTTCTAGATTTTATATTCTTAAACTTTATATTTATGTGTGTGTTTCTCAAACTGCTTTTACAAAGAATACACAATTTGTGCCAAGAGCCTATTAAGCGAAAGCTTGTCTAAAAGTTTTTCATTCCTTGGACACAGTGCTTCCTTAATCTTGACCATTGGGTTATATCGCCTCCACAGGAGTAGGACTAGGCAGAATAAAAACTGGCTACGCCTATGGGCTGTCCTCAGTCAGTATATATCTCCCTCCCTGCTCTAGGTATTCAGTTAATTTCTGTCTAGGACCTAACTGCTTGCTGGGATCTTTTGGTCCTAGCAAATTTTACTTTTGTTTTTCTTCCATGCAT
Organism: Lithobates pipiens; assembly: GCF_037356315.1. Taxonomy (NCBI): domain Eukaryota; kingdom Metazoa; phylum Chordata; class Amphibia; order Anura; family Ranidae; genus Lithobates; species Lithobates pipiens. The sequence continues at coordinate 321,967,290 of NW_027507718.1, forward strand.
TCTTGCCTCTAAGACCTTCACTCAAGGATAATCTAGATCCCGTGGTCTCCCCAGTCTAGCCAGTGAGTACGTGCAAACAACATCTACGTGCTAGGTTGGCCTTGACATAGCCTCAACAGACGGAGGCTGGCCTGCGAGTTAAACCTCTTGCAGGGTTGTATACAAGCGGCTCTGGTCTCAGTCGCAGTGGTCCCTTGGCTGGCAGCCCCCCCCCCCCCCCCACTTTGGCGGTGAGGAGTTCTGTCTGGAGGGTCACCTGCACCACAGATCAGTAAGTACAGTCCCCCCTCCTCCTTTTTGTAGTTACAGCAGTCCCTCCTCCATCCTAAAGTTCCTTGGTTAACGCCGGTCCTTGAGTCATTTGGTATCCTGGGTGAAAGTAGTGTGTGGGCAAAGACCCAGGAGGAAGTGTCCCCTGCTCAATCTGTCTCTGATTCTGATGCCACTGGGACTGTGGCCTATCCAGCGGGATTAAATATCTCGGCCCCTGACACGTACGAGTGAGGATGAGTCCTCTGCGGTCTCGGCAGCAAGTGAAAAAGCGCTGGTGGGGCAGAGACTCTAGAAATGGAGGAGGCTGCTGCCAGGGCTGCAGATGTGGCTGTCCTTTGGTATGCGCAAGTCACCTCACACCAAAGGCCTTGCCTTATTTTGATTGGCTTACCTATAAGGATTGGGCACAAACAAAGTCACCCTTTGTGATCCCCAAATGTTTCTCAGTACACTACACCTTTGAAGAATCACTTTTGGAAAAAAAGTGGACCCTCTTGTTTCCAGGTTGAATAAAGCAATGAAGATCCAAATAGAAGAATCCCCATCCTTTAAGGACCCGGCTGACAGGAAAGCGGAGGCTGTGGCACGCAGGAAGTGTTTACTATGGCTGGTTCAGCATTACATTACATCCCATCCCGGTCAGGCCCTGGTGTCGCAGACCTTAACTGAATGGGCCAGGCTTTTGTGCCAGGGTCTAGGTAGTGAGCAGGTTCCAGCTGCCTATGTTTTAGCAGCCCATCAGACATGATGCTGTGGCTTAAGAATTGGTTGGCATACCAATCCTCGATGAAAGCTCTTATTGATCTGCCATTTCAAGGTGAAATTCCCATAGGATGTAACGTGTATGGGGGGGAGGGAGAGAGAATGAGAGCTAACTAGCAGACGTCACCCTTTGCCATCCCTGGATTCTCTTTTTTTTTTTTTTTTTTTTTTTTTTTTTTTTTTGGCTGGTGGAGGGCCTGTCATTTTCCCAGGAGTTGCCCTCAATCTTCTAACATCCTGGGACTTGTAATTCTTCTATACTTGTATGAACTTACTTTGATCAGTATTGTGCTGCACTAATTGTGTGTATGTCATCGCAGAGGGAGAGGTTTCTTTGAGCATAGCTCTTGTAATCAAATTCCTTATCCACAGTGCAATGGTGCCCCTTGGTGAGGGATGGGATGCTGAAACTGGTGTTTAAAACCGGTTTCTGCTCTAGTGCAGGCGATACATTTTGTTGTTGGGAGGTTGAGTGGGCACTTCAGCAGACAGAAAGTTAACCTGTTGAATTGGCTCCCTATTGCTTGGTTTCTGCCATCGCTCTGGGTGAGGGTCTTCTCCTGTGGAGTACTCAGCGTGTAGAAGATGGGGGTAAGTGTTTCCTGAAGTACATACTAACCTAGATGTAGATCTTCCTGCAGTGAATCCTTGTGATGAAGGGGTGGGAGAAAGTGCCTGAGTTGCTCACCCTCTCCAGGCAGAGGTGACTAAAGTTTGTAACACCTGGCCATCCCAGGTTTTCACTGTGAAGTGAATACATTCCAAACATAGCCCCAATTTACACTATTGGTCAGAAATAGAGTGGCCCTGACTTGCCTGTTGTGGGCATAACGCCCCCCCCCCGGGGTCTTTAGGTACTGTTTCATAGTGATGAACTTCAGCCCTGGACCTGTGCCGCTAACTGTGTGGTGCACTAATTGCAGAGGTAAGTAAACCACACAGGATCCAGTGCAACATTTCAGGCTGGATGCAGTGCTCATGGTTTTATGGATGTTTGCACCAATCTGGCTGTAATGCGTCTGTGTAGGTATTAGAGGATAGTGAGGGTTGATGGAAGAATTGAAAGATAAATTGGTGAAGCTGGTGTCTCCAGCAAGAAGAGGTCCATCGCCTGCAAACACTGGCAAAAAATTGAGGACTCAGTGGGTGAGGCTTGTAGAGGAGGCATGTCCTCAAAAGCTTGCCAGTGTCCAATCACTTGTCCTGCACTGCACATTTGGGTACTCTTGAATTATCCTAAGTTCATTTTCCACAGTTCCAGTATATGAACTCCTGAGATGGAATTGAGAGTATGAGCTCTTTAGTATTTTGCCTTCACTGGTTGATCCCTCCCCATTTTTGTTTAGCATGCTAATGAAATAAAACCTTTGTTTTCATTGCATAACTTATTTTGGATCGTGTGACATCGCTGAGACTGCGTCTTTGTGTAACGCAGGCAGATTATGACTTGTGAGAGGGGCCTTTAGGCTGGATTAACACCTGTGCATTTTGCACTACAGAACTTGTTCCATAGGAAAGCATGTTGAATGGACTGCAGTGCAAATCTGCAAAAAACACAAACTGCATAGGTGTGAATCCAGCCTTGCATAACTTTCTGAAACCATCACAGCACCCTGCTTGAGTATTCAAGAGCCCTCAACTTTAATGCAAACTGTTTTGACTGTCTTGGGAGGAATTATGAAATCTCAAAATGCTTTGATGGGTGAATCAGTCTGGAGGACTGGGCATTCCTAGGTATACCTCATTTGCATGCAGACCACCTTCGGTAACTCCACAATTGAAATAACTGAAATCCAATAAAGGAAAAAGGTGGACCAGGGACAGTAAGGCTGGCAAAGAGTTGTATGGTGCTGGACATCCTCCAGTAAGGAAATAGGATGGGCTCTGTCTCACATGCTGGCGTGAATTTCTCCTGCAACCATGGGTGGGTTGCACAATTCCCCCATCAACACATAATTGCTGATTCCTCTGTCAACACTATTATCTTCTCCTGGCGGGGGAAGACTGATTATCGCAAGAGGATTTAGCAGGTTTATTCAACCTAAGTTGATCAGCCAATCAACTTGGTACACTCAGCCTGCCCATTAACGCTTAGAATCTCAGCCGTTTCCTGCTGAACCAGCTGAGATTTGAACTGTGTATGGCCGGCCTATGAGCCTGAAACCCAGGTTTGATTTTAAATAGTTTGGTCTAAACAATTTTCCATTTTTTTTTTTTTTTTTTTTTTTTTTTTTTTTGCTACTTCAGCGAATTTTTCATGAGGTCCAATCAACTTTACGTTCATTTACATTGTCCTCGTCTTCACATCATTGTAGCTTTTTTATTTTGATTTATACTACAAAAATTCCTTTATTTTTCCAATAAATAAATAAGAAAACACGGTATCAGATTTACTCTTACATACTTTTCACTCCTTCTATCTTACCTCTCCCCCCCCCCCCCCCCCCCCCATCTCCCACCCACCGCCTCTTCTATCTAACTATGCGGGAGATTTAAGTCGACCTCTATTTTCCCTTCTTATATTCTTATATGCTCAGCATAACTCCATGTTTTTTTACATTTTTTTCCACCATTGTCATCATGGCTTTCCCTTCGCCTAGTCATACGATAAGTTACCTCCACTGCATCAATCCATTCCCAGATTGATGGGCTTTCTTCTTTTTGCCAATTCTTGGGTATCAATCTTTTAGCGGCATTTAAAAGATGTGGGACCAATGATTCTTGATACTTTTTGATTTCCTCTCTAGTGCCGTGGAATAACACTATCCATGGGTCCTCTGGGATTATAATGTTTGTAATTTCTTTTACGTAATGAAGAATCCTTTTCCAATATTTATTAATTTTAGGACAGCTCCACCACAGATGGGACATTGTTCCTAATTCTCTACATCCCCTTCAACAATCTCCTGACTTACTTGGTTGAAATTTATGGGTTTTGTCTGGGGTAGCATACCATCTAGAGATACATTTATAATTCATTTCTACTGTGCTACTATCGGCTGCCGACCTGTGTATAAGTTTATAAATTTTCCCCTGAGTGCTTTTATCGCATTGTGTGCCTAATTCCTTTTCCCATTTCTGTATAAAAGGCGGGCTCCCCAGGTCCCCCCTCTCGGTCAGAAGCCCGTACAACTTGGAAATTATCCCCTTAGGGTTATCTGTTAAACATAGCTGCTCAAAAGGCGACCACTCTTCTTCCTTTTTTAATGGCTGTGGTAGGCTTCCCACAAAGTGGGCCAACTGGAGATACCGCCACTCATCTATTTTTCCCAATTCCCCTTTGTGTTTTAAATCGTGCAATGACAAGATCTTCCCCCCTTTTATAATGTCCCTAACCTGTGCCTTCTCTTTTTTCAACCAGTTCCCACTATTAATTTTTAGCCCCGGAGGGAAATATTCATTTTCTTTTAACTCTATAAGTGGGGAGTTGTATTGGCCATTTAAATGCTTGTATGTCCTATCCCACACCCTAAGTGTATTACGTGTATAAATATTTATATCCGAATCAAGTGTCCTGTGTTTTGGTGGATTCCAAACTATCTTATTTAACTGTGATTTACTAAGGGCATTTTCTATGTTTACCCATCTTTTTTCCTTATTATTTTCCCTTACCCATTCAACTACTCTCGACAGCACGATTGCGCTATAGTATTTTTGTATATCGGGTATAGCTAATCCCCCTTGACTTTTGTTTCGTTTCAGGGTAGTGAAAGGGACTCTCGGTTTTTTATTATTCCATATGAACCCCATTAGCAGCGTCTTAATCTTTGCGAAATAATACTTCGGTACTGCCATGGGGATCATCTGGAATTTGTACAGAATTTTTGGCACAATATACATTTTAAGTGCACTAATACGCCCCATCCAGGTCAGTGATCTATTTACCAATCTATTACTTTCTTTCTTAATTTCATCTAATAGTGGGATGAAATTTAATTTAAACATTTTCTCCACTGAGGTAGTAAGTTTTATTCCAAGGTACTTTAATTCCTTCCACCAGGGGAACCCAAACTCTTTTTGAAGTCTACATTTTTCCGATTTACCCGTATTGATATTGAGTACCTCTGATTTTGCTTGGTTGATTTTAAAATTCGAGAGTTGGCCATACTGTGCTATTGCCTCTATCAGCCTAGGCATAGTATTGCTTGGTTTACTAACATAGAATAGAACATCATCGGCAAAAGCAGCCAGTTTATGTTCTTCCTTTCCTATTTCAAATCCCTTAATCTGTGGGTCATTACGAATCGTGGCAAGCAATGGCTCTAAAGACAAAACGAACAATAGGGGTGACAGGGGACACCCCTGTCTCATCCCATTTTTCATCTCAAAGGGTAGAGATAGCATACCATTGATCTTAATTCTAGCAGTTGGATGACGGTAAAGTGTCCTAATCCTCTGGACCATTGTTGGTCCAATTCCCATTGCCTCCAGGGTTCGGAACATAAAGCCCCCAGTCTACCCTGTCGAAGGCCTTCTGGGCATCAATCGACAGGAGCAGACTCGGGTCCTCCCCTCCACCCCTCTGGGAAAGGAGGAGCAATGTTCTCACCCCATTGTCCCTTCCCTCCCTTCCGGATACAAAGCCCACCTGGTCGGGATGGACCAGTGTGTTCATCAGGCCCTTCATTCTACCTGCCAGAACTTTAGCAAACAGCTTCGTGTCGGCATTAAGCAAAGATATAGGCAGATAATTAGCACACATCGTCTCATATTTCCCCTCCTTCCGAATAACCGTTATAGATGCTAACCTTGCCTCCTTACTCATTTCAAACTGTGTCCCAAGACCATTCATATAATTGCATAGATGCGGGATTAAAATTTTCTTAAATTTCTTAAAATAAAATGTGGTAAACCCGTCTGGGCCTGGGCTTTTCCCTGAGGCTGAGTCCATAAGTGCCTTTTTTACTTCCTCCTCTGAGATAGGTCTCTCTAATAGTTCCATTTCCACTTCAGTGATTTTTGTTAATTGGGCTTTTTCTAGGTATGCCTCCATTTTTAATTCCTTTTCCTCTGCCTTAAATCCAGTGAGCTGATCTACTGCATACACTTTCTCGTAATAGTTTTTAAATATTTCCGCTATCTCTCTTGTTCTATAGACTACATCTCCTTTACCTGTCTGGATTCTTTCTATATAATTTCTAGATTTTTTCTTTTGAAGTCTTCTTGCTAGATATTTAGTGGGTTTATTGTCTCCATAATACCTATCTCTAGCTATTTGGTTGAACGTTTTTTGAGTTTCCTGTTCCATCAGGGTTTTTAATTCATCCCGCTTGGTTATTAATTTTTGAAGAATTGTTTTATCTTGGTTCACATCTTTTTTATGTTGCTGTTCTATTCTGAATATTTCCTCCAATAAGATTTTAATTTTTTCCGCTCTCTCTTTTTTTTCCTAGTTCCCAATGCAATCAGTATCCCCCTAATGTAAGCTTTATGAGCTTCCCATACGTCTTGGCTTGATATATCTTCAGTATCATTGATCTCAAAATATTGTTCTAATTCTTTATTAATCCTTTCTTCCCCTTCTGCGTCCTGAATTAGTCCTTCGTTTAAACGCCAGGTAAAAGATCTAAAATCCTCTCTTCTTAATAGTAGCTTCATCCTCACCGGGGAATGGTCAGAGAGAGTAGCTGCTTCTATCGTAGTCTCTTCGACCATTTCCAAAATTCTATGATCTACAAAAATGTAGTCGATCCGGGAGTACATCCCGTGCACGGGGGAATAGAACGTGAAATCTTTCTCGTTTGGATGCTGAGCTCTCCATGCGTCTACTAATTGACATTCATGCAATTTTTGTTTTATCCTTTTTAATTGCACCCCACTAGTCCCCCGTACCCCGGATGTACTATCCAGTCCCGGATCGACACAAAAGTTCAGGTCCCCCATCAGGATCACTGGTCCCCTCCCAAAATCCATCAACTTCCCCAGCAGGTCCACCACGTATTTTGTAGGGTCACGGTTGGGGGCGTATATATTAATCAGGGTACATTCCACTTCTCTCAACTTGCCTTTTAAGGCAAGATATCTTCCCTCCGGATCTACTAGTCTATCTTCCAGATTAAACTGTACCTTCTTTGAAAACCCTATAGCTACTCCCCTCCCTCTACTTGTTGTCGTGTCTCCGTAATACCAAACTGGAAATTCCTTTGAATATAGCTTGATATTTGCCTCGTGGGAAAAATGGGTTTCCTGCAGGAAAATCACCTCGGTACTATAGTGTCTAAGTTCCTTCAAAATCTTATGCCTCTTACTAGGCGTGTTTAGCCCTTTGACATTATACGTCAAAAAATGTATGGCTTGCATCTCAGATCTCTTAAGAAGCTATATAGAATACTCTTCTTTCTTCTACACAGAGGCATACCTTCTCCCGCATAGATTTCCCCTCTCTCCCCATCCCACCACCTCCCACCCTTCCCCAGACCACCTCCCACCCCTCGCCCTCCCACTCCTCCCCTCCTCCCCCTTCCCCTGGGCCTTAATCTGGCCTTCGACTCATTGAATGGCCCGATAATCCTGACCATCCCTAAGTCTTATTTAGATCTAAGGTGGGGTACAGTGTTCAGCCTCCCCCCCTCCCTCCCCCAGATTGTATTAGGGAGAGGGGGGGGTAGGGGGGAACATACCCCCCCACGCCCGGACCACTAAGTTACATCACCTGCCCCCCTCCCCCAAGACATCCCCCAGTCCTCATCCATCCAGCCCGGCAGAGCCGGGACCTGGATCTCCAATTTCTCACAAAATCCAACCAGCTCTTCCGGGAATCGCAGTCTGGCTGATCTGCCATCTTTAAACCCCACGAGACAAGCCGGGAACCCCCAGCTGTATCGTATATTTTGTATTTTCATCTGATCTAACGGGTTTCAGTAGCCGCTTTCTAGTCAATGTCTCTGAAGCGAGATCTGGGAAAACTTGCAACTCTGTCCCTGCATATTTCAATGCTCCTCTCCCCTTTAATCTTGACCATATCTCTTCCTTCTCTTCACAAAATCTGAATCTGACTATAATATCGCGTGGCTTTCTGGTTCCCTCATTCCTTATTCTGCCCATTCAGTGGGCCCTTTCAATCTTTGGAAATCCCCCCTCCCCTCTGTCCAGGAATGGACTGAATATATTTTTAATAATTTCCTTCAGATCTTGTTTTTTTTTCGGGAACCGAGCGTATTCTTAAGTTTTTTGTCTGCGGTTCCTATTTTCTTGGTCCTCAAGTTGATACAAAATTTTTCTCTGATTTTGATATACCGTTTTAATTTGGTTCTTCCCAAGCCCTAGTTCCTGGGCCTGCCTTTCCATATTTGACTCCACTTCTTCCACTCTATTTAATAAGTGTCCCAAATCTGATCTTAACATACCAATCTCTAATTTTATAGCAACTTCAAGATTTGAGAGCATTTCTCTTAATACTCGCTGCGTTATAATTTGACCCTCTCCCTGATGTTCTTCATTTTTGCTCAATTCCATTTCGCTTTCAGTTGTGAGATCATCACGAGAATGGTCCCTGGTTTTTCCTTGTTTTTTATCTAGTCCCTTCTTCCTCTCGGGTTTTGAGGGTAACCCTTCTGCCCCTTCTCCTCCTGGGCTCCCCCCTTGGGTTAAATATTGTTTAATTGTACAGTCTGCAGTTGTATTTTTTGGGGTTTTTAAGCCCCCCCCCGAGCATTTTGTTTAGAGGATTTACTCATTTTACCTTCTTCCCCCCCCACTAGGCTGATTCGCCTGTCGTTATCCTAGCGTCTTTTCCTGACGTGGGGGAGCGCAATAAATAGGGTCCTATTTAAGATTCCCCTTATTGTCTTTTCTATGAGCAATCGGAAATTATACCGTAGTTTTCACCCTGTCCCCTGTTACTTCTGCGATAATCCTCCTCCTTCTTTTATTTATTTGGACTTGTAACTCTCCCTTGTGAGCGTTAAAGGGGGGGGGGGTAGGCCATTTAACTCAAGGATTTATGACGCATAGAGTTTTGTTATTTAATCGCAGACCAATATGATTCTAGTCAGTTTGGTATGTTAATCCTTAGGTTCAAGGGCATCCGGAACGTTCTCCAGAAAATGGGTTTTAGTTTGGATTTATCTTATAGTTAGTAGGCCCCTGGGTGCAGTCCAGTTTATTTTACCTTAACAGTATAGTCCTTTGACCCAAATTAGGCCATCTTCCCTCTCTTTAAACCATTACATGTGACACAACCTGGCTCAAATTTGGCAGCAAGGAAAAAGTGAGTTTTACAAAGAGCCCAGACACTTTGTCTTCGCTGCGTTGCTCTTTCTAATTCTGCACGACTAGTTGCACCATATTGCCCATCATAACCCAGTACAGCACCATCTAGCCAGAATAAATCAACAAGACAGCAACATTACAAACAACCCAATTTCTTATCTGTTCCACGTTGTCATTCTATGGTCCCGTCTTGATTCTATCTTCTGCGTGTATCCTCATCCCTTCTCTCTCTTATACTGGAGTTTTTGCCACAACATGAACTCGGCATAGCGATGGATGTTTGAGGAGATCCGGCCAGGGGGGAAGGGGGAGGGGGGGGGGGGGGAGAGGGTGTATACAGCGATCCCGCTGTTACTTTCGTTTCCCGTGTGGCGTCTGGTGAGCGGGCAGGCTCCGGAGCGGTGGCTGGGAAGAGGTCTGCTGCGTATCACCGGAGCCTCTCACTCTCCGGATGGATTCCGTAAAGCCCGCCAACATCCCGCTCCGGTCGGCTTCGCACCGGCTCCTCCCCTAGACTCCGCGTCCTACGTCATGACGCTGCTCTAGCCAAACTATTTTCCTTCTAACACATGTGCCCGTTGCATATAGTATCCGCTATAGTATCCGCTATATACAATACTGTGTTTCGGCAGCTGTACTGGAACTTTTCGCATGTCCCTAGAATAAAATCGAGTCAGGACAAGCTACTGCTCAGCCATTCACAGGAAGCTTTCTATTTTATAAATTTAATACAAGGCTTCCTCTAAAGCCTGGTACACACTATCAGATTTTCAGGAGAGTGTTCGTCTGTTTTTTGTTGCATTGCAGTCATGGCGAAAGAAGTTACTCGCCATACGAAAATTCTTGTTTGACAGAATAGAACTTCAGAAGTGATGTGTTGAATAGTTTTATATGCATTCTTTCATTTCTGAGCATGCGTAGTCTTGCTCTTACGATTTTTTTTTTTTTTTTTTCTCATACTAAACCTGTACTAATTAAAAGAAAATCAGATGTTAAGTGTAAAGGTAGGTGCTTGCTCTGTTGGGTGCTCGGTTTCCCTCTTCCTATCTTGCCTAGGCCGTGGTCTGGATGAACCTGGGAGTCCCATTCACCGGTGAGATAACCAAGACTCATACATGAGATGTATGTGAATAATGATTACATTTAATGTTTTGAATACAACAGGTTATATGCTGAGACAATAGGGGCAGCGCCCTGTGGAGGAGCCAATCAGGGATTACCCTAGTTATACACCAAACTTTTCCCAGTAACAGATTTATTGACAGAACAAGCAGAAATCATGTCTTCATGGCAAAGCACATCATTAACCTTCACACGAGATAAGAGTGAGACTACAATATTCATCAACATTCTGTTGGTAGCCGGTGACCCAGACGTTATATGTCACAGACGCAGTTAAAGGAATATAAGATAACTGCATATCTGGCTTTCTCTGTACAAACTCTCGCGGCCAAGGGCATTCTAAGAAAACAGCATATTTTCCAAATAGCGAGCATCTATGTCTTAGCAGTTAGAATTCTAGCTTGGTCATACAAAGTTTAAAATGGAAGACAGTATAACAAAATGGAGACTTGATAATCCTTATATTAAGTTCACGTACAACAAATTTTATAGTCTGCACATCCAGCTTTTGTCAGCTGAAAAATCAAAATCAACTGTTGAGCAATTATACTAACGATCTGCAGATTGTCGGACTAAATTTTACTTCACATTTTCGTTTTGTGGGCCTTTACTCAGTGGTTCTCAACCTCAGTCCTTGGGTACCCCCAACAGGCCATGTTTTGGGAACTTCCCTTTGCTAAAATGCAGTGCCTTGCAAAAGTATTCACACACCATCTCCCCCCCCCCCCCCCCTCCCTTGGCATTTTTTGTGTTTGGTTGCCTCACAACCGGGATTGTTCGAGAATTTGCATCATTTTCATTTTTAGAGCATGCCCACAACTTTAAAGAGCTTTTTTTTTTTTGTTTTTGTTTATTGTGAAGCAAACAACAAATATGTACATTGACATTTTCTGTTATTGTGTCCTAACTATTCACCCCCCCCCAATCCCAAATTCAATACTTTGTAGAGCCACCTTTTGTAGTTATCAAATCTCCACGTTGCTTTGGATGAGTCTTGATGAGCTTGCCACATCTTACCACTGGCGTTTTTGCTCATTCCTCCTTGCAAAACTGCTCCAGCACCTTCAAGTTGGATGGTTTGTGCTTGAAGAACGGCAATCTTTAAGTCTGACCACAGATTCCATTCCAACACATTTACGTTTCCCCTTAAACCACTCAAGTGTTGCTTTAGCAGTGTGTTTGGGGTCATTGTCCTACTGAAAAGTGAACCTCCATCCTAGCCTCAAATCGCACACAGTGGTACAGGTTTTGCTCAAGAATATCCCTGTATTTAGCACTATCCATCTTTCCCTCAACTCTGACCAGTTTCCCAGTCCTGACTGCTGAAAAACATCATGCTGCCACCACCATGCTTCACTGTGGGGATGGTGTTCTTTGGGTGATGTGTTGGGTTTGCGCCAGACAATAGCATTTTCTTTGACCAAAAAGTTTAAATTTTAGTCTCATCAGACCAGAGCACCTTCCTCCATACATTTTGGGAGTCTCCCACATGCCTTTTTCGCAAACTCAAAAACAGCCATTTTTTTTTTTTTTTGCTGAAAGTAATGGCTTTCTTATGGCCACTCTGCCATAAAGCCCAACTCTATGGTGCGTATAGCTTAGTATCGTCCTATGTACAGATACTCTGCAGCTCCTCCCAGGGTTATCTCAGGTCCCTGTGCTGCCTCTCTGATTAATGCCTTCCTTGCCCAGTCTGTGTGTTTTGGTGTGCGGCCGTCTCTTGGCAGGTTTGCTGTTGTGCTATTCTTCTTTCCATTTGGTTATGTTACATTTGATGGTGCTCCTAGGGATCATCAAAGATTTGAATAGTTGTTGGTGTGTTTTTTATATATATATATATATATATAATCTCTCTCATCTCTCTAACCCTGAATTCTATTTCTCAACAACATTGTCCCTTACTTATTTGGAGAGATCCTTGGTCTTCATGGCAGTGTTTGGCTAGTGCTGCCTCTTGCTCAGGTGTTGCAGCCTCTGGGGCATTTCAAAAAGGGGTGTGTATATGTAATGACAGATCATGTGACACTTAGATTGCACACAATTGGTTGCACCAGAGCTTTTTATGGGCTTCAAAACAAAGGGTGTGAATACATACGCACATGCCAATTATGATTTTTTTATTTCTGGAAAATAGCTATATGTATATATTTTACTTCACCAACTTAGATTCTTGTGTTCTGTGATCCATCACATATAATTCAGATTACAGCACTTAGTTCAATTTTTTATTTTTTTTTATGTAAAAAAAAAAAAATAGGTAAAAAAGCCAAGGGGTGAATACTTTTGCAAGGCACTGTAGCTCTTATCAATATCAAAACAGAATAAAAACCTAAAAAATACAGCGCTGTTCCTATGTAAACTTAATGTGAAGTAATGAAACAAAAAAAAAAAAAAAAAAAATGTGAATTATAAACGCAGCAGCAGCTTTAACCGTGAGATACCCACAATTCAAATAATTATTCCCAAATAAGCTGCGCTATACTGATCCGATAAATGCTATGTGAAGCAAATGAGTGAATAAATAAAGCATGAAATCAAAAAATATTAACAAAGTGCAGACAGGGAAATGCATATACTAATGTTCAAATATTAGTCCATCATCCCATCAACAAAAAATATCAATACTTGTCAATGATATTGATTTTAAAGCAGCTGTGCATAGTAAAGGAAAACCTGAACACAGGGCCGGTGGGGGTACTTGAGGACTGAGGTGGAGTTTGTGATGTAAGCGAACCAACTCTCCACCTCAACCATTCAGAAGATGCCTTGAATGAATTTATAAAATTACACTGCTTTCTTTATGCCGCAAACTATTTTAAAGTTACATTGATTAATAAAGGTTTGTTTTGTAACCACTTCCATGGCCTATTAGCGGTATAGGGGTGCACGTGTCACTGGGGAGCTGATGCGCGTACCTGGCGGGCACCCTCGATCGCTTGTGACAGAGCAGGAACGTGGATCTGTGTGTGTAAATGCACAGATCCACGTCCTGTCAGGGGAGAGGAGACAGATCGTGTGTTCCTAGTGTCCTGGAACACTGATCGGTCTCCTCCCCTAGTCAGTGCCCCCCCCCCCCCCCCCACAGTTAGAATCACTCCCAAGGTAACACATTTAACCGCTTGATCTCCCCTTAGCATTAACACCTTCCCTGCCAGTGACATTTATACAATAAGCAGTGCATATTTTTAGCTGTATAAATGTCAATGGTCCCAAAATAGTGTCAAGTGTCTGATCTGTCCGGTGCAATGTCACAGTCCCGATAAAAATCGCAGATCACCGCCATTGCCAATGTTTGTGCAAACCAATCAATATACGCTTATTGCTAATATATATATATATATTTTTTTTTACCAAAAATATGTAAAAGAATACATTATTGGCCTAAACTGAGATTTTATTTTTTATTTTTTTTTAAATGGTGATATTTAACCACTTCCCGACCGGCGCACGCCGATGTACGTCGGCAGAATGGCATGGGCAGGCAAACTGGCGTACAGGTACGTCCATTTGCAATTGCCGCCCTGGTATCGCACTCCGGTTGGGACCCCGTGAGTCCGGCCGCGGGTCCTGCGGACTCGATCACCACGATTGTCTCGCGGGGAGGCTGAAAGGGGAGATGCCGATGTAAACAGCATCTCCCCGTTATGCTTAGCAACAAGTGACACTGATCTCTGCTCCCTGTGATTGGAGCAGAGATCAGTGTTCACTAACACACAGCCCAGCCCCCCACAGTTAGTAACACGCCCCTAGGAACATTTAACCCCTACACTGCCACCCCCTGGTTAACCCATTCACTGCCAGTGTCATTTACACAGGAATCACTGCATTTATATAGCACTGATTGCTGTATAAATGACAATGGTACCAAAAATGTCCGATGTGTCCGCGCTCCTGGCTCCTCCCCCTTGACCAGTGCCCCTGAAGCAAGTTGCTTGCTGTGGGGGGCACTGGTGCGTGTTCACTCCTGAGCCATGCTGTATGCGTCCATAAGACGCACACGGCTGTGGCTAGGCTCTGCCCCCTACTTTCCCCTCAATGGCTGTGAATAACAGCAGTGGGAGCTAATGCCTCTGCTAATGAGGAGAGAGTCCCGTGAACATCGCTGGACCAAGAGGGGGCTTAGGTGGGTATAAGGGGGGCTGTGGGGGGAGCACAACTTTAGAGCAATATGCTGAACAGTTTTTCTTTTTTAATTGTAAACTTCTGAAACAGAAACAAAAACTCTTTTCATTAAAAACTCTGCTACAGTGTGATAAACATGTTCGGTTAGGACTGTCAAACATTTCACACTATACAAAAATGTGATTCTTCACTTGCATGTTAAATTCCCTTCTTGGAGTATATCACTTCCAGGTGATTGTAGAATGGCAAATAGAAAATGTGAAACTGTCCAGCATAACTCTTCCTACTTCCAGCATTGCCTCTGTTTTCCAACAACTATTTTTGGAGTGAAATCATTGTCTCACTTGACTCTCCCATCTTGCCATGCCCCTCTTGGGCAAAAAAAAGAAGTGACCTGCTTAATCTAAAAAGGTATTCCCCTTTCATGAACAATTAGTGTTTGACAATTGAGTCAATCCAGAAAAAGATTTTTACCCCTCAAATGTATTGTCCAGTAAAAAAAAAGGGTTCACTAAAAATGTCTGTTCTGGTAGTGGATCCTGCCATCTCAATCTTAAACATCTCACTGCACCGGTTAAAGAAGTTTGAGACGCTCTTAAAGGCTCTCTACACATACAGGCACAACACTACAACAAGTGATTGCTATGATTTCTGTTTGTTAGACTGCAAGTATCCAGACTATGGCAATGAACATTCACTGAGATCCTGTATTTCAGGACTGTGTTTTAAGTGAGAAATTACAGCCGTTACCTTCTGCTCTGCTCCTTAGTGTGCTGGCTTTAGGACAACCAATGACACAAATTTCCAGAATGGCTACAACCTCTATTCGCATGTCCTAGATCTCAGGGTTCAATTGGTGGTTTCAAAGGGGTTCAAAACCCTACTCCTCCCACCATCTCTGAAATCAACCAAACTGCCAAACCAAAGGTATTCTTTCCAGAGAAGAAACTATGTTCTCTCAGAGCTTATGGTCAGGACTTGAGGTCACAAGACTTGAGCGACATCTCTGTAGCGCATCCCCTAGGGAGCCGCAGATGAACTATTCCTCCCATGTCTTATGGCAGAATCTTTCCAGCACCCGAGCCAAGGCAGGACACCCCCCCCCCCCGACTAGGCGGTATCCCTGAGGGCCACAACAGCCTCCTCAGCACTATATCTCCAACTTCCACCTTACTGCTATTGCCCATGTCTATTTATGGAGTGGTCTTAGCCCCCTTCCAGCCAGCCTCTGGGGATTGGCTGAGGATACATAAATATTGAAGGCAGCGCCTCCTAATCTCCACCCACTAGCTCTGGAACATTCTTCAATGTCCCAGGAACAGGGGGGGGGGAGGGGCACCAGGGAAGCGATCAGCAGGAGTTATACAGCCCTTTATGGGCTTTCATATTCTCATGCTGCACTCACTACCCGAATCAGGGTGTTAGGCCGGCCTAGTCTGTGAATGAACGAAGATACAGCAGTCCCCTCCTTGCTGTCTATTTCTGTGATGTTTGGGCAGTCCCTTCACAGGTAGAATTGACAATTAGGCAGTTTGGTGATGCTGCCGTCAGCTTGTCTGACAGCGGCAGAGTAGCACCTGGTTGACTGCCCAGCCTTGCCATATGTATCCAGGTGGGGCTGACAGGGTGAACAGGTGCACCCGGCCCTCAGGAGGTAGCGCCTGGTTCCTGCTGGGCAGTACTTCCAGGTCTCAGCTCTCTGACCGGGCTGCAGGCAGATCTCCAGCTGTCTTCCCCGATGTCACTTGTCTTCGCAAGGGACTTACTATCCTCAGATTCAACTCCACCTTCAGCAGCCACTTCTAGGTCCGCTCCAGCCTTCCGGTATAGTTCCATTGAGAGACCCGATAGCAGATCCACACTGTAGGTGAGAGGCTCCTGCTCACTCAGTGTCAGCTTGGTAAGCAGCTTGTCGCAGTGCCTGCACCAGATCCAGGCACTAACCACTGTGGTAGGTCTCCTGCAGCCAGGACATAGCAGACACAGCCTGTCCTTCCCCTTGATCAACCCAAGGGCGAATCCCTCTTCAATGCTTCAGCCACACAACGGTGCCCATCAGTGTCATCTCCCTCTGCTCACACTTACTTGCTTGCTGGCTCCAGCTGAATCACCGTTAGTTGATCTGGCACTGTATTGTGGGTCATTAATATCAGCATGCACGAGGGCACCAATTGTAAAGAGGCTTGAAACAGCAAGCATAAAAAAACTTACTCTGTAGCAGCAGCATACATCATGGTAACCCCCTTTCACCTGTTGCCTTTGTGCATTTTGATATTAATGACCCACAATCTGGGTCTATGTGAACCCTCTGCGGCAGCATGAATTGTTCTGGTTCTTATCGATGGTATCCTGTTTGGCCATTTGATTCGACAGTGTGCTTAGTGATGATTGTCTAAATCAATCCCCTGAGGAAGCCCATTGAGGGCGAAACATGTCGGGATATATATTGTATCATCATCATCATGTCATCTACAACATGATATGACAATCTGCTAAGCTCCCCTTTTTCTCTTATGTATGAAAACTAACTTTTTAACTTTGCATAAATACAATTTGTTATATTTTAATTGAT
The DNA here is from genome assembly GCF_037356315.1 of Lithobates pipiens. Taxonomy (NCBI): domain Eukaryota; kingdom Metazoa; phylum Chordata; class Amphibia; order Anura; family Ranidae; genus Lithobates; species Lithobates pipiens. Next base: position 321,984,352 of record NW_027507718.1, read on the forward strand.
TCTGGATATTATTCATGATCTAAGCACCGCCAAAAATCCTGTTCAAGACCTCCCATATACAAATACCTTATTGAGGGATGTTGGTGCCTATGTTAACGCTGTCGCTAGCCCACACTACATTTATTCTGCTACATATATTTGGTAAAAAAAATCCCAATAAGTATACATTGATTGGTTTGCACAAAAGTTATAGCGTCTACAAACTACGGGATATATTTAGGGACTTTTAGTTATTATTTTTTTTAACTGGTAATGGCGGCAATCTGCAATTTTTAGCTGGACTGCAACATTGTGGGAACAAATCTGACACTAAGTGACACTTTTTGGTGACCAGTGCTAACAAAATGCACTGATCACTGTATAAATGACACTGGCAGGGAAGGGGTTAAATGTGTTCCCTGGGAGGTGTTTCTAACTGTGGGGGGAATGGATTCACATGAGGGAAAAGAGCGATTGTGATTCAGCTTTGCTGAAACTCGATCTCTCACTTTTCCTCCCTGACAGATCAGCGGTGCTTTGTTTACATCGGCACACTGCTGATCCGTCTCTTCTGTGAATAATCGATGGGTCGCGGTGGCCATTGTGGCTGCTGGACCCGCTGACTGGCTCCCACTGTATCCAATAACATGTGCCCCCTAAACCGCACCTGGGCCGCCCTGCTGCAGTAGATGTACGTGGGGCGGTCTGGAAGTAGTTAAAGGATAAATCTGCTTTTTGGAACATGTTACATGTTCCAGCAGCTGCAGCCTGTCCACCCCACCCACCCAGTGACAGTGGGTGGGCATCTTCTCTTGGAGCCCACTGTCACTGTTTGAAAGCAACGTGAGTGGGTGGACAGTCATCTGTGAATGGGGAAATACAAGTCTTGTAGTTTCACTGAACTCCTATGGCACCATTTAGAGCTCTGGTAGTTTATTCATTCTTCTTGTCAGCCCATATGAGATACAAGCAGAAAGATACACAGACACTAATCCTGCAGACACTCAGTACAACTGTTTGCCAGTACTTTGTATGGGTAGAGTTACTGAATGGCAGGAAGGACGGACGGACGGACGGACGGACGGACGGACGCACGCACGCACGCACGCACGCACGCACGCACGCACGCACGCACACACACTGCTGTAAATAATACAAAAATCAAAACAATTTATGCCATAGACTTATAATAAAGTGTAATGTACTACTTATTCCACACGGTGTCCTTATAGATTCCAAATCAGTAGTGCAACAAACAGTCCATTTTGTGATATGTGATTTAAAGCAATAGTGCTTTACTGTTTTAAAAGGATTTATTTGTATAAAACAAGTATCACCAAAACCAAGCCTTAATGTGCATATCCACAAGTGCTGGGACAAAAGGTATCACCTCAAAACCGGCTCTGCAGCCCGGGTAATCAACAATCTCCCATCCTTTACGCTGACTCTCTCTTCCTTGGTTCCTTGGTTGCTTCCTAGTTCCTCACACCTGTGACTACAGTATAGGACATAGGCTGGCTATTTATGAATAGACACTGGGTTATAGGCGCTACCTTCAGGCGGACAAAGCTTTTGGATAGCTTACCCCCTATAATCCTACCCCATACTGTGAGACCTGTTTTTTTGGGGGTTTTTTTTTTTTTTCAAATAACAATTTTATTTTTCATGGTCGTAAAACAGAGATATCAGTGCAGGCATACAGCAAAAACAGCAAGGCTCCCAAAATCTGGAGGGCCCATTACAGGGATACAGCATATAGTAACTTGGTATAGGGCGGTATAGCAAGAACAGGCGGTTCGACCAGGGGGTGCAGAGCGGGACGAGAGACACAGAAAGTCAAGCGGCCGCACAATAAACCACGAAGCCGCCCAGGGTCTACTGCTCAGCTCGTATGCCACACGGGAAACAGGACAAAGACCATCAACAACATACACAAAAAAAAAAAAAAAAAGGACGGAGAAAAGAAGAAGAGAGTGAGACAAGGAAGAAGAAACGGAAAAAGAAAAGGAGCTAGAGCGCCAGCGGTCTACATCACCACATCCAAACCGGTTCGCCATCAATCCTCCAGCAGCCGCCATCTCCCCCAGACCAGGTCATGCTCCTCCAGCTTATCCCTCAGTCTGGCTGTCATCTTCTCCATAAGCTCAACATCTTTGATCCTGGTGTATAAAGCCTCCCTTGACGGGGGCACCGGGCATTTCCAGTTTAAGGCTATCAAGCAACGGGCCGCTGTTAGGACGTGCCTGAGGAGCTTCCGACTAGGCCTGGCCAGTGTGGGCTGGGACAGGCCTAATAAAAACAATTTAGGGGAGTGGGGTACTGGGACGTCAAACAAGCGCTGGAGCAGCCTGCGGACCATTAGCCAGTACGGGGCGATCAAGGAACAGGCCCAGTAAATGTGGAACAGGGAGCCCCGCTCCTTCAGGCATCTCCAGCAGCGGTCCGAGGTGGAGGGGTATATTTTGTGGAGGATATCCGGGGTCTGATACCAGAAATAAATAATTTTGTAGGAGTTCTCCTTGTACAATGTGCACATAGAGGACTTGGCTGCCTGGCCCCACACCCCCTGCCAAGTCTCGAGGGAGAGCTCCTCACCCAACTCCCTCTCCCAGCGTCTCATATAGGAATGTTTACCCTTCGTTAGGAAATGATATGTGTTAACAATGCGATATATGTCCGAGATCAGGCCTCTGCGATGTCTGCCTTCCAGAATTATCTGTTCGAAAGGGGAGGGCGGGGAGAGACGCAGGCGGGGGGCTTTAGACTGCACAAAATGTCGAATTTGTAAATAGCTGTAGAACAATTCTTTGGGTAGGTCGTACTTGTCCTGGAGCTCCGAGAAGGACAAAAGCTGTCTTGTTCTGGGATCTACCAGGTGCCCTAAGTGGAACAGATCGCGCGAAGCCCAGGGCCAGGACATCTGATGGGTCAGGCCAGCCGGCAGGAGCGGATTATACAGGAAGGACGTCAGTGGGGAGAACTCCGAATGGAGACTGTGCTCGCGGGAGAGCTTCCGCCAGAGCAGACGGAGGTGAGCCATCGGCCCTAGAAGCCGACCCGAGTCCATCTCAACACTCGCACCCCAGAGGAAACTGTTCGGATGTACCGGGGCTAACCAGATTCTTTCGATCTCCGACCACCTATTAAACGATCTCTGTGGGAACCAGGACGCTATGGCCCGCAGCTGAGTGGCCTGGTAATAACGAACCAAATCAGGAAACGCCAGGCCGCCGTCTGAACGTGCGGCCGTCATAACAGAACTCGGGACCCGATGTCTCCTGTAGTTCCAAACAAATTTCAGCAAGTCCCTCTGGAGTGCGCGTAACTGAGCATATGGAACCGGGATTGGCAGTGTCTGAAACAAGTAAAGAAGTTTGGGGAGGACCACCATCTTAATGGACGTAATCCGTCCCAGGAGAGAGATGTGGTGGGTCTTCCATTTACGGATCAGATCCCTAATCGTCCGAAAGAGGGGAGGGAAATTGGCTTGGTACAGGGTACGGAATGACGGTGTAAGGAGGACCCCCAAATATTTAAGGGAGGAGCTTTCCCATTTGTATGGGAACGCGGAGCGCAAATGGGTCGTCTCAGCCGTGACCATGTTTAGAGGGAGGGCCACCGATTTGGAAGAGTTAATTTTGTAGCCCGAGAGCCCTCCATAGCGGTCCAGCTCTGAGTGGAGATTGGGTAGTGAGATCCTAGGCTGAGTCAGGGTGAGGATAATATCATCCGCGAAAAGCGAAATCTTGAATTCTCTACCCCTGACCGGGATCCCACGGATATCAGGATTACTTCTAATGGCAGCCGCCAGAGGCTCCACGCACAAGGCAAAAAGAAGAGGAGAAAGCGGACATCCCTGGCGAGTGCCATTAGCAATGGAGAAGGTGGAGGATGTGGCGAAGGGGGTCCTAACTTGTGAGGAAGGTGTAGTGTAGAGGTGTTGTACCGCGCGCAGAAACGGGCCCCGAAAGCCCATACGGTGCAGCGTGGCCTCCATGAAGGGCCAACTGAGGCGGTCGAACGCCTTCTCGGCATCCAAGCTTAAGACCAAAGACGCCATGTCACCCCTGTTCGCCACGTCAATGAGGTCAATGACCTTCCTGGTGTTGTCCCCCGCCTGTCGCAGGGGGACAAAGCCCACCTGGTCCTTATGTATTAGGGAAGGGAGGATCGTATTTAAGCGGTTGGCAAGGAGCTTCGTGAAAATTTTAAGGTCAGCATTCAGCAGAGCTATAGGCCGGTAGCTAGCGCAAGAGGTCGGGTCTTTGTCAGGCTTAGGAATGAGGGAAATAAATGAGCCCAGCATGTCGGACGGGACCGGGGTTTGGCGGAGAAAGGAGTTGAACAGTTTGGTTAGATGCGGGCTCAGGAGGGGTAAGAACGTCTTGTAATACTCGTAGGGGAACCCGTCCGGTCCCGGGGACTTATGGGCTGGGAGAGCCTTCACAGTCTCGAGGAGCTCTTCCTCAGTAATAGAGGCGTTCAACTCCTGGAGGTCCGCGTCCCGCAGTCGGGGTAGCACAATGTCTTCCAAATACTGGGCAATACGGGCAGACAGGCCCGGGGTCGGGGGGTTGTGGGGGATGTCAGGCCTATTGTACAAGTCCATGTAGAAGTCCGCGAACGCGTCCACTATCGCTTGGGGGTGGGTCAAAAGGTCTCCCCCCCTATTTTTGACTTGGGCCGGAGTGGAGGACACTGTGCGGTCTGCCAACTTCCGAGCCAACAGTGACTGTGCTTTGTTTCCCTTGTCGTAGTAGAGTTGACGTAGGCGGACCAGTGCTTTCTCTACCGACCCCAACGCCAGGTCCCGAAGCGTCTGCCTGGCCTGGACAATTTGCTTAAGAGTGGATAGGGAGGGGGATGCCGCAAGACGGGCCTCTAAGGTCGCGAGTCGTTTCTCGGCCAGTAACCCAGCGGCCCGTGCGTCTCGCTTCAAGGCCGAGGACAGGGCAATACAACGCCCCCGGATGACCGCCTTGTGGGCAGCCCAGAGGGTAGTGAGGGAGATGTCTGGCGTAGCGTTCTCTACAAAGTAGTGCCGGAGCGAAACCTCCAGCTCCGCCTTTGCTGGGACATGCTGCAGGAGATAATTGTTCAGCCTCCAGGTACTGGGCTTACGGAGGGGGAGGTCCAAGTCTAGGGTCAGAGTTATGGGGGCGTGGTCAGACCAGGTGATGGGAAGTATATGTGCAGAGCGAGCCGCCCTAAGCGTCGCGTTGTTGACAAAAAAATAATCGATACGCGAGTGTGTGCTGTGGGGGGCCGAGTAAAAAGTGTATTGGCGGTCCTGTGGGTGCAAAGCACGCCAGGCGTCAAACAGTCCCCGCCTTCTGGTGATCTGGCGGAACAGCCTAGAGTCTCTGGAGGTCCTGGCCTGGGGTGCCCGAAGGTCTACAGCCAGGCGGTCACGGAGTGCGGATTGAGCAAGGTTGAAGTCCCCCCCTATCACCAGAAGTCCGGGGGGTGTCTTGAACAGGCGGGAAAGCACCCTGGACAGAAATTGGTGTTGACGGACATTAGGGGCATAGATGACGCAGAGGGTCAGGGCCTGTGTGCGCCATAGACCGCGGAGAATGATGTAGTGGCCTCGTGGGTCCAGGTATACGGAAGTGCAAGTAAAGGGGGTACCCTGTCGAAAAAGAATTGCGACTCCTGTCCTCTTCCGTGGGTTAAAGGCCTGATAGACCTGAGGGAAATATCTGGAGGCAAATGTAAAGGAGTCACCCCGGTCAAAATGTGTTTCTTGGACCAGCACTATATCCGCCCCTGCCTGCCGGAACTCCCTAAGCGCTAGGTGGCGTTTTTTGTTGGAGTTCAGGCCGTGTACATTAAGGGACAAAATCTTAGCCATGATCAAGTAAGGGTGGGGTACAGGGCATACTTAGCTTACTGAGATGGAGGCCTGGATGCCTCGGAAGGAGCGGCGACCACTGGAGGAGAGGCGGCGACCGGGAGAACCGCTGGCAGAGCGTCATAGGTAAAACCAGGGGGGGAGAAAGCCTAGAAAGAAGAGAAAAAAGAAAAACAGTAACAGAATACAAAAAAAAAGAGAACATTATCAAACAACAGGTCCGGGGGTCCTATAGGGACACCGGATCTGTACAGTTCCTTATCGACTCCCTGACCAAAAAATCCAGGAAAAAAGAACCCGGGTCAGGGAGGCACCAACAGTCCACACCACAAAAGGAACCAACTAGTGCAAAAACCACGGGGGGGGGAGGGGGCAGAAACCGTCCTGGAACTCAACCGGAATCAGCCCAGGGATAGAAAAATCAGGTGTAGCTTCGGCAATCGGGGGGAGGAGAGAAAAAAAAACAAAAAAAAAGGAACCCCCCTAAGACGGGGGGGAAGCTAAAGCTGCCAAGGGGAGACGACCACTGGACTGGGCCCGTCCAAGTCACTGATGTAAAGGTGAGTTGCGAGCCGGCTCCGGTCCTCTGTGCCGCTTGGTGGAGGGAACTTTCTGCCAGATCACCGGCGGAGGTGGCGGGGAGGCAATTAGGTCCCAGTCGGGTAACGTGGGGACTGGCAGGCCCAGGGTGTCACAAAAGGGGGCCAGGTCCTCCGGGAATCGGAGGGATGCAGATTTCCCCTGGTTTCTGGCCGTAAGACAGAAGGGGAATCCCCAACGGTAAGGTATGTCCTGGTCCTGCAAGGCTCGAAGAAGGGGCATCAGCAACCGCCGTTTTTGAAGGGTTATCCAGGAGACATCCGGGTAGATCTGGATCGGAGCATTGTCGAACATAAGGTTGCGGATGGAGCGGGATTTACGCATGATGTCTTCCTTGAGGGGGAAAGAATGGATCCGGCAAATGACATCCCTCGGCTTGGAGGCAGGACCTTTGGGTCGGAGTGCGCGGTGGGCCCTGTCCATTTCTATGGGTTTGGCTGGGTCTTCCCCCAACATCCCGTTGAAGAGAGCTTGCAAGGAGGCCTGCAGATCCTCAGGGCCCTCGGCTTCGGGGAGGCCGCGGACGCGGATGTTGTTCCGCCGACCCCGGTTGTCGAGATCTTCCACATGGCGCTGCATATCACGTAGTAGGAGCCGGTGATCTGAGTTCTCCACCTGGGTGCGATGGACAGCCAGCTTTGTCTCCTGGATCTCCTCCTCAGCCATCTCGACCCGTTCCGCTAGGTGTTTGAGGCCGGCGTGCAGTGACTGGATTTCAGAGCGACAGGTAGCCTTCACATCTGCTACAAGTTGTTTAAAGTCTTCTTTTGTGGGGATGGCTGTCAAATAGGCATGCCAGGGGGGATAATCACCGTCGTGATGCCTCGGCGGGGAAAGGGGTGGTGACGGGCGACGAGGGGAACCTCCCTGTCGCGGCCTTGCTGCCAAAGATGGGGGCCAGGACGGTGGGGGATCCAGATGGTCCGACCAGGACGTGGCATGGGGAGATCCGGATAAGGGGTCCTGACGGACTTCTAGCGGAAGTGGGGAGTGAGGACGGACCACCTGAGCATAGGTAGGGTGACTGGCTACTCGGGGTCGGGGCAGGCTGGCGTCCCTGGATCGAGGCAGTCTTTGGGCCTTGGGGGGAACGGGTGGCTGCTGCATAGGTGGGGCCCCCCCTTCAGCCAGGGGGGGTGCTGCGGCTCCAGCGGGACGGGAGGGGTCCTCCGTGGCCCCCAGCAGATAGGAAGAGAAAGACCCCACTATGGCCGGGTCCGAGGCCGTCCGCAGCAAGCGGGGGAAGGCCTCAGAGCACTGAGTAGAGGAAGGGGGGGTCAGTGGGGCTGCAGCTCGCAGTCCCAGCACAGCAGAAGATGGGGTGGGAGAGGGGGAACCATCACTCACCCCTGGCTTTCCTCCAGCGTGCGGCGGCTCCTGTGGGGACCAGCGGCCATCCTGGGGGTCCGATCGGCTGCTCGCAGGCAGTGGAGGAGAGCGCCCATGCTGCGTCCCCGACGCCATCTTGAGGTCGCGGCCTACGCCGGATCGCGGCCTGTCCCCCTGCTCGGCCTGGGTGCTCCGGGATCCGCGGGGGGGGTCAGCGGTGTAGTGCGGGCTGGTCGCGTCCCGGAGTGGGGCCGTATGGTGCTCCACGCAGAGGTCCCTCGGGTGCAGCGGGGGAGGAGGCGAGGCCGGACCCCTCCGCAGCGTGGCTGGGTCGGCCGGCGCCATCTTGCGGCCCCCGCTCGGCGATCCTCCCGGCTGAATAAAGAAGGCCTTCAGAGAGGCCGAGGAGCCCGGGGGCGGTTGGGACGACCCCCGGGCGGAAGAGGACCTGGTGGCCCGTGATCTCTCCATGGACAGCGGCGGAGAACCCCCGATATACGCCGATGTAGTGCTGGGCTGGAGGAGAGCTCTCACTCACAGCGTCCTTCCAGCTCGGCTTCCGGACACGCCCCCCCTTTGGGGGGTTTTTTAAGCGACAGTTGAGATTAACAAAGAAGGAGGGGCGGGTGGCCTGTGTCCCCATAGATCCTGGGTGACCAGGCAAGGAATCCGAAGGGTGGGCAACCACAAGGCCAAGAAAACCATGTCAACAGGCCCAACAAATGTCAGAGCTGCTGAAAGAACCTTGCACCTGCATCCACAGAGGCCTGGACATCCACCTAGTACAACATGGAGAATATATGAACTGTAGCCTTACAAAGTTGAGCAACAGATGCCTGATGGGGAATGACCAGGAACTCCCTACCTCTCTGTAGCAATGAGCACATAATAGTGCAGGAGGTATTCTACCTTTTTTGTTGACTTATCCATCTGGGAATAATAGACGAATGCCGCGTACACACGAGCGGACTGTATGGCGTACTTAGTCCGTCGAAACGCATTTCAGCAGACAATCCGCTCGTGTGTGGGCTTCAGCTGACTTTTTCAGCGTGCAATCCGGCGTGTAAATCCTTTCTGGGCATGCGCCATTCTTAGTCCGTCGAACTAGCATACTGACAACCGTACTGTCCGCTGAAACCAAAGTACGACGGACAGAATTTCGAAAAAACCGAAATACTTAGTACGCCGGACTGCACGCTGAAAATGTCCGCTGAAGCCCACACACGAGCGGATTGTCCGCTGAAATGTGTTTCGACGGACTAAGTACGCCATACAGTCCGCTCGTGTGTACGCGGCATTTGACGAACTAAGTATGCCATACAGTCCGCTCGTGTGTACGCAGCATAAGAGGCAGGGTGGCCTTTATTTTTGTCCTGCCAACAGTGTTGTTTAAAGTCTGTTTTTGTATGAAGGGTGTTGCTTTCAGAGGCTCCAAACAATGGGAGCATATTTCTTGGGATGCTTGGGAGCATGGCACAAGGAAAGTAAGGCAATTTCTTCATTAATGTCCATGCACAAATAGGCTATTATCAACTGTTTTTGGCTGTAAAAAAAAAAAAAAAAAACTAGTGAGTTCTGAGAATTCTTTTTAGCTGTACAAACACACTAACGTAAAGAAAAAAACACAGATAAATGCGGCTCCCGATTGTTTAACTTTTTTGATCCCATTGAAAAAAAAAAAAAAAAAACACTGAAAACCGCTATTGCAAAAACATTGAAAAACTCACTGCAACAAACATCCAGTGTGCATGAGGCCTGAAGATAGAAGACCAATACCACCTGCAGGAGAAGGGAAGTTTTTGGACATAACTATTTTGTCTCTGAAAAGGATTAAGAAGGGCTCCTTACAAGTGCTGAAAACTCTGAAACACATCTGATAGATGTGATAGCCACCAAGAAGGCCATCATGAAGGAGAGAGCACCCAAGAAGAGTTCTGTAATGGGTTCAAATGGTGGCTCCTGTAGGGACTAGGAAACAGGATGGTACAGGGGGCCTAGGGACAGCAGGTCTACCCTGTTTGAAAGAGGCCAGGGGCCATCTTCTGAGAGTTTAAGTATGTCTGTGTACCAGGTTCTTCTGCACCAGTTTGGTGCAAGAACAATAATTTTCTTCTCTTCCTCTACCTTGCATAGTAATCGAGAAAGAATCGGCACGGCGGGGGGGGGGGGGGGGGGGTTAGGATTCAATTATCCTGAACTGAGTTCATGGGATTACCAGAGCATTGGATGCCAGTGCTAGTGGATCCTCGGTCCTGGCCTCAGCTGCAACTTGTTGTTGAACCTGGAAGCCAGGATGTCCACATGTGGGGTCCACTATTGCTGATATAGGAGATTGACGATGTTGAGATGGAGGGACCTTTCTCTTTGGTCCAGGCAATGATGACTGGGGAAATACACCTTCCAACTGTCCACACCTGGGATGTGAACAGCAGTGCTTTTCCATCCAGGAAATGGTCAGACTTACTTCTTTCAATGCCCTGGTTATCCTCTGATTATTGACATAGGCCACTTCTGTGACATTGTCTGATTGCACCGATTAGGTGTCCCTAAAAAACAAGGGTCCAGTGGACACAGCCAATTTTATTGCTGTGAACTCCTAGATGTTGATGGGGAGCTTTGCTTCCCTGGGTGACCAGATTCCTTGAAATGTGAGAGATTGAACACACATCTCCCCAGCCCATGAGGCTAGCATCTGTTATCACTTTGCCTGAAGGTGGGAGAAAGGTCTTCACCATTCCTTACTTGGCTAGAGGGAAGTCCAGAGATGAAGACTGTTTGTTCCAGGCCAGCATAATATTGTGTTGGATAGCCCTTGAATGGAACTGAGCAATGGGAGTAGCTAGCCACCGGGTTTGCACACATCTCAGGAGGGATTCTGTCCCACTCATCTTTGCAGATCCTCCCCAAGTCATTAAGGTTTTGAGGCTGACGCTTGGTAACTCGGACATTCAGCTCCCTCCACATATTTTCTATGGGATTAAGGTCTGTAGACTGGATAGGCCACTCCAGGACATTAATGTGCATCTTCTTGAGACACTCTTTTTTTTTTGCCTTAGCTTTGTGTTTTGGGTCATTGTCATGCTGAAATACCCATCCCCGACCCATTTTCAATGCCCTGGTTGAGGGAATGAGGTTCTCACCCAAGATTTGATGATACATGGCCCCGTCCATCGTCCCTTTGATGCAGTGAAGTTGTCCTATCCCCTTAGCAGAAAAACACCCCCAAAGCATAATGTTTCCACCTCCATGTTTGGTGGTGGGGATGGTGTTTTTGGGTCGGTAGGCAGCATTTGTCCTCCTCCAAACAGAGGGAGTTGAGTTAATGGCAAAGAGCTCGATTTTGGTCTCATCTGACCACAACAGTTTCACCCAGTTCTCCTCTGAATCATTCAGATGTTCATTAGCAAACTTCAGACGGGCCTGTACATGTGCTTTCTTGAGCAGGCTTGCGGGCACTGCAGGATTTCAGTCCTTCATGGCGTAGTGTGTTACCAATTGTTTTCTTGGTGACTATGATCCTAGCTGCCTTTAGATCATTGACAAGATTCTCCTGTGTAGTTCTGGGCTGATTCCTCACCATGATCGTTGCAACTCCACGAGGTGAGCACTTGCATGAGGCCCTGGACCGAGTGAGATTGACAGTTAGTGCGATTATTCACAAATGGAAGAAAAAAAATAACTGTTGTCACCCTCTCACCAAGCTACTTGCCGATGGTCTTGTAGCCCATTCCAGCCTTGTGTAGGTCTACAATTTTGTACCCGACATCCTTGCACAGATCTTTGGTCTTGGCCATGGTGGAGAGATTGGAATCTGATCAATTGCTTCTGTGGACAGCTGTGTTTTATACAATTAACAAGTTGAGATTAGGAGCACTCCTTTTAAGAGCGTTGTCCGACTGGATCCTGATCGGACGCCCTCTTAGTCTCATCGACCATGTGGAGAGGCGCATTGATCAGCAACTTCGATTCCTCCCCCGACCAGAGGCCCTGGGTCAACTGTACTCCCAGCACTCCACCCCAGCCGGTCAGGCTGGCTTCCATTGTGATCACTGTCCAATGTGGAGGTAGGAACGACTTCCCGGACTGAAGTGCCAGGGACCTCAGCCACCAGAGCAGGGAGTCCCTGAATGACTAGCTCACCCGAATCTGCCGATCCAGGGATAACGGAGCTTTGTCCCATTTTGTCAATATCTCCTTCTGGAAGACTCTGGTGTGAAACTGGGCGTACGGTACCACCTCGAAGGAGGCCACCATGAGACCCAGGACTCGCATGCAGAAGAGCAACGATGACCACCTGCAGTTCATCAACAGCTTCACCGTGGCTCTGAGAGTCTGCAGTTTGTCTGAGGGGAGAAACACTCTCGCTTCCACGGAGTCCAGCAGTAAGCCTAGGTACTCCAGGCGCTGAGTCGGCACAAGCACCGACTTCTTTAGGTTCAACAGCCACCCAAATTCCTGCAGGGTTTGCATGGTGATCACCACATCCTCCTTTAAATCTGAGGCGGAAGCTGCTCTCAGGAGGAGATCGTCTAGGTAACCCATGATTGCGATCCCATGTTGTCTCAACAACGCCAAAATTGGAGCCAATACCTTGGTAAAGACTCGGGGTGCTGAAGCCAAGCCAAAGGGGAGAGCCACAAATTGGTAGTGGGCTTCCCCTATTGCAAATTGCAGAAACCTCTGATGCCTGAGGCATATGGATATGTACTTTTACAAAGCAATTGAGGGCTTTCAGGTCCAAGATTGGACGTACCCCTTCCTTTTTGGGGACTACAGATTGGAGTAGAATCCCTGAAACCTTTCTGTTTCCAAAACAGGCCCTATCACCCCACGGTTTAGCAGATCACTTACTGCCCCCAATAGGGCCTCCCGGCGAACCGGGGATACGGGTATGCTGGAGGGGAAGAATCTGTTTGGTGGCCAAGAGAGGAACTCAATCTTGTAGCCCGATGAAATCAGTTCGCAGAGCCATTGGTCAGACAGCCGAGAGGGCCACCGGGCTGCAAACTCCTGAAGGCGACCCCCCCCATCCGTGTGACGGCAGGGGCAAACCTTCATGCGGTAGCACTTTTGTTCGCAGGTTTGCGAGTCCAGGGACGCTTCTGTCCCTCAGTAGCCATACTGCCAGACTGGAAGCATTTAGCCCATTCAGTAAGTGCCTGTGACACTAGTGCTGTGGCCAGTACTGGTCGCACCATCATTCTTTTGGGGACCAAGAAGGTCCGCTGCAGGCTACCCCATTCCTTGTATATGAACTTATCGAAATAAGTCAGATACGGAAACACCTTAGGTGTACTGGCTGGCATAAGGGACCCAAAAGGGACTGCTACTTCAGCAGAGGATCTTGCTGTATCCTGAATTTTCAGGGTATCACACACAGCTGTAACAAGTGCTCCAACTAGCGATTTGTCTTGCGCGGACCCGGAAGGGGAATCATCCTCACTGTCTGATCGGTCCTGGTCAGCGTCATCTGACACCTCAGAGCAGGAGCCGCCAGTCGCTGCAGGGCCCGAGTCTGCATCAGAGAACTCCCTTGAGGGTAGGGGGCAGGGGCCGCTCTTTACCACCTTTGCGCCCTCACACCTTCTCCACCCTGGAAACGAACGTTTCAGGGACCGCCGACAAAGTGTCCAAGGGCACTACACTTGTTTGCAGACGAGCCGGTTGCAATTGCAGGGAGTTCTGGGGAAGAAACACCAGTTTCTGAAGCCATGCTTACCCACCCTATCTGCCATTCTTGGGGACTTAGGACAGGTGCACAATCCCACCCTCCTAGCTGCTGCAGACTGAGGGGCCCCCACTGCAGGACTCACCACCCCGACCGAGTGCTGCGACGTTCTGTTACAGGTGTCTGCGTCCAGTATCAGCTCCCAGCTCCAAGTCCAGAGCAAAAAAAACGCGCCATTCTGAGCAACAGGAGCCAGCGCTGAGGATAAAAACCGTGCTGAGCTACAACAAAATGGCTGCAGGCTGCCCTGTATAAGGGACAGTCACCGGAAAAATGGCCGCCAAACTTTGGGACCATGCTTTCCACTGAGATACACAAAAAATGGCCGACAAGCAACTGTACACAGTGAATGAACAGAGATAATGGCGGCAGAACAGCGCTATGGCGACAGCACATGCAGAGCCTCCAGACACCCACCAGAGAGACCACAGACACCCAGGGACACAGACATCCAGCGTAGCCCCCAATCTAAGGTCAGAGCCCCCCGGAGGACCCCTGGCATAGGTACACACACTGCTCAGCAGCCCAGTTATGCAGCATCCCCCACAGTGGGAGAGAGGGGACAGGGAGAGAAGAGGGACCCCCAATCGACCTCCCAGGGAATGCCCAGCTGCTCAATCCCACTGAGGCAGAAAGAGCTGTACTTACCATCCAGACTAGCTGGGGACATCCCATCACAGACCCACTCACGAGCAGTATGGGGTGGCTGCTGGCCACAGCACACTGTGACAAGGACATCGGTAGTCCGGTCATATGTGTGCCCGAAGCGTTGCGCTCACCAGCCTGGAGCCTGAGGGGCATGTTGTGGCTGACCCAGCGCATAGCTAGGGTCTGCACACGCTTGAAGGCCAAACTACAAGGATCTAGATTATCCAGCCTGTGACCCAGCCGGCTGTTGATAGCAGATCACAGGAACTTAAAATATTGCGCAAAAGGCAAAAATCCAGAAAATTCCCAGGACCCATGGTCCCGCAGGGAGCCTAGGTCCTTCTCCTTCACTAGGCAGAAACTGAGCTGCAGGAAGCAGGCTGAGGGGTTATTACTAGAGGGAGCGCCCCCTGGGCGGAACTGTAAAGTTCTGTTGTTTTTCACATGTATTACATGTTCTGCCTATTCCTCTCCTGAAGGTGGAGTAATAACCCTACCGTCAAGATTACTGGAGCTGTGTCCGTCAATGAATGAAAGAGAACCCCCCCCCAAAAAAAAAACACATGCCACATGTGGCATGCCAGGGGGTCACTAGCACTTAAAGCGGAAGTTTCTTTTTTGGGTGGAACTCCGCTTTAAATAAGAAATCTATTTTTAGAATTTGCTGGTAACTTAGTACCCATAGGTACCTGGCAAGACTGAGGAGAAATAAATGCGACTAACCTGAGGCTTTAACGCATGGCCAAAGTGACCATATCTACATTGGCAAGCATATTGCATGAAGCTCTAGCATCAGGTGTATGAGAGGCTGGGGCTGAGAAATTTTCCCTGGCCTCTAACACCACCTCTGGGTCAGTCTGCTTTTAAAATGTTCATGTCTACATCGTCTAAGTGAGGTAGTTACACTTCTGACTCAGCTAGAGAAGGCGCTGGTGCAGAATAACCTGGTGCTTTTGTGTTTTGAACAGTAATGACTGAATTAAGGCCATTTGTCATCCAAGAAAGTCCGACATGGTTGCAGAGAAATCTGCCTTGGTTAGAATCAGATGCTGAGATCAGTGTTCTATAAGGCACCAGCTCCAGTGGAAGGGAAGAAACATCACTCGGAGCAGTTTCAGTGCTTTGCAGGTGATCTGCAGAACGAATGTTTGTCAGAGCTTTGATTCCCTTGCACCTGGTTTCCACCATTCTCAGTGAATGTATTCCCCTGTGGGCCACCCATGGAGTACGGTGCAGAAATTGGGTACGCATGCCAGGTGTTGACCACCCTATAGCGAAGTCCCTGAGGCAAAAGGGAAGGAGAAAGTGCCTGTGTAACTTATAAGAGCTCTTGGCAGAAGTGGGTGGCAACAGTGCAACCTGTAGTGTGGGCTAACACCTGGTCATCCAACTGAGACTAAGCTCTGAATGGTGGATATCTTAAGTTTGGAAGTTTAAACAACCAACTGATGAATACAATCAAACAATTGCTGGGTTCCTGATCATTTAATCACATAATGAATAGTATTCAAGAGACACTTATGAGTGTATTGCAGTTAGTAGAGACATTAAAAACTCCTGCTCGCTATAGGTCGGTAAAAGGAAACTGTCCGATCTTTCCAAGTCACTGATTCTTATCTACAGCCGTGACCAAAAGTTTTGAGAATGACACAAAACAGGATTTTTAAAACAGCTTACCTGTAAAATCCTTTTCTTTGATGTACATCAGGGGACAAAGAGCCATAGTACTTACTATTTGGGTTATAGGGCCTCTGATAGGTGATGGACACTGGCACGCCCTAAGGCAAGAAGTGTACTCCCTATATGACCCCTCCCACAACTGGGAGTCCTCAGTTTTGTAGCCAAGCAATACAACTGTATACCAAGAAGGGAGGGACCTCTGTGTCCCCTGATGTACATCAAAGAAAAGGATTTTTACAGGTAGGCTGTTTTAAAATCCTGTTTTCTTTTCTTACATCAGGGGACACAGAGCCATAATACTTACTATGTGGGATGTCCCATAGCAATGGCAACTGAAGGAAGGGAGACACAACAAAAAAGTAGGGCAAAAAGAAGGCCAGAGGACTCATACTGCAGCCTGCAATATACTGCACCCAAAGGCAATATCCTCATGACCTTTAATATCGATTTGATAAACATATGAACCGAAGACCAAGTTGCGGTCTCACAGATCTGAACCATAGAGGCCTGATGATGCACTGCCCAAGAGGCACTAATCGCCCTGGTTGAGTGTGCTTTAACATAATAAGGAAAAAAATGTTCTTCTTTAAGCTGAAGCTTGAACAATCACTTGATGAAACCCTTTGGAAAATAGTATATTTTGATGCTGCATGGCCACAATTTGGACCCTCTGGCAGTACACACAAAACTCTGTTTTGCTAAAATGAGTGGTTGCCTTTAAATAGACTCTGATCGCTCTTACTACATCAAAGGAATGTAGCGCCTTCTCTTCCCTAGATTAAGGCTCTGGGGAGAAAGAAGGAAGAATAATATCTTTTGGTAGGAATTCAGGATGAGGACGCAAAACTGCCTTATCCTTATGCATGATCAAATACGGCTCTTTACAAGACAGAGACGCTAGTTCTGATACTCTTCTAGCAGAAAAAATGACGACCAAAAAGATCTTTCTTGTCAAAAAGAACCAAGGGAATTTCCTGTAAAGTCTAAAAAAAAGGCAGATTATGCAAAGGCGTTAAGACCAAAATTAAATCCCAAGGATTTAGAGGTGCCTTGATAGAGGGATTAATCCGTGCTACCCCCTGAATAAAGCTACGCACCAGAGAGTGGGAAGCAAGAGGCCTTTGAAAAAACACTGACAAGGCCGAGATCTGGCCCTTGATAGAAGTCAAGGCCAGCTTCATTTCAGATCCCATTTGCAGGAAATCAAGGATCCTGCCTATGACATACTTTCTGGGGTGCCAACCCCTGGATCCACACCAATAAACATGCCTTCCAGACTCTATAGTAAATGATTCTGGAAGCCGGCTTCCTGGCATTAGACACTAGTAGACACTACTGAAGGAGATCACCCATGATCCTTTATAAAGCAGGTTTCAATAGTCAGACCTGTCAAATTTTTTCGTCCGTAAGGTATGATGGAATACCGAGCCTTGTGCGAGAAGGTCTGGCCATAATGGCAGAGTCCGAGGCACTCCTACTGCCATCTTTATGATCTCCGTAAACGAAGATCTTCTGGGCCCTGCTGGGGCCACCCGAATCACCTCCTTTCGGTTCCTGCTTGATCCTGCAGAGAAGGCGCGGAAGTAGCAGAACTGGAGGAAACGCATAGATCAGTAACCACTGATCCCATGGGAAGACTAGTATGTCTGTTACGCATGATAGCGGATCCCTCATTTAACACCAAGTTGTCGACTTTGTTGATTTTGGACACGAATAGGTCCATGTCCGGCATACCCAATTCGCTAGGAAGATGGGGTGAAAAGACCATTCTCCTGGAAATAATTGTTGGCAATTCAAGTAGTCCTCCTGCCAATTCTCTATTCCTGGAGTGAAAATTGCCTATAAGCAAGGAATGTTGTGTTCTGCCCAAGCTAGAACATGAGTCATCTCTTTTGGGGCTGCACGACTTCTCGTGCCCCCCTGGTGATTGATGTAAGCCACAGCCGTGGCATTGTTGGACTGAATCCTGACAGGACAATCCTGTAGTCAGACCGTCCAAGATTCTGGGGCCAAACGTACTGCCCGAATCTCCAAACTGTTGATAGTCAAGGTCCTCTCTAACCTGGACCAACTCTCCTGGACAGAATCTTCTTCCAGGACTGCCCCTCAGCCTAGAAGGCTGGCGTCTGTTGTCATCACTTTCCAGTGTACAGGTAGAAAATATTCTCTCTTTTGGAGGTTGCTGGATATCAACCACCAATTTAGGCTCTGACTTACGTCAAGAGTATTGGAAACATCCAAGGCCTGAATCTTTTTGTTCCAGACCGACAGGATGGTGTTTTGAAGCAGTCTTGAGTGAAAACTGCGCGTAAGGGACGGCCTCGAAGGAGGCCACCATTTTCCCCAACAATCTCATGCCCAGCCAAATGGAAGGATCTTTCTTTGTTTTGATAAGTTGAATTAGTCTTACGATGGAACTGACTCTTGTCTGGGGTAAGAATACCTTCTTCTGTATGGTATCGATTACCAGCCTCAAGTACTGTAATCTCCTTGATGTTTTAAGGAGGATTTTTCTAGGTTGAGTATCCAATTCAGAGATTTCAGTTAGTTTACAGCTGTGACCAGACTCTGGTTTAGAACTAAGACTGAATGATCTATTAAAAGTAGATTGTCTAAAAAGGCTAGGACCGTTATGCCTTGAGCACTTAATCTGGCTACAGGAGGTGCCAGAATCTTTGAGAACACCCGTGGTGCTGTGGCTAGAGCGAATGGTAGGACCAAAAACTGAAAATAATTATTTTCTATTTCGAAACGCAGAAATTTCTGGTGAGCGGGAAATATTGGCACGTGGAGATATGCATCCTTGATATTGTTTGAAGCCAAAAACTCCCCTCTTTGCAGGATGGAAACATCCGATCGAATTTACTTCATGCAAAAGGATTGGATGTTTAAGTGCCGATTCAGATCTTTGAGATCTAGAATGGTCTTATCTCTCAGTTTGGATTTGGAACCATGAAAAGGTTTGAATAAAAACCCGTGCCCTGTTCCTCTAAGGGAATCTCTGATATCACCAACTGGGATAATAGATGATCCAGAGCTAGAAAGAGAGACTTTTTTCTCTGGATCCCTGGGAACATTTGACCTTACAAAATGAGGAGACTGAAACTCTCAGAACTCTAGTTTGTAACCTAGAGAAACTGAAGAGGCCACCCATCTGTCTTGACATTGTTCCTGTCAGAACTTTGAGAATCGCAGGAGTCTTCCCCCCACCCGAGCGAGCGGGGGGCCCCCTTCATAAAAAGGCTTTAGCATTCTGCTTTGTGGGCTTTCTGCCCCAAGATCTCTTTTGACCCTGGTGCTGCCCTTGGGGTCTTCCCCTTAAATCTGGCGGTTGAGGCTGTCGAGACTACCTATAGTCTGATGCCCCGACACAAGTGAGGCAGCACACTTAAATGAGAAATGTCTGAACTTCTTCTGTACTGTTAAAAGAGAACTTTTACCATTAGAGATGCTTTGGAGGTATTTATCCAGATCCGGTCAGCATGGCTAGCCCCAGCAAGGATTGCTTCCAGTGGAGCTCAGCACAGCACATCTTTACTCGTGACCAATACCTTAGACACTGGAAAAAAACTGAGGACTCCCAGTAGTGGGAGGAGTTATATAGGGAGTACACTTCTTGCCTTAGGGCGTGCCAGTGTCCATCACCTATCAGTGGCCCTATAACCCCCTGATGTAAGAAAAGAAATATAAATTTTCATAAAGTTTGCTGCCTCAGTGTTTATGAAAGAATTTGCATACACTCCAGAATGTTATGAAGAGTGATCCGATGAATTGCAATTAATTGCAAAGTCCCTCTTTGCCGTGAAAAACGTAGTACTATAAAAACACATCTATAAAAAAACACATTTCCACTGCATTTGTGAAAAAGGCTTCAGGGCGCCCAAGAAAGTCCAGCAAGCACCAGGACCGTCTCCTACAAGTGTTTCAACTGCTGGATCGGGGGAACCACAAGTGCAGAGCTTGCTTAGGAATGGCAGCAGACACGTGTGAGAGCGTTGGCACGCACAGTGAGGCAAAGACTTTTGAAGGATGGCCAAGGAGCAAAAAAAAAAAAAAAAACCCACAAATTCTGACAAACTCTAAGCATTGATTATGCAAGGATGTGAGGGTGTCCATCAATCAGGATGTGGCCCAGAAGTTGACTGACAACATGCCAGGGAAAATTGCAGAGGTCTTGAAAAAGAAGTGTCAACAATGCAAATATTGAATTTTTGCATAAACTTAAAGCGGTTCTGCACCTTTAAAATAAATATTAAAAGCCAACAGCTACAAATATTGCAGCTGCTGACTTTGAATAAATTCACACTTACCTGTCCCAGGGTCCAGCGATGTCGGTGGCAGATGACGAGCGATTGCTCATCTTTCTGCTGCCTCTGCCGCCATCCTCTGTCAGGGAATCGGGAAGTGAAGGCTTCACTGCCCAGTTCCCTACTGCGCATGCGTGAGTCGCGCTGCGCGTCTCTGCTGGTCCCCACCGTGTCCTGAGAACTGTGTGTTTCCCAGAACACAACGGGGGGGGGGGGGGCATCTGCGGGGGTCTTGTCCCAGAAGTGGGTGCAGATATCTGGATTATCCAGGTAACTGCACCCCCCTCCCCCTCTAAGGTGCCCATTGTGGCACCGGAGGGGGGGAGGGATCAGATGAGCGGAACTTCCACTTCAGGGTGGAGAACCGCTTTAATGTATTTGTCAATAAAAGCCTTTGACACTTATGGAATGCTTGTAATTATACTTCAGTATCCTATAGTAACATCTGACAAAAAGATCTACAAGACACTGAAGCAGCATACTTTGTAAAATGTAACTACATTTGTGTCATTCTCAAAACTTTTGGCCACGGCTGTAGATCCAGGCTTCATCCATCACAGTGGACATAACTGCAAAGGGGTGTTCAGGATCTGGAAACTATAGGAATGGACCACAACCCTGGACTAGTAGAGCACCCAACCAGGATGCAATGGCCAAAGCAACTTTACAGTCCAAGGGGACATGTCCAAAAATCTAGCCTGGATTCTGTACTGTACAATTAAGATATATTGCTTTATTATGGATCCATCATAGGCAGGTTTAACCACTTCAATACCAGACACTTTCACCACTTCCTGCCCAGGACAATTTACAGCGTTGTCACACTTTGAATAACAATTGCATGGTCATGCAACACTGTACCCAAACAAAATCAATATAATTTTCTCACCACTGGAGTTTTTATTTTTTGCTAAACAAAGCAAAACAAACTAAACAAAAAACGAAACTTTTGAAGGGACACTGATTGGCACTTTTATGGGCACTGACCGGTGTTCTTTATGGTGCACAGGCTGGCAGCTGATGGGCACCTCTGATGGGGGCTGCACTGATAATCAACATGCTGATTATCAGTGCAGACCCCTCCCCCCCCCCCAAGGAGATCGGCTCTCCCTGTCAGCCGTTTATCACCACTTCCTGGTTCACGCGATGCATGCCGGCTTATTAACCTGATCATGTCATATGACAACCGGTCAGAATAACAGAACCACTTTGCCGATGTCATATTGCTATATGGCGGGTGGCAAGTGGTTAAATGCAAAGTTTTGTGGACACAGATTTCCGTTCAAGTAGAAGTAAATACTTCACTATCAGCATAGATTTTGTAATATTATGAATAAAGAAGAATATTGTCCTACCTGCAAATTCCATAAGGGCTTATATATTCCTGCAAAGCAATTTGAGTGGCCATTAACACACCTAATGCGTTAAGATGTGTCAACTGTGCAGTTTTGATTTGTTTGCATTGCATTAAAAAATGCTCACCAGACGTCCCTCTGCATTAGTTTATTGTATAGCTTTTTGTATTAACATTCATAAACACCATAGTGGAACTTGTGACATGTTTAAAGCCCATTTATATTGACATCAATGCAAGTTAGGGGAGCGGCAAAGCCTGGCAAACACGTCGGGTCAATTGCGATGTTAACACAATCATGTGAACAGCAACAATTTTCATAGGTGTTCAAGAAGCTTCAAACACTCATAAAATGACTGCTTTAGAAGCTAGTGTAAACTTAGCATAAGAGAACAGTATAGAACACAGACAGAATATTGATACACCATGGTTATATGCATGAACTGTCAGGTGATTGGACACAAGCAAAGCTTTAGAGGACACTACCTACCTTAAGCTGACCATACATTATACAATTTTCTTATTCAATTTCCTTTAGATTTACCCTAAACTATGTAGTTCAAGGGTGTTCCTGATTTCATACAAATTGAAAGTATTTAGGTCTGACCACATGTTATGGTTTTGGTAGAGCTAAAGGAAATCTGCTCCATGAGCCCTCCGTTTTATGACAAGCAATGCAGAGTAAACGAAGAAATGGAAGGAAGAGTGATCTGTGTTCTGTACTTACTCCAATATATGGAATATGCAGGTAAGTAAAAATTCCTCTTATCCTAATCACACAGTATATTCATAGACGAGGGGATGTCCCCAACAATGAGGGAAACAGAACTGTGCCAAAAGGGCCAACAAAAGTGGATGAAAAAGAGAAGCGTAATCAAAATACTGCAGAAACACATCAATAAAGCATGTTGAAGTGATAGGCTCTTTAAAGTGTTTGTTAATGTTAACTCAAACATATATATCACTGGCAGTTTTTTTTTTGGGGGTTAACAAACACTTTAACCACTTACGGACCGCCCGCTGCAGTTTTACGGGGGCTGTTTGAAGGAGCTAGCTGCCATAACCCCGGTATCCCCTTCTTCAGCAGGTGGTCCGCTACAAGATAAAAGTGGTCCCTGCGGCGGATTCGCCGCAAGATCACTTTTATCAGTGGCGGGAGAGGGGGCCCCCTCCCGCCGTGATCCGTGCCTTCCGCCGCTTACCGGAGCTGTCGGCATCGGCGGAGGCGATCGCGACCTTTCAGTAACTGTGCATGAAGACGAGTGAGAGGAAGATGGGCCGCACCCATACAATTGCTGGGCGGGGAAGAGACATCAAAACTTCACTTCTGCCCACAGCTCTTAAAGGGACAGTTTTTTTAAATTACAATTTTTTATTTTTATTGATTTTAGTATAAATATGAGATCTGAGGACATTTTGACCCCCGATTTCATTTAAGAAAATTGACGTCCTTTTTTCCCCACAAATAGAGCTTTCTTTTGGTGGTATTTGATCACCCCTGCGGTTTTTATTTTTTGCACTATAAACAAAAGTAGAGTGACAATTTTGAAAAAAAAACGCATTATTTTTTACTTTTTGTTATAATAAATATCCCCCAAAAATATATAAAAAAAAAAATTTTCCCTCAGTTTAGGCCGATACGTATTCTTCTACATATTTTTGGTAAAAAAAAAACGCAATAAGCGATTATTGATCGGTTTGCGCAAAAGTTATAGCGTTTACAAAATAGGGATAGTTTTATGGCATTTTTATTAATAATTTTTTTTTTTTTCACTACAGCGATTTTTATTGTGGCGGACACAACAGACATTTTTGACACATTTTTGGGACCATTGTCATTTCTACAGTAATCACTGCTATATAAATGCAGTGATTCCTGTGTAAATGACACTGGCAGTGTAGGTGTTCCTAGGGGTGTGTTACTAACTGTGGGGGGGTTGGGCTTTCATTTAGTGAACACTGATCTCTGCTCCAATCACATAGAGCAGAGATCAGCGTCACTAGTTGCTAGGCAGAATGGAGAAATGCTGTTTACACGGCATTTCCTCCATTCAGCCGTCCCGTGAGACGATCGCGGGTATGCCCGCGGCGATCGAGTCCGCGGGACCCGCGACCGGGCTCACGGGGGTCGCAACCGGCACGGGAGCGCGCCGCCCGCGGCGCACTCGCGATGGCATGGCGGCATTGAAGATTGGACGTACCTGTACGCCAATATGCCTGTCCGTGCCATTCTGCCGACATACATCGGCGTGCGCTGGTCGGGAACCGGTTAAACAATGTATAAATAAAAAATAAAAGGTAAAATAAATAATAATAATTTTTTTTAAATGCTCACAGAAGCGAATGCATACGTAGCGCCCGCATATGAAAACATGTTTAAACCACACATGGGAGGTATCGCCACGATCGGTAGGGCGAGAGCAATAATTCTAGCCCTAGACCTACTCTGTAACGCAAAACATGCAACCTGTAGAATTTTTTAAATGTCACCTATGGAGCTTTTTAAGGGTAAAAGTTTGTCGCCATTCCATGAGCAATTTTGAAGCATGACATGTTGGGTATCAATTTACTCGGCGTAACATTATCTTTCACAATATAAAAAAATTGGGATAATTTTACTGCTGTCTTATTTTTTTATTCAAAAAAGTGATTTTTTTTTCCAAAAAAAGTGCGCTTGTAAGACCGCTGCGCAAATACGGTGTGAAAAAAAGTATTGCAAGGACCACCATTTTATTCTCTAGGGTGTTAGAAAAAAACAAAACAATATATAATGTTTGGGGGGGTTTGAAGTAATTTTCTAGCAAAAAAACAGTTTTAAACATGTAAACATCAAAATCTCAAAACGAGGCTGGTCCTTAACCACTTCAGCCCCGGACCAATTTTCAGCCTAAGGACCAGAGGTCTTTTTACAATTTCGCACTACACTGCTTTAACTGGTAATTGCGCGGTCATGCAATGTTGTACCCAAACAAAAATTTGCGTACTTTTCTTCCCACAAATAGAGCTTTTTTTTATGGTATTTGATTGTCTCTGCGATTTTTATTTTTTGCGATATAAATGGAAAAAGACCGAAAATTTTGAGGAAAAAAGATATTTTCTACTTTTTGTTATAATAAAAATCGAATAAACTCAATTTTAGTCATACATTTAGGGCAAAATTTATTCAGCCACATGTCTTTAGTAAAAAAAAATGTCAATAAGCGTATATTTATTGGTTTGCGCAAAAGTTATAGCGTCTACAAACTAGAGTACATTTTCTGGAATTTACACAGCTTTTAATTTACGACTGCCTATCTCATTTCTTGAGGTGCTAAAATGGCAGGGCAGTACAACCCCCCCCCCCCCCCAAAGTCAAATTACACCCCAAAATACCACATGTGGGGGACTTTTTGGGAGCCTAGCTGCGTACGGGACCTCGAAAACCAAGCACTGCCTTCCGGATTTAAATATAAAACGCTACCAAAAAAAACTGTTAGCGATCGCAGGGATCAGGAATGACTCTACGATCGCTGCAGTTGTGTTTAGTGTTTTGTAAGTGACAGTGATCGATCGATACTGCACTTGGGTGGGCTGGGCGGCAAAACGCAGGTGTTAGC
This sequence comes from Lithobates pipiens, assembly GCF_037356315.1. Taxonomy (NCBI): domain Eukaryota; kingdom Metazoa; phylum Chordata; class Amphibia; order Anura; family Ranidae; genus Lithobates; species Lithobates pipiens. The sequence continues at coordinate 322,009,427 of NW_027507718.1, forward strand.
AGGTATCTGTGCTGATCCCGCTAAAAATGCATTTTTTTGGAACCCTAAACTGCTGGGGACGCTAGTATAGATCTGATCAGATCAGATATTGATCTGTTCAGATTCTATACCACTACGGGAGGTTTATGCTTTGCGCATGGGTGTTAGCGGTACTGGCACTAACCTAGCGCTGCCTGGGGCGACGCAGGCCCCGACCATAAAACCGAAATTGATATCACCCGCTGGGTGATCAGGGGGTTAAACCTTTATTGGGTAATAAATGGCGGGTGCCCTGATGCTATAAAAAGCAAACTAAACAGAGTCACCCGTAACACTTATATGGGGGTTAACTAGGGGCAATCAGGGGATTCACATTTTTATTAGGTAGTATATGGGGATCCCTGGCGCTATATAAAAACCTGACGGGGAACCTAAATAACTAACTGGCTAACCAGCGTCACCAGTGACACTTATACGGTGATCGCTGGTGAAAGGGTTAACTAGGGGCAATCAGGGGGTTAAAACCATTATTGGGTAGCATATCGGGGTACCTAGCGCTATAAAAACCTGGCGGTGAACCTAAAAAAATAAACTAGCTAACTAGCGGCATCAGTGACACTAATGCAGCGATCAGAAAAATGATCGCTTAGTGATACTGGCAAAAGGGGGTGAAAGGGTTAACTAGGGGCAATCAGGGGGTTAAAAGCGTTATTGGGTAGTATATGGGGGTACCTAGCGCTATAAAAACCTAGCGGTGAACCTAAAAAAATAACAAGCTACTTAGCGGCACCAGTGACACAAATGCAGCGATCAGAAAAATGATCGCTTAGTGACACTGGCAAAAGGGGGTGAAAGGGTTAACTAGGGGCAATCAGGGGGTTAAAACCATTACTGGGTAGTATATCGGGGTACCTAGCGCTATAAAAACCTGGCGGTGAACCTAAAAAAATAACTAGCTACCTAGCGACACTAATGCAGTGATCAGAAAAATGATTGCTTAGTGACACTGGCAAAAGGGGGTGAAAGGGTTAACTAGGGGCAATCAGGGGGTTAAAACCATTATTGGGTAGTATATCGGGGTACCTAGCGCTATAAAAACCTGGCAGTGAACCTAAAAAAATAACTAGCTACCTAGTAACACTAATGCAGCGATCAGAAAAATGATCGCTTAGTGACACTGGCAAAAGGGGGTGAAAGGGTTAACTCTAGGGGCAATCAGGGGGTTAAACCTTTATTGGGGGGTGGTAGGGGGCTACCCTGGACCTAACACTAACTGCCCTGACAGTTTTTACTGTCACAACTGACACTGAATGCAGTGATCAGTAAATAAATGATCACTGCAATCAGTGACACTGTGACTGGGGGGGGGAGGGGGGATCGGGGGGCGATCGGGGGGGAGGGTTGTGTGCCTATGTGTTAGTGTAGTGTTGGTGCACACTTACTGTGTCCTCTCCTCGTAGTCCGGTCAATAAGACCGCCCCGAGGAGAATGACATCACTTCCTCCCTGCCTGTGTTTACTATACACAGTGGGAGGAAGCTTCTCATTCGCCAGGAGCGATCGAGATGGGGTGGCCAGAAACCAACGGCCATCCCCTCATCCCGGATCACTCCTGCAGCGAAACGGACCGCCGCATCCAGCGGGAGGGGGTCTGATCGGACCCCCCACCCGCTGGAAGGGGAGCACGTACATGTACGTGCTTGTGCCTGTCGGTGCCATTGCACCGACGTACATTGCCATGCGGCGGTCCTTAAGTGGTTAATGTGTGTTGAAGTCAAAGCAATTGTAAATGAGCCCTTAGGGATTGGAACACCTCTTCCTCAGGCTGAGAGACTTGCAACTGTTGTGGTAGTTTTCCAGTGATAGGAAAAGAAGGACCTCCCAACTGTTGGTGATCCACCAAGGCAGGGAATTCCTTGCTTGGTTAGACAGAAGCATTGGCAAGTTGAGAGAAGGAGCCTGCATGGTCCAGGCTAATATATTTTGTTGAGATTTCCTAAATAGAGTTGCGCAAACGGTACTGCTTCAAAAGGAGACTACCTTCAGGCCTTGAACTCTCCTTGAGAATCTCAATATGGGATGTCTCTTTGATCTCACGATTCAAGCATGTGCTCTTCGATAAAATAGGATTTTTGTACTTGCCATAAAATACTTTTCTCTGTAATTCACCGACCGACACAGCTCCTCTCTGTAACAAAATGGGTTGTTAGCCCTATCACTGGAGATACTAGGCAAGTTGTAATACAACACTTCAGAACTTTTAGTTATGGGGCGGTCCCTAGGCTACAACCCCCACAGCCTGCTAAGGGAGAACTCAGTACGTCAACAAGCAGTATAATGTAAAGAGAAAAAGGAGGGGTGGGTGGTGTGTCAGTCGGTGAATAACAGAGAAAAGGATTTTATGGTGAGTACAAAAATCCTATTTTCTCTTATATTCACCGACCGACACAGCTCCTCTCTGTAACTAAATGGGACGTCCCCAAGCAGTGCCAAACGAGGGGTGGGAAAAACAGCATAAAAACTTCATCCACCATGGCAAGTGGGAACTAGTGAAACTAAACCCCCAAAAAACCCAGCAGTGTGTGGAAAACACCACCATATAACCGGGTATCCTCAACAGGAGGGATCCCCAAGATCACAACCGATGCACTGACGTCTACCTTGTAGAACTTGGTAAACGTATGGACAGACGACCAGGTCGCCACCTTACACGCCTTAGCGACCGACGCTTGGTGTCGGAAGGCCCAAGACGTTCCGATTGCCCTTGTAGAGTGGGCCATGACCAGAAAGGGGGGCACCTGCCCCTTAAAGGCGTTGGCTTGTACTACAATCTGTCTGATCCACCCGGAAATGGTGGCCGACGAGACCGCCATACCCTTCTTTGGACCAGCCACCGAAACAAACAGTGAGTCTGACTTCCGAAAGGGAGCCGTGGCAGACAAATACACCTTCAGAGCCCTAACCACATCGAGAGTGTGAAGGGCCACCTCTTTGGGGTGCTTCGGCTTAGGACACAACGATGGTAATACAATGTCCTCATTGATATGAAAAGCCAAGACCACCTTCGGTAGAAAGGACGGTTGCGGACGCAACACCACCTTATCCCTGTGGATGACCAGATAAGGCGACTTGCAAGACAAGGCTGCCAATTCCGAAACCCTCCTGGCCAATGTGATGGCCACTAGAAAGACCACTTTCTGGGAAAGATTCAACAGGGGAATCTCCCTGATGTTTTCAAACGGCGGTTTTTGAAGCGCCGACAACACCAGGTTCAAATCCTATGGGGGTAACGGTGGACGCACCAGAGGGACTACGTGTCGTACCCCCTGTACAAAGGTACTCAGTAAGGAGTGCGATGCCAGGGGTCATTGAAAAAAACAGCCAAAGCTGAAATTTGCCCTTTGATGGTGCTTAATGCCAATCTCTGGTCAACTCTTTGCTGGAGAAACAGCAGGATCCTGGATATGGAAAAGGAGGGCAGATACCATCCGTTCTCCTCACACATGGAGATGTAGGCCTTCCAGGTACGATGGTATATCTTCCGAGAAGATTTCCATGCCCTCAACATAGTTGGAATCACCGAGTCCGACAGACCCCGATACCTCAACACCTGGTTCTCAATAGCCATGCCATTAAAGCTAGCGTTGGTAAAGCAGGATAAAAGACCTTGGACCTTGAGATAGGAAGTCCTCTCGCAACGGCAGTCGCCAGGGAGCGTCTGCCACCAGACGCACCAGGTCCGTGTACTAGGGCCGCTGAGACCAATCTGGGGCAACCAGGATTACTGGAATCCCCTCGGCTTCCACTCTGCAAAGCAGATGTGGCAAGTTTCAGTGGAGGAAAGGTGTGGATCAGCTGGTACTGATCCCATGGAGCCACCTGCGCATTTGCCCACGGATCTCTTGTCCTGGACACGAATCTTGGCACCTTCCGATTGAGATGGGAGGCCAAGAGATCCACATCTGGTGTGCCCCACTTCAGGCACAGCTGCCTGAATATCTCCGGATGCAATGCTCATTCTTCTGGGTCCAGCATCTGGCGGCTCAGATAGTCCGCCTGGCAATTTTACACCCCCGGCATGTAAATGGCCGACAAGGCCGGTACGTGTCGCTCTGCCCACCGAAGTATGTGAGTGACCTCCCGAGCAGCGGCTGAGCTTCTTGTTCCCCCTTGGTGATTTATGTATGCCACAGCCATGGCGTTGTCCGACTGTATCCTTATCGGACACCCTTGAAGACACATCGACCATGTGTGGAGGCACAGCCTGATCGCTCTCAATTCGAGCAGATTGATCGGCAACTCGGATTCCTTCATCGACCAGAGGCCCTGAGCCGACTGAATCCCCATCACTCCACCCCAGCCGGATAGGGGACCTCAACCACCAGATCAGAGAGTCCCTGACTGGCTGGCTCACCTTGATCTGTCGGTTCAGGGACAACTAAGATTTGTCCCATTTCAACAAGATCTCCTTCTGTAGTACTCTGGTGTGGAAGTGGGCATAAGATACTGCCTTGAAGGAGGCTACCATGAGTCCCAGTACTCGCATGCAAAAGCGGAGCGACCACCACTTGCGGTACAACAGTAGTTTGACCGCAGATCTGAGATTCTGCAATTTGTCTGAAGGGAGAAAAACTCTCCCTTCCCTGGAGTCCAATAGCAAACCTAGGTACTCCAGATGCTGGGTCAGCACAATCACCGACTTCTTTAGGTTCAACAGCCACCCAAATTCTTGCAAGGTCTGCATGGTGATCTCTACATCTTCCTCTAATTCAAAGGTGGAAGATGCTCTCAGAAGGAGATCGTCCAGGTAGCCCACGATCGCGATCCCGCGTTGTAGCAGCAATGCCAATACTGGAGCCAGTACTTTGGTAAAGACTCGGGGGGCTGATGCCAGGCCAAAGGGAAGAGCCACAAATTGGTAATGGGCTTCCCCGACTGTCAAGCGTAGAATTTTTTTATGCTGAAGGCATATGGGTATGTGCAGGTACGCATCCTGGATGTCTAAGGACGCCAGGGAGTCCCCTTGATGGAGTGCAGCGACTACTGAGCTAACTGCTTCCATTCTGAACCTCTGCACTTTTACAAAGTGATTGAGGGCTTTTAAGTCCAAGATCGGACATATCCCTTCCTTCTTGGGAACCACAAACAGATTTGAGTAGAATCCCTGGAAGCGTTCCAATTCCGGAACTGGTACAATCACCCCCTGATTCAGCAAGTCCCTTACTGCCCCCAACAGGGCCTCCCCGCGAACCGGGGATACGGGTATGCTGGAGGGGAAGAATCTGTTTGGTGGCCAAGAGAGAAACTCTATCTTGTGGCCTGTGGAAATCAGATCGCAGACCCATTGGTCGGGGTCGAGACATAGGTGGGGGCAAACCTTCATGCGGTAGCACCTTTGTTCGCAGGCTTAGTAGGCTTGCGGTTCCAGGAACGCTTTTGACCATCCGTGAGCGTCCTTTCGGGCTGGGGACGTTTTGTCGAAGCACCGGGCGGACGAAAAAGCCGATTGTGAGCGGAAAAATGAGGACCCTTGCCTACGCCGTGGCTCCTTAGCCTTCCTGGCCTGTGGGAGTAGAGTACTCTTAACACCAGTGGCATTTTTAATAATGTCATCCAAAGAGTCGGTCGCCAAGGAAGGGAAGATCCGTCAGGGGTTTCTTGGATGTCTGGTCAGCAGACCAGCATTTTAACCAAATCAGGCGCCTCAGCACCATAGCTGACACTGAAGCCCTGGATAGCAGAGGGAGAGTATCCAGGGCCGCGTCACAAAGGTACTTAAGACCTTGCACTAGTTGGTCTGCTAGTTCCACACAGACAGGGGAGGCCTGTTGCTCTCCCAATTTGCGGTGCAAAAGTTTGGCCCACTCAGTCACTGTCTGCGACACCAGTGCGGATGCCAGTACAGGTCGCACGGCTGACCCCACAACCGTAAACAAGGAACAAGCCACCGCCTCGGCCTTCCTATCTGTGGGATCCTTGAATGCAGGAGTCCCCTCAACCGGGATCGTGATTACTTTATTTAACCTGGATACTGGGGGGTCCACGACCGGAGGAGCCGACCATTTCTTGAGAAGGCTTTCCTCAAAGGGGTAACACACCGCCATGTATTTGGGGACCGAAAAGGTCCGTTGTGGGCGACCCCATTCCTTGTAAATTAACTTATCAAAAAAAGTCAGATACGGGAACACCTTAGGTGAACGTGCTGGCTTGCGGGACCCAAAAGGGACCGGTACATCAGCAGAGGGATCCACTGGCTCCTGAATCTTCAGGGTATCACGCACAGCTGTGATAAGTGCTCCAACTAGCGCTTTGTCGCACACGGACCCGGACTCAACCTCACTGACCGAACGGTCCTGGTCAGCGTCATCTGACAAGACAGAGCAGGGGTCCCTGGCTTCAGCAGGACCCGAGTCTGCATCAGAGCTCTCCCCAGAGGACAGGGGGCAGGGGCCGCTTTTTAGCACCTTTCTTCCCACGTACCGCCTCTATCTTGGCAACGAACGAATTGAGGACCGCCGTAAGGGTGTCCATAGGGACCATTGGTTGTCCTGGAAACAACAAGATAGATGATCTACCTGTTGATTCAGATGGCCTGGGAGGTAGACCGCTTCAAATCCACCAGATTCCTCTCTGCCCACAACATAATAGGCTCTACTTCTCTTAACGTGATGCTGTGGGTTCCCCCCTGCTGCTGTATATACGCTACTGCTGCTCTGTTGTCCAGACGGACTAGAACCTGTTTATGAAGTAATGTTCTTTCAGATTCACCAGCGCCAAATAAACTGCTCACAGCTCCAAGACATTGGAGACTATTCCCTCCGTGGGGACATCCCATCTTCCTTGTACCTCCAGGTGACCGCAGTTTGCTCCCCACCCTTTTGAGCTGGCGTCGGTGGTAAGAATGGTCCAGGAGGGACACCGCAGGAGACGAGGCTTTGAGATGATGTCTTCTCTCGACCACCAAAGAAGACCCCTCCTCATGGATGTTGAGATCGCTATCCTTTGATATAGTGACTTCCTCTTCCATTGTGTCAAAAAGCCCCATTGAAAAGTCCTCAAGTGCCAATGGGCCCAGGTTACAATCGGTATACAAGCTGACATGGTCCCTATCAGACATAAGCAATTTGACACTGATAGGGGAGAGTGTTCTTACATGGCACATCTTCTGAGCGATCGCCATCACTTTCTGGGGGGGGGCGCACCGTACCTGCCTTGGTGTCAAAGAGGGCACCTAGGTAAACCATTACTTGAGTCGAGGTCAGGAAACTCTTTTCTGTGTTTATCAACCACCCAAACTCTTTCAGGGTGGACAGAAGAATTTGCCTGTGTACCACCAATTGGTCTGGACTAAATGCTAACAGTAGGATGTCGTCTAAAAAATGGAAAACTCAAAGTCTCTTTTTCCCTGAGAGGTGCCCGAAAGGAAGGCACTGAAATTGGATGTGTGTTGAGCCTACTGCCACTCTCAAAAACTTTTGGAAGGCTGGTAGAACAGGCACATGAAAGTAAGCATCTTGCAAATCTACCGAGATCATCCAGTCTCCCGGTTGAACTGTCTGGGTGATCATCTGTAAGGATTCCATTGTGAAAGAGTCCAGCTGAATAAATCGGTTTAACTACCGGTCTCCACTCTTTTTGGGGGTAAGAAAGAGGAGAGTAGAATCCTGTGAATCTTTCGGAGGGAGGGACAGGTATTACTGCCTGCTGCACTAGTAGGAGTTGAAGGTATCTTTGCAGAGCTTCTGCTTTTTGAGGCGAAGTTGGAATCTTTGTTAGACTGAATGAGTCTTGTGGGGGTCGTTCTTGAAACGTCCAAAAATGTCAGAACCTGACCGTAGATACCACCCGGGTCCTTGCACCTGTGTAACCAGATCTGTGCAAACTTCCTCAACCTGGCCCCTATTGGTGGGGAGGGTCTTTTGCAAAAGGACTTTGTCCCCTCCTGGGCGCTGGGGAGACTTCTTTGCTTGTTCGCCTTCAAAAATGTGGCTCGAGTGCTTCTCCAGTTCTTTCTGGAGTCTATATTTTGCCGGAAGTTTGTGAAATTCTTATTTCTAGACCACTGGAATTTAGAAGACACTACTCAAGAGCGCCTCACTCTTCTATCCTGGGGGGAGCAACCACAATTTCCCTCCAGTCACTCTCGAGATCGCCTTCTCCAGCCTGTCTCCAAAGAGAGCCTTCCCTTCAAACGGGATTTTACACCAATTTTGTTTAGATGCCACGTCGGCCGCCCACGACTTCAGCCACAATGCTCGCTTGGCCATGACTGTGTGTAACATCACTCTGGTCAAATATCGCATGGAGTCTATTGCGGCCTCTCCAATGAAATCCGCCGATAATTTGAGCTCATCCAAAGATTTTATATCATCTTTCGGTAGATCCTACCGAATGGCTGCCTCAATATTTTCCGTCCACACCTTGACCGCATTAGAGACTAAAGCTAAGGCAACAGCCAGCCTGCAGGCTCCCTCGGCTAACTGGTAGGCCTTCTTTAGGTCAGCATCTATGCGCCTATCCAGCGTGTCTTTAAAGGATGCCGAATCCTCCATAGGTAGGGTGATGTTTTTTGCTAGACGCACCACCACAGCGCCAACTACCGGAGGAGTGTCCAGGAGGGCTGCGTCCGAATCTGCCAGAGGATATAACTTCTGAAGCCTATTCAAGGAGAAACTTTTGTCCATCCTTCTCCATTCCCCCTCCATTAGGTCTGTCAATTCTTCCAGAAAGGGAAAAAAATGTTGCTTCTTTAGAAATGGAAAGAAAGACTTTGCTTTTTTGGGTGGCTCTTCTGCTTCCTCCCAACCAATAGCTTGCTTGACCGCCGAGACAAATGGTTGCACTAGCGAAAAATTGAAGCCAGAGGGTTCTGAATCATCAATGTCGCCTGTCTCCTGCTGGGTGCGGTGCCTGCAAGGCCTGCAGAAGATGAGCCAGGGGTGGCCGCTAGAAGGATCATGCAGAGAAGGGTTTGCATGCATTAGCTCAGCTAAAGAGTGCTTGACTACTCTTTTGATTAGATCTTGCTCAACCTCGGCTCTCTTCTGGTTCGCATACCCCTGTAAACAGTCTTTGCAGATCCGTTTATCTGGTAAAGGCGTTGCACCGCACGCTCTGTATTCTTTGATTTCTCGCCTGGACGGTCTGATCGACAATGTCTTTTGGAAGATGACTTCACCTTTAGAATGATGTTGGGAGCTAGCCGATTGACTGTGTCTTGGGCTAGGGTGGGAGCATCCACTGTGATGGCCAGAAGTCTGATTGTAAGTATTCTGGTGTATAGGGCTGAAACGAGAGTAAAAGAACAAGGCACTTTTTTTTTAAATATATGTACGTGCCCTTACCTAAGAAAGCCAGGGTCTTGGTCAAACGGCGGCTGGCTCATAATTATATAACTAATATACTCCAACAACTACTTCACTATGCCCAAGATTATACACACACATATATATATATACTGTATATATATATATATATATATATATATATATATATATATATACTGTATATATATATATATATTTATTATACATACATACATATATACACACATACATATACACACACACACACACACACACACACACACACACACACACACACACACACACACACACACACCTCATTCCCTTTTTTTTTTTTTAACTATCCGTCATTACATATACAAAAAACAAGCCATTTCGTTAAATAATCAATTAACCGGTTCCCAACCAGCGCACGACGATGTACGTCGACAGAATGGCACGGGCAGGCATATTGGCGTACATGTACGTCCAATATTCAATGCCGCCCTGCTATCAGGAACGCGCCGGCGCGCTCCCGCGCTGGTCGGGACCCCCGTGAGTCCGGTCGCAGGACCCGCGGACTCGATCGCCGCGGGCACCCCCGCGATCGTCTCACGGGACAGCTGAATGGAGGAAATGACGTGTAAACAGCATTTCTCCATTCTGCCTAGCAACTAGTGACGCTGATCTGTGCTCCATGTGATTGGAGCAGAGATCAGTGTTCACTAAATAAAAGCCCAACCCACCCACAGTTAGTAACACACCCCTAGGAACACTTAACCCCTACACTGCCACCCACTGGTTAACCCCTTCACTGCCAGTGTCATTTACACAGGAATCACTGCATTTATATAGCAGTGATTACTGTATAAATGACAATGGTCCCAAAAATGTGTCAAAAATGTCCGATGGGTCCCCCACAATGTCGCAGTCACAATAAAAAAATCGCTGATCGCCACCATTACTAGTAAAAAAAATAATAAAAAATTATTAATAAAAATGCTATAAAACTATCCCTATTTTGTAAACGCTATAACTTTTGCGCAAACCAATCAATAATCGCTTATTGTGATTTTTTTTTTACCAAAAATATGTAGAAGAATACGTATCGGTCTAAACTGAGGGAAAAAAATGTTTTTTTATATATTTTTGGGGATATTTATTATAACAAAAAGTAAAAAATAATGTGTTTTTTTTCAAAATTGTCGCTCTATTTTTGTTTATAGCGCAAAAAATAAAAACCGCAGGGGTGATCAAATACCACCAAAAGAAAGCTCTATTTGTGGGAAAAAAAGGGCGTCAATTTTGTTTGGGAGCCACGTCGCAGGACCGCGCAATTGTCAGTTAAAGCGACGCAGTGCCGAATCGCAAAAAGTGGTCTGGTCTGAAAGTGGTTAATTATGCTTATTTATTAATTTAGAAATATATTTGTTTCTTACTTGAGGCAGAAAGCAGAGCTGCGCAGGAGCACCAAATAGGTAGGACCTGTCCTGTCAGAGCCTGCCGCCTAATAGTCCTTCCCGAGTTTAAATGAGAAAGGGGGGAGGAGACTCCTGACATCTCCCTAGGCCGTCCCTTGCCGCCGAAGGGCAAAAACGGCAGCCTTTGCCCATAACCAAGATGGCTCCGACCACGTCACCTGTCCGTGAATGCGCCACCCCTCCACCAATCCGAGGCAGACCTGGATCCATAAGCCCTGCAGAGACATGGCGCTCTGCACTCTGATGCTCGCCGGCCGCACAGGAGCCAAGGAAATACAAAGTTATGCCGCAAACAACGCCAAACAAACTATACAACTAAAACAGACAGGAAGAAGAGAAAAAGGGAAAATTAGACTCAAGAGCAAGCCCCCTACCTGCCTTCACAGAGACCAGCTTCGCCTGCCTGCAGACCTGTTGCCCCATCTTAGGAAGCTGCTGCTGCCTCAAAAGACCCTCGGAAGGGGCTCCCCACTTATCAGCGCTGATTAGCAGCCCAAGACAGGGGACTGCATCTGGGAGATGCCTGAACCCAGACGGAAGCTGCACCAGGCAGAGGTAAGACCACGTACTGACACTATCCATCAGGTACGAGGAAAAAAAGGAGAATGCTAAGGGGGGGATATGGTGGTCATTTTTATAAGCCATCAACTATCCTGAGGGGAGGACACTTTTTTTGAAGTACATCATGGGACATAGAGCCATAGTGATTACTATGTGGGTTATAGTCCACCTTCAGGTGCTGGACACTGGCACACCCTACACAGGAAGTTGCCTCCCTATATAACCCCTCCCACTGGGAGTATCTCAGTTTTGTAGCAAAAGCAATAAACGTGTATACTAGAAAGAGGGGCAGGACCTCTGTGTCCCGTGATGTACTTCAAAAGAAAAGGATTTTACAGGTAAGCGGTTATAAAAAAAAAATCCTATTTTCTTTCATCGTACATCACGGGACACAGAGCCGTAGTAATTATGATGTGGGATGTCCCAGAGCAATGCCAACTGAGGGGAGGGAGACACAACCAAAATAGGGCACCATGAGATCAGAGGATTTAAACTGTTGCCTGCAGTACACTGCACCTAAAGGCAACATCCTCATGTCTTTTTATATCCACCAGATAGAATCTGGTAAATGTATGGTTTGTAGACCAAGTTGTGGCCTTTCAGAATTGAGCCATGGAGGCTTAGTGATGCACTGCCCACGAAGCACTAACAGCCCTAAAGGAGTGCACTTTGATTTGAGAGGGTAGAACTACCTCTTTAAACCATATGCTTGAACGATTACTTGTCGAATCTATTTAGAAATAGTACATTTTGATGCTGCCTGTCCTCTTTTAGGACCTTCAGGCAACACAAACAAAACATTTGTTTTCCGAATCTGAGCAATCGCCTTTAAGTAGACTTTGCTCTCACCACATCAAGAGAATGTAGTGATTTTTCTTCCATAGAACAGGGTTCTGGAAAAATAAAGGTAGAACAATATCCTGGTTTAGATAATAATCTAATATTACCATGATAATAATCTAATATTACCATCTAATAATACCGCAATACCTCCTTATCCTTGTGAACAATAAAAATATGGCTCTTTACAAGAAAGAGCAGCCAATTCTGATACCTTTCTTGCAGCAGATATGGTTACCAGAAAAAATTGTTTCCTTGTCAAAAAAGGACCAAGGGAAAATGTCATATCGGCCCAAAAAATGGCTGTTTTGTAATGCCGACAAAACTAAACTAAATTCAAGTCCCAAGGGTTACCTAACCGGAGATTAGGCCGTGTTAACCCCTAAATAAAGTTATGAACCAAAGAATGCAAAGCAAGTGGTTGTTGAAATAAAACCGGTAAGGCCGAGACCTGTCCTTAGAAAGCACTCAAGGCCAGCCTTATTTCTCACCCCATCTGCAGAAAGTCTAGGATTCTAACTTTGACCTATTTCCTGGGGTGCAACTCCTGATTTCACACCAGGAGACATGTGTTTCCCAGACTCCATAATATATAATTATGGAGGTCAGCTCCCTTGCATTAACCAAGGTAGAAACTACTGAACCTGACAGCCCACGCTTCTTCAGAGTGTGGGTCTCAATAGCCAGACTGTTAGATTTAGCGTTTATAAAGTAGGATGGAACACTGAACCTTGCGAGAGAAGGTCTGGTTGTAATGGTAGGGTCCATGGGTCCCCCTACTGTCATCTTTACGATCTATGCATACCAAGATTTCCTGGGCCCTGCTGGGGGCCACAAGAATCAACGACTTTCCTTCCTGCGAAGAAGTCGTGGACGCAGGTAGAAAAGGAGGGAATGCATAAATCAGTGAGAACCGATTCCACTTGACTTCAAGGCATCGGTCTCGCATGCTAGCGGATCCTTTGTTCTTGACACAAAAGTTGTCAATTTCTTTGTTGAACCTGGACCCAAACAGATCTGTCTGTGATTCCCCCATTTTTGACATATTGACAGGAAGATATTGGGGTGAAGGAACCATTTTCCTGGGAACTGCTGGCAACTCAAGTAGTCCGTCTGCCAATTTTCTATTCCTAGAATGAAGACTGCCGATAGGCAAAGTACATTGTTTTCTGCCCAAGATAGGATATGATTCACCTTTCCCTGGGCCGCACAACTTCTTGTGCCCCCTTGGTGATTAATATAGGCCATTGCTGTGGCATTGTCGGATTGAATCCTGACAGGACAATACTGTAAACTGAACATTCAGGCCCTCAGGTCCAAGAGCTCTGCCTGAATTTTTAAAATGTTAATGAGCAAGGCCATTTCTGATCTGGGCCACTTCTCTTGGACAGTTGCCTCTTCCAGGACTGTTCCCCAACCTAAACAAAAACGTTTTTTTGTTATCACTTCCCAGGTAACTGAAGGAAGAAGGATTTTCCCCTTAGTAGATTTATGTATATTAACCATAAACTGAGGCTCCGGCACACCCAGCCTACAGGACCTAATATTTCTACGTGGTCTCTCATCCGGGTACTAACCAGCCCCGACCTTGCTTCGCCTCCAAGATCAAATGAGATCGGGCACTTTCTGGGTGATGTGGTTGTAGGCTTTGGAGTCAGACGCAATGGGAATGTAGAGCTTGAACCCTTTATTCCAAGCCGATAGGATATGGTTTTGCAGCAGTCTCAAATAAAACTGAGCCTAAGGAATGGCAACAACCTCATGCAAAATTGAATTGAAGAGATTCATCTTGCTTCGACCACCTAAATCAGTTTTTATGGTGCTGATCTTTGCCTGGGGTAAGAACCCTTTTCTGGGTGTACTTATGATCGGACTCAAGTATTTTAGCCTTCTTCATGGTTTTAAAGACGATTTCTCAGAATATTCCAGTTAGTTGAATGTGGTGACCATACTTTGGTCTAAGCGAGCTACCGACTTGGTCTATCAAGAACAGATCGAATAGGTAAACCATAATCGTTATACCTTGGGCCCTTAATCTGACTAAACACTCAAGGTGCAGGAGCTGGACCGGAAAGCAGAGCTACACAGTGAAAATGAAGATTTTCCACCTTGAAAAGTAGATATTACTAGTGAGGGAGGAAATAGGCATATGGAGGTATGCATCTTTGATGTCAATTGATGGCAGACGTTCTCCTTCTTGTAGGTTGGAGATAACTGATTTGGATTGACTCCATACAAAAAGAGTGTTTATATTCAGGCCTGCCACCAGCGGCGTCCGTCTGGCCAGCCCGATTCTCCTTTGGGTCCTGGCAGACTCACCGTTGAGAACTGAATTTAGATTTTTGAGATCCAGAATGTACATTCAGATTTGGCACCGTGAAAAAAAAAATAAAAAAATAAAAAGGTTTGAATCAAACCCCAACCTCTCTTGTTACATGGGAACCCTCATGATCAATTTTTTCTTTTTCACAGGATCCTTAGAAACATTTGATCTGAGAAAACAAGGAGACGGTAATGCTTGAAACTCTAGTTTGTACCCTGCAGCTATTGAGAAAGCCCATTTGCATTGACACTCTTCCTGCAAGATCCTTGAGAACTGCAGAAGAATACCCCCTATTCGATTGAACTTTGCGGTGGAAGCCACCGTGACTGCCTGGAGGCAGATGCCTCTGGCAGAGAAGAAGGAGCTTTAAAACTAAAATACATCTACTCCTCTTCTTAAATGGCAAAAGGGGTGCCTTCCACTAGAATTTCTTTGGATGTATGATCTAAACCATCCCCAAATAACTGTTTCACCGCAAAAAGGAAGTCTAGCCAGGAGCTTATTACAAGGCGCTTAGCGAAGGGCACAAGGCCTGAAGGATAGAATCTCTCATAGCAACTAAAGCAAACAAAGCTGCCTGCTGAACAGGATAACCTTGAACACCTGTTTAAACTTGTCTCTCAATGATTAAGTAATTACGGTCAGCGCAGGCTCAATCTGCCAGAGAAAAAAAAATGTTTTTATTTTTTTTTTCAATAGGAATTCAACCGTTGGATCCCTAAGCATTTGAGCACTGTCTGCCGGACAAGTCAAAACGTATTCGGAGAGGATATAGCACAGTCAATTGCTGGTATACCCTACTTAATGAATTTCCTCCACCATAGGATAAAATGGGAAAACTTTTTAGGAGGGGAAAAAAAAAATGCTCATCTGGGTGATCCTCTCAGATTCAGCAATGAATGGACAGGAAAAGGCATGCACAGCTTGAGGAGGCTATAGTGAACCCAAACACTCAGTTAAGCGTACATAAATGTGGAGCGATCATTCAGCAAGAAATAGCACCTTTAAGCTTAAGATTGGAATAGCTGATTCTCCCGCATTTGACACCTCAGAAGAGGAGTCATCAGCCTCACCATAGTCCCTGGGATTTAGTCTTTTCCTGCCCCTAGTTCCTCAGTTTGAGGGTCCTGGGTAATGGAAGAGAAGCTGTCACATTTTGACTCACACTGGGATGCGATTAAAGTCACGAAACTTTTTTTTAAATGATCATAAAATAAACAGGGGTTGCAGTGTTAAAACCAGTTGCAGACATTACATGGCCCTGATGCTCACTCTGATCGGCTTTCCAGAATCTGAGGGAGACACTTTTAGCTTTTTTTTTGGGGGGGGGGGGGGGGGGGGGGGAGTAGTTTCAACCCCCCCCCCCTTCTGACCATAGCCCGATGCACAAAGCAGGGGTATTAACAGAAGAAACCGCATCCACTGCTTGAGCAATAGTCCAGCTACTGCCAATGCGATTAATGCTCATCCTGATGCAAATAGTAAATGTGTCAAATAGGTAATGCCTGTATCACCAAAATCTCTCTCATGCTCTTTGCTCTTATGTCTCTCCGACAATTTTGCAGCCAGCATAAATGGATTTTTCTTTTTTTTTTTAAAACACACTCCCGCGTTGGAGGACACCAACGCCTTGATAAGCCCCGCCCCCTCGTCACATCACACCGCACATTTTATTTTTGTAAGTATTCCCGCGCAAGCACAGGCCTCCAATCCAAAGGGATGAAAGAAAACAGCATTGCCGATCGTTTTTAGTTCTCCCTTATACTAAGTCTCTTGAAGAGGGGAAGAGTTCAGCTCAGGTGGGGGTGTTTGGGGGAAGCAAACCCCCCCAAACTTACCGGAGGTCTGGCTGCTAGCCGAAGGAAGAGTCTGCTGCTTCTGTGACACAGCATGACTGAGCAAACCATCAGAAGGTACATGCTGCATACAGCCCCCAGTGGTGACACTTAGGCATAACATTTATTTTAACCGCTTCCCGACCGCCTCACGCAGATATACTGCAGCAGAGGGGCATATACAGGCAGAATCATGTACCTGTACATTGCCCTTTAACCTCCCTGGCTGTATTCCCGAGTCTGGCTCGGGGTGAGATTTAATTACCATAAGCGCTATTCCCAAGCCAGACTCGGGATTGTATCGCTGGATCCATGTAAGGGTTACTTACTTTGTCCCCTGGATCCAGGGATGTCTCCCCGCTGTGATCAGCGAGCCGCTGTATCTCGCTCGATCGGTCACAGTGCCGAGCTACATTCCCCTGCGAGTGTTGTGACGCACGGGGACGGAGTTTGGCGCCAAATTCAAAAAGTAAAACACACAGTATAGATACAGATTACAGCACTGTATCAAATAATTACACATCCCCTTTGTCCCTACTGGTTTATCCAGAGTCCTGCATGCAGTTTTATATTATAAATACTGTTCTTTATGCCAGGAAACGGGAGATTGTCCATATCAACCAAAAAACGTCAGTTTACATCAAAAGTGGTTATAGACCAGCTAGAAAACAGCGATAATAAATTAGAATCACTCGCAGAATTGAGTGATAGTAATTTGTGGGGAAATTCGTCAAACACTAAAAGTAATGACAGCGAGAATTCTGCAACTCAGTATATTTCAGTGTTTTCGATTTGATTACATTATTGAATAATTTTCATTATTATTATTTGTTATAATTATTTATAGTTATTTATTTTAATATATTATATAATTTATGATTTAATATTTTAAATTTTAATCATACCCGGGATGACTATTAGACTCTTGTTTGGACGGATTTAAGTAAATTATTTCTAAGAATTACAAGCACAAATTTCCCTGCAAAAATAATGGTACCGCTTTCAGCACCTAAAATCTGAAATAATCATACTGCCAGGGAGGTTAAGAGTAGGGTTGGGGGGGGGGGGGCGCACCTGCCGGGAGCTTTGTGGAGCACGATCGCGGGTCCCGCGGACTCAATGTCTGCGGGGATACCCAAAATCATCTCACGGAGAGGAAGAACGGGGAAATGCTAATATAAACATGCATTTCCGCATTCTGCCTAGTGACACTGTCACTGATCACCGCTCCCTGTAATTGGGAGCGGTGATCAGTGTTGTGTCACACACAGCCCCTCCCCCCCAGTTAGAATCACTCCCTAGGACACACTTAACCCCTACAGTGCCACCCAGTGGTTAACCCCCTTCACTGCCAGTCACATTTACACAGTAATCAATGCATTTTTAATTGCACCGATCGCTGTATAACTGTTAATGGTCCCAAAACCATGACAAAAGTGTCCGATCTGTCTGCCATAACGTCATAGTCACGATAAATAATAAAAAAAAAAAAAAAATCGCTGATCATCGCCATTACTAATAAAAATAATTATTAATAAAAATGCCATAAAACTATGCCCTATTTTGTAAACGCTATAACTTTTGCAACAACTGCTAACCAAAAATATGTAAAAGAATATATATCGGCCCGAAACTGAGGAACATTTTTTTTATATATTTATTGGTGATATTTATTCTAGCAAAAGAGGGGGGGGGGGGGGAGGATGCCAATTGCGTTTGGAAGCCACGTTGCACGACCGCGCAATTGTGAGTTAGAGCGAAAGTGCCAAATCGCAAAAAAAAAATGCTTCGGGGCTTAAGTGCTTAAAGGAGACATTTCATAAGGAAATAAAAAAAATTCCTTAGAAAAACTCAACTTACCTTTCCCGCCGCAGGGTTTTCTGTGGTAAAACCAACAGACCCAATCTTCACCCTTCACAGTGGGTTCCGTTAACAAACCTTCAGGAACCGGGGACCCTCAGGGAACCCACAATCCTGGACCTGTAAAGAGCACCCCTCCAGTAAAACTTTACGGCCTTTATACCAAAAGTACTGGATGCCAGGGTGCAGCTCTCTAAAAAGAAGCGTTACAGGCAAAACCTTGTTTCTTTGGATGCGAGGCCCGGGTACCATTCAATTTGGCCTAAAAGACACTTTGAATGGATCCGGCTGCATAGCTAGCCCCAGCAAGGATTGCTCCAGAGGAGCACAGCACATCTTCAGTCGTGGCCAACACCTTAAACACTGGCGAAAAAACTGAGATACTCCCAGTAGTGGGAGGGGTGTGGACCATAACCCACATAGTAATTACTATGGCTCTGTGTCCCGTGAGGTACGATTAAAGAAAAGTGCTGCATTTTTCCTGTACTGGAAAGCTTTAAAATTCACTAAAACACACATTCTTATTTAAGGTTGGGGGGGGAGCACTGGACTGCATCCAAAAAAAAAAAAAAGCACAGGAACGCGTCAAAAATGAGCATGCAGAAAAGCATATGGACTGCATTTCTATGGTGTGAACTAGAGCTGCACTATTAATCATTAAGAATAGTTATCGCGATCTTGAAAAAAAGTATTTCTCGATTCTTTCTATGTAGAGAATTCTCTGCTTTGCTAAAGCCAATAGCCGTCAAAAGAAAGCAGCTACAAACTTTTATAATAATTGGACACTTACCTGTCCCAGGGTCCAGCAATGTGGGGGATCAAAGCCCTGCTCGTCTCCCCTTCCACTCGGCAGTGCTGGCATTGTAACAGTGGGCGTCCGGCTGTGCTTCACAGCCGGGCACCCACTGTGCACGCGGCGCCGCTCTCTGTGATTGGCTGCGCAATCATCTGGGACCCGAGACATGTCCCAGATGATTGACAAGAGGGAGCAGAGCTGATCTTCCTTCCTGCACCGAAGGAAGTGACGTCAAGAGCCCAGGCTACGAGGGTCCCCCTAGCAATAGGCATTTAGAGGAGAGTAAAAAAAAAAAAAAAATTCTCCATTTTTTTTTATGCACATAAAATTACTTTTTTTTTTTTAAGGGTGGAACTCTACTGTAAGTATAAACATTGTAACAAGTTGTCCTTTAGATCAAAGGAATACACTTTGGTGTGAAAATTAGGGAAGTTTAACCACTTAAACGCTAAACCTTTTTCTGACATTTGTTGGTTTCAAGTTAAAATCATTTCTTTTTGTTAGAAAATTACTTAGAACACACACACACACACATACATTATATATATAATTTTTTAATTTTCTTTTTTTAGTAGAAACCCTAGAGAATAAAATGGTGGTTGTTGCAATTCTTTATGTCACACTGCATTTGTGCAGCAGTCGTTCAAATGCAATTTTTTGGGAAAAAATTACACTTTAATGAATTAAAAAAAAAAAAAAAAAAAAAGCTAACCAGTAAAGTTAGCCCAATTTCTTTTTTGTATAATGTGAACAATTCTACGGCGTGAGAATTGTGATCTTTTTATTCCAAGCAAAAAAATAGGATTTTTATACTCACCGTAAAATCCTTTTCTCTGTAATTCACCGACCGACGTTGCTCCTCTCCGTAACTAAATGGGTTTGTTAGCCTGCCACTAGGAGAACTAGGCAAAATTGTAACACTACACAGAAAAGTCAGTACCGCCCAGGGGCGGACCCTGTGCTAACAACCCTCCCTGCTGCCCCAGCAGACTTAGTAGGTCAACAAGCAGTATAACGTAGAGAAAAGGAGGGGTGGGTGCTGTGTCGGTCAGTGAATTACAGAGCAAAGGATTTTAAGGCGAGTACAAAAATCCTATTTTCTCTTATATTCACTGACCGACACAGCTCCTCTCTAACTAAATGGGATGTCCCCAAGCAGTGCCAAACGAGGGGTGGGAAAAACAGCATAAAACTTCATCCACCATGGCAAGTGGGAACTAGTGAAACTAAACCCACAAAAAAACAGTGTACAGAAATACACACCGCCATATAACCGGGTATTCTCAACAGGAGAGAGCCCCAACACCGCAAACTTTATGCGGAAGTAATGCAACAGTGCATTAACAAAACTACTGGGTTTTTATCGAAAAACCTGGAAAAAATATCAATTTCAACTACACGGCCGCCTGCAAAACTTTGCGGCCAAAACAGGCATCAGCCGATGTACTGACGTCTACTTTGTAGAACTTGGTAAACGTATGAACAGACGACCAGGTCGCCGACTTACACACCTTAGCGACCGCCGCTTGGTGTCGGAAGGCCCAAGACGTTCCGATTGCCCTTGTAGAGTGGGCCGTGACCAGAAAGGGAGGCACCTGCCCCTTCAAAGGCATAGGCTTGTACTACAATCTGTCTGATACACCTAGAAATGGTGGCAGACGAGACCGCCACACCCTTCTTTGGACCAGCCACCGAAACAAACAGCGAGTCGGACTTCCGAAAGGGAGCTGTGGCAGACAGATACACTTTTAGAGCCCTAACCACGTCAAGAGCGTGAAGGGCCACCTCTTTGGGGTGCTTCGGTTTAGGACACAACAATGGTAATACAATGCCCTCATTGATATGAAAGGCTGAGACCACCTTAGGTAGAAAGGTCGGTTGCGGATGCACCACCACCTTTTATCCCTGTGGATGACCAGATAAGGCGACTTGCAGGACAAGGCCACCAATTCCGAAACCCTCCTGGCCACTAGGAAAACCACCATCTGTGAGAGGGTCAACAAGGGAATCTCCCTGATATTCTCAAAAGGCGGCTTTTGAAGCGCCGACAACACCAGGTTCAAATCCCACGGAGGTAACGGTGGACGCACCAGAGGGACTACGCGTCGTACCCCCTGAACAAAGGGTACTCACTAATGAATGAGATGCCAGGGGGTCGCTGAAAAAAAAGACAGCCAGAGCTGAAATTTGACCCTTAACGGTGCTCAACGCCAACTTCTGGTCTACACCTTGCTGAAGAAACAGCAGAAACCTGGATATAGAAGAGGAGCGCGGATGCCACCCTTTCTCCTCACACATGGAGATATAGGCCTTCCAGGTACAATGATATATCTTCCGTGAAGTCTTCCGCACCCTCAACATAGTCGGGATCATGGAGTCAGAAAGACCCCAGTTCCTTAGCAACTGGCTCAATAGCCATGCCGTTAAAACCAGCGATGGTAAAGCAGGGTGAAAGATTGGACCTTGAGATAGGAGGTCCTCTCGCAGCGGCAGCCGCCAGGGAGTGTCTGCCACCAGACGCACCAGGTCTGGGTACCAGTGCCGCTGAGGCCACCAGGATTACTGGGATCCCCTCGGCTTCCACTCTTCACAGCAGGCGTGGCAATAGTTTTATCCCATGGAGCCACCAGCGCGCCTGACACGTCTGCCCACGGATCTCTTGTCCTGGACACGAAGCTCGACACCTTCCGATTGAGGCGGGAGGCCAATAGATCCACATCTGGTATGCCCCATTTCAGGCACAACCACCTGAATATCTTCGGATGCAATGCCCATTCTCCTGGGTCCAGCATCTGGCGGCTCAGATAGTCCACCTGCCAATTTTCCACCCCTAGGATGCAAATGGCCGACTGGGCCGGAACGTGTCGCTCTGCCCACTGAAGTATGTGAGCGACCTCCCGAGCAGCGGCTGAGCTTCTTGTTCCCCCTTGGTGAGTTATGTATGCCACAGCCGTGGCGTTGTCTGACTGTATCCTGGTCGGAGGCCCCTGAAGACACATCGACCATGTGTGGAAACACAGCCTCATAGCTCTAAATTCAAGCAGATTGATCGGCAACTTGGATTCTTCCACCGACCAGAGGCCCTGAGCCGACTGAATCCCCATCACTCCACCCCAGCCGGATAGACTGGCATCCATAGTGATCACCGTCCATTTCAGAGGAAGGAACGATTTTCCTGACTGAATCACTGGGGACCTCAACCACCAGATCAGGGAGTCCCCGACTAGCTGACTCACCTGGATCTGTCGATCCAGGGACAACAGAGATTTGTCCCATTTTGCCAAGATCTCCTTCTGCAGGACTCTGGTGTGGAACTGGGCATAAGGTACTGACCTTGAGGGAGGCTACCATTAGCCCCAGTACTCGCATGCAAAAGCGGAGCGACGACCACTTGCGGTTCATCAGTAGTTTGACCACAGATCTGAGAGTCTGCAATTTGTCTGAAGGGAGAAAGACCCTCACTTCCCTGGAGTCCAATAGCAAACCTAGGTACTCCAGACGCTGGGTCGGTGCAATCACCGAGTTCTTTAGGTTCAACAAACACCCAAATTCTTGCAGGGTCTGCATGGTGATCGCCATATCCTCCTCTAATTCTGAGGCGGAAGATTCTCTCAGGAGGAGATCGTCTAGGTAACCCACGATCGCGATCCCGCGTTGTCGCAACAACGCCAACACTGGAGCCAGTACTTTGGTAAAGACTCGGGGGGCTGATGCCAGGCCAAAAGGGAGAGCCACAAATTGGTACTGGGCTTCCCCGACAGCCAAAAGCAGAAATTTTTGATGCCGAAAGGCATATGGGTATGTGCAGTTACGTATCCTGGATGTCCAAGGACACCAGGGAGTCCCCTTGATGGAGTGCAACGACTACTGAGCGAACCGATTCCATTCAAAACCTCTGCACTTTTACAAAGTGATTGAGGGCTTTTAAGTCCAAGATCGGACATATCCCTTCCTTCTTGGGAACCACAAACAGATTTGAGTAGAACCTCTGGAAGTGTTTCGATTCCGTAACTGGTACAATCACCCCCGATTCAGCAAGTCCCTCACCGCCCCTAACAGGGCCTCCCGGTGAACCAGGGATGCAGGTATGCTGGAGGGGAAGAATCTGTTTGGCGGCCAAGAGAAAAACTAGCACTTTTGTTCGCAGGCTTGTGGTTCCAGGGACTCTTCTGACCGTCCGAGGACGTCCTGTCGGGCTGGGAACATTTTGTCGAAGCACCGGACGGACAAAAAAGCCGATTGTGAGCGGAAAAAGAGGGCCCTTGCCCGTGGCATTTTTAATAATGTCATCCAACAAAGCTCCAAAGAGCCGGTCGCCAAGGAAGGGAAGATCCGTCAGGGCTTTCTTGGATGCCTGGTCAGCAGACCAGCATTTTAACCAAATCAGGCGCCTCAGCACCACATCTGACACTGAAGCCCTAGATAACAGAGGGAGAGTATCCAGGGCTTGCGTCACAAACGTACTTAAGGCCTTGCACTAATTGGTCCGCTAGTTCCACGCAGACAGGGGAGGCCTGTTGCTCTCCCAATGCACGGTGCAAACGTTTTGCCCACTCAGTCAGTGTCTCCGACACCAGTGCGGATGCCAGTACTGGTCGCATGGCTGACCCCATGACCGTAAACCAGGAACAAGCCACTGCCTCGGTCTTCCTGTCCATGGGATCCTTGAATGCAGGAGTCCCCTCTACCGGGATCATGGTTACTTTATTTAACCTGGGTACTGGGGGGTCCATGACTGGAGGAGGCTTTCCACAAAGGGGTAATGCACCGCCATGTTTTTGGGGACCGAGAAGGTCCTTTGCGGCCGACCCCATTCCCTGTCGATGAACTTGTCAAAATAAGCCAAATACGGGAACACCTTAGGTGAACGTGCTGGCTTGCAAGACCCAAAAGGGACCGATACATCAGCAGAGGGATCCGCTGGCTCCTGGATCTTCAGGGTATCACGCACAGCTTTGATAAGTGCTCCAACAAGTGCGTTGTTGTGCCCGGACCCAGGCGGGGAATCATCCTCGCTGTCCAAATGGTCCTGGTCAGCCTCGTCCGATAGGTCAGAGCAGGGGTCACCAGCCGCAGCAGGGCCCGAGTCTGCATCAGAGCTCTCCCCAGAGGACGGGGGGGGGGGGCCTTTTATGTGCACCTTTCCTTCCGCGCACCACCTCTATTGTGGCAACAAGAGTTAAGGACCGCCGTCAGAATGTCCATGGGCACATCGCTATACGCAGGTGACCCGGTTGTAATAGGCTGGATTTCGGGGAAAGAAACAACAGTTTCTGAAGCCCTGCTGACCCTACCCTGTCTGTCACCTGCAAGGGGACTTAGGACAGTGAAGGTCCCACCCTCCTGCTGCCACGTGGGGGGGTACCTAGCGCCAGACTCACCACCCTGGGGCATTCTGTGAATGTCACTAGCCGTGCCTGTAGTCCCTAGGGGGTTACCCAGTTGCAGAGTGAAGAAATTGTCAGCAGCTGTATAGACTAGTGGTAAAACCATCTGCATACCTTGCACCAGCGTTCAGTAAAGAGTCATCCAGCGCCCTGTATACACAGTGGACACCGAAAACAGCATGTGAGAGCACATGTAAAGCTGTCACAAGAGAACTGCGGTCAAAAGAGTGCTCGGGCTTCAAAAAAAGTCCGCCAATGCAACTAGTAGGAAAATCCTATAGAAAATGGCTGCTGAGGCTCACAAGGGGAACCTGCTTTGCCCACAGTCAAAATGGCTGCCGGACAGCGCTATGCAGTGACAGGAAAAAAAAAATTAAATAAATATAAAAAAAAAAAAAAAAAAAAACAGAACAGTGCTGCCTGCATTCAGCAAGAACATCTCCACAGACACCTTTTGGGACCCCCACACCGGGACTAGGACCAACGCTAGCCACACAGAGCCCCCTACAGGTGAGACCCAGCGAACCCCACACACACCCCGCCCACAGTAAATGCAGCCACCCCCCGGAGGGGGTAAGGAGGGGAGATAGGGATGTGGGAGAGAAGAGAAGGAGGTGAGGTGGCCCCTGAATCGACCACCCAGGGAATGCCCAGCTGCTCACCCCATCGAAGCAGGGAGAGCCGTACTTACCAGTCCTGAAGAGCTGGGAGACATTCCATCACAGATCCACTCCTGCGCAGTTACAGGGTAGCTGTTGGCCCGGTATTACTGTGATCCAGACATCAGTAGCCCGGTCATATGTATACCCCGGAGCATTGAAGCTCACCGACCACCTCTGGAGCTGAGGTATGTCGTGGCCTGCCGAGCCTTAGCGGCAGCCTGCACACGCTCAATGGCCGAGCTGGGGAGACTACAAGGATAATTTAACCAGCCTGTCACCCAGCCGGCAGTTAATAGAAGATCCCAGGATCTTTCATCTTGCGCAAAAAACATCAAACCTGCATCAAAAAAAATGGACTGAAGGGCCCGCAGGGTTCCTAGGTCATTCTCCTTCACTAGGCAAAGTAAAACTTAGTTCCGCCTGGGAGCAGGGAGGGCTGTTAGCACAGGGTACGCCCCCCGGGGCGGGACTAAAGTTCTGTGTATTGCGTTACAATTTTTGCCTAGTTCCCCTAATGGCAGGACAACAAACCCATTTAGTTACAGAGAGGAGCTGTGTCGGTCGGTGAATATAAGAGAAAGTTCCGTTACCTTCAAACACCAGCATAAAACTGAGGAGTCATGAAGTGGGTTAGGGTTATAGGGGAGGCGCTCGAGGGTGTGGCCTCTTAAAGCTTTGGTATTGACCAAAACCCTCAAGGTACACATCTATAGCCATGGTGTAAGAATAATCTGCCTTCGTCCGGTATTTCACAATTAAGGCTGGGTTTATACTGCCATGCGAAGCGTCTCATAGGGGGTCCGGTGCATTCCCGTTAACCATTTCAGGTCCGATTTGTGGCTGAATTTGGACCTGAAGACGCACAGGAGTCTTGTGCAATTTGCTCCACAGCTGTCCCGGAGTTGTGTGAACCGGCTCCACTGAGAGCCAGTCAGTCAGTCAGTCTCCTGACATGTGAATTGGATGCGGGGAAACCCGCATCCAATTCGCAACAAGAACCCAGCCTAAGATACAATTTTTTTTTTAACTTTATGGAAAAGCTGCAGTCCCTAGCGTTTCACCACCACAGGCGCAGGACACAGGTGCCTTTGCAGATCACACTGCTCAAGGGAACAATAGAGTGCTGACTGAAAGCCTCTCTCAGTCAAGGAATACATAAAGGTGCAAAGGGCATGGAATGGAGTTGAAAACAGAGAAGCCATCACATCATGTGACCCAGCTGCCTGTAGCTCACTAGAAGCGCTCAGAGGAGGCTAACACTATAACACTACTACAGCCACACTGGAGGCATGTGGTTAGAGTTGTCAAACTATGACAAAAGCCCATAGAAAAAGCAGAAACTTGCAACATGCACAGGTAAATATTTTCAGCAAGAAAAAAAAAAAAATATATAAAAAGGAAGAAGATTGCACTACTATATTTAGTAATTAAAAAGGGAGCTATTTATGGAACTTCAATATTTGGGTTACATACATTTTAAGGCCGGGGCAATATATGTATTAAAAAAAATAAAAATAAAAAAACACAGAAAAGATGATGCTCAGTAAGGAAAAACGAGACACCATGAAATTCATTTTCTATATTGCAGTAAAATCTACTTGAATACACTTTGAAACAAGAGTACAACAAAATAGAATATACTTCAAATGTTGAATATACAAACTATTGTAGTTCATTCTGAACACTGGTACTTTATCCCCAAACCCTCCCTAAAGTGTCCCCATCATAACTTCAACTAACAAAATAACAGGCTCCAAACATCTTGCTCTCCAAAAAAAGAAAAGAAAAAAAGAAAAAAAAAAAAAAAAAAAACACTCATGCGTGCAGTGACCTTTTCAAACCGGTAGCAAAAATTATTGAAATGTATGCATGATTTGTGTGTGACAAAAGCAGGTTACCCTAAAAGACTTGCTTGCCTGCTGCTGTTGTGCCCCCAATGTCACCCCTCTGTTGCATGAAAGGTGCTCAAATATGCTTGCAGACCATCTCAGCCACAAAGATTTAAAAAAAGTCAGACTTTTATCTACCATATAAAATATGTTACAGTTAATTCTATGCCAATACTGTGCTAGGTACAAGATTTTCCTCCATATTTCTATAATATATTTATATATAAAAAGATTGCTTTACACAAAACAAGCCATTAGCTTATTTCAAGAAAAAAATAATAATAATAAAACTGACTCAGTCTAAGGCTTCCATATGAAATCTGCTTTCTATTAACCCAAATCTCATTTGCACTTTTCGTTTCACAAACTTAAACGGGAGTCTCTTATCAACCTCTGCATGCATCGCATTGCACATACCTGCCTTGCAGAGGTTTTAACATAGCACCGGTCAAGAGAGGGCTATTTGTACACAGTGGTATAAATTGCTGGTATTAAAAAGAAATTATATATATATTGTAAATATAAAGCAATAATAATAATAAAAAAAAATTAGAAAACAAAAGTCAAAATTTACAATTGCCACATTGACCTAATCTTGAGTTTCTACTTTTGGGAAAACAAACAGCCACTCTGAAAAGTAATTTTAGTGTTCCACTTTTTTACTTAATGTAACCTAAAAAATATATATATATTTATGTATTAATGAATGCTTTGGTCCCTTTTAGTTTTTGTTTTCCATAGCTGTAATTTTGTGTGTTAGAGGCATTACTCCATCAGCGTGTGGACAAAAACTCCAGTAAAATGTTAAATTTCCTTTAAACTCCGCATATACACATTGTCTGTCTTGCTTTAAAGTCCCACAGGACTCGAACCTCCTCCCTTCCCTCCAGAAAATGTTTATTTTATTGTCAGTTTGACCCAAAACACAACGGGTGGAATGTCTCATTTTTCATAAACCACTGTCCCTTCTTGTTTGACAGTCACTGGCAAGGTAAGACCAGAAGAAGGAGCACTAACAACCACCACATGCGTTACTGTTTTGCCTGCGTCCGATGCTTTGTCGTCCTTCACCAAATGAAATGTTTTCATTTCTCCGTCTGGCTTCATGTCAGGTCCTTTAATAAGGGTGCTGATGACTCGTGGTGGCGTCTGGCAACGGGCTTGTTGCGCTGGCATTGCTAGTCTCATAACAGGAGTGCCATGGGCAATTGACACAGGAGTAAGTGCTCGGACAGTCAGTGGGGTGCCCAACAGATTCAAGCCCGCTGCACCACTCATGTTAGGCTTTGTTTGCAGATGACACTGGGTGAGTTGAGTGGTCGGGATGGTAATGATTTTGGCAGGCTGCACCGTGAACTTGTCACTTTCTGTGGAAGCTGACATCATAGTAGGTATTGTCTGGATGACAACCTTCGGTGCTGTAGCAGTTGTGGGGCTGGTGTTTGCTATCAAAGTGTTTCCAGGGTTCATGGACTGGACGGCCAATGTAGATATCTTCTGTCCTAGGGATGTCATCACAACAGGCACTTGCATTGCAACACGGACAGTCCTGTTACAAAGAAAAATATATAAAGTCTCTGACCACAAATAGGAAAAAAAAAACAAAAAAAAAAAAAACTCTCTACTGAATCCTGTTTAAAATTACATACTACGATAATTGGACTTTTATACTTACAACCTAGAGCTGCACGATTAATGGTTAACCACTTCAGCCCTGGAAGGATTCACCTCCTAAATGACCAGGCCAGTTTTTTTCGATACGGTACTGCAAATTTTAAATGACAATTGCGTGGTCGTGCGACGATGTACCCAAATAAAATTGATGTCTTGCCCGCCCCCCCAAAGAACTTTCTTTTAGTGGTATTTGATCACCTCAGCGGTTTTAATATTTTGCGCCATAGTAAAAAATATATATATATTTTCTGCTATACGCAACACAATTTAAAAAGAAGAAAAAAAAGAAAATCTAAAATTTCTTCATCAATTTAGCCCAATTTGTATTATGCTACATAATTTTGGTTAAAAAAAAAACACCCAATAAGGGTATATGGATTGGTTTGCACAAAAGTTATAGCGCCTGCAAAATAGATTTATGACATTTTTATTATAATTATTTATTTTTTTACTAGTAATGGCGATGATCTGATTTTTAGCGGGGCTGCGACATTAGGGCAGACAGATCCGACACGACATTTTTTTTACACTTTTTTTTTGGGAACCAGTGACATTAGAACAGTGATCAGTGCTAAAAAAATATGCACTGACAGGGAAGGGGGTTAACAGGGGCGATCAAGGGATTAAATGTGTTCCCTGGTTGCGTTTACTAACTGTATGGGGGATGGGCTGCTTGGGACAGCACACAGATCCGTATTGCTGCATAGCAGCAAGACAGGATCTCTGTCATCCCGACAGAATGGAGATCTGCCTTGTTTATTTTCAACAATCACGGGTGGACGGTTATTTAAGGTAACTACCCTAGAACAGCGAACAGGAACTTTGGTCTAACTTTTTGAAACATTGTTTTTACCTTGGATACCGGTTTGTTCTGTATTATGGTTATGATTATTGTCTTCGCCACTTCTCTTGATTGTTTGTATCTTAGTTATTAGTAATGCCTTATGTCTCAAACAGTTTTTTTTTTTTTTACCCTCGATTCAGGTCACCAATAAAATATTTGAACGTATATATCAGGGATATGTAATTAGCGGACCTCCAGCTGTTTCAAAACTACAAGTCCCATCATGCCTCTGCCTTGCTATGCCTCATGGGAGTTGAAGTTCTGCAACAGTTGGAGGTCCGCTAATTGCATATCCCGGGTATATATCAAGCCAAAAGCATTTTTAGTTTTTGTATCGGGTAGGTAATAGTTGAAACACCTATTTTTTTTTTTTTACTGTTTCCCATTGTGGAGATTTCCCTATACTTCCTGTCCTATAGACACAAAAAAAAAGTAATAGGAAATCTCTCCAATGTGAGAGAAATGTTTTCTAAAGCTGGTCATACATAAATAGAATTTTCTTTTTTTTCTGTTTTTCAATTATGTAGCGCAAGGGCTTGCCCGACTGCATACAAATTGAAAGCGTTTAGGGTTTGACCTCATATTATATTGTTTTGGTAAATCTAAAGAAAAAGCCTGAACACCTTTGTTACCCAAACGGGAAAAAATAAATAAATAAAATCAAGACATGTTTTAGCTTTATATACACTTTAAAACCATGTCATCTAAGCTGTGGGATCAAGTGCACGGCATTTACTTGGTACTACTTGCAAGAAAGACTTTCCTTTTTTCCTAAATAGGATTTAAACTAGCAATCATTACTGCAGTGAATCTACGGTTATCAGCAGCGAGATAAAAAAAAATAAAAAATAAAAAGATTAAAAAAGACTGTGCCCCTCCCCTAAATGTGCAGATATATTACATACATAGAAACAAAGTTTAAAACTGTAGTAAACCGCGATAGTTGCAAAGAGAAAAATAAATAATAAATAAACCTGTAAGGCAATTGCATAATGTGCTAGTATGCATCACATACTAACACATTTATTACTTACCTTAGAACAAAGTCCTCCAGTGGCATAAGCAAACAAGCAGGTCAAAACTCTGGATAGCCGCACACTGGAAAAAGACTTGAAATCCCATCTTTAATTGAAACCACGTGGGTCACATCAAAACAAATTCAAAAAATCCACAGCAAAAGAATAACTGGGTACAGGAAAATTCGCGTTTCGCACCATAATCAGTGCTTACTCATAGCTCATGCTGTGGATTTTGTTTTGATGTGACCCATGTTGTTTCAATTAAAGATGGGATTTCAAGGGTGAAAACGGCTGGACTGAGGGATAGGTGAGTGGTTGTTTATTAAAAGTCAGCTTCTACAGTTTTTGTAGCTGTTGCTTTTTAAATTTTTACATAGTAGACTGGAGCTCCTCTTTAATGCTCTTGAAAATCTTACAAATGCCAAGATACACAAGAAAATCATTAATTTTATGGCCTCATGCACACTAGATGTTTTTAACGAGGCTGTTAGGGGCATTTGGCATTTTTTCTGCCTCTAAACGTCTCTGCATGTTTGCCTATGGCCGAGTATTGCCTGGGTATTGAGGGATGGCCGCTTCCATCCGATCTCTCCCCTCCACTGTACAGATTAGTACAGAGAGGGGAGAGATGAACCGGCGTCATGAGCGATCACACTGTAAAGGCCTGGGTATGGA
Organism: Lithobates pipiens; assembly: GCF_037356315.1. Lineage (NCBI taxonomy): Eukaryota > Metazoa > Chordata > Amphibia > Anura > Ranidae > Lithobates > Lithobates pipiens. The sequence continues at coordinate 322,040,535 of NW_027507718.1, forward strand.
AAGATGGCGTGCGCTTCGGAGCTAGGCCGAAGCCGCGGCCTTTCCCAAGGCCGAGACCGAGGAGCGCGGCATGCGTCGATCCAAGTGGGGTGACCCGTTCGGATCACGGATTGGTGAGGATCCGTTGAACCCCTAATTCTGCCCATTTAAAATTCATAAACATTCAAGGGCTTGACTCTCCTAAATTCACTATTATGCATGAAGTGTTTTTTTTCTGCCAAAACACTGCTGCCAGTAGGAAAGGCATCTAGGAGAAATGGGCAAACACCCTGTGTGCATCAGGCCTATACCTTAATCATTAATTTAGCTCTCCAGATCAATTAATGCTCAAATTATGGTTGTGCGACAGCTGATGAAATAAAAAGCATCAAAAACCTGAGCCATAAGCAGTAGAGTTTTTGATTACTCAATACCACAAACATTACCAACAAATGAGTAAGTGGTGTGGTCAAACTGTGGAATTTTCCCCACAATGCATGCATTTAAATAAAATGCAAAAATGTATGTACGGCTAGGGTAGCACAGAAAATGATAAAACAAAGAGAAAAGGGTATGTCCCTACTGAACTATGGAGAAAATGGTCAAAGAACTTTACAACTAAAGAGCCTTAAGTGGAAAATTAGCAATTTTTTCACAAGGATGAGAAGGAAGCCAAGAACAGAAATTTGAAAGCTGACCTCTGCATCGGGGTTGGTGTTGTGCTGGTAGGGGAGTTAGGAGATGCCTCGCTTCCAGGAGAAGTGAAGCTGACGAATCGAGGCTTCCTGGGTGAATTTTGCTGGGTGGGGCTTTTTTCCAGCCGAGACGGCATTGTCATTTTAAGAATTCCATCAGTGGGCATAGATACACGCTCCAGAGACTTGTCATCTGCAGAAGACACCAGCTCTTCCACGCAGGATTCTGTCTTTTCATCCTCTATAACCACTATATTCTTGGGCATCTCCTTAAACTGGTACACCAGTCGCTGACCTTCCACCTTTGCTAGAATTCCTCTTTGATAGTAATACCTACAGAAAAAAAAAAAAACACAGAAAAATAAAAAATAACCTCTCTTTAAATATACAAAAAAATAAAATAAAAAATGCTAGTAGGAAGGCTTCTATTGCAGTGATCATTTCAACTCTGCAATGAAAGCTTTTGCATGGCAAATCTCTAAAGATTGTACCTTGAGTTGAGCATGCTCAGCGTACAATCTCCACAGGTCTTTTTCCCAGAATAAACTGATGAAAATATGTGCAGGATTACATCATCCTATGCTGATAACCAAAGATGGCTGCTAAACCTGGAAGATGACTGAAGTGGTCATCGACGTAGAGGAAGCTTGCAGATTTCGCATCACTAGAGAGAAGGCATGTACTGTAGACTTTAGCCGTTTTTTTTTTTTTACTGAGCTATATCTATTTTTTTACATTTTATCTATTACAAAAGCAACGTGTGCATTTTTCAAATATATAAAGAATTCCCATGCCACTATACTATGGGTTATCTGCAGAGACAACACAGCAGCGACGGTAGCCTTTGTTACGTTTTTCCCAGCTCTCTGCAGGTCATTCACTGGGGGTGAGATCTTGTGTGGATCCCCAGATCGAGGGAGATTATCCATTTTCTAATTACTCCTCCCACAGTTGATTTTCCTCACACCAAGCTGCTTGCCTATTGCAGATTCAGTCTTCCTAGCCTGGTGCAGTTGTCTCTCGTGTCCTTCGAAAGCTCTTTGGTCTAAACCATAGTGGAGTTTGGAGTGTGTGACTGAGGTTGTGGACAGGTGTCTTTTATACTGATAACAAGTTCAACGACTTATTTACCACCATAAATCTACCGCCTTGAAGAAAATCACCTGGCTTTTAGGAAAAAACTCAAGACCTTCCTCTTTTAGCAGATGATCAAAGCTCGCCACAGCGCCTAGAGGCGATTCAGTTCGCATTGTGCGCTATACAAGTATTTCATTCATTCATAAATTGCAAATAAATTCTTTCAAAAATCAGACTGCGATTGTCTGGATTTGTTTCCACATTTTGTCTCTCATTGTTGAGGTATACCAATGATGACAATTACAGGCCTCTCTCATCTTTTTAAGTGGGAGAACTTGCAAAGTTGGTGGCTGACTAAATACTTTTTTGCCCCACTGTAAATGCTTACAAAAAGCCTTTTTGGCTGCAATTCTGTGGATCACAAGAGTGCAGTTCATTCTGCACTCCTGTGAACAACTTTTAAGCTGACAGCGGGCTAAAGCCCACTGTCGGCTGATGTCCGAGAGCTGGTGCAGGCTGGGGAAAGATCGCGACCGTATGGTCGGGATTCACCCAGGAGCCTGGACCAGTACCTGGCTCAGCTTCGCGGGTGCACCACTGGGAGACTGAGCCAGCCACACCTGTGGCACAGGTGATTTGAAAACAAACAAGATGTTAACTAGTGCCTGCTTGCTGTTACCTCAAGGCTCGTCCCATAGTCTCATAATTCATGTCAGGTTTGTTCTTGTGTTTCCCCCAAAGTTTAGAAACCGCTTTGGAGTCCACCAGCTTGAAAATTCCCTTCTCCCTCTGCGTCCACTTGATATATCTAGGGCAAGTATTCTTATCCTGCAGAAGGTCTAACAGGAACTCCCAGAGGTAAGTTGTATTTCCTAAAAATAACACATTAAAATATTAATTGCAGTTATAATCACAGAAAAATAAACCCATAGAAATGTCCAGGCTGAAGAAAAGAAACAAGGAGTTATAATTTGTCAGGTTATTACTGCTGTGAGGGGCCTGCTTCAAGATACCCCCATGGACACAAACAACAAAAACCTGAGTATGGTTATCACTAAGCCCCACTATACCCAAAATAAAAAAAATTAAAAAAACATTTTGCATTGAGTTTCACTTAAGTAAAATCTTACATTGTAGGATTTCAAGCAGTAGACTAGACAGACCGACAAACTCAAACAGCAAATCAAACATATACAACTTCTAAACTGAACTGCTAGTTTTAAGTGGACAAAACAAGGAAATATCACCGTGAATGCCTCACAGAAACACAAAACTATGCATGACAATCCTGGACAAACTTAACATGTACAGATCATACAATATTACAGAAAGTAAGTCAAGCCATACATTATGCAATTTTCTTTGGTTCAATGGTTGAAAGAAAATTGCTCAATTCCTCTATCAACAAAGTCAGTGTTGATATAGGAATACCTTCCACTGCGCGATTGTATACTGAAGGTTTTCCTGCCGTCAGAATACAAATTTTCACTGGTGGTGGCTATAGCTGAACAAAAAAAAAAAAAAAAAAAAACCACGGCAGGCTGGTTGTAATGAAGTCTATCGTTAGATCGACTTCATTATAACCAGCCTACTCTATAGACAAATCGAAATTTGGCCTATTCCTGCTGAACTTCGATCCATCTAGGGCTGGCTGACTGCTAAATAAAATGTTTTTAAAAAGTACCAGAAAAAAAAAATATATATGTATATATTATATATATATATATTATATATATAATATATATATATATATATATATATATATATATATATATATATATATATATATATATATATATATATATATAAAAACATAATATAATATAGTCACATATATTAAAATGAATGCTTAGGGAATATTCAATAAAGAGTAAGGTCTCAAAAAACTCATACGGATATTGAGAAAGAGTATGTTACCTTTGCCTTCTCTTGGTTTCTTCTTTATGCCCAATTCTGGGGATCCATTGGCAAACGTGGGTTGCTGCACCTTTGGTTTACGACCAGCTGCAAAATTGGATATAAAAATGCCATATGAATAAGCCCAAAACTACAAAAAAATAAAAAGTTTTTTTATTTGAGATCACAGATAGGGTTACACGGATTTTGATCCAATTGTAGGTTGAGGAAAGGAAACACAAAGAGGCTGCAAATTGGTAATTCTGCAGTTACTAGCTGCCTGTCACTCCCACCTACCAGCTTTAAAGAGTCATTAAAGACACTGACTACATAAACTTGCACAATTGTTCCATTGGGGGGTGAGTGTCAGCATAAAAGCTAGGCAAAAAGCATTTTTAGAAGGTGGTCAGCAATTGAAACATCCATTTTTTCTCATCCTTTATAATGCGTGATGGGAGAGTTAAGAGAAGAGGTCGACCGATATGGGTTTTTCTCTGGCAACTTACCCAGACTTGTTCAAGCCCCGACTTTTTCATGCCCCGACTTAGTTGGGGTAGGCGGAACACTTTGCTGGGGGTGGGTCAGCCCGACACTTGACCTTTGACCTCTGGGGACACGCCTCCTGACCTTGGGGGGGGGGGTCCCTATTCTAATCCCTGAGTCCTAACCTTGTTCTTCTAGGGGAAACCGAAACCCTAACCCTAGCCATGATCCCAAATAACCTTTGACATATGAACTTTAACTCTAAGTGTATCTCCACTTTATGACTCCCCCACCCTAAAACCCCTACCTTTCCCAGATCCCGTTCGGCTTGTCAGAAAAAGGGTAAAAAAAATAATTTTTTAGGCTCGGTCGCTATCGCCGATACAGATATTTAGAAATCGCCACGGCTGATCTATGATGCCGATTTTTTTGCCCGGGTCCCCCCCCCCCCCCTCCATCTCACAAAATCTAACCGTTAGACACCTTTCACACTGGGGCGTTTTTCAGGCGCTTTTGGGCTAAAAATAGCACCTGTAAAGTGCCTGCAAAACGGCTCCCCTACAGTCTGTGTGGAAGCCCACAGGGCTGTCACACTGAGGCGATGCGCTGGCAGGACGTTAAAAAATAAAAAAAGTCCTGCAAGCAGCATCTTTGGAGTGGTGTATACCGCTCCTCCACCACTCCTGCCCACTGAAATGAATGGGCACCGCTGCCGAAGCACCTGCAATGCGATTTGGCAGCGGCGCTTCACGGGCACATTTAACCCCTTCCTCGAGCCGCTAGCTGGATTATAAGTGCCCCGCTAGAAGCCGAATATCGCCGCTAAAATGACGGTAAAGTGCCGCAAAAACTGGCAGCGTTTTCCCGTCAACGCCTGCCCGATCCAGTGTGAAAGCAGCCTTAAATTTTCTGTATCGCTTCTTACATTTATTAAACAAAACAAACATCCAATCAGTTCACTTGTATGTATAAAAATATTAATAATTAAATTAGATAGATAGATAGATCTCACAACTGCCATTTTATTCCCTAGGATCTCTGCTAAATATATATATATATATATATATATAAGTTTTGGGGTGTCTAAGTGAATTTCTAGCAGAAAATACAGGATTTTTATTTGTAAGCATCAAGTGTCAAAAAAGATTAGTCTTGAAATGGTTAAACTGAGAACTTCTACACACAGAGTTGAATTCATTCAGAAGTGTAAACATTGTATCTCTTTGATCTTTTCTTGGCAGACTGCCCAGAGAGGAGACAAGTCCCTTCACTGCTGTCTTCAGGCAACTTGCATTGACTTCTATTACAGAAGTAATTTGCAAGTCGCGCTGAATAGATAATCGGCCTTTTTTAACAGCACAATCGGCCGATGCCGATTAATTTAAAATGCTAAATATCGGCCGACCTCTAGTTAAGAGGTTAAGTTCAACTTTAGTAACATGTTACTAATGCATATGCTTTACACCCCCACCCAACCTCCACTGTGCAGTGGATGGGGGGAATCCTCTCCTCACCACCACAATTTAAAGTCAGCACAGCTGTATGGGGCTCCGCCTACACAGCCTCATCTTTCATTCACAACGATCTGTGAATGAATGTACTAAAAGTCCAGTCTTTCACTGTGGCAGACAGCTTGTTGTTCTCAATTACTACCAGGCCGCTCACTTGAGGCCTGGAAGCTCACTGACACTTCCTGCAGCTAAGCAACTGTCTGCCCATATGGGGGTACGGGGCAGACAGCCATCTGCAGGAGCCTGACATAGCACCTGTGGATCAGTAGATATTTGGTACATGGTAAGAAAATAAATCACACATTTTACCTGCAAAATACTGTGGATTACTTTTTTCTACAAAAAAGGTGAACATAGCCTTTAAGGCTCCATTTACTACTTTTCAATCAGTCCTAAGCTAGAGATGCAGGGGACCATAAATACTGTGTCTGCAACACATCTGCTGTCCCAGGTCAAGGCAGTGTACAATACAGTTTAAGATAAACGTAATCAAATGTAATAGTAGCTGCAAGAGGGTGGTGGGGGCAGAAACCAAATATGGGGCTTTTATAAATAAAAATGTAAAAAATAAACATGTCTTCAAGGCTCCATGCATTCATGGCATTACATAAGTTGCTCATCTCTCCTTCCCTGGCTGCACTGCTGATGAAGAATTCACAGTTAGTTCTGAATGCTAGTAGGTATTGCTGAAGTCAGTTAGCCAAGCAACTAGCGTTTTCATAATGAGAACAACTACAGCCCCCATATTTCTTTCTTTCAGCCTTTCAGAGCAGAACGAAAAATAACAGCATTTTTGGGCAACAAGGATTAGTGGAGACCAAAAACATACTACCTTTCTTTTTTTTCATTGGCTCGCCGAGATCGAGAGATATTGGAATGGGAGAAGTATCCATTGGCTCAGAGTCTTCAGTGGACACTTCCACCACAGTTTCTGTAATAACGTCCGGCCTCATGGCAGCATGGATGAATTCTGGGGTAGACACACATTGTGGGACATACACTTCCACTGTAGGGAAAGAAACGTTTTTGTACATTTTCTCAGTAACATTAAAAACAATTTTAACACAATGTGCCTACTACCTAACCTGCTTTTAGGGAACCTAATGCCTCTTACAAAACCCTTGTGAATCGGTCAATAAGAAAAGGCCATTCCCTGGCTCCAGGTTTTTCGTACTAGCTTTAGTCCAACTTCATTGTGTTGTCTAACTTGTACCATAAAAGAGAGAAGCATTCACATCGTTTTTGGCAATACTGTCAATATAGGGTGAAGACGAGTTAGAACCCCTACAAGGGTTTTGTTGTCTGTGGCTGTTAGAGAGTCACCCCAATTGTCCTGTTTTCTGTTCTCACCGACAGTAAAATAAATTCCCAAAATTTTGAATTGTCACCAGAAAAGAAAGGAGCTTAAATCTTCCAAAGGAGGCACTAGTTCTGGTGACAACTAGGGATTCCATCACTTTCTGTTTTGGTTATGGGACTGGAAGTGAATGCAAATCTCTCCTATGGGACACAGATGGCAAAAATGATAGGGATTATAATCTTCCCTGTTTTATTAAAAAAAAAAATACCTTTTGTTTTTCATTGTACTTAAAGTGGTTGTGAAGGTATTTTGCTTTCTTTAACCTCCCTGGTGGTATGATTATTTCAGATTTTTGGTGCTGAAAGAGGTATAATTATTTAGTATGGGAATTTGGTGTTTTATATTGTAGGCCCTTAAGAATAACTCACTTAAATCTGTCCAAACCAGAGTCTAGTAGACATCCCGGGTATGACAAAGTTTGAAAAACAAAATCATAAATATAATAACTATAAATAATTATACCAAATAATAATATAATAAAAATTATTCAATAATCAAATCAAAAACACTGACATTTGCTTAGTTGCAGAATTGTCGCTGTCATTACTTTTCAGTGTTTGATGACGGATCTCCCCACAAATCGCTATCGCTCAATTCTGGAAGTGATTCTAATTTATTATCGCTGTTTTCTAGCTGGTCTAAAACCACTTTTGATGTAAAGGGACGGTTTTGGTTGCCTTGGACAATCTCCAGTTTCCAGGCAGAAAACAGTTTTTATAATATAAAACTGCATGCAGGGCACTGCAGAAGCCACAAGGGACAAAAGGGAGGTGAAATAATTACATACAGTAAGATTACAGTGTACTGTATGTATAGTGCGTTTCACTTTTTGAATTTGGCGCTGCTCTCCGTCCCTGCGTGTCGAAAGGCTCGCAGGAAATGGAGCTCGGCTCCGTGATGAATCGAGCGGAGGATGAGCCGATCACACTGCAGGGAGGACATCCAGGGAACAAGGCAAGTAAGCTCTTCCTGGATCCTGCGATGCGATCCGATCCAGAGTCAGGCTCGGGGTTACCGCTTTTGGTTCCAAAATTCCACCCCGGGCCAGACTCTGGAATACCTTTAAGGAGGTTAACATCTCTATACGAACCTGCTCTAAGCAATTGAATGGCCCGAACCTCCTCCGCTACATCCAGTGCCCCCACAAGGAGCCGCTTACCGTTGGGGCACTTGTGCAAGCTCATTCCTGGGCCCCACTGCTGCAACTATTGTCACAGTGGTAATCAGCCCCGCTTCCCCTCCCTCGTCACCTGCTTTGATTGACAACGGGAGCCAATATCCAAATCAAGCGAGACCGGAAGTGAGGGGAGAGAAGAGCTGCAGACGTGCACAGCGCTGGATTCAATGACCCTGGGTTGAGCGAGTCTAATGGGAGTGGTTTCATAATTCTCAACCAGTTTCTGCAGCTGTAGGGCTCTAATGAGGAAAACTGCTGGGCCTGCATCCCTTTAGACGTGGTTTCCTATTGTGAGTATCTCACCAAAAATTTAATTTTTGTTGCAAGGGATGCCAAAAATCTGACTTGTATCTTAGTGCAGACTTCTGGGAAAATCAGTGAGCCAATCACGCAAGCAAGAAATTATGCTTCTAAGGGGAGTTGTGTACAGAACACCTCCAGGTAGCCAAATTGCATTTTACAAAATATTACAGTGGCTGCATATTGCAAAGGTTATTTTTAATAACATTCAATTACAATATGGCTTGTAATTATATGGCTTGCAATTGTATACGCTATTTTTTTTTTAGTTGCTTTTTCCCCCCATGAAAGGAGTTACCCTTTAAGCACTTCAATGCAGGGCACTTACACCCCCTTCCTGCTCAGGCCAATTTTCAGCTTTCAGTGCTGTCACACTTTAATGACAACTGCACGGTCATGCAATGCTGTACACAAAACATTTTTATAATTTTTTTTTAGACTGATAGCGCTTTCTTTTGGTGGTATTTAATCAGCAGTGAGTTTATTTTTTTGTTAGAACAAATTTAAAAAAACAAAAAAGAAGAAAAAAAAAAAAAAACGAACATTTTGAAAAATAAAATAAAATTCTTAGTTTCTGTTCCAAACTGTTGTAAAATAATTTTTCCAGACTGATGTGCGCCAATGAGGCTGCGCTAATGGGCACCGGTAAGGCTGCACTGATGAGGTGGCACCCATTTGCAGCACTGATGAGTGCAGATCCCCAGTCAGGAAAGCCGCTTATCGGTTCTCCTCACGTGCTGTCAGCGTGAACAGAGGAATGACGATAACAGGCACTTCCTATTAACATTGTGATCAGCTGTAATTGGACACAGCTGAACGCATGGTAAAGAGCCTATGCAATTGACTGTGATCCGAGATGCAGTGTGTGGCACACCGCACCACCAATCGCCACGTGGCTTATTCTTAAAGCGGGAGTCCACCGGGACTCCGCGTTTATTTTATTTTTTTTAAAAGCCAGCAGCTACAAATACTGCAGCTGCTGACTTTTAAATAGTGACACTTACCTGTCCAGCGCGCCCGCGATGTCGGCACCCGAAGCCGATCGCTCGCTCGGCTGCCGGGTCCCGCCGCCATCTTGGGTATGGGAATCAGGAAATGGAGCCTTTCGGCTTCATTTCCCGGTTCCCTACTGCGCATGCGCGAGCCGCGCGGCGCAATCCGGACGGTCCCCGCTGCCTCTGGGAGCTGTGTGTTTCCCAGCAGGCAGCGGGGCACTTGCTGAAGGGGGCAGGCGCTTGCGGAACGGAGGAGTAACGTACGCCCGTTCCGCAGAGAGCTAGCCCGGAAGTGGGTGCAGTTACCTGGATTATCCAGGTAACTGCACCCCCCTCCCCCCTGAAAGGTGCCGATTGTGGCGCCGGAGGGGGGGGGGGATTCCGATGAGCGGAGGTCCATTTTAGGGTGGACCTCCGCTTTAAGGACCTCATATGATGACCAGTCAGAACAATTAAACCACCGCCTGGTTCTCATTGTGCTATAGGCCAGACGGGAAGTAGTTAAGATCATCAGTTTAACGCAAGTCAAAGTTTAAATTGAATAGAGATTCCATTTAATCGCAAAAATTTACACCAGCTTGGATTCGTCTTGGGATGTTCTTTAATTTCAATAGCATGAAGAAAACTTATCTGAGACAAGAGAACATGCCAGGGTTTCTCACAATCTGTAAGGTAATGGGATAAGTCCACAGTAACGGTTTGCAGTGTCCTCAGAGTACTGGTGTAATAGATGCAGCCGCTGTCTGCCCCCTGGCTGTACGCACGCACAGACTTACCAAATGTTATGTGGACAATCAACAGGCTGTTCAGAAACATAATCCTTTGCCAAGCAGGGCGAAGTGTAGCAGCACTTCAAACAAGTCCGTTCAATGAGTCCTGGCAGCATGATCACAATCTGTAGCCTGCCATTATTAGGAATTATACACCACCTACTCCAGGAGGTACATTCATAAAAACTGTCATGACATTGTGAACACTAACTGAACTGTACCTGTGCCAACCAAACAAAAGCTCCTTTCACTACGAGTACACAAGCAAAATCTTGTCTAAAGAGAACAAAATGTGCACCAAAGCCAGAGATTGTATTAGGACTATACAGGTACAGTACAATAATCTGCTTGATGGAATGAAGGGGTGATATTTGTTTTTACTACATCCTGGTCATGTACAAGTCAAAAATAATGCACAATTTAATCACAATAAAATTTTTCATAGAAATTGAAACGATCGAAAACAAAATTTCTTTAACCACATCATCTCTGGAAGATTTTACCCCCTTCATGACCAGGCTATACTTTAACAGGTGATTGCATGGTCATGCAATACTATACAAAATAAAATCGATATAATTTTTTTCCCCACATAGAGCTTTTCTTTGGTGGTATTTGATCACTTTTTTTTTTAATTATATAAACAATAAAAGACTGAAATTCTTAAAAAAATAAAAAAAAATATATATATATATATATATAAAGCAATTCAATAAAAGCAAAAATATTATTTTTTTATGTATAATATTATTAATATATATATATATATATATATATATATATATATATATATATATATATATATATATATATATATATATATATATAAAATAAATGTTGGCTACCCATGCCCTAAACCTGGAAACAGGCAGCAACTTTCCAGTCCACAAAATGCATTTTTCATGTACAAAATCACTAGAAAGCAAATCATCTTCCTCTACACAGACCTGAAATCTAATTGGTGGAAGTGGTTTATTGTAAGCGAATGATCATCTCAGCAGCAAACAGCATAATAGTGTAGTAGACAACTACAGTACAGTAAAGCTTATTTAGCCGTCATAGAAGAAAATGAAAAACAGACAATGAAAAACATCCCTGGCTGGCTAGGGAATGACCAACAAAAATAACCCAGGCCATACACAGAGCGAATTTCTCTCTCTGCAACCATAGGTTCCAGGGAAAGAAATTCACATAATTCCCTGATCAGACAACGTTGACAGGGGAATCCATCTCATTGAGTCATTGGAAGCTGTCCCCGCCGTGAGAATATCATTGTTATTGCTAGCGGCTATAACAGCAGCTAGCAATAATCGCATGTAAAATACGGAAGGCTGGTTGTACCAAAGTTATCGTTCAAACTTGTTACATTCAGCCTGACCATAAGTGCTGAACCAGCCGAAACCTGAACCGTCTATGGCTGTGGCCTAAGATACACAAGCAAAAAATAAATGTAAAAATTAAAGCAGTGAAGCATAATTATAAAGTAGTGAATGCGATGCTGGCCAAATATTCATTGCAGGTGAATCTTCCCGATGCATGTTTTATAAAACAGAAATTTTGATCCACCTGTAAATGTTTTGGGATTGTCAAACTAACGGATTTATAAATATCCTATTTTAGTGAGCACATATTTTAATCATTATTGCAGCAGTTAGCTAAATTATTTCTAATTTAACGTTGATAGTTTTACAGGAATGATGGGTACTGTGCTAAATATAAAAAAAAAAAAAATGTAGATTAGCAGCCCAAGGGAGCCTTGTATTTCATTGCTATAAAACAACATCTCTGCCTAAAAATCTTATATTAGCCACATGAAATAGTTTTATTTTTAGAGAGTCAGGAGCCAAGAAGAAATAACCACTCAGCAATTATGTATGGGGTCCCTATGCACTCTAAATAATATAGCAAATGAAGATGCTTAGAATTATAGCATATGGATAAAGTTATTTAAATCAAGTTAACCACTTTTTACATCCATATCTAAAAAAAAAAAAAAAAAAAAAAAAAAAAGTGTATATTTTAAAGTGTAAGCTAGGAAATAGATTATGAACAGTGCATAATACCTGGGCTCCTGGAGTCCCGGAGAATGGTGGGAGACTCCATGTGTAGCAGAGCCTCTGCCGCCTCAATCGTCTTGTCCGTGCAATGCACATTGCTGCTGTGTACGGATGCTTCAACTGTAAAAAGATGTGCGGCAACCATGAGTGACTGCAATGCATTCTGGACTATAGTTTTAAAATACAAAAACTGCCTTAAAATCATAAAATCAATGGAGGCGCTTTCATTTAGTTGAAATACATTTACCAACCACTGATGACATTTTGCATTCTCTACTAGTATTAAAAAACAGACACCTTTCTATGCAATTTTTCCATAAACTGAATAGGTTGCTTGGAGAATACTAGCCCAATGACGACACTATTATTTCACATCAAGCAAGAGTAGATGGTTCTAGCCAATTACAGCATAAGTACATGGAGGCACCCTTTTCAAAGACATTTTTCCCTTTCCATAGGTATACCCAAGTAGTAGTCGCAATGATTATAGCAGGTGCTCCAGAAACCAGGGAGCATATTGGAGAATTGGGGAACCAATCTAGAATCACTGGAGCTACTAAAGCAGGGGTCTAAAACTGGTGGCCCTTCAGCTGTTACAGAACTACAATTCCCATGATGCATTGCAAGGCTGGAGGGCTACAAGCATGACTCCCCATGACAGAGGCATGATGGGACTTGCAGTTGCGCAACAGCTGGAGGGCCACCAGTTTGAGACCCCTGCACTAAAGACTAGGCAAAGCTTTTCCTTTGGTGGCATCCAGACATCTGGCCAAATACCCATTTGCCAACATCACTGTCCTGGCAACCATTTTGTTTTTATTTTGGTGAGCCATGAAAGATGCTAAAGTGGCAAAATGCATCAAGGCTAGGTGCATGCCTTCATTCAAAACAGTTATGCACAATGTTCAAAAAGTGTCTATAAACCATCATCATTAAAAACCGTCAGTACATGCTGTATTACATGCTATTCATACTCCGTCACTATGGGATTTGTTTTCTGTATTCTGCAAAAAAAAAAAAAAAGGGGTTGATCCTGCTGTTCACTTTCCCTCCCTCCTTTTCTGCGTCCCCGCTGAAGCCTGAGATTGTGTAGAGCAGCTATTGCCACATCTACTGAGCATGCTCCAGTTTCAGTTCTCCTCTAAGCTATTCATGTCCTCTTTATACTTATCTGTGCAGCCAACATGACTAGAGAGTCACACATGTGGGAGTATACACTCCGTATAAACAGCCCACTCCCTCCCTCCCGTTACATGCCCACTAAACAGCTAAAAACTATGGGGTATGAATATTACATGTTGATTGATGGTGGTGCCACCTTATAATTCTAAGCATATACAAGCAATAGATATAGGCTGGAGGGGCATGAAACATCCTATTGGCAGACCCTCCCCTCAGAACGCCTACACCCCGTTTTTTTTTCTTCTTGGACAAAAATAAAGATTTGCGCTCAAATACATATTTGTATGCCGATTTAAAACATTTGATATTTATTTTTCCTTTGTATACCAAAGCTTCTCTCACCAATGTTTCCCTGCAGACAGGCTGGGAAAGAGCAGGGTCAAGTGACAGTTGTATATCGATATACTTAGATTATTTATTTTAAGAGAAAAAAATAAATAAAATACAGTGCCATCATCCATATACACAAAAAAAAAAAAAACGATAATTTAAATTAAACAATTTTAGTATCAATTTAAGCAATTCGATGCCTTTCTACATAATAAAGGGGTCTGGCTAATAGCTCAGCTGCAACAACTTACAGCCCACATCTGCTTCTAGCAATAAATTATAATTTAATCCAAGTCACCGTTATCCATAATCCAAATATAGAAAAAAAATATGCAAGTCTGATACTGCTTTGTTTGTAACCTTCCTGCAGCAGGAAATGCATATGGAATTATTCCATTAGAAAAACTCCTTTCTACACACTTTGCATAGTTTGTTTGGGCCAAGCTGGCCCAAACAAACTAAGTATGCCCCTCACTAACATGGGAGGTCACTAGATGTGCGTTATAAACTGCATGTAGCTCAGGCTACAGACAGCATACCGCACAGTGTCCTAGGTTCGAGCTGAGACTTCCTGTCTTGCATCTGGAGCAAAGAAGAGTTTACCGCATCGACGCTCAGAGCAAGCAACGTATTCTAGCAATGAATACAAAGCGCCCGCTGATTGGCTAAGTCAGAGGTTGTGATATCATTAGCCTGCCTTTGACTTAGCCAATAAAATCCTTTACAATCACGTTAATATTTTTACTTGCAAAAAGAAGGCATCTAACATGCAATATCTGACTGTCTCTTGGCCTCTATTTAAAGATGACTTGCGCAAAATACATATTGCAAAGCAGTATCCTGAGATCAGAGAAAAAAAAAAATAATAATAATAAAAAAAAAATTAAAAAAAGGGCTATTGACTGATAATTCATAAAGAATTGGGAGCACACAGTATACTGGCCACACACTCTGCCAAGCATTTTTGTGTGCCTAAGCCACAGCAGCACCTGCTGCTCCACATCCCACTCATGAAGTAAGGTGTCATCTCCAATTGCTCTTTCCATTTATGGGAATGTGCTCGCAGCTGATCCATTCCAAGTCCGCAGCCAGCAGTGCCTGAGCCTATCTTTAGGTGACCCTTTCTTCTGCATTCTGAACAAGAGAAGGGAACAGCAGGAATCCCAACAGACCATTCTACATGAGCTTTGAGGGAGGATTATCTGAAACTGCACCTTGCTTTCTTAGGCTGATACAAGACCTGGGAACAGTTTGACACTGAATTTCTAAAGTTAATTTTGAGTATCCTCTAGAAAGCTTCTAACGTTTGTAAATGGTTGCAGTACTTTTTCACGTAAGATGAGCAGCTTTTTGGATGCTAAGTGGGTAAACCTGTAAAATTGCCTATATACTTATGTGCTGGGACATTGCACAATCCTTCGCTGATGTTTAGGCTGGGTTCACACTGCTGCGGTGATGAGATCGGATGCGATTCGCATCGCACTGCAGTGCAAATAACATCCGATCTCTGTGCGATGCGAGTTCAGCCATACAGATAGCATGGCTGAATTTGCATCGCATCCGGCCCAAACTCGCACAGGACCCTTTTTTTGGTCCGCAGCAGAATCGGATCACATGGGTGTTCACACCATGCGATCCGATTCCTGTCCGAGTTTGCAGATCGCACTGCGATATGATCTGGGGGTGTCATTAACGTTTCACTGACACTCCCAGCAGTTCGCATAGGGCAGTGTGAACTGCCGTCGGGAGGCATGCGATGCTGGAACGCGCAGCGTTGCCGCATCGCAGCAGCGTAAACCCAGCCTAACAGTAAAGCACATGCATTACTTTAATACTCTGCAACACAACAGACCAAGGACCATTTCACATTAGCAGTCCTGTCTTTGGCAGCAAATCACCAGAGAGAACTCACCTGCTCTTTGGTGTTGCTATCCTCACTGGCTGAACCAGCAAAATTATGTTCCATTGCTACTTCACCTGAAGAATGAGATTTTGCAGCTTTTGGCCAGTAAGGGAGTAACATGATCTAGGCATAGGAGTGCTCTCTCTAGCGATACTGTTGCTAGTTATCTGCTGCCAATGACAGCATTGCTTGTGTGATATGGCTTTTAGAACTGTGCCCACCCACAGGGAAATTTATCAACAGCACCCTGTGCTATTAGGAGCTCTTACAATCACAAGTGGCATTTGTTACTAAATACCAGCAATGCAGATATAGCCAGATACTTACAAGCAATGCTTTAAAAGACCCTGTCAGTCTCCATATTTGTTTTGGACCTGGAGTCAGATTCCAACAAGAAAGCGATCGGTCTCTCTAAAAATCGTACCTGAATTTCCATGCAAAAGAAGAGCCATTGTTACTCCACTTTCGGTTGGCCAGTGTCACCTACTTTTTTTCCCATTCTAGTAGTGCAACCTCCAGACTCAAAATCATTTGACACTTCCAGATGTGTCTGATGCCTGTACCCCCACACCATGTGTTAGGATTCCTTTGAGTACTGGGTCACTGTCAACTCTTGCACTGACGGAAGAAGAAGCCATTTAATGCAGCGAGGGACACAGGTACCCGACATTCTTTTTACAAATCGTTTTATAGGCTGACAGGGTCTCTAAAATTTGCATCTGACTGTACTTAATGTTGAAAAAAAAAAAGTTACCAATCTGAAAAAAATATTTAGGGTGCTTCTAATCATAACTAATGTATAATATTGTAATTTTGATGAAGATACAGTTTGTCCATAAACTCTGCTTGGAGATTTCTGGTAACCGCTGAGACCAAAATAGCGCACTATAATAAGATATTTACCGCGATACCTAGTATGACAATAGCTCCAAGGGGTTTTATTTTAAGTTGTATTTTTTTTAATTATCCTTGTTACTTGGGCACAACACATCAGGCTGGCAGTGATGTCATCAGGTAGGGCGGAGCCAGGGCACCAGCTTGCTGAGGTTTTTTGCCTTACAAGCACATTGTATATTTCTATCGTGTGAGTGCATATACAACATGTTTTTAAACAAATAAAGTGGTTAGCAGTCTGTAATATTTGCTTTGTTTACCTTTATATTTGTTATTACACCTTTGCTGGGGAGTAGGATGACGATTATGAGGAGAGACCTTGGATGCAAGCTTTTGATTTTTTTTTTTACTGCCATATTTACATGGGGCCCAACAAACCAGGCGAGAGGACACCTGATGGGCACGTGAGTATTGTTCCTAAGGTGGATAAGGTGTCAACTTTTTATGAACAAAAACTGGTTTTCTCACGAAGAATGTATGGTTCATGAGATTGATCATTATCGTTTTTGGACACTTTTCACAGATTTGAGTCTTTTTGGGTCTATTTTTGCTCCTGTGCTTTATTTGTATTTGATGGTGATTTTTTTTTCATATTTCACATTGTGTGATAAGAGGATAGATTTATAGAGCACTACACTTTAGGTTTGTTACTTGCATAACTGGACCAGGCTCTATAGGTTGTAAAGGTTTTTATATACTTGCATATAAAGATAGTTATCCTTGGTCCCCCCTTTATAGGAAGAGTTGTAAACTTCTTTTCAGTTAGGCTGTTCTACCCCGAGGAGATTCCCAACTCATTTAGTAGCAACAAATTTCCTTTTTTTTTTCTTAAAAAACAACTGCAAGAAAATAAATCTGCTGAGCAACAAATAGTTCTTAGGAGGTGTAGGTCTCCTGCTAGAATGCTGCATTTCCATTAAGCGTTCACTATACTATTGGCGCTGAAAGCAATAACATGAGTACAAAATACAAGTGCCAGATCGAGTTGCAGGAAAAACAGAGCTAAATTAAAAGCATGGCAATGAAAGGGTTACAGGAAGCAACTAGGAACCATGGGTAACCCTGGGAATCTGGACGAGAGCACTGAATATATCACACTTCCAAAAAGGACAATAAGCAGTTAAGGCTTTTACAAAGAGCGGCCACATTTGGAAGACTGCCAAGAATATGCAAGTCTGCTCTCAGCAATCAGTCACTAGTAGGTGTTTCTATGGATATCACTATGCCAGAAACATACTGAGGAGAGCAGGAGTCATGAAAGTGCTAATAAAGGCAGCTTAAAGTAAAATCCAACGTGCCTCATTATTAAATATGTATGGAAAACTCACATTGGATTTGTATTTTGTGGACTAAAATATTATAGAAGATGCAGAAGCCACAGTACTAAAACAACCTGTGACCCTTGCACACATGAATTACAACTGCTGGAAAGTAATAGTACTACTAGACAGAGAGGCAAAATAAACATAAATCTGAAGCTGTATGAGCAGAACTACCACACAAGAACTCTGGACTGTATTTATAACTGCATCGTACAAATGGTATGTCAGGCACTCAATCTGGCTATGCCAATGTCTATGTCAGAGATGCTTCTTACAATTGAAAGCTTAGCATAGGTTTAGTGAGAAATCATTTCTCCCACTGACACAAGTGTGGGCGAAAGTGACAGAACCCCAAATCACACTGCATGTATCATTTCAGTCACTCCTAAGGCCCCTTTCACAAGGACAGATCAATAGGGTCCACCTTTTAGTTTTTTAAGCCGACCTGCTCAGACCATCCAGTGCTCTCCATGGTGCAGCGGATGTCAACGGACGCGTGTCCATTGGCACCGGTCAACATTCGATCCTATCCGCTAAAAACAGACGGATGGAAATGGAGAGATGGTCTGTTCATAGTGTCAGTGTTCACTCTGCATAAGTGGAGCAGGCATAGACCCGTCACCCACCTGATCCGTTGGGGATCAGCAGACAGACCCCTAAAGTACATGTTCTCCTAACGGTCAGCAGAATCTATTAAATGTGTGTTGTAAAGCTTTACTATAAGTTAAACATCACTGGGATACAGTAAACAGGATAACCAATGAAGGTTGCTTGATCTTTTATTATGTTCAGAAGTCTAGCTATATTATATTGTAGTGCTAAGATGGAGAGTCATACAGCAAAAAGTGCATCATAGTCATTCAAAATACATTTGTTTACTAGGGTGGCTTTCAATAGAACATGCCATACAATGCTGAGTGTTTTATCCTTCTACTGTTCACTCTGTAAAGTGATTGGTAGATTGAGAGCCAGTAGTTTATACCTGAAGAATTTAGATGACATAGAGCAAGGATATGCAATTAGCAGACCTCCAGCTGTTGCAGAACTACAAGTCCCATGAGGCATAGCAAGACTGACAGCCAGAAGCATGACACCCAGAGGCAGAGGCATGATGGGACTTGTAGTTTTGCAACAGCTGGAGGTCCGCTAATTGCATATCCCTGACAGAGGTTCACATGGAGCACGCCGAGATCAGCGAGACCTTTTTGGAACAAAATTCTTATTAGGCTGTGCTCATCAGATCTAGCAAAGCTCTTTCATATGAATAAGGTTTCCATATCTAAAATTATTTCCTCCCTTTTTCATTAGTACAATATACATATGAAATGACAATACTGGTCATTAAGATGCTTCCTGGTACAAGAAATGCACATTTGATTACCTTTTAAGTAGATGTAAACCGGAAACGCTCAGGTGTGAATGGGGTCTAAATTCTATCACTAAAATGTTAATGTAATTTCAAAAATATATATTTTTTTATATTCACAGCTTTTGTTATAGTAAAACCTGATGTTCCTGCCATGAAGACTCTTGTTAAGGCACCCCCTCTTATTGTGAGCCAATGCTCTGTCCCTGTTTCCCAAATGCTCTCCATCAGGAAGAGTTCACTCCGACCCATCCCAAGCAAAGAGAAGCAGCTGCCACTGGGACAGGAAGCGCACATCTGCCAAGAGCTTTAAGAAAACCAGCAGCACTAAGACCAAAAAAATAAAAAAAGTTAATGATACACATTGGTAAACAAGCCAAATGGTGTCCCAGTTTTGGGGTTACATGTAAATCAGAAAAATAAGGAAGCAGTCATTCCTGAAAATGCTCATTTCAATTTTTCTGACCACCTGGTTTCATTACTGTCACTGATCCAAAACTAGCAAACAGATCTGGATAGTCAGAGTAAAGTCAGATAGGGCCAAAATAACGAATCGATTATGAAATGAATCGATTACTATTTCCATAATCGATTAGCCAGTAACATAATGGGATTAAAAAAAAACTAAAATTAGCTCTTTATAGTACAAAAAGCGCAAATAATCGCTACGGTAAATATTACTTTCACTATTGCACAGTTAAAAAAAAAAACAAAAAAAAAAACAACCTTACAGTAGCGATTATTTGCTCTTTTTGTACGATGAAGGGCTATTTTTTACTTTATTTTTTTTAAACTCCATTATGTTACTAAAGGTCTTAGGCCTGGTTCCCACCCATGTGTTTTTTGGTGCTTTTTGCCTTAATCGCACTACAGTTCATTTAGGCTCGGTTCACACAGGGGGCGACACGAGGCGACACGACTTGCCGTGCCGTGACCTGACAAGTCGCCCCCGTTCTGTACTACGGAACCGTTCTAAGAGGAGCGACTCGAGTCGCTCCGACTTAGAAAAAAGGTTCCTGTACTACTTTTGGGCGACTTGCATTGACTTCTATACAGAAGTCATTTGCAAGTCGCCGCTGAGGTCGCGGCGCGGCAAGTCGTGTCGCCCCCTGTGTGAACCGAGCCTTAACGTTCACATCTATGCTTTTTTTTCAGCTGCTGCGTATTTGGGAAGGGTCAAGGACCTTTTTCAACACAAAACTGTGCTTTTTTTTGGTTTAATATACTTCAATGGAGAAGCTTCAGAAAAGCATGTAGTGCATTTTTACAGCAATTTGTGTATTTTAATCTGCCCAAATTGGCAAAAAAAATTAAAATTAAAAAAAAAAAAAGCAAAAAATAAAAAAACGCAAAACGCAGCAAAATCATGTGCGCAAAAAACATGCGCCACATAAACTGATCAAAAGCAAACTGCATAGTGGTGCACTGAGCCTTATGCTGGTCAAACGGATCAAATTTCAGACAAGAATATTCATTCAAAAAATCTTTGAGCATTCGCTGAATGAAAGAATGTTTGAAATTTTCACTTGCATTTAACATTCTGTTTTAAAATTAATGTCATTTCTGAAAGAAAACCACATACACTGTCTGATAATCTTTGACCAAGAAGTTTTCTATTTCTACATTTTCCCGTCACTGTGGTTGAATTTAAACATTGATTTGACCACACCAACGATTAGAAAATCAGAAGAGGTTCTTAAAATTACCTTTTTTTTTTTTTTTTTTCCCAAGGAAGACCATGTTTTTCTATGGCCAGGATATATTAAAGTTCTGTTTGAAAATCTGCAAAACAGTCTAACTTTTTTTCTTTAAATAAAATTTATTTTATCAGTCTGATTATATTTACCAGAGTCAACCTCTAATAGTATAGATAGAGTATAGCTATACTATTAAGCCTACCTGTTGGTAAAAGAATTATCTCCAAAATGGTGCACATTTTCACTCTGCGCGCAGCTGCGCTTTGAAGGTCCGGCATACCGTGCCAGATCTTCAGAGCTTCTTGCCGGAAATGAGGGATCCCGCATGCATGTGTGACGTCATCGTGGCTCCGTCCACTCACAGCACGAAACCAGAAGAAAGGCTGGAGGACCATGTCAGCCCTCTCAGCAGTGACCAGGAGGAAGGGCTTCATTGTAAGGCATTTCATAATGTGCTGATATTTTTCAGCAGTTTACAACCGCTTTAACCACTTAAAGCGGGGTTCCACCCTAAAGTGGAACTTCCACTGATCGGAACCCTCCCCCCCTCCGGTGTTACAATTGGCACCTTTCAGGGGGGAGGGGGGTGGAGATACCTGTCAAAGACCGGTATTTACACCCACTTCCGGGCATAGACTCCCGTGGGAGTCTACGCCATTTCCTGTCCTGCTGCGCTGTCTGCTGGGACACACGGGTCTCAGAGACAGCGCGGACAATTCCTATTGCGCTGCGCGACTCGCGCATGCGCAGTAGGGAACCGGGAAGTGAAGCCGATACGCTTCACTTCCTGATTCCCTCACCTAGAATGGTGGCGGCAGCAGCCGAGAGATCGATCGGCCTCGGCATCGCTGGAACCCGGGACAGGTGAGTGTCCATTTATTAAAAGTCAGCAGCTGTAGTATTTATAGCTGCTGGCTTTTAATATTTTTTCTGTAGGTGGAATCCCTCTTTAAGGAACGCCCCTCTTTGAGATGTGTTATTTACAAGTTAAAAAATTACTTAGAACACCCCCCCCCCCCCGATTATACTTTATTTTTTTCTCCAACAGTCGTTTGGCAGTCGTTGCAATACTGTCACACCATTTGCGCAGCGGTCTTACAAGTGCACTTTTGGAAAAAAAATACACTTTTTTAAATTAAAAAAATAAGACAACAGTAAAGGTAGCCCATTTTTTTCATATTGTGAAAGATAATGTTACGCCGAGTAAATTGATACCAAACATGTCATCCGTTGTAATAGAAAAAAAGTACGACAGAACCTCTTAAATATGAGATCTGGGGTCAAAAAGACCTCAGATCTCATATTTACACTAAGATGCAATAAAAAAAAAAAAGGCCCTTTAACCGCTTAAGGACCGCCTCATGCCGATGTATGTCGGCAGAATGGCACAGCTGGGCACAAGCACGTACAGGTCCGTTCCCTTTAAGTGCCCAGCCGAGGGTCGTGAGCGCGCCCCGGTCCTGAGCTCCGTGACCGTGGGACCCAATCGCCGTTTACACCGTTTAATTGTCTACACTTACCTCTCCTCGTTCTTCAGCTCTGTGACCCGATAGCGGGTCACCGGCAGCGATTGGGTCCCACGGTCACGGAGCCCAGGACCGGGGCGCGCTCACGACCCACGGCTGGGCACTTAAAGGGAACGGACCTGTACGTGCTTGTGCCCAGCCGTGGGTCGTGAGCGCGCCCCGGTCCTGGGCTCCGTGACCATGGGACCCAATCGCCGCCGGTGACCCGCTATCTGGTCACAGAGCTGAAGAATGAGGAGAGGTAAGTGTAAACAAACCTCTCCTCGTGCTTCCTACTGAGGCTGTCACTGATCGTTTGTTCCCTGTTATAGGGAAAGACGATCAGTGACGTCAGATGCCAAACCACGCCCCCTACAGTTAAAAACACACACACACACACACACTTAACCCCTACACTGCCCCCCAGTGGTTAACCCCTTCACTGTCAGTGACATTTTTAATTGCACTGATTGCTGCATTAATGCCAATGGTCCCAAAAACGTGTCAAAATTGTCCGACGTGTCTGTCATAATGTCGCAGTCACAAAAAAATTTAAATTGTCCGACGTGTCCATCATAATGTAGCTGCTGCCATAACAATGATATTTCTCTTCAAACATAGGATGTACATCGCGTGCTACGGTCCTTAAGTGGTTAAGAAATATCTTTTATATGGACTATCTTGGACTCAAAACCACCCGTTACTTAAAGTGGAAAGTCACTCAGTCAACACTATTTTTAATCCTTAGGCTGCCACCATTAGTAGCTTGAAAGTATATCACATTTGTTTAAAACCATTTTTTGTTTTTATTATTTAGTTACTTATTGGTTTCCATGCCTAGGCAAGTGATGTCATTTTTCTCAGCTAAGCGCACGCTCCTGCGGGCATGCCTGAGTTAAAGGTGGATGGATTTCACAAAGTAAATACATTATGACCAGAGCCAAGCAAGATAGATGTCACATCAATGCCCTCTAAGTTTCTGCAGAGTGAACACAGGAAGACCCCGCTGAGCTCTATGGTGGCCCATGTGTAAACAGAATCCGCTGTCCATTTACATCAGGCTACCTCCAATCCAGTTCATCAAAACACAAAAGAACACAGAACTATTTTTTTTTTTTTGTTTGTTTGTTTTTTCATAGACAAGTCCATTTAGACCCCTTTCACACAGGAAGGATCCGTAATAATCCGCTTGCTCAGCGGGGATCGCTCCGTTTATCCCCGCTGAGCCGGCATATGACAGGGCGGTCCAGGTCCACCTGAAAAACTGACAGGTGGACCTGATCGGAATGCCTGTGTGAAAGGGGCCTGGTAAGCTGGCTGCTACACCTTAAACCTGAATATAGTTACAAGTTAGGAGACTTCTGGCCCATCATACAACAATGTTGCACAGATGCAGCTTAAAATTCATCTAGGTACACAATCACATCCAATATTATAACTGGACAGCTCCTTTAGCATGTAAAGAAAAATTATGATATGTGGACATGTTATTTGAAGCATTCCCATCGACATGCCATGTATACAGGGATTAGAAAGGCTTGCAAGAAAGTGCTCTAAAGAAAAGCAATGCTACTAAAAGTCTGTGGGTACTGACTGTTTATTTTTGGATATAGACAACACATGGTGATCAAGGTAATAAGGTTGGCTTAGCATTCTTGGGAAGTATAGGCAGCATCAACCGCCAAGCTAAATCTCAGCAACACTACACTTAGCTGCTAAGCAGCTCTCACACTAGATTACCACCAAGGGCCATTAAAGGGGTTGTAAACCTTCATGTTTTTTAACCCTAATGCATCCTATGCATTACGGTGAAAAAACACCTGGCAGTGACCGCCCCCCCCCTCCCATTTTACTTACCTGAGCCCTGGAACTTGACCTGCCAGGGACATGCTCTCTCTGCCTGAGGTTCTCTGCTCTTGATTGGATAGATAGCAGTGCAGCTATTGGCTCCTGCCAATCAAATCCAATGATGGGGGGCGAGCCATACATTTGGAGGCTATGGGCGCCGAATGCTGGACTTGGGAGCGCGGCGGCAAGGTAACCCCATCATGGTAAATGTAGTTCCAATACATCTGGAGTGCCAAGGTTCGCCACCCCTGCCCTAGGGGGGGTTATCTGACATGGGGAGGAGCTGCGAGAGCGCCCGGGGGACCCCAGAACAGCAGGTTTGGGCCACTCTGTGCAAAACGAGCTGCACAGTGGAGGTAGTATGACATGTATGAAGTATGACATGTTAAAAAAAAAAAAAAAAAAACCCTTACAATCACTTTAAGGAAGGTGAGCGTTTTGATAATTATTTTTATCATGACAGGTGATGCTTTGTAATAACAAAAAAATGAAGATAAGTATAAAGAAAAAGCCTTGTAGTCACCAAGAGATTTGTCAAATGGCATTGAGTACTGTTGACACTGGAAATTTGGAGCCTTGGGCTATGACTGAGCATTGTGCTTGAAGCTAAAGTAAACCAAACTATTTGCATTCACTAAATGGTAAAGGAAAGGGATTATTCAGCTACCAGACAGAACTTAACCACTTCAGCTCCGGAGGATTTAACCCCCCCCCCTTCCTGACCAGGCCACTTTTTGCAATACACCATTGCGTTACTATACTGAGAATTGTGCGGTCATGCCACGCTGTACACAAATAAAATATGTCCTTTTTCCCCACAAATAGATTTATTTTGGTGGCATTTAAATCGCCTCTGCAGTTTTTTTTTTGTTTATAGTACCAAAAAAAAAAAAAAATGGGGGGGGGGGGGGGGGGTTACTAGCAGGGGCGATCGAAGGGTTAAATATGTTCATAGCAAGTGCTTACTCACAGTGTGGGAGTTGGTTGTAAGAGAAGAGATCCTGGTCTTTCCTACTGACAGAATGGCAGTCTGCCTTGTTTACATAGGCAGATTGACATTCTGCCCATGTACTAAACAATCAGTTGCACCTTGTACAGTATAGGATTTCATGTCCCTTAATCCAGCTCTGAACAGACCTCTTATCAGTAAGATAAAAACAGAAGCAGAAATAGTAGTCAGTTCTCCCCCTTGCTGTGAGTGACATGTGATTTGCATATCATGCACAAGACTGATAGAGGCATTCTGTGTACTTCAGATCCCCTCCTCCTTTCTTCTCCAGCTCTCCCAGGATTGGCTGCTCTACACCTCAGCATGCTGAAGTCATGTGGTGACTTTTCTGGGTTTTGACTGGATGTTAGCATTCATAGGAGAAGTTTAGTGCAAGAACTAAACAGTAGAAAATGCATGTTGACCAGGGGAATGTAGAGGTAGGTGGGCGGGGAGTCTACTGACCTCACGACTCCACCCACTGAGCTCAGGACAACAGACTCGCCCACAGAATCTACAGTTTTTTTCAGGTCTCATAACAGACAGATGGGGACATTTGACATGTAAGGATACACACAGGAGGCATGTATATCCTTATAGATAACCACTATGGCAGTAGTTTAGAAAGGACAAGAGTGGATTTACATCCACTTTAAATAAATAAAATTTAAAGCGCCGTCACATGCAGAGGCAAACGCACACGTCGGTCCCACGAGCATATGTAAACAGTGATCGCACCACACATGTGAATTATTACCACGATCATCAGAACAAGAGCAATAATTCCATGAGCGCATGCAATTTTAAAGCGTGACGTTAGAGATCTATTTACTCAGCATAACCTCTTTCACATTATACAGAAAAGTGGGCTAACTTTACGGTTTTGTTTTTAAATCATTAAAGTTGATTTTTTTTTTAATACAAACTGTTTGAATTACCACTGTGCAAATACAGTGACAAATAAATTACTACAACAACCGCCATTTTTTTTCTGTAGGGTCACTGCTTAAAAAAAAAAAAAAAAAAAAAAAAATTATATAGATTTTTTTATTATATATAAATATAATGTTTGGGGGCTCCAAGTCATTTTCTAGTGTAAAAAAAAGTACATTTTTTTACATGTATATTAAAAGTGTCAGAACTGGCCTGGTATTAAAGTTATTGTATACCCACTTTTTTTTATTTTTACCTACAGGTAAGCTTATAACGGCTTACCTGTAGGTAAAATAAATATCTCCTAAACCTGTACAGTTTAGGAGAAATTCACTTTGCATGCAGCCACTGATGTCAGCAGTGTATGCTGTGAATGGACCGGCTGAAGATTCGGCAGACGCTGCCGGACCTTGACGGGAAGACTCCCACATGCGGGAGCGACGTCATCGCAGCTCCGGTCACTCACAGTGCTGGAGCCGCGAACCCCGAAGACACGCCGACAGCAAAATATCAGCTCCCGTGGACTGGCCTGCGATATGGGGAACTCGTTATAAGGCATTTCATTATCAGCTAGTATGCAGGGTTTTTGCCTTTTTTTTTTTTTGTTAACCGGTTCCCGACCGGCGCACGCCAATGTACGTCAGCAAAATGGCACGGCTGGGCAAATGGGCATTCCTGAACGTCCCTTTAAATTTGCCAAGCCATCGCGTGTGTGCGTGCCGAGACCTCCATGAGTCAGGTCGCGGGTCCCGCGGATTCGATGTCTGCGGGGATACCCACGATCGCCTCACGGCGAGGAAGAACGGGGAGATGCCAATGTAAACAAGCATCTCCCAGTGCTGCCTAGTGACAGTGTCACATAGCCACGTCCCCCCCACAGTTAGAATCACTCCCTCTACATCGCCCCCTAGTGGTTAACCCCTTCACCGCAAGTGTCATTTACACAGGGATCAGTGCATTTGTATAACACTGATTGCTGTATAAATGACAATGGTCCCAAAAATGTCCGATGTGTCTGCCATGTCGCAGTCACGAAAAAAAAATAAAAAATTGTCGCCATTACTAGTAAAAAGAATGAATAGGAATGCCATAAAACTATTCCCTATTTTTTAAACGCTATAACTTTTGCGCAAATCAAATGCTTATTGCGATTTTTTTTTATATATTTTTGGGGGATATTTATTATAGCAAAATGTAAAAAATAATGTGTATTTTTTTTTCAAAATTGTCACTTTCTTTGTATATAGTACAAAAAATAAAATCTGCAGAGGGTGATCAAATAAAACCAAAAGAAAGCCATATTTGTGGGAAAAAAAAGGACATCAATTTTGTTTGGGAGCAACATCGCATGACCGCGCAATTGTCAGTTAAAGCGTCGCAGTGCTGAATCGCAAAAAGTGCTCTGGTCTTTGGCCAGCACAATGGTCCAGGGCTTAAGTGGTTAACATTTTAATTTTTTTCTGAGGATATACAACTGCTTTAAAGCGGGAGTCCGCCGGGAGTTCCGCGTTTTTTTTTTTTTTTTTAAAGCCAGCAGCTACAAATACTGCAGCTGCAGACTTTTAAAATAAGGACACTTACCCGCCCAGCGCGCCCGCGATGTCGGCACCCGAAGCCGATCTCTCGGGTGCTGCCGCCGCCATCTTGGGTATGGGAATCAGGAAGTGGAGCCTTTCGGCTTCATTTCCTGGTTCCTTACTGCGCACGTGCGAGTCGCGCTGCGCAATAAGGATGGTCCCGCTGTCTCTGGGATCCATGTGTTTCCCAGCAGGCAGCGGGGGACTTTTCGGAAAGGGGTGTAGATTCTGCAGAATCTACGCCCCTTTCCGCAGATCGCTATGCCGGAAGTGGGTGCAGATACCTGTACTGTACAGGTACCTGCACCCCCCTCCCCCCTGAAAGGTGCCAATTGTGGCGCCGGAGGGGGGGGGGGGGCATTCCAATGAGCGGAAGGTCCACTTTAGGGTGGACCTCTGCTTTAAGGTAGCTAAAACTTCTGGGCGGTGTAATAATGCCTTGCTGACAGCTGCCTCCTTTGTAATGTACTGATATCAATGGGAGAGCTTTCTGAATTATTGTACAGCACAGCAGTGCAAGCAGCAGCAATAGAGCTCTTTAACAGATTTACTATAAAATTGCAGCTTTTTCCACGTTCCTGTGCATTCTGTAGCACATTCATGAATGAGCTGTCAAAACTGCAAAGTGCGAGATTGCACAGCAACACATGCATTCCAGTGGGAACAAGCTTTAAGGCTGGCCATTCATGTTAAATTTTCTTGTACAATTTTCCTTTAGATTTACCTTAAACTATGTGGTACAAGGGCCTGCCCAAATCTATACAATTAAAAGTGGTTTCGTTTTGACCTCCTATTATATGTTTTTTGGTAAATCTAAAGGAAATTTGTACAAGAAAATGTAACATGTATGGCCAGCCTAAGGCTACATTCACACTTTAGTGGATTGAATCGTGGGCAGATGTGTGCATGACAGATCGCGGGACTCGCATTTGAGATGCCATT
The DNA here is from genome assembly GCF_037356315.1 of Lithobates pipiens. Classification (NCBI taxonomy): domain Eukaryota; kingdom Metazoa; phylum Chordata; class Amphibia; order Anura; family Ranidae; genus Lithobates; species Lithobates pipiens. Next base: position 322,069,322 of record NW_027507718.1, read on the forward strand.
CATTTGAATAACACCTAAAATCATGTTGCGGGTCTGCCATGATAAATTGCGGAAAGCATGTCGCCCCAAACAAAGTTCAGGAGCTACTATATGCCCTTCTAGATTGTGAGCTCCATCGAGTAGGGTCCTCTGATCCGTCCTGTATTCATTTGTATTGTAACTGTACTGTCTGCCCTTGTGTTGTAAAGGGCTGCACAAACTGATGGCACTATATAAATCCTGTATATTAATAATACTACTATTGTGCAGAATTGCAGCATATCTGATCGCGATTTAGTGTGAATGCAGAATAAGTCATACATGCCTCAAAAAGAAGCGCTGCTCCAATATAAAACAAAAACCCCAAACAATACCCATGTGTGAATGCTTAAAAACAAAATACCTACTCTATTCAAAAAAAGGGGAAAAAAATACTTGCCCTTCGATAGACTGAAGAAAAACTATAGCGAGCACAATTCTAGAAAATATATACTGCAAAGTAGTGAAGGTTAAAATGTTTGCACATCAAAAAAAAAAAAAACACACCAAGGTCCTGTTCCTTTACGGCAGTAGTTCTCAACTCCTGTCCAGAGGACCCACTAAAAGGCCAGATTAAGGCCCCTTTCACATGGGATGGATCCGTGATGATCCGCTTGCTCAGCAGGGATCGCTCCGTTTATCCCCGCTGAGCTGGAGGATGACAGGTCAGATCTCCGCTCTCCTCTATGGGGATCAGATGAGCATGGACCGTCTATCTGTTATCCCGATCCGTTCTGCAGATGAATAGAAAAATAGGATTTGCCTCTGTCTGCAGAAACAGACCATAGTGGACACGGATGTCAAAATTACTTTGGTGACTTTACAAACACTTTAATGAAAGCCTTTGGCATTGATGTAAGTATATCCTGGGTTCCTGGCTGTCCCGCATATTCAATGGCTTCAACACTTCCAAGTCACTGACTCCCTTGCTGTTGCAGCCAAAAATCACTAGTAACATTGGATCAGCTAATCGTTACACTCACAGAGTACAGTTCATCTGTAATCTTCTCTAGCTTAATAAACAGTAGTACAGCACACACAGATATAACGTGTGCAGCATAATAATCAGGATCCCAAAGCCTCTAATGATTGGGAAATCATTTGGTTTTCTTTCATCTAATAGATAGTAGATAAGAAGTCTCCATAAAAGGTAGATATAGCTCTATTGCACACCGACAATGTGTATCGTTCACGTGTCTGCCTAGCTGCAGTGTCCCAGGTGCTGAAGCCCCGCCCATCACTTCCGTGTTTACATCTCTCCTCTTCCCTCCAATTCCATCCGCATTGTGAGCTCACATTCCGCTGCCAATCAAAGCCGCCCTGAGTACCCATTGGCCCCCAGCCCAGCCTCTACGCCGAGCGTTCATAGGCCACCTCTCGGATTTCGAACCATCCCCGGGAGCGGATTGGCTGCCAGAGGCTGCCCATCACCCGAGCCCTCCAGCCCGTTTGATCTCTACGCTTCCGCTATCGAACCCCCTTTCCCCCCCATCTATACGTTACATAAAGAAATGTAAGTGATTAGAAAGCTACAAGTGACACTAATCAGAGGCCGCGATCCCAATGACAGCCCGACTCCAATCAGACAATACCTAAATCTACACACACCAATCAGGGGCTGCAGGCCACATTTATCAATATGAGCCCCTAGATCAGACACACACGGACAATGACATCCCGGGCACACTGCACGCCAGGGGTGATGATGAGCACATAGCCGGGATGTGAGGTGTGCATTGTACAATGAGAGCAGAGATCGGTGTGACATTAGTGGAGGACACAGCGATCAGTGATGAGCTGTATACAAGGGATCCAGCCCTGTGCTGCCCGGAGACAGCCGAGCCTGGCGACCATGCAGACAGCGTGGCACAGACAACAATCTGACACACTTCCTGGTTCCAGGATCCCAGCAGCACTGCAGGCTGCACTCCCATCACACATGTCGGCCTCATCTTCCTCACCCCGCTCCTCCTCCTATGTGCAGCGAAGGTGATCACACTTCCTAACGTGGCCTCCATCGCTCCCTGCAAGCAAAACGTGCGCAGCTCCATCCCAGCCAGTGTCCTGCACACAGGGCCGGGGGTGGCCATGCATGCTCGCCGGAGCCGCCCGCAATTCAGCTCCCACCCCCTCCCCTCGATTGCATGCATGCATGCCCGCCCGGGCTCGCTTTACCGGCTCTGATCAGCAGATCGAGTTGATTGGTGGATCCCTCATGCAGCGAAGTCGCCATGTTTATCCCGGAGCTTGTGCTTCACATTGAGACCCAGCAGTGTAGAGGAGGAAGCGGGGATACAGACACACAGTGCGAGGGGGAGGAGGAACGCGGATCCTTCCGCCAACTACAGGAAGAGCACGGCTGTAATCCGCCGCTCACTACACTGCCAGCTGTGTGTATCCGCCGCCTGATCCCTCCGCGTACACACAGGAAGTGCTGCCCTTCACCAGCACACAGCAACATCCACACAGCGGCCAATAGCAGATACACTCTGCCTACACACCAATCACCCACATTATACATTATCGGGAAAAAAAAGTTTTACAAACACTTTTTTTTTTTTTTTTTTTTAGAAAAAGATATTTAACCACTTCACTAACCAGGCCATTTTTTGCAGCTGACAATTGCACGGTCGTACGAAGCTGTACCCAAACAAACATTTACATCCTTTTATTCCCCATCAAATAGAGCTTTCTGTATTGGTATATATGATCACCGCTGCAGTTTTTATTTTTTGCGCTATAAACAAAAATAAGAGCAACGATTTTAAAAAACAACTTTCTTTACTTAACTACTTGCCGCCCACGCTATAGCCGAAAGATGGCTATAGCGTGGGCCTTAAAGTGGTTGTAAACCCTTACAAACCACTTTGACCTACAGGTAAGCCTAGATTAAGGCTTACCTGTAGGTCCAAGCAATATCTCCTAAACCTATATGGTTTAGGAGATATTTGCCCGAAAACGGCGCGCAGGCGCACTGAGCGCGGCATTTCCAAGAATGGAGCTGCTGCGCGTGTCGACTCCCGTGCGCATGCGCGGGAGTGACGTCATCGCGGCTTCGCCAAATGACAGCGGCGGAGCTGCAAGGCGCCACCAGCAAGATGGATGCGGCGGACTACAGGGGACAGCGGCGACTTCACTGGCTCCTGTGTCAGGTAAGTGACACATAATGGACTACTATGCGATGCATAGTAGTCCATTATGCTTGGCCTTTGCAGGGAATGAAAGAGGAAGTAAACTCATCAGGGTTTACTTCCTCTTTAATTGCCAGGAGGAGAGCAAGCACTGTCTGCGCATCCCTACGGGTCGTGATTTGTGATCACAGAGTCTGAGACTTAACTAATCACATATCAGAGTAAGGAGTCGATCCCAGCTTCTGTCAGAGGGACATCAGCCCCTCACACAGAAAGCCACGGCTGCATTGTCTGTGCCCACCAGTGTCAGCTGCCAGTGCCCACTGTGCCACCTACCAGTGCTGCCAATCAATGCCCACCATTCTCATAATCAGTGGCACAGATCAGTGCTGCCAATCAGTGTCACCTATCAGCACCCATCAGTGAAGGAGAAAAATTAAGTTTTCAAAATTTTATAACAAACTATGAAAGTTTTGGTTTGTTTTTTCTAAATTTCAGTCCTTTTCTGTTTTATGTAGCAAAAAAAAAAAAAAAAAAACCAGCAGCAATTAAATACCACCAAAAGAAAGCTCTATTTGTGTTAAAAAAATGATAAAAATTAAATTTGGGTATACTGTAGCGTGACCGTGCAGTTGGCATTCACAAATGTCAGCGCTGAGAGCTGAAAATTGGTCTGGACAGGAAGGTGGTTTAAGTGCCCAGTAAGCAAGTGGTTAATGCTATAAAACATCCAAAAAAAATTGAATGTCTTCATAAACTTAGGACAATATGTATTCTGCTACATATTTTTGATCCCAATAAGCGTATATTGATTGGTTTTCGCAATAGTTATAGTGTCTACAAACTATGGTATATCTAATGGAATTTCTATTTATTTATACTAGTAATGGTGGCAATCAGCGACTCATAGCGGGACTGCGACATTGCGGTGGACAAACTGGACACCAAGTGACACTAATACAGTGATCGGTGCTAAAAATATACACGTCACTGTACTGACACTGATCAGTGGCAATCAAGGGGTTAACTGTGTGCCTAGCCTGTGCTTGGTTATTGTGGGTGAGGTGCTTGTACTATGTGAAGGCATTGATCGGTGCCCCTGCTTAACCACTTCCAGACCGGTTCACAACGATATACGTCGGCACTTTGAAGAGGAATATCATTGCTATGACAGCATCTAGCTGCCATAACCCCAGTATCCGCTTCTTCAGCGAGTGGTCTGGTTTCAGATGAAAGTGGTCTTTGTGGCGCATTCGCCAAAAAAATTACTTTTATCTGGGGCGGGAGAGGGGGCCCCCCTCTTGCCACGCTCCGATGCCCTCCACCGCTTACCAGAGCTGCCGGCAGCGGCGATCATATCCTATCCCCTCTGTGGTATGGAGCTGAGTGAGGGAAAGATGGCCCCAACTAGGCTCCATTCCATTGCAGGGCAGAAGCGACATCAAAATGTCACTTGTGCACATTTTTTTTAATTATTGCATTTTAGTGTAAATAGGAGATCTGAGGTATTTTTGACCCCAGTTCTCATATTTTAGGAGGTCCTGTCATGCTTTTTTTTCCCTATTACAAGGCATGTTTACATGCCTTGTAATAGGAATAAAAGTGACACCATTTTTTTTTTTTTTTAAAGAACAGTGTAAAAATAAAAAGTAAAATAAGAATTAGTTTTTACATTTTTAATGCACCCCATCCCGCCGAGCTCAAAAGCAGAAGCGAACACATACGCGAGTAGCACCAGCATATGTAAACGGTGTTCACACCACACATGCGAGGTATCACTGCGATTGTTAAGCGAGAGTAATAATTCTATCCCAGGACCTCCTCTGCAACTCAAAACATGCAACCTGTAGAATGTTTTAAATGTCACATATGGAGATTTTAAGGGTAAACCTCTGTCGCCATTCCACGAGCGGGCGCAATTTTGAAGTGCGACATTGGTTATCAATTTACTTGGTACATCATCTTTCATAATGTAATTAAAAATGGGCTAACTTTACTGTAGTCATATTTTTTTATTCAAAAAGGTGTATTTTTTTTCCAAAAACAAAAGTGTGCTTGTAAGACCGCTGCGCCAATACGGTGTGACAAAAAGTATTGCAATGACTGCCATTTTATTCTCTAGGGTTTTAGAAAAAATTAATATATTATGTTTGGGGGGTTCTAAATAATTGTCTAGCAAAAAAAAAAAATATTTTAACTTGTAAACATCAAATCTCAAAAAGAGACTCGTTCCTTAAATGGCTAACAGAGACACAGGGTCCATGTATTCTGTAGTGACAGAACAGCAGTCTGCCTTGTTTACAGAGGCAGACTGCCATTCTGCCTGTGTCCTGAACGATTGGGGGGTCCCAGCAGACATTGAGTCCGCCGGGCCAGCTGATTGGATTCCACTGTGCAGGATAGCACCTATATGGTCGGCCCGCAGTTAAAGGGGACCTTCACCCCCCCTCACATTTTCTCTATCCACATCTACCCCCTCCTCTCTTAAAAAAAAAAAAAAAAAAAAAAACCTTTTTCTGGATTCACGCCTAGGTAAGAATGACGTATTAATTGCCTGCAGCCTCCTGGGATACCCACATCACACATCCCATTTGATGGTTTGACAGTTTGGTTGAGAAGATATGCCAGAATGGAACTGTTTTTTGAAATTGAAAGTCCTGCTAGATCACTTCAGGCTGGCCCTCTTTGCAGGTATAGTTATGTAAAACTATATACTGTTTAAAATCCAATAATACATTGTCTCACCCTGCTCTGCACATGCTCAGAGGCTGATCTGCTCACAGCCTTAAAGCGGAACTAACCCCTCCTATCCTTTACAGCCAAGAAAGCTGCTTCTGTTTGATCTGCTTCTACCATGATGCTGCACATGTGATCAGCTATAACACCAGCCATTTGGTGGTTTGTTTTGTTGAGGACACAAGCAAATGTGGCAGTTACATTCCTGGAATGCCGCAATCGCTAACTGTTATTTCAAAACAGTTACATCGATGGGTTTAGTTCCACTTTATGATTTACTGCTATTATTCATAATATAAACTAGAAAACATATCAAATGTTTAAAATGAGAAAATAAGGTAATTTAAAATTGATGGCAGCAGCACGTCTCAAAAAAGTTGGCAAAGTACTCCAAGTGGTATGAACGAGGAAGAACCGGAAGAATATTTTGAAACAAATTAGGCTAATGGGCAACAGGTCAGTTACATGATTGGGTATAAAAAGAGCATCTTAGAGAGTCAGAGTGTCTCAGAAGTAAAGATGAGCAGAGGTTCACCGATCTGTGAAAAGCTGTGTTTATAATGTCAAAATAATGTTCAACATGAAAATTACAAGGACTTTAAATATATCATCATCTACCGTACTTAAAGAGGAACCTCACCCAAACCTCAGTACATTTTCGTTTGGAGTACAACTATTTTATGTTTGACCAATCCTATTTCTTACAATGGAAGGGAGCCCCCATGGGCGCCAAATTTTCTCCATCTCTGGCAAATCTCTACATGGGCTGGTAGAAGGAAGAGTTTTTGTTCTCACACACCAACCCATGTAGCACTGTCATATTGATGATCTGATTCGCATTTGGGACAGTGCTGTTCTGGATCTTGACTTCCTTGCACCCCACATGAACAACAATTCCCTCAATTTGGAGTTTAATATTGAGAGTAATGCCAATACCATAAATTTTTTGGATATTGTTCTTGTAGGTAATGGTGAGATACATACATTCCGCAAAGGAGTGCGCTGGAAACTTATTGCTTGTAGCAAGCAGTTGTCACCCGGCGCACACCATTTGGTCGATACCCATTGGCAAATGCATTAGAGCCAGATGAAATTGCATTGACAAGTCCAGTTTTGAGAGGGGATGCAGTAACATCACACACAGGCTCAGAGAGAGTGGATACAAAAGATGGCAGATAGACAGAGCAATTCATATTGCTGCTGCCAAGGACAGATCTAAGCTTTTAGATGGTGCATTAAATCAGAGGCGGGACTCTGTCCATGGTGCTGGTGCATATAATCCTGTCACTTTTGTGACCATGTATTCCCCAGATTTTGGATCTGTAAAAAATATAAATTTCAAAACATTTACCTATCCTAAAAATCGATCAGGATTTGGCATCTGTCATTTCTTCAGGATGTAGTTTTTCTAGCCACCGAGCCAGCATCCTGGGCAGTGCCTTGTCCCCTAGTTTGTATTGTTCATCTTGGCATACAGGCACTTGACTGCATACTAAGGGATCATACCCCAGCAACGCTAGCACCTGCCGCTTTTGTGATAAACGCGCCAGAAACCACAAAGCTGTTGTCTCTTGTGCGACTGGCAGAGAATTTAACAAGAGTTGTTAACTGCAATAGCAAGAATGTAATTTACCTAATAGAATGTACATCTTGTATATTACAGTATATTGGTTGTACATCTAGACCTATGGGAATCAGAATCTGTGAGCATTTCTATGGGGCCTCCTATGTTAAGGATAAGGGTCTATCCCATGTCTCCAGACATTTTAAATATGAACATGGGATCTTTTTCATTTTGTGGTTTGGAAAAAGTTAGACAACACCAAGGGGAGGAGATTTCCACTGCACACTGCTGGAAAGAGAGGTCTGGTGGATATTTAGTCTCCAATCTAGAACACCATCTGGTTTAAACTCAAGATATGATGTAGATCTGTTTCTCAAATAGTCCCTGTATGGGACTACATATTCCAGTATGACTACACATATAGTTTGAACTCAAGATATGATGCAGACTTGTTTCTCATTGATATTATTTGGAGGAACCTTTTTGTGTTGTCTAAAGGCCCGTACACACGGTCGGACTTTTTGACAACAAACATGCAAATTAGCCGTTTTGGAGCAACATCCGACTGTGTGTACGCTCCATCGGACAAACTTTTTCTGTTTTCATCGGACTTTTGTTGTCTGTGCGAACGGACAAACTTTTTGACAACAGAAGTCCGATGGAGCAATGTCCGACCGTGTGTATGCAAAAGCATCGGACTTTTGTACAAGGTACAAACACGCATGCTCAGAGCCTATGCAAACGATCAGACTACAATACAGAAGTTGACCAAAGGTGGCGCTGGAGTCATTGAACGTCCTCTTTTGAAGTGGCGTCCGTACGTTGTGACGTCACCACGTTCGTGTTTGTTGTCAAAAAGTCCAACCGTGTGTATGCAATACAAACTTGTGGACCACGCCCTTTGTACAAAAGTCCACGGGAAAGTTTGTACAAAGTCCGATCGTGTGTATGGGGCTTTAGACACTGTAATTTCCTATCGTGTAGATAATATGTACAAACAAATATCCATTGCTGGAAAGTATTTTTCATGTCTGTACTGCCATGATGTGACTACTTATCCCAGCATGTGACTACATATCCCAGCATGGCTAGACATATGGCTTGAGCTCAAGATATGATGCATAACGGTTTCTCATTTAGTTTCTTTGGAGGAGCCTTTTTGTCTTTCTTTATGCACTTATTTGTCATTTCTATTGTGTAGATAATGTGTATAAACATCCATCCATTGCTAAAAAGTATTTTCCTTGTTTGTATTGCCAAGTGCTACACTTCACCTGTTTTAGACGTCTCTTAAAGCGGAGGTCCACCCTAAAGTGGAGCTTCCGCTCATTGGAACCCTCCCACCCTCCGGCGCCACAATTGGCACCTTTCAGGGGGGAGGGGGTGCAGATACCTGTACAGTACAGGTATCTGTACCCACTTCCGGCATAGATATCTGCAGAAGGTACGCCCCTTTCTGCAGAATCTACGCCCCTTTCCGAAGGTCCCCAGCTGCCTGCTGGGAAACACACGGATCCCAGAGACAGCGGGGACCATCCTTATTGCGCAGCGCGACTCGCACATGCGCGGTAGGGAACCGGGAAATGAAGCCGCAAGGCTCCACTTCCTGATTCCCATACCCAAGATGGCGGCGGCAGCACCCGAGAGACGATCGAGAGATCGGCTTCGGGTGCCGACATCGCGGGCGCGCTGGGCGGGTAAGTGTCATTATTTTAAAAGTCAGCAGCTGCAGTATTTGTAGCTGCTGGCTTTAAAAAAAAAAAAAAAACGGCGGACTCCCGCTTTAATTGCGGTTTCAATGAAACAATTAATTGAAAAGGTGTGGTTTGGCAAACAGTATATATGTTCTGCTTTTTAACTTGAAAATTGTGCTGTGATCAAGGCTTGTAAGCCAGAACATGTGAGCCCCTGTATGTTTTTGCTAAAAAAATTTATGCACCAATAAAAGAAGCAACTAGGACATTTGGAGTTGCTGGTGTCCCGTCGAGAACTGCCCCCCATCGGTTAGTGTCCGCCCTATACTGTGCAGGCGCAGCGCTTGCACAGTACGGAGGACAAAGGAGACGGCGAAAGTCTCCAAACATGAACAGCTGTTCATGAGCTCTACATGGCACTTGCGCAATTAATAGTACATTCTTCTGTCACACGCTCCCAATTCTCATACAACTCTGCAAGGGGCGGTGTGACTACAGAATGGGCAGAGCTGATTACACAACTGAAGGACTTTTACAATGATGCTTATATCTTAACACGGCCGCAAAGATCCGCCCACTTGAGAAATCCACCCCCACGGGCATTGGAATTGCGCAGGCGCCATATAGAGCTCATGAACAGCTGTTCACATTCCTCCTTTTCAACGTCTTTGTCCCCCGTACTGTGCAAGCGCTGCGACTGCACAGTACAGGGCAGACACTATCCTATGGGAGGGGACCTTTCTCGTCAGAACACCGGCTCTATTCTTTGTATTCATGTCTGTACCGGGATGAGAGAGAGCATCAGAGCCAGAGCACCCATTGTGGATTTTATTATAAGCCTGCAAAGGACTTACACTGATTTTGAGCGTTGCATTATCTGCTTTAACTAACGAGGAAGAACTGGGAGAATATTTTGCAGCAAATTAGGTTAACTGGCAACAGATCAGTCACATGATTGGGTATAAAAAAAAAGAGCATCTTAGAGAGTAAGAGTGTCTCAGAAGTAAAGATGGGCAGAGGTTCACCAATCTGAAAAGCTGCGTTTAAAAATCTCAAAATAACGTTCATAAAATTACAAAGACTTTCAATATATCATCATCTACAGTACTTAAAGTGGATACCCAAAAAGGGGAAGTTCCATGTGTTTGACTCCTCCCCCTTCCACTAACATTTGGCTTTTAGTTTTTCTTTTGGGGGGGGTGTCCGGTTTATGACAGATACTGTACCCGTTTCCCACTTCCACCCAGAGAACCTCTTCCTCCAGAATACAGTGGAAAGAGATATTTCAGCTCGTTATCGACCCTCAGTTCATAAGCCTGCATCTATGATGGCATAGGGGTGCATTAGCGCATATGGAATGGGCAGCTTCCACATCTAGAAAGGCAACATCAATGCTGAAAGATATATCCAGGTTTTAACCGCAGCATATGCTCAGGCCAGAATGAGACATCCCTCTTCCAAAACTCCAGCAACTGGTCTCCTTAGTTCTCAGATATTTGCGGAGTGTTAAAAGAGAGAATGCTATATTGTGGTAAACATGACCCCGTCCCAAAAGTATGAAATTGTTGGACAATTTTTAGATGCTGCATTTTACAGATCGGTGAAAATCTTACCATGTTTATATCTGCGACACTCTGACTCTCTAGGATGCCCTTTTTATTATCCAATCATGTTAGTGACCTGTTGCCAATCAACCGAAATATTTGCAAAATGTTTTCCCAGCTCTTCCTGGTTAGTACTACTTACCTGCCAGCTGTGTGTTGCCCTGTCTCAACTTTTTTGAGCCGTTGCTGCCATCAACTTAAATAGATTTAAATATTATTATTTTTTATTTTTTTTAAATGGTAAATTTTCCCAGTTTAAACATTTGAAATGTTTTCTATTGTAAATAAAAATATGGGTTTATGGGATTTGCAAATCATTGCATTCTGTTTTTATGTAGATTTTACACAACTTTTTTGGAATTGGCATTGTACATGCTGTAATCTTGCACTCCTTTAGACTGTACAAATTGTTGCATTGTGTAAAAAAAAGAAATTTAAAAAAAGTAAGTGATTAGATTGGAATATGAACAGGCACCTTTAAAATCACAGGTGACAGCTGATGTGCTTTCCTTACACCAGTAGCGCAGATAACATAGAATTCGTACCAGAAACCTTTACAATCTATGTATATATTAGCATTTTCTCCGCTATATCTGCACACTGACTATACATTCTGAACTTGCCAAACAGGTTAAATTCTAATTGTGCAATCATTGTACAATTTCCTTAAGATATGTCAAACCTTTGTAATGCAAGGAAATAGTTAAGTGGGGGGCCAAGGACTCGTTCACACCATGACAAATTATACCAGGTGTTTTGCAATTCACGGTAATGCACTGTAGCTGTGTTTTCCCATTCAAAGTTAATTGCGCCCCAGGGCACATTTACAGTGCTCTAGAATGCACCTATGTTGAAGTGCAACGCAATGCACAGATACACAGCTACAAATGCAGTGCATTGCTCTGACAAAAAAAAAAAAAAGTTACTGGACCTTAATTTTAATTTTTTTTCATATGTTGATGTGACTTGACAGCCCATTCAAAATCAATTGAGTTTACTAATGCAATAGCCTTCAATACAGAAAAAAAACATATGTGCTGTAGTTTGCAGAGTTATGATATCAACAGGCCAATATTGACAGCTTCCAGACCGCACATTTACTGCAGGGCAGGCCAGCTGAGCGCAACAACGTACCTGTACGTGGTTTCCTCTTTGGGGTCTGTGGCGTGCCGCAGGAGAGGTAGAACAGCAGTCTATGTAAACAAGGCAGACCGTTCTGTCAAAGGGGAAAATGGAGATCTTGAGTTTCTGCTAAGCAGAAACACGGATCTCGGTTTTCCTCCAGTTACGCCACCCCCCACACAGTTAGAAATCAGTCCTTAGGAGCACACTTAACCCTTTGACCTCCCCTGATGTTAACCCCTTCCCTGCCAATGCCTTTAGTACAGTAACAGTGCATTTCTTTTAGCATAGATTACTGTATTAGTGTCACTGGTCCCCAAAAAGCAAGGTGGGTATAAATCAATGATTAAAAAAATAAAAAATAATCCAGGTTTTTTTTTTTATTTAAATAGGATTTTTGTCAAATTTATTTTAATAAAATGCTTTTGGAGTAAAAATCTATCTAATGATAGTTTTCTATTTAGGATATATTAATAATTTAATTTAGTTTATTAAGCATGATATGGAGCTTGGTTATATAGCATGAGGCTGTAAATTCTTCACTATTTACATTTTTGGTAAACTCATTCAATGAATCCAAGCGGAGATAACATGCACTGAATTAATGTGTTCACTAAATTTCACAGTAACCATGAGATAAAACAAAGAAAGTTCAGGAATATTCCTTCATCCCATTGTTTTGCAAATCTATGTACACTTCAAACTGTATGATTGAATTGGTTCTGATATCACCGTTTTACTAACCTGACAGCTTATTATTCTAAAAAAATAGACCTTCGTTTTGTTTGCAAATATTACAGATTCTATCTACCAGCAAAAATTAGTCCTTACATTTAAAGAGCACCTGTCATTTCAGATCCATTATGGCAGCGCCTGTTAGTGGGCATCCACTCAACTGCTGTCACCACATCCCTCACCTTGTTGTGTCGCATCACCAGCCGTCCAAGTGCTTGACTGTTGGTGAGTCACAGTGGATCAGAGGAGGAGCCGCTGCAGGACAGAGATGACAGTTGCTCTTTAAAAATTATGATTTAAATCAAGTTGATTTAAATCAAGCTTTTTTTTACTAGTTATTTAAATCAAATACAACCTGCCAAAAAATGTCACTTCGTGTCCAATTTGGCCTCTGCAATGTCGCAGTCCCGCTAAAAATCGCTGATCGGCGCCATTACTAGTAAAAATATCCCAGAGTTTGTAGACAGTATAACTTTTGTGCAAACCAATCAACATACGCTTAGAGTTTTTTTTTACAAAAAAAAAAGTAGCAGAATATCCACTTGCCTAAACGGATTTAGAAATATGATTTTGTACATTTTTTAATTGAATATGTTTTATAGAGTATAGTAAAAAAAGTATTTTCTTTTTTAAATTGTCAGATTTTTTTGTTGATAACGCAAAAAAAAAATAAAAAATAAAAACGGCTCTGTGTGTCCGTTCACACATGGAGCAGCGACTTGGCCCCACCCCTTCTGACTCCTGATTGGCTCACTGGCTGTGACTGACAGTCAATCAGGAGTGTAAGTCCCCAGAGAGGCATGGCTCTCGTGGACATTGCTGGATTGAGAGGGGGCTCAGGTAAGTATTAGGGGGGCTGCTACACATAGAAGGTGTTTTTACCATCATGCATGAAGGTAAAAAACCTTGTGCTTTTACAAACACTTTAATAATAGTACTTACCATTCTGGACACCCTGGACCCCTGAAACCTGACATTAGGACTAAACTAAAATTACATTTTTTGTATAATATATATATCATATACACTACTGTGCAAAAGTTTTAACTAGGTGTGAAAAAGTGCTGTAAGTTAGGAATTATGCACGTGATTACAGCGGAGACTGTATACCAGGCCTTCTCATCCAACATCAATGCTTGACCTCACAAATGCACTTCTTGCAAGATGGTGAAACATTCCAATAGACACACGCCTAAACCTTGTGGATGACCTTCCCAGAAGGGTTGAAGCTGTTATAGGCGAAAAGGGTGGATCAACTCAATACTGAACCCTATGGACTAAGACTGGGATGCCATAAAGGCCTCACGCACACTGGACGTTTTTTTTTTACAGCAGCTGTCTTTTGGCTGTAGACATTTTTATCTACAGTCATTAAACTCTCCATCATGTTATCCTATGTGTCCATGCACACATAAGCTGTTATCAGGAGTTTTGGACAGTGGCGTTTTTGAGAAGTAAAAAAATCCCAAAGCTAGTGGGTTCTGAGAGATGTTTTTTTCAGCTGTAAAAACGATCTAACACTGATAAACACTCAAAAACGTCGCTCACCGGCATTTTTTAAATGTTTTTGATCCATTGAAAAAAATAAAAATAAAAAAAAAAAAATTTCTTCAAAAAAAAATATGCTAAAATGCTAACACAGAAAAAAGCTAAAAAAACGCGATTGCAAACATGTTGAAAAACTCACTGCAAAGCTACTGCCATTTTTATAACGTTATTTTAAAGTCCAGTGTGCATGATTGGGGTAAGGCATTCCATGGGATTGGAGGGGCTCTGAAAAAGTCCTGGAGGCGAGCATGGGAGGAGGTTATAAGGGAGCTAGAAAGCCGGAGGTCTTGAGAGGAACGAAGAGAATGAGTAGGGTGGTAGAGACTAAGCTAGTGATATAACTGGGGGCTAAATTATGGATGGCTTTGTAAGTAGTTGTTAGTATTTTGAATTGAATTTGCTGGTGCGCAGATGCCAGTGAAGGGATTGACAGAGAGGAGTAGCAGACAGAGCGATTGGTAAGGTGGATGAGTCTGGCAGGAGCATTCATGATGGATTGAAGGTGCGATAGACTATGTAGAGATAAGCCAATGAGAAGGGAGTTTCCAGTAGTCAAGTCGAGAGATGACCAGGGAGTGAATTGAGAGCTTTGTTGTCTCAATAGTTAGAAAGGGGCGCATTTTGGAGATGTTGCGGAGGTTGAGGCGACAGATTTGGACAGTGATTTGTGCTTAAAAGGAGAGTTCAGAGTCCAGGACTACACCTAGAACCTTGGCATGTGGGGATGGGCTTATAGTTGTGCCATCGATTTTGACAGAGATCAGGGGAAGGGACACATGGGGGAGGAAGAATTATAAATTCAGTTTTGGATAGATTGAGTTTTAGGAAGTGATGTGACATCCAGACTGATAGATCTGATAGTAAATTAGTGATACGCGAGGAGACAGAGGGAGTGAGCCGTGGAGTAGAGAAATAGATTTGGGTGTCGTCGGCATAGAGGTGGTATTGAAAGCCATGGAAGGCTATCAGCTGACACAGGGAGGAGGTGTATATTGAAAATAGGAGAGGTCTGTGACGGAACTGATACCACACTCCGATTGAGTGCTTCAGTTAGTATACCAATTCCTAAGTCTGAATATAGATATCAGATATTCCAACCGCTCACAAGCACAAAACAAGACGACACTTGCTTAGCTGCTCAACATGGACTGATTTATTAGAACCAAAAAGACAAGTATTTATAATACAGTAGAAGACTAAAACCTAACCTAATTAGCATGAGCTAATTATCTGATCATTGACCGAGACTAGTTGTCTGCGAGAAGACTTTTCAGGGTAAGACTTTGTCTCCTAGCTCACTGATTGACTATTCAATACCACATTACAATAAACATAAACACAGGGTTAATTAGCACAACCAACAATGTGTGGAATATTTTTACAAGCCAGACTAGACTCATTTACACAACAGACAGGTGGCTGGAGTTGATGACATTAGCATCTAACAGTTTGTGTCCCAACAGTGTGATTCAGTCTATTGCTAATATGGCAAATACATATCCAGTGTCTGTGTGTCTTGGGGGGGGGGGGACATGGATCTGAATCCAACTAACACCACCTCAGGGGTCCCCAGGCATACAGCTCACAAAGAGCACCGTTCTCCCAAATGCGAGGGCCCATAATCGCAAGGCAAGAGGCTCGCATTCTGTCCCCCCCCCCCCCCCCCCAACAGCCTCTGTCCCGGCTAGGTCTGTCACAAGGTCCAAGAACAGAACCTTGGGGGCCCCAAGAAAAGGAAGAGGAGAGGAGGAAGTAGAGTTGTAAGAAACGCTAAAAGGTGCAGTTGGATAAGTAGGAAGCGAACCAGTGAAGAGTACAGTCACTGAGACCAAAAGTGTGAGGAGGAGGAGGGTGGTCAACCGCATCAAAGGCAGCAGAGAGGTCCAGGAGAAGGAGTACAGAATAGTGACCATTGGTTTTGGCCGTTAGTAGATCGTTTGTTTTAAGGGAGCAGTTTTTGTGGAGTGTTGAGGATGAAATCCAGACAGTTTTATGGATGGGTTTACGTTGGCTTTAAAGACAGGTGTCCCGATACTTTAGTAATGTAATACTAGTAATCTAGTGTATATCATTCCCAGGCAAATGATGAAAGAAAGTGCAAGTAGAAAACATCACCACAATGAATCCCTTATGGGCAAACTCTCACCTCTCTGTATTGGCTTCCCACAACGACGGTCAATATACTCTCCAATATGAGATGGACACCTTTTCTTCTTAATCTGCAAGGACTCCGACACTTAGAGAACACCAGCAGCTCAGGTAGGTGGATGGACAAATCAGCGTATATTTACATTGCAAAAGACAATGAGAATCTGTATAGTGCTCACCGTTCTTTTATTTAAAAAAAACAAAACATAAAAATGTAGAAAACCACTCACATGTAGTAAAGGCCAGAAAAAAGAGCATGTATAGCTTTAAAAAGTAATCATCCGTGTGTATGGCAATGGATTGGATCCTTCACTATAATCTTACATTGTCTGTTTGCTTGTCTTCCAGTGTTGTGAAGCCATGCCTTGGCCACACTCCTAGGCCTTTCATGGTAATTACATAGGGGGCCAGGCTGAGCCATCACAGGAGAGAGTACAGTATAAATGTCTCTCACGTGATGGCTCAGCCTGGCCCCCTGACATCATTATGACAAAAGGACTAGGCGATAGAGAACAAGCCGACAATACAAAAAGATAACATTGAGGGATCCAATCCATTGCCATTCACCCTGACGGTTGCAGATGGGAACTTTTTAAAGCTATACACGCTCATGTCTGGTCTTACTACATGTGAGTGGCATTCTGTTTTTGTGGGTTTTTTTTCAGAACTAAAATTACAGTGAGCACTATATAGGCTCTTATTGTCTTTTAAAATGTAAATACACACTGAATCATCCATCCACCCATCTGAGCTGCTGAGGTTCTCCAAGTGTGAAAGTCCTTGCAAATTAAGAAGGAAAAGAGCCCATCTGGTGTTGGAGAGTATACTGTCCTTTGTTGTGGGGGTCAATACAGAAAGGTGAGAGCTTGCACACAAGAGATTCACCGTGGTGGAGATGTTTTCTACTTGCACATTATTGCAGCACTTACATGGGAGGCACAGTGGGGAAAATAATGATTTGATCCCCTGCAAATTTCATAAGTTTTCCCACTTTCAAAAAAATGAAGGGTCTGTAATTGTTATCATTGGTGTATTTTAAATCAGAGACAGATTATAAATCAAAATTCCAGAAAAACCACATGTCACGAATGTTATAAATTGAGTTGCACTTCAGTGAGTAAAATAAGTATTTGATTCCCTACCAACCAATAATAATTCTGACTCCCATAGACTGGCTACAGCATGTGCTCATGTGGTACACAGATTAGTGCTGTCAATTCAAGAATGTGCTCCCAACGACAACTCGTTATGTGTATAAAAGACACCTGTCCACAGAATCTGTCTTCCATTCAAACCTTACCATAATGGGCAAGACCAAACAGCTCTCAAAAGATGTCAGGGACAAGATTGTAGACCTGCACAAGGCTGGAATGGGCTACAAGATCATCAAGAAGCTTTGTGAGAAGGAATCAACTGCTGGTGCGATTATTCACAAGTGGAAGAAATACAAAATTACCATCAATTGCCCTCAATCTGGAGCTCCATGAAAGATTTTGCCACATGGGGTAAGGATGAACATGAGAGGGATCAGCCCAGAACTACAAGGGAGGAGCTTGTGAATGATCTCAAGTCAGTTGGGATCACAGTCACCAAACAAACCAATGGTAACACAATATGCCTCCACGGTTTCAAATCCTGCTGCTCCCACAAGGTCCCCCTCCTCAAGAAGGCACATGTATAGGTCTGTCTGAAGTTTGCCAATGAACATTTAATGATTCAGAGAAGGATTGGGAGAAAGTGTTATGGTCAGATGAGATTGAAATTGAGCTCTTTGGCATTAACCTGACTCTCCGTGTTTGGAGGAAGAAAAATGCTGACCATGACACTAAAAACACCAGCCCAAAAGTCAAGCACAGAGGTGGAAACATCATTCTTTGGGGCCGTTTCTCTGCTAAAGGTACAATTGGACAAGGCCATGTATTGTAAAATCTTGGATGAGAACCTTCTACCCTCAGCCAGAACACTGAAGAAGGGTCATGGATGGGTCTTCCAGCATGACAATGATACAAAATTTACTGCCAAGGCAACAAAGGAGAGGCTCAAAAAGAAGCACATTAAAGTCATGGAGTGGCCTAGCCAGTCTCCAGACCTTAATCCTATAGAAAAATTTGGAGGGAGCTGTAATTTTCCAGTTGCCAAGTGACAGCAAAAGAAACCTTAAAGAGGTTGTAAACCCCAATAAAAAACAAATCTGTAAGACAAAGGCATAATGAGTGTGTATCGCATACTAACTCATTATGAAATACTTACCTTAGAATGCAGCCCTCCAGCGGTGCCCACACACCGCTAACCACAACTGACATCTTCCCCGGTGATTCTTCAAAGTTCGCTGGCGCTTTGAGTGGCCTTAGTCGCAATGATGTCACTCCCACAGAACATGGCTATGAAGAAACAGCACGGATGGCCGTTCCTTCAGAGCACATGCGCCGATGACATAAATCGGCGGCATATTATACAGTAAATATCTCCTAAACGGTGCAAGTTTAGAAGATATTTACAGTACCTATAGGTAAGCTTATAATAAGGCTTACCTATAGGTACAAACAAGCTAGAGGAGTTCCTCTTTAACCACTTACAGACCGCCCGCCGCAGTTTTACGGCGGCTGTTTGAAGGATATCATTATGGCTACAAGATAAAAGTGCTCTCTGCGGCGGATTCTCCACAAGATCACTTTTATCGGTGGTGGGAGAAGGCCCCCCCCCGCTGCAATCCGGTGCCCTCCACCACTTACCGGAGCCGTCAGCAGCTGCGGAGGCGTTCGCGTGTTGTCTCCTGCTTGGTATGGGTGAGTGAGGGGAAGATCGTCACTTCCGCCCACAGCTCTTAAAGGGCCAATTTTTTTAAATTACAATTTTTTTTACTTTATTGCATTTTAGTCTAAATATGAGATCTGAGGACTTTTTGACCCCAGATCTCATATGTAAGAGGACTTGTCATGCTTTTATCTATTACAAGGGATGTTTAAATTCCTTGTAATAGGAATAAAAGTGTTCATTTTTTTTAAACAGTGTACAAATTAAAAAATAAAAAGGTAAAATAAATAATAATAAAAAATTTTTTAAACGCGCCCCGTCCTGCCGAGCTCATGCTCAGAAGCGAGCGCATATGTGAGTAGCGACCGCATATGAAAACGGTGTTCAAACCACACATGTGAGATATCGCCGCGATCGTTGAAGCGAGATCAATAATTCTAGCCCTAGACATCCTCTGTAATGCAAAAAACATGCAACCTGTAGAATTTTTTTAAACATTGCCTATGGAGATTTTTAAGGGTAAAAGTTTGTCGCCATTCCACAAGCGGGTGCAATTTTGAAGCATGACATAGGTATCAATTTACTCAGCATAACATTATCTTTCACAATATAAAAAAAAATAAAAATTGGGCTAATTTTACTGTTTTATTTTTTTATCCAAAAAAAGTGTGCTTGTAAGACCTCTGCGTAAATACGGTGTAAAAAAAAGTAAATACCAAAATCTCAAAACGAGGCTGGTCCTTAAGTGGTTAAGGAGAAGATCTGTAAAGAACAGTGGACAAAAATCCTTCCTGAGAAGTGTGCAAATCTGGTAGCAGCTCCCTCAAGGCCTGTCTGAAGTTTGCCAATGAACATCTAATGATTCAGAGAAGGATTGGGAGAAAGTGTTGTGGCCAAATGAAATCGAAATTGAGCTCTTTGGCATTAACTTGACTCTCCATATTTGGAAAAAAAAATCCCTCTTGAGAAGTGTGCAAACCTGCTAACCAGCTTCAAGAAACATCTTACTTCTGTGCTTGCCAACAAGGGTTTCTCCACCAAGTCATGTTTTGCTTGGGGATCAAAATACTTATTTTACTTACCGAGCAGCAACTCAATTTATAACATTTGTATCATGTGTTTTTTTTCCTGGATTTTTGGTTCATATTCTTTATCTGTCATTTAAAATACATCTATGATAACAATTATAGACCCTTCATTGCTTTATAAGTGGGAAAGTTACAAAATCTGCAGAGGATCAAACAATAATTTTACCCACTGTATATATCACAAGTTGTATGGAACTAATAAATTCACAATAATATGGAATTTTGCCATTTTATTATTTACGATTGGTTGATAGTTTTTCTTTCTCAGTATCTGATGATTGCTAAAAACCCATAGAACACCAGATTACAGACATTGGTTATTAATTGTTGGTGATAGCACAGCATTTACTCTTTTATATGTAAATTAGGAATACTTTCTCAAATAGAAGTATTAATAGTTTATTCTTATCAATTAACAAAAAAGAAAGTAAATGAACAGAAGAAAAATCCAAATCAAATCAATGTTTGGTGTGATCACCCTTTGCCTTCAAAATATCATCAATTATTCTAGGGACACTTGCACACAGTTTTTGAAGGAACTCGGCAGGTAGGTTGTTTCAAACATCTTGGAGAACAAACCTCAGATCTTCTGTGGATGTACCTCAGATCCTTCTCTCTTCATGTAATACCAGACAGGCTTGATGATGTTGAGATCAGGGTTCTGTGGGGGCAAAACCATAATTTCCAGGACTCCTTGTTCTTTACACGGAAGATAGTCTTATTGACATTGGCTGTATGTTTGGGTTTGTTTTTTTACCTGATGCAGAATAAAGCTGGAGCCACACGCCTCCCTGATGGTATAGCATGATGGATAGATATCTGCCTGTATTTATCAGCATTGAGGACACCATTGCTCCTGACCAAATCTCCAACACCATTTGCAGAAATGCAGCCCCAAATTTGCAAGGAATCTTCACCATGCTTCACTGTTGCCTGTAGACACTCATTGTACCGTTCTTCATCTCTTCGGCGAACAAACTGCCTCCTGTTACCACCAAATATTCAACAGCACAAAACCCCAGTCTGCTTTGAAATATTTGCCTGAGAGACCTTGCTGATGCAGTAGAACTACCTTCTGTGTTGTTGCTGTGCTCAGTCTTACTATAACATGTGGCATGAAACGGTCTTCCACAACCTCACCTTAGTAGCAGAGTTTGGCTGTTCCTCATCCAGTTTTAAGACTCCCTTTACAGCCCTTTCTGTTTTAAGTTAATGACTGCGTTTCAACCTACATATGAAATTGGTAATCACTAGCATCTGCTTGCTATAATTTGTTAATCATACACCTGGCTCCGATCCTACAAAATCCCTGCTTTGTGCAAGTGTAAGAATTGTTGCTGGTTTGGGGCCAAGGGTAGTCACACCAAATATTAAACTTTAAGGTTAGAGGGGGAAGGACAAACTACAAAGGCAAAATTAGATTTTTGTACTTACTGTAAAAAAAAATTCTTGAAGTCCACTGAAGGGCACAGGAATTGTAATAATTTTTACACTGTTGAGTTACAGCTTTGGGAGGATGGGAAACTGGCAGACAAACATTAAGCCAACCCTTGGATAACCCCGCCTCCAACCGCCATGCCCTACTTTTGTTAACAAGCAGCACATAAGGCCAATAACAGAGGGGCAGCATCGGTGTCCCTAAATAAACAAAGAAAAAGATCATCCATTGGGGGGACACAAAAACTGTAGAAGTTCCTAAAGAGTTAGAATTATCTAAAGCAGTCCCACTGAAGGGTGGGAAAAGCCACTAGGATCCAAAAAAGGAAAAATTATACTGCAAGAGTATCTGAAGGAATCGATGCCTAAAAAGGAGATCAACCTAGTGCTCACAACCAGGACATATAGTACCACTAAAGGGAAATAAAGTGCTACCAGAAGAACTAAGGGTCACAATCAGTGAATGAAAGAGCCAAATAACCGTTCAAAAAAAATACAAAAAATAAAAAATAAATAAAGTGGAACAGAAAACCACCTTTAAAAGGACAAAAAATGAAAGATGATAAAGTCTCAACATTACAGGAACTTCAAAAATCTAGGCGACCAACTCACTTCCAAGAGAAGGTACTAGGGTGGACATAACAGTCAGCGCTGTGATCAGGGTCCAGGGCTGCTTGAGGACACTAAAGTGTAAGATTCTTTTCAATGTAAAGAAGCAATATAAACGGATTCTTATCCAGCTTGTATGTCAATAGGTCCCTCAGGGGTGGATCAAGCACCACATGGAGTGCAATCATACATTATAGAAAGGGACTCCTCTGCAGTAAGAAACGTGACATCAAGTGGGATACCATCCTGAAGGACAGGCTCCTACCAAATCAGGAATCTGAAATTTTAGGGTGTGAGAAACTCAGACCGACCTGAGAAAAAGCATAATCAGGTGCAGTAATAGCAGAATGGTGAGGAAGGGAAGCTAAATGAGATGCCTTAGACAAGTCTACAGTGTAAGCTACAGGGGGAAATCTGAGTATCCCAGTTGCAAAGAGGTAAATTAGAAGGGAACACGTGAGGATCCACTTGCAAAAAGTGTGGGGGGACCTTCATGCAGAAAGTCAAGCAGATGAGACAGAGGTCCTGGCTTTGGGATCTGCAGCTTGAGTGGGATGTTGACTCAGATTACCTATGAGTTACTAATGCAATAGTGAACGAAGGCTGGGGTTCCTCTGACCTATCCACAGATCACCTGCGTTGAACCTAGCATATAGGGTCAAAGGCATTTCTAAAGAGATGTTTTCCTTTAATGGGGTAGTAAAGGCCCTTAACCAAAACAAAATCCTTCCCCTGCAAGTTAAGAGCATATGCAACTTAGTATGCAGCGCATACTAGCACATTATGAAAGACTTACCTTAAAGACTTGCCCTCCAACGATGAGTGACAGGACTTCTATCTTCACCAGGTCTTCCTTCTGGATTTGCGAGCTCTGGCCATTTGAATAGCCAAGCCGCAAATTATGTCACTCCCATGTATACGCATGGAGTCATGGCCACAGTACAGAGCTCTAAAGGGACAGAATTCTATCTCTAAACAGTGAAGTGTGCATGTGCCATGGATGTCTGACTGCAAAAGTAGTGAATATTTCCTATACTGTGCACATTTAGAAGGTATTTCTTGTACCTACAGGTAAGCTTTACTCTAACCTTGGGTAAAAGAGTAGTGGTGCGCAGTACTATGGTGAAGAATCTAGTCAGAACAAGTTTAATACATTCAATAAGTGCTCAAAAGATTAGGTGATAAATATAATGTCGTCCCCACTAAAAGGTAATAAATAGAACGTAGAAAAAGAAGAAACAATATATGTATAAAAAAAAAATATATATATATAGTGAGGAACCCTCCCTGCTCTGCCGTAGTAGTATTTTGAGTAATGAACAAGTGGATAAGGAAAAATACTAATAATTAAAGCTGGTGATTCCCAATGCGATTTTTAAAAAAGTAGCAAAGTTGTATAAAGTGACAGTGCTGGGTATAAAGGAGGTCCGTGAAAATAACTTACTACTGCATCTTGAAGTGACTAAAATAATATACATAAAGCAGTGGACGAAATATAAAATATAAAGTGATTCACCATGCGATTTGTTCAAACTGACAAAATCGCATAAAAGTGCTAGTGCTGAACAATAAATAAATCTGTGAAAATATCTGCTAAACCAAAGTATATATGTAACAGTGTACAAAAAACAGTCACTAGCTGGATAGGACAATGCAGCGTGGGGGGGGGGGGTGGTGGTGGTATACTTTGGCGGTTTTATGTAAGGGGTTAAACTTCATGAAGTCACGTGAAAGTGACGAACACGCGTCGGGACGCTACCGGAAGTGACGCAATCGAGCTCGAGGCTCGTTTATACCCCATACAAAAACTCTGTCTGTTTGTGAGTACTAAATCTGTTTTTTATAAATAAACTTCAATACTGTTAAAAAATTACTATACTATGGGGCTCCCTTCCTCCTCATCTGTTTAAAGAGGAAGTAAACCCTTACAAACCACTTTGACCTACAGGTAAGCCTAGATTAAGGCTTACCTGTAGGTCCAAGAAATATCTCCTAAACCTATATGGTTTAGGAGATATTTGCCCGAAAACGGGCACCGCTGTCTACGGCGCATGCGCCGTAGACAGCGGCGCGCAGGCGCACTAAACGCGGCAGTTCCAAGAATGGAGCTGCCGCATTTGTCGACTCCCGTGCGCATGCGTGGGAGTGACGTCATCGCGGCTTTGCCGAATGACAGCGGCGGAGCTGCGAGACGCCACTCCCGTGCGCATGCGCGGGAGTGACGTCATCGCGGCTTCGCCGCTGTCATTCGGCGGAGCTGCGAGACGCCACAAGCAAGATGGATGCGGCGGACTACAGGGGACAGCGGCGACTTCGCTGGCTCCTGTGTCAGGTAAGTAAAACATAATGGGCTACTATGCGATGCATAGTAGTCCATTATGCTTTACCTTTGCAGGGAAAAAAAGAGGAAGTAAACTCATCAGGGTTTACTTCCTCTTTAACCCTTTACATAAAACCGCCAAGGTATACCACCACCCCCCCCCCCCACTCTGAAGTACCGCTGAGGGACCACATAAAGAGTCCAATACGGCACAGTAGGCAGGAAACGCCAGGATCCGGGGACATATGAACAGGACCTCGAGGGATAAAGATCACCAGGAACCCTGAGGACACATATACCATATGCTGTTGTTACCTTACAGCTGTAAGGTAAGGGGACACCCATATTTCGATCACACAGGACCACGTGGGAGACATCCACCATCACCATTATCACCGTTTAAATTTCTACCTTATAGTGCACATATATTTAAAGCACCAGCACTGAAGGCGATTGTCTTGTTACATGCGATTTTGGGCTAATCGCCACTCGTTGTTGCACAAGCTGAATGGACATTTTTTAACTAAGATTATTGTTCAATCTTTTCTTTATATAATAGTTTTAAATATTGTGCACATTTTCTTCTTTTTTGGACTATTCCCAGAGGTTTTTTTTCCCTCCCACCAACACTAGGATTGTTTATGCGTCTTTTGCTTAGATTCAACAATTTGATTAAATTCTTGTTTTATGTCATTATTTAGTTCACTGCACTGATACTTAAGTCTATGGTATAAGACACCTGCACAGAGTCACTTTGTTTAACCCTCCCTTGGCTTTGACACTATATGCGATTTCTTTAGCCACAAGGCAAGCATTATTTGCATCTTTTGTCCTATCCAGCTAGTGCCTGTTTTTTGTACACTGTTACATATATACTTTGGTTTAGCAGATATTTTCACGGATTTATTTATTGTTCAGCACTAGCACTTTTATGCGATTTTGTCATTTTGAACAAATCGCATGGTGAATCACTTTATATTTTATATTTTGTCCACTGCTTTATGTATATTATTTTAGTCACTTCAAGATGCAGTAGTAAGTTATTTTCACGGACCTCCTTTATACCCAGCACTGTCACTTTATACAACTTTGCCACTTTTTAAAAAACGCATTGGGAATCACCAGCTTTAATTATTAGTATTTTTCCTTATCCACTTGTTCATTACTCAAAATACTACTACGGCATAGCAGTGAGGGTTCCTCACTATATATATATATATTTTTTTATACATATATTGTTTCTTCTTTTTCTACGTTCTATTTATTACCTTTTAGTGGGGACGACATTATATTTATCACCTTATCTTTTGAGCACTTATTGAATGTATTAAACCTGTTCTGACTAGATTCTTCACCATAGTACTGCGCACCACTACTCTTTTACCCTCTTTTTTCTTAATTGGGGTTCGAGTACCCCATCTCAGTGTGTGCAGCGGTACAACAATTAGATTACTTTCTGATTAGGCGCAGGAATATTTCTTTTTACTCTAACCTTACCTGTAGGTAAAGTAAGCAAGTGATGCTCACTACCACTTTCTTAGGTGTGCCCTCAGCATCCCAAAGTGCCCTACACATGTGAACACACAACTCCCCTATGTGGGACACAAGCTTAGATGCTTGCAAAAAGCCATGGCAGCTGAAGCACGATGCTCCAGAGATTTGTTCCAAAATTTCAAGAACACAAGGGTTTGACACTGGGCTGAAGGGGACCCCTTTAAGGCATATGATCCATTAACATGGCTTCAAAATCAAACTCACCGCTAGAGGACAAAGAAATACACCAGTTAATTCAAGCAGATAGTCCAACTGTCTCAGAGAAAACCCTAAAGATATGGACACCATCAATTTTTTAAGCTCATGCTTACCAAGATGGACGACCAGGGATGGACTGGCCATCGGGACTACCGGGAATATCCTGGTGGGCCGATGGCTCAGTGGGCTGGTTTACAGTGACAGCCTGAGTCTCTGCACTCCTCTACTTAGGAGAGTATAAGCGAGGACCTGCTCCGCTCCTCCCACACATCAACAGCCAATCAGCAGGTAGTGTAACCCTCCCCAGCTCACCACATTTGAATACACAGGTGCTGGAGCGGGGCTGAATGGGGGCAGAGGAAGGAGAAATACACTGTATCTGAAGCCTATGAGATACAAGAAGGTATGACCACAGCTACAGCAAAACCAGTCCTACAGCACACAGAGCGCTAGCTGAATGGGAACAAGATTGTGGGACTAGGGATGTCCCACGATCAAAGCAATGTCACATGTACACTGGTTGCAGTGTCTTCCAGAAATCAATGCCTTCGGGCAGTGTGCAGGTTACTGATCTGTCCTCTCTTCTCCCTCTCATCTTGCTCTGTACTTTTTTTTTTTTTTTAATAGCCATTTTACCTGCACACTGATAAGATCTGATGCACATTCTCTGTCTGTTGATAGTGTGACACATGGCTGGCTGTAACCATTTCAGCTTCTTTTCAGTTATTTATTCAGAGCTCTGTGTGTGCTGCACGGTTTCTGTGATGTTTTTTGGAAGAATTTACTGCTAGTTCAGGCTAGAAGACCCATTAACTGTTTATTGTCCTCCACTAATCCTGACCAGTTCACTGTTTGTAAGACAATTTGTATTTTGTGCTGCTGTCTTCTGTCACATGGATGTACTTTCAAAGGAAGATTACTGACTTGATCTTGCAGAACTGTTTTAAATACAGTGGAGCAACCCTGTGACACATTACACTTTTACACTGGGTTCAGACATGTCTGCAGTCTCTGACCATCTCCTGTATCATGTTTGCAGTTTCTGACCATCTCCTGTACCATGCCTGCAGTCTCTGACCATCTCCTGTACCATGCCTGCAGTCTCTGACCATCTCCTGTACCATGCCTGCAGTCTCTGACCATCTCCTGTACCATCTCCTGTATCATGTCTGCAGTCTCTGACCATCTCCTATATCATGTCTGCAGGCAGACATGAGCGCTAGCTGAATGGGAACAAGATCGTGGGACTAGGGATGTCCCTGCAGTCTCTGACCATCTCTTGTAGCATGTCTGCAGTCTCTGACCATCTCCTGTAGCATGTCTGCAGTCTCTCACAGTATCATCAGGAGTAGGCTGTAAAGACTCAATCTGAACTGAAGATGATAATAGGGCCTCCGAGTTGGAGGCCCAATAGGATCAGAATTAGATTCTGCCATTGATACTGCCAGAGTGTGCTTAGAGCATCTGCAGGTTGATTGGTCCATTAAATGTGCACAAACCAACTAAAAAACTGAGCTGACTATAGGGATGAAGTCTCAGTCTCCAATTCAGCTCAGCCTTTCAGAGTAAACTTTGTACTCATTAAGATAATACAAAGCCCCTCTCTGTGAATGGCTGAGCAATGCTCAGCTCAACTCAATCTTGTTCCAGTAGTGAGATAGGAAGTTACCATCTCACTTGCCAGAACACAGCACTGTATACTATATGTAGCTGAGGTTTTATACAGTACATACAGTCTGCACATTTAATAGTAAAAGGTAATAGGTTGTTTGTGCTGTGATGCCTCATCACTGGAAGTCTATGGTATGCTCATCTATTGCTGAGTGGGCAAGAAAATTGTGCCATATTATCATTACATTATTATTATGCGAGTGAAAATTTGAGTGCAGGATTGCGGTATAGACAGGAGACTCCCTACCAGACTTGGAGTTCCTGGCTCCTATATATGACGTTAATTTCATATCATATCAATAATTAGGCCCCAACAACAACGGTTAAAATTGCTTCCTGTCTTGATGACCTTTCCTCAGTCATATGCACTGTGTGCTATGCTGCCCTTATTTGCACCACCTCTTTCCTCTTGCCCTATACTCTTGCTCATCTCTTCTTTGTACATATTGCTTCTTCCAGGTCATTTATGATATTACATTGACAACCGCTGTTTTAGATTGCTGCTTTGTAAAAACTAGCTCAAGCAGCAAATCTTGACCAAAAACACCGGTCTATGGTGAAGAAAAACAAAAAACAAAAAAAAGTGAGCAAAATTTGTTAGAATTTGTCTGAAGAAAAAAAAAAAAAAAGTCTTCCAACCTCTTAGGACACTAGCAAAAAATGCATGACAGAGGTTATATGGGAGTCAACTTAATATTTTATCCCAGTGTCCCAATCTCCTGAAGGTGACAAGGTAAACTGTTTAACGATTCCCATGTCCCTCAACAGTTGATAAAGAAAATAAGGATTTTTCACTTGCCAGGAAAATCCCTTTCCTAAAGTACAGTAGACCTCACCTGAAATTGCCAGCAACTTTTGCCTGAAGCTGGCAGCATATAAACCATGGTCTTGATTAATGGAAGCATTTGTGCTTCAATAAAATGATTTCACAGATAAGTAAAAAATCCTAATTTCTTAAAGTGATTTTTCTTTTTTAACAACATGGTATACTTGCCTGCCCTGCGCAGTGGTTTTGCACAGAGCAGCCTGGATCCCCCTTGTCTCAGGTCCCTCTTTGCTGCTCCTGGCCCCTCCCTCCGGTTGAGTGCCCCCACAGCAAGCAGCTTGCTATGGGGGCTCCTGAGCATTAGCTCCCCTGTCCATTTAAATACAAAGCTGTGGTTTTCCCTCGCCCCTTTCTCATCTAATTGGCTAACAGACTTTAACTGACAGCAGCGGGAGCCAATGGCGTCGCTGCTGTGTCTCAGCCAATCAGGAAAGAGTCCCGGATGGCCGAGGGGCTTATGGACATCGCTGGATAGAGATGGGGCTCAGTTAAGTATTGGGGGGGGGGCTGCTGCACACAGAAGGATTTTTATCTTAATACAGAGAATGCATTAAGATAAAAAAAAAAAACCTTCTGCCTCTACAACCCCTTTAATTGTACAGTACAGTCAATTAATCAAGACCATGGCACAAACCCAAACAATGCAACCGCCTAGTGGGCAACACAGTAACAAGGCCAACAAGCCCAAAGCATCAGAATAACACTCTCAAACTCAAATGCCGCATACACACGACCGGACTTTCCGGCAGAAAAGGTCAGATGGAATCATTCCGTCAGATCTTAAGATCGTGTGTGTGCTTCATCCGATTTTTTTTCTTCAAAAATTCAGACGGACCTAGAAATAGAACATGTTTCAAATCTGTTCCGATGGAATCAATGTCTATAGGGAAAAGCGTTCGTCTGTATGCTGGTCCGACAGACCAAATAAGATCTACTGGCTATTGAACTTCCTTTTCTAGTCCCGTCGTACGTCATCACGTTCAAAACTAACGGACTTTGGTCCGTTCGGTCGGAACTCAGTCGGGAAGACCGTCAGACTCTTTTCTACCGGAAAGTACAGTCGTTTGTACGCAGCAAAAGAGTGACTTGAAGCACCTTAAGCCTGAAGTTGCAGCGAATATCCAAAATTATATAATTATATACTACGGGAACCCAGCTGTGACAGCCAGGTGCCCACTGGGCATGCGCAAGCGATGCTGCACTCTGTGACTGGTCCATAAGTTTTCTAAAGTTTTCTAGGACCTGTCATGTGCCCCAGAAGACTTTGGGAAGGAGAACTTCCACTTCCGATCGCCTAAGGCGACCAGAATGGAAGTGTGTAAAAGAAACATGTCAAAATCAAGTACTTTGCTCCCACCCCTCACAAAAGCTCAGTTTCTTTTTTTTTCTTTTGAGCAACATTATTGCCATTACAGGGGATGAACAACATCCCTTGTGATAGCTGGGACAGTGACAAGTATTTTTTATTGGGAGATCATTATGCGACCCCCTGATCGCTTCTGTCTACCAAAGCATTAGATCAAACCGAGTCCTCTTTATCTGATGAGCCTTTTATTGGGATAATTTACAGTAATAGGAACTGCAGCCATAACTCCGGTAATCTTTATTTTCTACAGGTGGTCGACTTTATGATAAAAGTGATCCCAGCGACGGAGACAAGACGCAAGAGACTCGGCTGTCTAGGACTCTCCCTCGTTGGTTGAGGCAGCAGCGAAGCACCATTGGCTCCCACTGCTGTCAAAGTCAGCCAGACAATGAGAGAGAGGGTTGGGGCTGGGCCGCGGCTACACGTGTGAATGCATACATGGAGCTGCGGCTTGGCTCAGGTGCCCCCATAGCAAGCTGTTTGCTGTGGGGGCAAAGAAGGCAGGGGCCAGGAGCGCCAAAAGGGACCCAAGAAGCGGAGGATTTTGGCTGCTCTGTGCAAAACTACTACACAGAACAAGTAAGTGTAAAATGTTTGTTATTTTGAAACAAAAAAAAAAAAGGAGACTTTAGTATCATTTTAAGGATTTAGAGAAGATCTGTAAAGAAGAGTGGAACAAAATCCCTGATATGTGTGGAAACCTGGTAACAAACTACAAAAAATGTCTTAAGTCTGTGCTTGTCAACAAGGAATTCTCCACTAAGTCATGTTTTGCTTGGGGATCAAATACTTATTTTACTCATTGAACTGCAACTCAGTTTATAACATTTGTATCATGTTTTTTTCTGGATTTTTGTTTGATATTCTGTCTCTAAAATTTAAAATACACATATGATACAAATATAGACACTTTATTTCTTTGTAAGTGGGCAAACTAAGAAAACATGCAGGGAAAAAAAAAATTATTTTCCCGACTATATGTATGGTAGTCCGCAAATGGTTAATAACTTAAAGTGTTACTAAACCCAGGACCCTGCATTCACTATATCTGTTCTCCCACAGTACACAGAACATGAAAATGCTATTATTTTAGTAAATATAAACTGTTAAATACCTTTTCTCAACAGCAGTTAGAGCGGTCTTGTGACTTTTATCAGTGTTCAGCCTTGCATTGGTTAAAGCTTTTAGGAGGAGTTTTCTGACTGTCTTATGAGACTGTGAGAACCCTGATCCTCTGTCTGGACGGAGCCGATTGGCCCTGTGCTGATCACATGCATGCCCCCCCCCCCCCAAAATAAAAAAAGGAAAAAACCTCTCTAGCAATAAACACCAAACTGAGCATGTGCAGCCTGACTCCATAAACTGTGTTATCAGGGAATTATCAGGGGACAGTAGAAGGAAATAAGAATCAGAGGAGTCAGGATCAAACAGCCTTTTTTTATAATGCAGAAGATTAACCCCTTAGGATCCACAGTGAGTATAACAAGCATGCTTTACTGCATATACTGATTTTTCGTATTGTGTGTTTAGTAACACTTTAAGATAGTTAATAAAAGATATCATGTAACGTGTTACGTACAGAATACTTTATCAATCTCAAAGAGAAATTGGGAAATTGTTACACAAGTAATATACCTATTCACCTGACAGGACTTGACCGAATTAAAACAAAGCAAGTACACAGATCTTTTTTTTTATACAGGGTATGCAGGATAGGTAGAAGGAGAGGGAGGGAACACTTAAGAAAAAAGTTATGTTATCCTTATGTTCCATGCTAAACTCCAAACTTTGTAGTATGAGGGCCATGAAACACTGCTAATTTAGTAGTGATTTATCATTGCTACAAATGACCAATGCCAGCCATTAGCATCAATTTGTAGCTAGTGATTTAATTGCTCTATTGTTTGGCAATTTGTCATTGATCCAGGTTAAACTAGTAGTACATAATTTCTGGCAATTTTATGGCAATTGCTGCTCCAAATTGCTCTCATTCAGCATTATGTAGCTTAGCCATAGAGGTGAATACACTGACACGAAACACTGCACAAGCTCAATCACTAAGCCAATGAGCTACAATTGCTGTAATATTTGTGAATTAGCAATGCTTTAGAAAAACAATAAAGGATCACTGTTAATAAATCGCTCATCTCACATGGCGCCTAATGTAGAACATTTGTGACAGTTACATTTGTACTGTACCCTACTCAAATCGAGCCTTACAATAATTGTACCTAATCTCGAAAGATTCAATCCATGACATGCCAAACCACTCAGTAATCTTATCCAGAAGTGAAAAGTAACCTGCACATGTGTGAAAAATTATCACAGAAGGCTTAGTGCATCTCGCTGTATGGGGGACAGGTGAATATAAGACTTGCTGGAGATGGGGGAGCAATTTAAATGTAACTGCAACAAAGGGGCAGTTACACTTTGAAGGAAATTTACCCGTGGGAGAGCAGGGAACAGGCATAAGAATTCAGCTTTCATACAACTTTATATACTCTGTAGGGAAATGTAAACAGAATATTCTCTGGATGTGGATGCTGGAGATCCGAATGCACATTCATATGACTGAGAACTTCTGTAATTAGGTCAGGGAAGCTTTATAGGATCTTACAATTGTTTGTAAACATGCAGCCCTGTATACTTGTGATGGACTATTCAATATGCAAAAATGCAAAAATGAATGAGACACCATGTACCACTTTAAGATCGGACTGTCTCACCCCTTCCAGATCATGTTATTTTTCTGTTTTTAGCTCTGTTAGGCCCCTTTCACACATGCGGACATTATGTCCGTATTTCATCCATCCATTTGCGGATGAAATACGGACATACATGCATTCCTATGGGATAGCGGGAACATCCGCAGACACCCGATATCGTCCGCCTCCGCAATTGTCCGATTCTGCAGATGGAGGAAAATGCTTTTTTTCTATCCGTCTGCAGAGCGGATCAGATGAACACGGACAGACGGTCCATGCTCATCCGATCCCCCATAGAGGAGAGCGGAGAGCTGGCGGGACCTGTTATCCGCCGTCTCAGCGGGGACAACAGAGCGATCCCCGCTGAGCAAGCGGATCATCACGGGGCGGATCATTACTGATCCGTCCCGTGTGAAAGGGGCCTTACACTTAGGCCGCGTACACACGCGCGGACTGTTCGCCCAACTTTGTCCGTCCAACAGTTTCGGCAAACAGTCCGCTCAAACTTAGCATGGACGGACATGGCCACACACGACGGACGAACAGTTTGCTGAAACCGTGCGCGATGACGTGAACGGCACGTACGACGGGACGAAAATTTCGACGTCCAATACACTGCAATGCAACCTTCCGACGTGGAAATCCTTTCTGAGCATGCGCGAGACTTAGTTGGCCGAACAAGCCTACACACGAGCGAACAGTCCGCTGAAACCTTGTTTCAGCGGACAGTTTTTCGGAATTTCCGTAAGACCTTGTTCGTCCAACTGTCCGCTGAAACTGTCCGCTGAAGCCCCACACACGAGCGGACTGTCCGCCCAAACACTGTTCAGCGGACAAGGTTGGGCGAACAGTCCGCCCGTGTGTACGCGGCCTTAGAGTGACAATTACTCAGACATGCAACACTGTACCCAAATTAATTTTATATAATTTGCTTTGAGACAGATTAAAGTTTTCTTTTGAGGGTAGGTACCCCAGATGACGTCTTCTATGACGAAACGCGTCGGGACTTCACTGCAGCCTGATTTTATACTGAAAAGTGCTTAACCTTCTGTATACATGTGAGTTTAATAATTTTTTTTATTAAATTGTTTATACGAAACGGAATTACACTATTGTGGTCCCTGCTTTTCTTTATATGTGCTCTATTATCCCTGTGGACCTATATGGCTGGAGATAAGTTACCTTTTTGAATGGAGTAACCACATTTGAAATCCCTCTGGAAAACGCAATAGTGAAGGAGTCTACATATATGTACGAGCTTATATGATCCTCCAAATATAAATTTGAGTGGATCCACTAAATCCGGTAAGCGTCCATTTCGCTTGGTGGAGGGATATCACGTGGTGACTGCACGGTTTTTCTAAGAAGGAGGTGTAGGATCCCTTTTCACACATCTGTGAATTATACACGGACATTTAAGAGACTTTTGCTATTTCCACGTTTGGATTTTTCTATTTATTTGACCCATTCTTTAGATTATTTAGCTGTATAGTTGTATATAGCAAATAACATTTATATGGGATTTTGTTTGGTGTGTGCACTATTTCACTTTGAGAATATTTGCCGAATATATATATTTTTGCAATATTGGCAGTAAATATGCCATGTCTTTAAAGCGCTACACTTTTATATAACATGCTCATCCGATCCCCCATAGAGGAGAGCGGAGAGCTGACGGGACGGTCCCTGCACAGTGTGCAGGGACCGCCCTGTTATCCGCCGTCTCAGCGGGGACAACGGAGCGATCCCCGCTGAGCAAGCGGATCATCACGGGGCGGATCATTACTGATCCGTCCCGTGAGAATGGGGCCTTACACTTAGAGTGACAATTACTCAGACATGCAACACTGTACCCAAATTAATTTTATATCATTTGCTTTCAGACAGATTAAAGTTTTCTTTTGAGGGTAGGTATTTAATCACAGCTGTTTTTTTTTTTTTTTTTAATATATAAAAAGGAATAAGGACCAAAAAAAAAAAGTTATAAAACTTTGGGCGGAAAAAAAAATCTTTCTTCATAGATTTGAACTAAAATGTATTCGGCTACATTGTTTGGGTGGGAAAAAAAAAAAAAAAAAAATCATTTCTTGAGACCCTAAAATGAGAGACCAGCATAAATACCCTCGAAATGACCCATTTTATAAAAGAAGACAGTCCAAGATATTTAGTAAAAAGTATGGTGAGTTTTTTGAAGTTGTCATTTTTTTTTCACAATGTTTTGAAAAATTTATTAAATTACATTTTTTTTTCCCAAAAAGATGTCATAAGTTATTTTTCACACACAGTATAGGCATAATTACAATTACACCCCAAAACACAATCTTCTACTCCTCTCGAGTATAGGGATACCACATGTGTGGGACTTTTTTCACAGCCTAGATTAGTTTGTCTTGGGAAATAAAGTAGAATTAGCCAGGCTTGGATTTTTATAGTATATTGCTTTAAAGCTCAACTCCAACTACCCACAAGTCCCCACTCCCTTACCCATTCGCCCCACCAACCATGAATGACCCCCCCCATAAATCGCCTAGCGTCAGAAATCTTCAGGCCAGCCACATGATGCGCAGGGTCCTCTTCCCTGATTCTGGGCAGTACTCCATAATATTGTCAGCATCATTCTCTGCATCATTTTACTGTGTGTACAGCATGCTGTGGTGATGTATGTGTCCTGTATTTCAGGATTTGGACCGAATGACCCGTGTGTCATACAACCAAGGAAGAGGATAGAGGCTGGATAGCAAAAGTCTGCTAAAGGACAGTGCAAGAGGCAGAGCAAGTACTGCAGAAAAAGCTTCATTTTAAATGATAGGTTAGTGATTGGAAAAAACAAAAACAAAAAACAAAAAACACAACTACACTTCAGTTTTACATTAAAATGCAAACTCGGTCAAACAGTACATGAGTAGACATGCTACAGCTGAAGTGAATTAAAGTAGGTGGTAAACCCTGGGAAAAAAAAAAAACCTGTAAGACAAAGGCATAATGAGCTAGTATGCATCGCATACCAGCTCATTATCAAATACTTACCTTAGAATGAAACCCTCCAGCCGCGCCCCACACCGCTGAGATTGCTGACATCTTACCCGGGCTGTGCTCTGAGTGGCAGGAGCCGCAATGATGTAATTCCCGCGCATGCGTGTAGAAGCTGCCGTTTATGGCATGGGCTCTGAAGGTCTGGCACGGTAAGCTGGACCTTCAGAGAGCATGCGCTGATGATGTCATCAGCTGCGTGCACTTTGAATATCTCCTAAACTGTGCAAATTTAAGAGATATTCACAGTACCTACAGGTAAGCCTTATTATAGGCTTACCTGTAGGTACAAGCACAAAATAAGACTTTCCTTTAAGTAGGTAAAAACACCATCAGGATGACATATATGCAATGCCAGATGACTGAAAACCTCTTTCTGTTCTTAGCATATCCTTCAAAGTGTACCTTTCTAAAGTACGTGTGTATATTCTGTTCCTATTCTGTGAGATTCAGCCAACATTTTTGCTATTATCTTATAAGGACTTTATCGGAATATGTGCGATGTCCTTGTACTGCCGCTCATTTTGAAGCTTGACTGAGATATCAAACATCTAGATCAATCATAATATGTATTCACTGCATATGACAAAATCAAGAAAGCTGGATCGGTAGTTCAATCTGTAATGCATGTGCATCCAAAATTCATGGCTGTAGTCACACCAATAAAACTTAAGTTGGCATGCATTGACATGTGTTTTGTAATGTGTTACTTTGCATTGATGTACATTATTTTTTTACAGCAGAACACAAAATACTTGATTTTTCTTTACTTAATATAAGTTTAATGCATTTAAAATTCACCATGTTCCATTTTTACCGAGCACTCAACAAAACTTGCTGGGCCTGTTAGAAACCATCAATTTCATCAGATCATTGTGTTGAGCCTGCGTTGAGTAAAGCTGCTCAACGTACACATGAATGGGCCTTTAGAGGAATTATACAGAGATTTAAGTGTAAGCATATAAACGTTGGGTAAATTGTATAACCAGGATAGATTTTTAAATTAGATGTATATCATGTTATAGTATTGAGTATAATTTTTAAGTTTTACATGAAGCGGTCTATGACAATCACTGGGATGGAATACATATAAATATTTTAGTGTGCAGTAATTTAACAAGCTCTTAGATACAATCCTTTTTAAAGCAAGACTCAGACAAAGCAACTAAACACATGAAATACATACAGTTAGGTCCATATATTTTTGGACACAGGCACAATTTTAGATTTTTTCAGGTATTTACCAAAACATATTTAAATAATGTATACGGGCTGAAAGTGCACACTCTTGGGTTTAATTTGAGGGTACGTACATCCAAATCAGAGGAAGGGTTTAGGAATTACAGCTCTTAAGACTAGCCACCCCTCTTTTTCAAGGGACCAAAAGTAATTAGACGATTGAATCAAAAAGCTGTTTCATGGCCAAATGTGGGCTACTCCTTCCTTATTTCTTCATCAATTAAGCAATTAAAAGGTCTGGAGTTGATTCCAAATGTGGCATTTGCATTGGAATCTATTGCTGTGAACCTACATCATGCGTTCAAAGGAGCTCTCCCTGCAAATGAAAGAGGCCATTGTAAGGCTTCAAAAACAAAACAAATCCATCAGAGAGATAGCAGCAACATTAGGAGTGGCCAAATCAATCGTTTGGTACATTTTGAGGAAAGAAGAACGCACTGGTGAGCTCAACATAAAAAGGCCTGGAAGTCCATGGAAGACAACAGTGGAGGATGATCTCAGCATCCTCTCTATGGTAAAGCAAAAACCCATCCACAACATCCAGACAAGTGAAGGACACTCTCCAGGAGGTGGGCATATCATTGTCAAAATCTACATTCAAGAGAAGACTTCAAGAGCAAATACAGAGGGGGGTTCACCACACAGTGAAAACCTTTCCTAAGCCTAAAGAACAGAAAAGCCAGATTAGGCTTCATCTAAAAATGCCAGAAGAGTTCTGGAAAAGCATTCTTTGGATGGATGAAATTAAGATTAATCTGTACCAGAATGACGGGAAGAAAAAACTGTGGCGAAGGTTTGGAACAGCTTATGATCCAAAGCACACAACATCATCAGTAAAACATGGTGGAGGCAGTGTGAGGGCATGGGCATGATCTAAAAACGCACTGCAAAAGCAACCCAGGAGCTTTTGAAGGAAAAGAAATGAAATATTCTGCAATGGCCGAGTTAATCATCTGATCTCAACCCAATTGAGCATGCATTTCACTTGCTGAAGGCAAAACTAAAAGGCAATAAGAACAACTAAAGACAGCTGCAGTTAGAGCCTGGCAAAGCATCAGCAAGGAGAAAACAAGTCTTTGGTAATGTCCATGGGTTCCAGACTTCAAGCAGCCATTGCCATTAAAGGATTATTAATTTGTCCAATTACATTTGAGCTCTTGAAAATGGGGGACTGTGTATAAAATGGTTGCAGTTCCTAAAATTTGTACTTGATATTTATGTTCAACCCCTTGGATTAAACCTGAAAGTCTGCATTTGAAATTAATTTGGATTGTTTTGTTTTCATTTTATTCTGGTGGCATACAGAACCAAAAGTATGAAAATTGTGCCTGCGTCCAAATATATATGGACCTAACTGTACCTGCTGGAATTAAAATTTTATTTGCCTGTTCCCATATGTCCTTTGAATGCTACTGATGCCCTTGCATTATAGAGGGATATCCCCTAACAAAGGCTATACTGAAACAAATCCGGCCTATGTTTGTTCTCCATTCAGACATGTTTCTCTTATTATGTTTTTTGTATGATTCATTGATAGTGTGATGTCTGACCGCATACTGGTTATTACTTTTCTTTTTGTACTTTACACAAAAAACAATAAGATGATCGAAAAGTGAAATACATACACGCAAACTGAGCATTTGCAATTCTATTTACACACATCTCTTCCACACTGTACAGCCAAAAGGGTGACTGCACCTTTCTCTATTAAAAAAAAGCAATAGAGTTTGGTCAAACTCACTGTCCTCAACATGTTGACTGGAAAGTAACAGAGCAGTAGGGGATACCCCTGGGAGCCCCCCCTCCCATATTAATGCGCCCAGTGTTACTATCTCACAGTGTTGTTCTTGAATCTCTTGTTAGGACTCCTGATACACAAGGGGATATAAAGGCAGATTTCATGTACTTGCATGTTTCTATATATAGATATAAAAAATATGTTCATGTTATAAATGAATTACTAGAATAAAGGGTTGATTGTAATCTTTGCCTGGACTTCAGATTTAAAGAGTACCTGTATCTTGGCCTTACAAAGTATAAAAACGTATGTGGCTAGCTTTAAATGATTACTAAAGGCAAAATTTAAAATAAAATAACAAACATGTTATACTTACCTCCACTGTGCAGCTCATTTTGCACAGAGTGGCCCCAAACTTTCGAGGGGTCAGGTAAGTATAACGGGGGGGGGGGGGGGGGGGGGGGGGTGGCGGCATTGTCAGATGTTTTTTCACCTTAAAAGCATAGAATGCATTAGGGTGAAAAAAACGTTTACCTTTACAACCCCTTTAAGTGATCATATTCTCTTCTCTCCAGCAGCATATACTCACATTCTTTCACTCCTCCATCCCCTCCAACCAGCAGTAAAATTAAACATGTCTGTGTATGCGAGAACATGTGACTTACTCCCCCTCACCATGTGATTGTGTTGGTACCTCATTATTGGTCTATGGCTGTTAAATGGGGTCAGTTGGTTGGTTTGGTGCTTTCATGGGGCTTTCTTTCCCTGTTCTTATTGGATGAATGGGGGGGAGTTAAAGCGGAACTTCCCCCTCTCAATCAACATTGATTATTTGTAATCCTTATGCTGCTAGCATTAGTAGATAGATAGCAAAGTATATCATATTTACTTGTTTTCAACTTTTTTCACACTTCTTGAATTACTAGTTTACTAGTTTCAGGCCTAAGCAAATGATGTCATACATCTCAGGAGTCTTCAGGAGGGGAGGAGGGGTTTGCTGAGCTAAGAACACCCTCCCCGCCTGTATGTCTGAGCTAAGGCCAGATGGATTTCAGGAGGTAAATGCTACATGAATCATATGCCCCAACTTAAAATGGCTGCAGCCAGAAATGCTAGGGGGTGGTTTTCAAAGTGATTTCTCAGCAAAATAAAGCTTGAAGACATGGATGGATGGCTGAGTTTGCTTTGAAGAATAAATACGAATTAAATCTTGTTTTTGGTTTGTGGTGCTCAGATGCAGTGTAGTTCTGCTTTAAGTGACGCGTTTGAAATGTTTTGCTACCAGAGACCCCCACAGTATGAAGGCCACCCCACACATCTAGTCCCAGTGTGTTAGCCATTAGTATACTGTAAACCTAATTTACAGATTCAACGGTCTTATCAATATATCTGTATGTTGAATCCGCTGCAGACTGATCTTACCCAACCCCTAGTGGATTATCCTCTTGTAAAGCTAACACTCAAGACAGTACAGCTTGTTCTAGAATATGTTAACATTCATTCTATACATATTTTGTTATGTTTTATGAATTCATTTAGGCATTGCTGCTTGAATCCCTCTGTTATAACTTGCTGAGATTTACGTGTATATTATTTCAGTGTAAGTAAAACCCACCTATCTCCACAGTTTCGGTCTCAATCTCTTGCTCATCTGCAACATCTTGCATCATAAAGGTCTCGTCATCATACACTAGCACCTGTGCAGCATAGCCCTCCTCCATAGGTGCGCCGGGAACTGGTTCTACAATGACAGCAGGGTATTCGATGACTTGAACTTCTTCCTGTGGGATCAGACAATTCCCAAGAGAGTCAATTCAGAGTCTGTTAAGTTCTATAAATCAATTGTCTTTGTTAAAAAAATCTGCAAATCACACAAAGGGAACATAAATATGGGCAAGCATTTCTGTCTTATTCTATATACACAGCAAAAAACAAACTACAAGAGGTTGTAAAAGTTAGCAAAGCCAATTATTATTTTTACAAATACTTTAATACTGTATCTTTAACCTGAAGAGTCACAAGCCCTGAACACTGCAGCAATCCACACAATAATCCTGATCTACAAGGTATTACAGTGTGACATTTTCCATAAAAGTATGCCTGAAATTTCCAAAAGTATTAAACAAGAACACCTGTTTCTTCTATTAGGCCTCATTCACACGGGGCATACTAAAGCATACGCCTGTGGAGGGCTGTGTTTACCAGCATGAGGTTGCACAGGGGTTCTATGCATCCCCATGCAGGCAGTCTCATTCATGTCAATTTGGATGTAGCAGTTGCGCAGACACAGACACTGCTCCCAACTTGACAACTGTGCAGGTGCATAGCCCCGAACCCACCCAGGGAAATATCAGGCAGTTTTTTAAAGCAGACCTTCACCCTTCTTTTTAAAGTTCCCGTCATTGTGATTATCTGCCCCTCCTATAATATAACTGAAAAGAATATATATATATATTTTCTTAGCTCAAAATACCTTAATTGTTCATTCAGTGCCTAGGCAAACGACAAAGCTTTAGTCCCGATGACTCCTGGGATATCATCACCACATACAGTTGTGTGAAAAAGCATTTGTCCCTTTTCTGATTTTTTTTTTGCATATTTGTCACACTTAAATGACTCAGATCAAACAAATTTTATTATTACACAAAGATAAACTGAGTAAATACAAAATGATGGTTTCATTTATTAAAGCCAGGCAGGTTAGGACAGCTTTTTTGCCTTATGTGAAAAAGTAATTGCCCCCTAAACTTAATAACTGGTTGTCTCTCCCTTTGAGGCAACAACTGCAATCACGCGTTTGCGATAACTGACAATGAGTCTTTCACATTGCTGTGGATCAATTTTGGCCCACTCTTCTTGGCAGAATTGTTTTAATTCATCCACACTGGAGGGTTTTCCAGCATGAACAGCCTGTGTAAGGTCATGATACAGCATCTCAATTGGATTTAGGTCCAGGCTTTGACTAGGCCACTCCAAAACCTACATTTTGCTTTGTTTGAACCATTTGGCGGTGGACTTGCTGTTGTGTTTTGGATCATTGTCCTGCTGCATAACCCAAGTGCACTTGAGCTCGCAGTCACAAACTGATGGCCGGATATTCTCCTTTAGGATTTTCAAGTAGAGCTCAGAATTCATGGTTCCATCAATTATGGTGAGTCGACCAGGTCCTCAAGCTGCCCCAGACCATCACGCAACCTCCACCATGTCTGACTGTAGGTATGATGATCTAGTTATAAAATTATGAATTTGTGCGTGCGCTGCCTCCCTGTGCCTCCCCTCCCCGTGCCCCCCATCCCCTCCTCATCTGCCACACTCCCCCCCCCCCCTGTCATTCTCTTCTCCCTACTTTCTGTTCTTTCTCTCTGCAGCTATTAGTGTGGGTATGAGGGGACCCGTAGTTTGTCCCCAATGCCCATGCCATTCTGCTCCGATGATAATCTGGAAAACAGGGGCAGGATTCATGGAGAATCAAGAGTACCCTCGGATGTAAGATACTATCTATCCCAGTAAGAGAAGGGGTTATCTACACCTGAGAAGGCTCTCCATCCTGGAGAGGCTGAAAGTATCTGTTGGGCAAATTTGATGTTTCAGGTGGCTTTTGTCTCCTTCGTATATGTGGATTACCCACCTATGGTATAATGTGTATCTCAACTTATCTTACATCATTGTATCTATGTTTTATACTACATCTGGATGTTGTATTCCGTGTTCCTGTGCCCTCCTATTAATAAATTAATAAGTAAAATTTAAATTAGAAAAAAATAAAATAAAATGCTAAATTAGTTTTATGCCAGATGTAACGGGATGCACACCTTCCAAAAAGTAAAATTTTTTGTCTCATCATCATCAGTCCAAAGAATATTTGCCTAAAAGTCTTGGGTATAATCAAGATGTTTTTTGGTAAATGTGAGATGTCTTTGTGTTCTTTTCTCAGCAGTGGCTTTGGCCTTGGAAGCCATTTTTGCTCAGTTGCTTTCTTCACTGATCTTACCTGAGGCAAGTGAGGCCTGCAGTTCTTTAGATGTTGTTCTGTGTTCTTTTATGACCTCCTGGATGAGTTGTTGTCATGCTCTTGGAGTAACTTTTGTAGGCTGGCCACTCCTGGGAAGGTTCATTACTGTTCCACGTTATCTCCATTTGTGGATAATGGCTCTCCCCTGTGGTTCAATGGAGTTCCAAAGCCTTAGAAATGGCTTTGAAACCCTTCCTAGACCGATACATGTAAATTACTTTGTTTCTTATCTGTTTTTTTTTTTTATTTTATTTTTAGATTGTGGCATGATGTGTG
The DNA here is from genome assembly GCF_037356315.1 of Lithobates pipiens. Taxonomy (NCBI): domain Eukaryota; kingdom Metazoa; phylum Chordata; class Amphibia; order Anura; family Ranidae; genus Lithobates; species Lithobates pipiens. Next base: position 322,112,445 of record NW_027507718.1, read on the forward strand.
GCTTTTTGTGATCTGAAATTTAACCCAGTTTTCCCAAAAAATTGTGGTTAATCACAGTTCATTCATGATTCAGCATGGGAGGGGGCAATTACTTTTTTACATGGGGCCAGGCAGGTTTGAACAGCTTTTTGCCCTTAATAAATGAAATAATAATTTAAAAACTGCATCTTGGATTTACTCGGGTTATCTTTGTGTAATAATAAAATTTGTTTGATGATCTGAATCATTTAAGTGTGATTTAAGTGTCAAATACTTTTCCACACAACTGCATCCCAGGAGTCTTGAAGCAGTTGCTCTCACTCTGACAACCGTGGTGATACCTCATATGTGTTATTTGAACACCGTTTACATTTGCGGGCGCGACTTGTGTGTGCAATTTCTTACTTTTTTTTTTTTTGTTGTTTTTTTTACATTGTCCCCTACATTGTAAAAAAATAAAAACTTATGATCAATTGTATTGCTGTCACAAGGAATGTAACTAAAAGACCCCAAATCCCTACTTTGCTCTTAAAAGTATTCAAATCGCCAAAATCTGATCACTGTCATTTTTTTTTTTAAATCGGCACCATTGGCAGTCGAGTAAACTTAGAAAAGACGTTGCTTCTAGGGATTTTGCATTGGAGACCTAATCAAAGCCGAATCCGGGTTTGTTTGGGTCTCAGCCTAGCTGGCGGATGAGCTGGCTGGTGGCTTAGGCCTCCCGGTGGGGGTGGACGTCCCCTCCCGCTCCTTTAGGATAACAGCTGAACGGCTTATAGCCGCATCGATTTTTATCACTAAAAAGCCAACCGTGGCTCTGAAAAACGGTGCAGGCTTCACCCCGATATAACCCCTTCAAGCCATGAACACATATTTGTGTACGGTCAGTGTAAAGGGGTTACAAACTTTTATACCCTGGAAAGAAAAACATAATACTGTACATAGAAACAAAAAAGGAATTCTGACTTCCCTGTAAATGAATATATTGAAATACAGTACAGGATACAGGCTGGATATTCATAGGCCCTAGGTGATGGACTGCTACCTTCAGGTGAACACTCAAATATTTTGAGGACCGTAGGCATCTCCCTATAACCCTATCCCACTCCATAAGGTCTCAGTTTTGTAGCAGGCAATACAGAGCAATGCAGAAAAAGAGGGCAGGTGCCCTGTTCTGTACCCCAAGGTATGTCATTTACAGGCAAGTAAAAATTCCCCTTTTCTTAAAATGTTAAGGACACAGGCTTGATATCCATAGCCATTGGGGGCATTCTCAAGCAACAACTAAATGTGGGTTACAACAAGGCAAACAGAACTGTGCCAATGGGCCAAACAAGGACAAGGGTTAACAGACCCAATTCTGAGTGCCCTTTGGGCCTGAAAGGATATCCAACTGGTAGAACTTTGAAAAAGTACGAACAGAGAACCAAATGGCAGCCTTACAAAGCTGGGAAACAGAGGCTCCATGTTGGAATTCCAAGGGAACTCCTACCCTTGTAGAGAGAGCATGTATAGTGCAAGAGGTGTTTTGCCCTTTAGTGTATATGCTCATCGGATTATTGGTCTTATCCACCTAATGATGGTGGATCCTGAAGCAGGATGTCCTTTGCAATGTCCTGAGGGTAGGACCAACAAAGGAGTCAGTCATCCCTATAGAATTTGGAGCTTCGATTTAAATTCTGAAAGCTTTGTCCACATCCAGGCAGCAAAGAGCAATCTCCTTTTGGGTTCTTTGGAGTAGGATACAACAAAGGAAGGACTAGGTTTTCATTGCGTTTGAAGGCCTATACCACCTTAGAAATAAAGATGCGTTCTGTGAGCAAGAATACTTATTCTTTGTGAAGAATAAGGAATGGCTTCTTAGAGGTCTGACAGAAGAGGAATCATCTAAAGGCAGTTTTTTGATCGGCTCCAAGTGGTTGCTGCAGTTTAGAGTGAACCAAATAGAGGTCCTAATGAAGCACTGGGTATTGTAAAGGTGGTAAAAGGCCAAAACCTGACACTTAAGACCCTGTCCCTCAAAACCTGGGCTTGAAGCCTTGCCGTTAAAGCCAGAGACTGAGAAGCAGGATGGAATTGGAGGACCTTAGAGAGCAAGTCTGGTCTGTCTGGAAGGGACCAAGGGTCATCAGCTAGAAGTCTGAGGATGTCCGTGTACCAGAGGAAAAAGAAAACCAGATTCTTCTGGTGTCCAGAGTCTCAATCTCTGGATGCAAATGCTTGTACAATGCTTGCGTCTCCTACTGTGAAACGCAGAAAGCGCTAAAAAGGTAGGTAAATTGGATTTGTTTAGGCATCTTGCATGTCTACCGATGCCAGGTATTCACCTTTATGCTCTAGAACAAGCCACAAGATTCTACTCATGACTTGTTCTAGGGCATCAAGTCCAATTAGCTGTGGTTTGACAAATATAAATTGCAGCAATAGCTGGTTGCAGAGTAAAGACACATTCAGGAGTTATTTATGTATTTGTTCAGACACGGTAGCCACATAGCATCCGGCACCTCATCCCAAAAAATCAAATATATTGGAAGAGGGTTGGGGTGGGATTATAACATCTGTCTGTAAAACATTTGTCAAACCCTAATTGGACATTTTTTGTAGACATGATTAAAATACGATCAGATAAAATCACTCATTGTACATCTCCATTTTGGTGGTTGAACAAGTGAATGTCCGGTTGCATGGTGGCTGTAGGTTCATTTGTTATCCCGACACGTTTTTCGCCAGTAATGGTTTCATCAGGGGATTTAAAAACCACCGAAAAACATGTGAAACCATACAAAAAAAAAAAATTATAAAAAAAGAATATACACATAAAGGCATAAATACACAAAATATATGTATAACATTTGCCATTGTCCACCCACCCCAAGGCTTCCTCAGGAACATGCGTGGACATTCTTCTCTAATGAACAGATATAAATATATATCTTATGCCGCGTACACACGAGCGGACTGTATGGCGTACTTAGTCCGTCGAAACACATTTCAGCGGACAATCCGCTCGTGTGTGGGCTTCAGCGGACTTTTTCAGCGTGCAGTCCGGCGTACTAAGAATTTTGAATTTTTCGAAATTCTGTCCGTCGTACTTTGGTTTCAGCGGACAATCCGCTTGTCAGTATGCTCGTTCGACGGACTAAGAATGGCGCATGCCCAGAAAGGATTTACACGGCGGAAGGGTGCTTTGCTGTGTCTTGGACTTCCTATTTCTAGTCCCGTCATACGTGCTGTACACGTCATCGCGCAAGCTTTCGACGGACTGTTTGTGCATTCGTGTGTGGTCAAGTCCGTTCAGTCGAAAGTACGATGGACTGTCCGTCGGATTGTATGACGAACTAAGTACGCCATACAGTCCACTCGTGTGTACGCGGCAATAGTTTACAGATCTCAGACTTGAAAAAGTGCATAAAATACATTGAACCAAGTACACATATACATAAATGGGTGCATCCAAATGGGTGGCAGAAAATTCTCAACCAGCAGGCTCTGGCTCCAATGCTTAGGAAATTCAGAAACCAATCTATAGTAGATGATATCAGAGCGAGCAAGGCCCTCCCCAGGAGAGACACCGACCAAACCAGATCGCCCACAAAGAGGAGTACCATTGAATGGCTTACGTACCATTGTAAAATTTATATTACCTATGAAACGATCAAAACATATTGATGTGACATGTCAATAACAATGCATGTCGCTAGGAATATTTAGTTAAATCAGATTATTTGGAAATTTCATAAACAAAACGTGTGCTTACATAGAGAGTTTCTGTTAAATGGACGACTGGGAGCCTATAGTGTCCAACAAAGTGCAGCTGCGAATATATGGCTATATCCAAAGTTAAAGTTCTCTACCTACAGCCCTATAGAGATAAAGAAAAGAACCAAAATTAAGTTTCCGAAAGAAAGATCAATTTAAATTGTCCTACCATAAGCGTGATAGGAGAAAACTGCTTTCCTGTATGTGCTGTTGGGTTTGTATATATGAAGACTCCTGAGCGAGGTGAGGCAATGACACAACCGTGGATGATACAATCTACAAATGGACGTAAATAGCATCTAGAAAAACATTACCCCCCCCCCCCCAAGGACTGGAGTATGGCACCTCTTAAGGCACTGTAATACACTGAATTGGTAGTATCTCTGGATGAAAGTAGTTGTAACTGTTTGCAGCTGCGTGGACAGTGTGTTTCCCAGGAACTCCAGCAGCTTAACCAGTGTTGCATGGGTCTATTTGTACGCCTCCCCATTGCGTCAAGTAGACACGACATATGACTGCATGTGGTCCAGATGCAAAGATGGACACTGACAGATGACGCTGTGACAGGGGGAGGCGGTCACTTCCCCGCCCCACAAGCCCACACCACACACCAGGATACCAGGCGGGCGGGGATTCCACCTGCGCTCAGCATGCCTGCTCATGTGGGCATGCCAAGCGTGGCGATGCTGCTGCACCTGACACTCCGGCGCCCATGCTAAAGTCCGCGGCAAAATGGGGAGGTGCAGGAACCCATCAACCAGCGCCACCCAATACCTGGACCCTCAGAAATGCCTTTGTCTCCATGGGAGCTCAGCACTGCCCCCATTGAGGGATGAGGACCGTGCTGCTGTGGGCCCCTGGGCATCCGTGTGGGGACCTGGTGGCAGATGGATGGGTGAAAGTCCTGGGTGATTGTGCTCAAATGACTGCTCTGTAAACAAAAATTAAATCAAATTACTGTGTGATCATGGATTAGTTCTCACTCAAGTGAAATGACACGAGACTCCTGCCCTCCACGTGGGCGCACCCTTACAATAAAATGGACATTGTAGTTACAGTACCAGTATAAACATATGTTAAATACTGCAGCCAAATTATACTTTTAAATTTCTAATAAATATTTCTCAATCCTTAGAGAGAATTCCCAAAAGGGGGTTCAAAGGAGAGCCCCAATAGTGGCTAACAACCGGCTCCGAAATGTCAACAGCGTCAATTAGAGAGTGGTGAGGTGGCTGGGGCATTCGGAACAGGTCCAGACCCGTGGCACTGAGGTCTGGGTAAGTTGAATCGATATAAATGAGCTGTCAGGAGCTATAGAAAAGGTTTGTAGCTGATGCCCTCATTCAGGCCTGGAAAGCTAGTTGCCTGTAAAAGATAAATCCACTTTGCTTCAAGCTGTAATAGTTGCTTATCGATGTCCCCACCCTTATCATGTGGGGGATTATGTTCTAAAACGAAGAAACCAATCATTGTTAGATTGTGATTATGGTATAATCCCAGGTGTCTACTAATAGGAGTTTCCATTTTTCGTTTTGAGATTGCTGAAACATGGTCTCTAATCCTACAAAACAAAGGACGTTTTGTTTTACTGCTCCACAACAACACGTCATTATGTAGACTGCCCCAACAGATTGACAGGTGACTATGTCTGGCCATCCAAGAAGTGCCTTTGGGGAGACCAATACTGTCACCTCTCAAAATGAAGCGACAATAATTACAAATTGCCGCATTGATAGGTGCCTGGTTTGTCTAGTTGGCTTAGCCTGCTCCCAGTATGAGGACTTGCTACCATGGTGTCTTTGATGGATTTGGATCTTTTAAAAGTAATTTCTGGAAAGGGCTTTATATACTTGTTGATTTTGTCATCTGCAGTGAGAAGATACCAGAATTTCTTATAGATCTTCCGGACCTTGTCATGTTATCTAGTTGGTCACTATCCTGGTTGGCACTGCCTTTGTTTCTTTTCTTGGTTTGTAAATCAATGCATTTCTGTCTTGCAATTTTACCTTATTATGAGCTCTACTTAAGCATGTCTTACTGTAGCCTCTCATAATTAACTATTTATATAAAAAGGCCGCCTCTCTTTTAAAGTCTTCCTCTAAGGTGCAGTTACATTTCAATCTGAGGTATTGGCTATATGGGATGCTCCTGATTAGCTGCTTCGGATGTGATCTGGTTTGGTCGGTGTCTCTCCTTTGGAGGTTCTTGGTGCTCAATGACTTGCTCTGATATCATCTACTATAGATTGGTTTCTGAATCCTCTAAGCATTGGAGCCAGAGCCTGCTGGTTGATAATTTTCTGACACCTATTTGGATGCACCCATGTATGTATATATGTACTTGGTTCAATGTATTTTATGCACTTATTCAAAGCCGAGATCTGTATAACTAATATATATATTTATATCTATTCATTAGAGAAAAATGTCCACGCATGTTTCTGAGGAAGCCGCAAGGCAAAACATGTAGAATTTATGTGTGAAAAAATGGAATATATGTGTGGAGAAATTGCATAGAAAAAACTACCCCTGTTTCTTTCTATATGATTGTCTTTTCCCTTGTTTTGTAATAAAATATTTTATTTTACCATATTTGTTGTGATACATTAATCTCATTGTACTAAGCACCTAAAAAGTCCCATATTCCCAATATGTTTTTTTTCTCCATCCAAAGCTTAGCTAGAAATAAACATTAAAGGATATCTTTTATTGGCATGAAAATTAAAAACAGTTAAAATACATCCAAGTGAAATAAATTTGCTTTCCAATTACTATAGGCAGCAAACAGAGTTCTAAATTCAGACACTCATGTATTTAATATGTAAACATCAGACCTAATGTACCCATTTATGGCACGCTGTTTTTTGTGTTTTAAACAATACTACATTGTCAAAAATAGCATGAGATTGTCATTTGTACCTAAATTACGCTATATGCAGATATACAGTGCCTTGAAAAAGTATTCATACCCCTTGGAATTTTCCAAATTTTGTCAAGTTACAAAACCTAAATGTATTTTAGTGTGTTTTTTGTGTGATTGACCAACACAAAGTGGCACATAATTCTTAAGTGAAAGAAAACGATAAATGTTTTTTTAAATATTTTTACAAATACATACCTAAAAATTGGAACATGCATTTTTATTCAATTTATTTTGCCCAATCTTCTTTGCAAAATAGCTCAATCTCTGTCAGATTGGGCGGAGAGCGTCTGTAACCTGCAATTTTCAAGTCTTGCCACAGATTCCCAATTGACTTTAGGTCTGGACTTTGACTGGGCCATTCTAACACATGGATATGCTTTGATCTAAACCATTCTTTTGTAGCTCTGGTAGTACATTTAGGGTCCTTGTCCTGCTGGAAGGTAAACATCTGCCCCAGTCTCAAGTCTTTTGCAGACTCTAACAAGATTTTTTCTAAGATTGCCCTGTATTTGGCTCCACCCATCAACTCTGACCAGCTTCCCTATCCCTGGTAAAGAAAAGCATCCCCACAACATGATGCTGCCGCCACCACATGTTTCATGGTGTGTTCAGGGTGATGCGCAGTGTTAGTTTTCCATGACACATAGCGCTTTGTTTTTAGGCCAAAAAGATAAATTTTTGTTTCATCTGTCTAGAGCACCTTCTTCCACATGTTTTCTGTGTCCCCCACATGGCTTCTCGCAAACTGTAAATGGGACTTCTTATGGCTTTCTTTCAACAATGGCTTTCTTCTTGCCACTCTTCCATAAAGGCCAAATTTGTGGAGTGCACGACTAATAGTTGTCCTGTGGACAGATTGTGCTACATGAGCTGTGGACCTCTGCAGCTGCTCCAGAGTTACCATGGGCCTCTTGGATGCTTCTCTGATGAATGCTCTCCTTGCCCAGTCTGTCATTTTAGGTGGACAGCCAGGTCTTGGTAGGTCTGAAGTTGTGCTATCCTTTTTCTAGTTTCAGATAATGGATTGAACAGGTCTTCGTGAGGTGTTCAAAGCTTGGGATATTTTTTTTTTAGAATCTAACCCTACCCTACTTTTTAGAATCTAACCCTAACCAAACTTTTTCACAACTTTATCTCTGACCTGTCTGGCGTGTTCCTTGCCCATCATGATGCTGTTTGTTCACTAAGGTTCTCTAACAAACCCATGAGGGCTTCACAGAACAGCTGTATTTATTCTGAGATTAAATTGCACACAAGTGGACTCTATTTACTAATTAGGTGACTTCTGAAGGCAATTGGCCCCACTAGATTTTAGTTAGGTTTATCAGAGTAAAGAGGGCTGAATACAAATGCACACCACACTTTTCAGATGTTTATTTGTAAAAAAAAAATTGAAAATCATTTATCATTTTCCTTCCACTTGACAATTATGTGCCACATTGTGTTGGTCTATCACATAAAATCTCAATAAAATACATTTACGCTTTTGGTTGTAACAAGACAAAATGTGGAAAATTTCAAGGGATATGAATACTTTTTCAAGGCACTGTTGGCTGAATGCGATTGAGATTATATATATATATATATATATATATATATATATATATATATATATATATATATATATATATTCAGCCATTAACTGGACTCCAAGAACCCATCTCTATCAATTATTCTGCCTAAAAACCCTCCCTCCCTGAACACTACCATGGATATCCATCCAACAAGATCTCCCAAACTTGGAATCCTTAGATTGTCCAATAGAATAACAGTCACTCCTAAGAATTAAAGCTGATCACAGGGTAGAATCAAAAGTTACTTTTGCAATGGGGCTCTCAATGCATTGAAAGGGTTAAATGTCCATTTTTGTTTAGGGGTCGAAGCAATTTCCGTTCGCTGCTCCGTAGATGGCAGGCACTCTGATGTCATCATGTACTACTATACAGGACAAAACAGTTCTGCAATGTAAGTGAGGATGCAGAGGGTCAGCCCACAAAATGGAAAAGAGGAAAGCATCGGCCGCTGGAGGATCAAGGGATACTGAAAATGACGGTATCCTCTAGACCAAAACGTATATTTGATTTTGATACTAGATTTAATCACTAGTGAGAGCTGAGTAACTAGGAGAAACAAAAGATTTTCATTTCTGCTGGTATGCATATGTTGAAGAACTTGCAAAAGACAGGGTTTTAATTACACTGAGTAATGATTACACAAAAACTGAACTCCTGTAGTAAGGAAACTATCTTCTATGTAGACTTTAAAAGCAACTGGATATATTCATATGCATCAAAGTAAACTTGATGTGCAATCACTGTACGGATGTTCTGAGCTCTTAAAAATACATTTCAGCAAGAGCATACAGTGGTAGCTAATAACTAATGAGCATACAGTGGTAGCCAATAACTAATGAGCATATAGTGGTAGCTAATTTTCTCACCTCTTCTGGATTCTCAACCCCATTGCTGGCAAAGTTTCCCACTGAGCCACCACTATCCACCACAGCCGAGGTCATGTTGCATCCCACAAGTCTAGCTGTAAGCTAAGACTACACAATGGGCTGGCTACTGAAACCACCACTCTTGGTCTTCACACTAAGCCTGGAAGGAAAAAGAAGGGTATTGATACTGTGCTACTTATGCAGAAATAATAAAAAGAAATATAGACTGGCTACTGTACACAGAAAAGAAGTAACAAATCAAAGTGCCAGACCAAACTTTCTGTAATCCTATACAGATTTACTGAAGAGTAATCGATTTAATAGATCATTTATTTACCATAAAAATACTGCTTTAATACATTTTGTAGACCGAGAGCACAGGCCTGGGCTAGTAATGCTCATGTAAATGAACCCTTAAAGTGGAATTCCATCATTAAACTATCTAGTCCTAAAAATTCTCCCTCATCAAACACCTATGCTGGCTAACTTACTTGTACTTGCATATTTTCAGCCTGCTCCAGTCCAGGCACGTGATCCGGCAACCTGTGTCAGTCAGCAGTGGCTGCAGGAGAGAGGCGGGAGCGTATGGGAGACATCACAGGCTACCACTAAGACTCTGAGGAAGAGGGTACTCCCTTGTAACACGTAAGCCGCTTGCAATACCATCTGGTTCCTCCTACAAACCTGGTCCAGATCGTAGGTGTCTAGAAGACACAGCTCCAAATTCTTTGAGCAATACTAAGCCTCTTTTAAACGTTTATCTGAGAGTATTATTCTTATTTAAATAAATGTTATCTATGGTAATGCACAAGGTCGGTGTGCCCTCCATGCCTTTCTATAGGTTTCTGCTTCAAGGACACCCATTGCTCTGAGGAGGCCAGCAAGACCTTAGGCCGCGTACACACGGGCGGACTGTTCGCCCAACCTTGTCCGCTGAACAGTGTTTGGGCGGACAGTCCGCTCGTGTGTGGGCTTTCAGCGGACAGTTTCAGCGGACAGTTGGACGGACAAAGTCTTTCGGAAATTCCGAAAAACTGTCCGCTGAAACTGTGTTTGAGCGAACAGTCCGCCCGTGTGTGGGCTTGTCCGCTGTACTTTCGAAATGAGCGGACTGTTCCCGCTCGGAAAGTCCGCCCATTTCGAGCGCGTGTACAGGTAGGCGGGGCCCGCGAAGGACACGTCGCGGGCTCCGCCGCCTGGAATGGGCTTAAAGGGGAACCCCAACGCCGAAAAAAATCGGCGTGGGGGTTCCCCCCAAGTCCACACCAGACCCTTGTCCGAGCACGCTACCCGGCCGGCCAGGAAAGGGGGGCGAGCGAGCGCCCCCCCCCCCTCCTGAGCCGTACCAGGCCGCGTGCCCTCAACATGGGGGGTGCCTTGGGGAAGGGGGGGCCGCGCGGCCCCCCCACCCCAAAGCACCTTGTCCCCATGTTGATGAGGACAAGGGCCTCTTCCCGACAACCCTGGCCGTTGGTTGTCGGGGTCTGCGGGCGGGGGGCTTATCGGAATCCGGGAGCCCCCTTTAAGAAGGGGGCCCCCGGATACCGGCCCCCCACCCTATGTGAATGAGTATGGGGTACAATGTACCCCTACCCATTCACCTGTGAACTAAAGTACAATAAAAAACACAACACAGAGAAAAAATATTTTATTGCACAGCTCCGGGGGTCTTCGGGGGTCTTCTCGCCGGACTCCTCCGCTATGTGTGTGTAGCTCTTTTGCTAGCGGAGGAGTCCGGCTTTCTTCCTCCCCGCCGCCGGCCTCTTCTCCCGACTTCGGGGGTCTTGTCCCCCTCTTCGGTTCTTCTGCCGGGCCACCGCGCCTGGTCCGGTGGCCCGGTCTTCTGTCGCCGTCTTCCGTTCTTCTGTCGCCGCCTTCGGTTCTTCTGCCGGGCCACCGCGCCTTCTTGTAGCTCTTTTACAGGCGGTGGCCCGGTCTTCTGTCGCCGCTGTCGTCGCCGCCGCCGCCGCCTTCCGTTCTTGTTCTTCTTCTTGTTCTTCTTCTTCTTCTCCTGGAGATGTTGACTCGACGATCTCTCCGGCCGGAATGCCAGGGACACGCTCCGCTGCCACTTATATAGTGACAATGGGGCGGTGTCACATGGTATATGTCACATGGGTTGGTCACATGGGTTGATGTCACATGGGGACTATGACATCGTAAGGGGGCGGGGTCACCATGTGACCAACCCATGTGACATATACCATGTGACACCGCCCCATTGTCACTATATAAGTGACCGCACAGCGCGGCTCTGGCATTCCGGCCGGAGAGCTCGTCGAGTCAACATCTCCAGGAGAAGAACAAGAAGAACAAGAAGAAGAACAAGAACGGAAGGCGGCGGCGGCGACGACAGCGGCGACAGAAGACCGGGCCACCGCCTGTAAAAGAGCTACAAGAAGGCGCGGTGGCCCGGCAGAAGAACCGAAGGCGGCGACAGAAGAACGGAAGACGGCGACAGAAGACCGGGCCACCGGACCAGGCGCGGTGGCCCGGCAGAAGAACCGAAGAGGGGGACAAGACCCCCGAAGTCGGGAGAAGAGGCCGGCGGCGGGGAGGAAGAAAGCCGGACTCCTCCGCTAGCAAAAGAGCTACACACACATAGCGGAGGAGTCCGGCGAGAAGACCCCCGGAGCTGTGCAATAAAATATTTTTTCTCTGTGTTGTGTTTTTTATTGTACTTTAGTTCACAGGTGAATGGGTAGGGGTACATTGTACCCCATACTCATTCACATAGGGTGGGGGGCCGGTATCCGGGGGCCCCCTTCTTAAAGGGGGCTCCCGGATTCCGATAAGCCCCCCGCCCGCAGACCCCGACAACCAACGGCCAGGGTTGTCGGGAAGAGGCCCTTGTCCTCATCAACATGGGGACAAGGTGCTTTGGGGTGGGGGGGGCGCGCGGCCCCCCCTTCCCCAAGGCACCCCCCATGTTGAGGGCACGCGGCCTGGTACGGCTCAGGAGGGGGGGCGCGCTCGCTCGCCCCCCTTTCCTGGCCGGCCGGGTAGCGTGCTCGGACAAGGGTCTGGTGTGGACTTGGGGGGAACCCCCACGCCGATTTTTTTCGGCGTTGGGGTTCCCCTTTAAGCCCATTCCAGGCGGCGGAGCCCGCGACGTCTCCTTCGCGGGCCCCGCCTACCTGTACACGCGCTCGAAATGGGCGGATTTGCCTCCGCCTTACGTGGGCGAGTCCGTTCATTTCAAAAGTTGAGCGAACTGTTTGCCCAACCTTGTTCGTCAAACAGTCCGCTCGTGTGTGGGCAAGTCCGCTCATGCAAATTTTGAGCGGACTGTTTGATGAAACTGTTTGCCGAACAAGGTTGGGCGAACAGTCCGCCCGTGTGTACGCGGCCTTAGACTTTCCCCATTTTACCCAAAGGGTTGGCTACACCACATACATAATATGGACTAGATCCCTGAGCGGAGGAGATTGTTTTGTGTTGTTTAGACATCACTGCTCCAGGCTTTACAGCTGCTGTCAAGCACGCTCTCCTCTCCGCTGCAGCCCCTGTTGGCTGACACAGGGGATCACATGACTGGGCTGAAAATAGGTAAGCACATGCATCTTTTTTCACAGGTTGGCTAGCATAGATGTTAGGAGGGGGAAGGAGACATTGTTAAACACTGGATAAGTTAATGCTGGAAATCCACTTTAACCACATCAATACCGGGCACTTAAACACCTTCCTGCCCAGACCAATTTTGAGCTTTCAGCGCTGTCACACTTTGAATGACAATTGCGCAGTCATGCTACGCTGTACCCAAATGAAATTTTTAAAATAACAAAAATTTTGAAAAAAAATGTTTTTTTTTTGTTTCAGTTTCAAAACTTTGTAAATAAGTTTTCTCCTTCACTGATGGGCACCAATGAGGTGGCACCAATGAAGTGGCACTGAGGAGGTGGCATTGATGGACACTGATATGTGGCACTGATGGGTGGCACTGATGGGCGACACGGATGGGCACTGATAGGTGGCACAAATTGGCACTGATAGCTAGCACGGATTGGCATGGAGGGGCAGTATGGATGGGCGGTACAGATGGGCACTGATAGGCAGTACAGGTGGGCACTGATAGGCAGCACAGGTGGGCACTGATAGGCGGCATTGTATTACTTTATACTGTACTAATGGATGCCAATCAGTGCCAAACAACAATGCATGCCAATCAGTGATGCCCATTGTGGGCACTGATTGGCATCCATTATGGGCACTGACTGGCATCCCTGGTGGTCTAGGGAGGATTACCTTGTGCTGGGCAGCCCTGGTGGTCTGGTGGCATCCCTGGCGGTCCAGTGTGGGCATCCTCGGTGGGGCTGTGCTGATAATCGATCAGTACAGACCCCCCCTGTCAGAGGAGCAGCCGATCGGCTCTCCTCTAATCGCGTCTGACAGACGCGAGTGAGGAAAAGCCGATCACTGAATTTTCCTATTTACACTGTGATCAGCCGTGATTGGACACGGCTGATCACGTGGTAAAGAGTCTCCGTCGGAGATTCTTTACCGAGATCATAGTTGCAACAATCGCCACGATGCGCGCCCCCGTGTATCTGCTATAGGGCGGGCGGGCGGCAAGTGGTTAACCACCTTACCCCCAGGCCAATTCTTTTTTTTGAAAGAAAACTACATCGAACCCCCCAATCATTAAATATATTTTTGAAAGCAGAGATACTGACGAAGAAAATGCTGGTTGTTGCAATTTTCTACGTAGCATATTTGCACAGCCATTTTCAAAATGTGAATTTTTAGTAAAAAAAATACACATTAATGAATTTACGTGCACATAAACACAATCGAATACCCAAGTTTTGGTAAAATTCAAAAGGGGTCTGTGAGTGCACATAGGTCTGCGAGTACACGCAGGTCTGCGAGTGGTCTGCGAATACTTGTGTATTGTCTTGTTGAGTACCTGTGTATTGTCTTGAGTATTAGTGTCAGGAAGCTAGTTGTTAGGTAATTTGAACAGGGTATAATCCCCAATCCTCATTAAATTTAATAGGTACGATGCCCGGCGGGTGTGGAGAGGCAACTTGTTGTATATCTTGCGGCATGTATGCGTTCCTTGATCATCCGATCGAGGGTGAATACTGCTGTGCAAAATGTAAGCGCATGGTTTCCCTGGAAGCCCAGGTTCTGAATCTGGGAAAGCAACGGTCAGCACTGAGAAGTCCCTCCAGACTAAAAGAGAGCCAGGAACATATACAGCAGGGGCCAGCACAGAGATGGGTGGAGAAAAAGAGGTGCAGGCACTAGCAAAGAGTAGATGGGTGACAGTCAGGAAGGGTAGAGGGGCAAGTGCCAGGGAAGCCGATCCGGGGCTGGAGTATCACAATAAGTACGCTCCATTGAGTGACATTGGTGATCCCAGTCAGGGACCAGCACTGCTGGAGCTGAGGGACTCTCCTAGCTGCCGGGGGAAGAACTCCTCCAGTGAGAGTGGGGGGGAAGTGAGGGGAAAGGAAAGACATATTCTGGTGGTAGGGGACTCAATTCTTAGGAGGACAGAGGGGACAATCTGTAACAAAAACCTGAAGCATCAAACAGTATGTGTGCCGGGTGCTCGGGTTTGGCACATCACAGATCTGGTGGACAGATTACTGGGAGGGGCTGGAGAAGACCCCGCTGTCATGGTGCACGTTGGTACCAATGACAAAGAAAAAAGGTAGATGGAGTGTCCTAAAAAACTATTTTAGGGACTAAATTGAGGAAAAGGACCTCCAAAGTAGTATTCTTAAGAATACTACCAGTACATCGAGCTACACCAGAAAGGCAGAGGGAGATTAGGGAAGTAAACAAGTGGCGGAAGAGCTGGTGTAGTAAGGAGGGGTTTGGGTTCCTGGAGGACTGGGTCGACTTCTCAGTCCATAACGAGTACTATAGAAGGGACGGATGGCACCTAAATGAGGAGGGTGCAGATCAGCTGGGAATCAAGGTGGCGAAAAGTTAGAGGGGTTTTTAAACTAGGCGATGGGGGGAGGGTGCAGAGGTAGAGATAGTAAGCGCGGAACATATTCCAGAGGGTAGTATTGGGGGCATTAGTGGTAGGTTGGCCAAAGCACATAAACCCAAAGTGTGTATAATAGCAAGTCCTAGTTGCAATCTCGAAACACCCAATAAGAGGATAATATGCGACCGGTCTACACTACATGGCATGTTCACCAATGCCAGGAGCCTGGCGGACAAGATGGGTGAACTAGAGATACTATTGTAAGAGGAGGATTTGGATTTTGTGGGAATTCCAGAGACCTTGTTCAGCAGCTCTCATGATTGGCTGGCAAACATTCAAAGGTATACCTTTTATTGCAAGGATAGAGAGGGTAAGAAGGGGGAGGGCTATGCCTGTATATCAAGAATAATGTACAAGTGAATGTGAACAATGACATCACTAAGGGT
The DNA here is from genome assembly GCF_037356315.1 of Lithobates pipiens. NCBI lineage: Eukaryota > Metazoa > Chordata > Amphibia > Anura > Ranidae > Lithobates > Lithobates pipiens. Next base: position 322,127,935 of record NW_027507718.1, read on the forward strand.
GCCAGGGAGGAGGTGGAATCCTTATGGGTAGAGCTCCAAAGGGATGACGCTAAGGGGAAAATAATACTAGGAGTATGCTATAGGCCCCCTAACCTGAGGGAGGAAGGGGAGACTGATCTGCTATCACAATTTGGATTAGCAGCAAAGAAGGGAAGTGTTCTCATAATGGGGGATTTTAATTATCCAGACAGACTGGGCAGAAGGAAGCGTGCATTGAACTAAGGTTGGCCAGTTCCTAAATGTCTTGCAGGACAATTTTATGGGTCAGATGGTAGACGCACCAACTAGAAATAAAGCGTTACTGGATCTACTGATTACCAACAATACAGACTTGATCATGGATGTGGAAATACGGGGCAATTTAGGAAACAACGACCACAGGTCAATTGGCTTCTGTATAAATATCACATATAGGAAACATAAGGGGAATACAAAGACACTGAATTTCAAAACAGTCAACTTCCCTAAACTATGAACCTCACTAGAAGGCATAAAATCTTAGGGTCAAAGAACACGGAGGAGAGATGGGTTTGCTTTAAGAGCATATTAAATAAGGGCATTAGCCAATGCATCCCATTGGGTAATAAATTTAAAATAGCGAACAAAAGTCCTGGATGGCTTAACTCCAATGTAAAAATGCATATAAAAGCAAAGCAGAAGGCCTTCACAAAATACAAGGTTGAGGGATCATCATCAGCATTCAGACTTTATAAAGAATGCAACAAGAAATGTAAAGGTGCAATAAGGACGGCTAAGATAGAACATGAAAGACACATAGCGGAGGAGAGCAAAAAAAAAATCAAGAAATTATTTAAGTATGTAAATAGTAAAAAAGGGAGGACAGACCATATTAGCCCCATAAAGAATGAGGAAGGACATCTGGATACAAAGGATGGGAAGATGGCGAAGGTATTAAATGTATTCTTCTCCTCAAAATTCATGAGGGAATCGGGGGCTTCAGTAACCAAAACTGCAGTGTTTATCCTCAAGACACATCATAGGAAGCACCTCCATGGTTAACAGAGGACAGAATTAAAATTAGACTTGGGAAACTTAACATTAATAAATCACCAGGACCAGATGGCTTGCACCCGAGGGTACTTAGGGAACTCAGACAAGTAATTACCAGACCATTGTTCCTAATTTTTACTGACAGTCTACTGACTGGAATATTACCAGCTGATTGGAGAAAAGCCAGTTTAGCACCAATATTTAAAAAGGGCCAAAAATACATCCCTGGGAATTACAGACCAGTTAGCCTAACAGTAAAAGTATGTAAACTCTTGAAGGGGATAAGGTACTATATACAAGATTTTAGTAATGAGAACGGTATCATTAGCAGTAATCAGCATTGATTCATGAAGAATCGTTCTTGCCAAACCAATCTACTAACCTTCTATGAAGAGGGGAGTTGCCAGCTAGATAGGAAGGGCCGTAGACGTGGTGTATCTGGATTTTGCAAAAGCATTTGACACAGTTCCCCATAAACGTTTACTGTTCAAAATAAGGTCCCTTGGCATGGACCGTAAGGTGAGTACATGGATTGAAAAGCAGAGGGTGGTGATCAATGAGTAGTCGTCGGACTGGTCAGGGGTGGGTAGTGGGGTCCCCCAGGGTTCTGTACTGGGACAAATCCTATTTAATTTGTTCATAAATGACCTGGAAGATGGGGTAAACTGTTCAATCCCTGTATTTGCATACAATACTAAGCTGAGCAGGGCAATAACTTCTCTGCAGGATCTGGAAACCTTGCAAAAAGATCTGAATAAATAGGGTGGGCAACTACATGGCAAATGAGGTTCAATGTACAAAAATGTAAAATAATGCATTTGGGAGGCAAAAATATGAATGCAATCTATACACTGGGGGGAGAACCTCTGGGGGAATCTAGGATGGAAAAGGACCTGGGGGTCCTAGTAGATGATAGACTCAGCAATGGCATGCAATGCCAAGCTGCTGCTAACAAAGCAAACAGAATATTGGCATACATTAAAAAGGGGATCAACTCCAGAGATAAAACGATAATTCTCTAGCTCTACAAGACTATCGTCCAGCCGGCATATGCTGTCCAGTTCTGGGCACCAGTCCTCAGGAAGGATGTACTGGAAATGGAGCGAGTACAAAGAAGGGCAACAAAGCTAATAAAGGGTCTAGAGGATATTAGTTATGAGGAAAGGTTGCGAGCACTGAACTTATTCTCTCTGGAGAAGAGACGCTTGAGAGAGGATATGATTTTAATATACAAATACTATACTGGTAACCCCACAATAGGGATAAAACGTTTTTTTGCAAAAAGGGAGTTTAACAAGACTCGTGGCCACTCGTTAAAATTAGAAGAAAAGAGGTTTAACCTTAAACTACGTAGAGGGTTCTTTGCTGTAAGAGTGGCAAGGATGTGGAATTCCCTTCCACAGGCGGTGGTCTCAGCGAGGGGCTTTGATAGTTTCAAGAAACTATTAAATAAGCACCTGAACGACCACAACATACAGGGATATACATTGTAATACTGACATATAATCACACACATAGGATGGACTTGTGTTTTTTCAACCTCACCTACTATGTTACACCAAGTAAATAGACACCAAACATGACACGCTTTAAAATTGTTTACGCCTGTGGAATGGCGACAAACTACGAACATTTTTAATAACAATAGGTGAAGCTTTAAAAGCCTTTACAGGTTACCACTTTAGAATTACACAAGAGGTCTGGTGCTAGAATTATTGCTCTCACTCTCAAATATGTGGTGCAAACGCCATTTACATATAGGAGATATGGGACTTTATGGGTGCATTATAACGCAAAAATCACTTGAGAGTGTATGTAAAAATATATACAAAATGTATTTCACAATCATTGCTCTTTTTTGCAAAAAATAAAAACCGCAGCGGTGATAAAATACCACCAAAAGAAAGCTCTATTTGTGGGGAAAAAAAGTCCATCAATTTTGTTTGGGAGCCAAATCGCACGACCTCGCAATTGTCAGTTAAAGTGCCGCAGTGCCGAATCGCAAAAAGTGCTCTGGTCTTTGGCCGGCAAAATGGTACGGGGCTTAAGTGGTTAAATATGAAGCCCTATAATCAATCAACTTAAAATGTGCACAAAGAAACAAAAACAAAAAAACGTAGTCACCAAGAATTAACAAATCATATATTGTTTATACACATATGTCTGCAGTTGTACACATGGGAAGTGACACCTATAAAAATGATGTTCCTACCTTCAACCTTATCCCAAAATCACTTATAAAAGATCAAGATCCCTGCGATATACATTAGTGACTAGCCACCACAAAACCAGTGATATAGGTAAGACCATGACAATGGGCACATATCCATGTGGAAAATGCAAGTTTTCTCCCTTTATTTTGAAAGGGAGTAGTGTTATCCTTCCCAATAACACAATTTGGACCCCGAGATACAGAACCACTTGCCAATCAATTGGAGCTGTATACATAACGACATGCTCCTGTGGGGCATTTTAAATAGGAGACGAAGCGTTCCCTCTTTTGCAGATTAGGGACCATGTTTCCCTAATTTCCAAAGTAAAATGGAAACGCCCATTAGTAGGCATGTAGGATTACATCATAACTTTGATCTCAACTCTATGGTTTTCATCACGAACGTGGGGGTGACATCGATAGGCAACTTCTACAATTAGAAACCAGGTGGATTTATTTGTTACAAATGACCCCATACCCTAGCTTGAGAGAATTAGTTACAAACCATTTCTGTAAAGGTTTCTGGTAATTTGTGGTTTTCCACTCTTTTGGACTCTGATGCCTGGTGTCTCTGTCCATGTCCCCCTGTTCTTCTTTAGATTCGGCAATATCCTGGAGATATGTTTGCCGTTATATGGTCCTCATAGCTGCTACTGCGTGTTGACTATAATTTTTGTTTATTCTGTGCAGTGGTAAATACAATATATATTGCTTGGATTGTATATGTTTAATTGTTGTCATGGGTTATTATACCCTTGTAAATTGAATGCGTTTATGTTTTATCTGACCTTATGTAATTGTGCATGGCTGCATTTGTCCATTTGGCGAGACCCTTTTTATTTTAGATTTTTTTTTTCACTAGGGGGCGCTACCCATTTCTGCGATGCTTCGGCACCATCTTACGCTCTTCTACTTTGTATCCCCTTATGGGCGCCTGAAGGCGTTCATGGGATCGCCTCCATTTATCATTGGGGTTCCCCTGTGCACACCCGCTCCGAGGTGCCCCCATGGCATGGCCTTTTGGTTCCGTGCTGTGCGGTGGTGGCGTCCCATTTACGCGCAGAGGAAACAGTTTCTGGTATCTGCCTTATAGGCGTGTATATCTTGACGCCCTCTGTATGTGGTGGGCTGTGTGATAGACATAGACACACACAGCGTGGCTCGGCCACACCCCCCCGCTCCCTCACAGGATTTGACTGACAGCAGCAGAATCCAATGGCTCCCATTGCTCTCAGTGAGTCCTGTGGGAAGAGGACCAGAGAGAGCAGCACTGCTGCAGATGGGCACAGCAATAGATCAAGAGAGGATTCAGGCAAATGTTTGGGGGGGTGAATGCATTAAGGTCTAAGGTGAGCATTTCATAATGAGCTAGTATGCTATGCATACCAACTCATTATGCCTTTGTCTTGCAGGGTTTTTTTATTTTTTTATTGTGGGTTTACAACCACTTTAAGTATAAAATGCACCTCAGAATATGTGATTTCTCTCTCCCGTTGCTTGTGCATCACTCCATTCAGAGACCTCCTGTGTTTATAATGGATCAACCATTCTGCTCAGCATGGGGCCTGGAAGCTAGCATCATAGACATAATTACATTGGACCAGTGGCGGCTGGTGCTCAAAACTTTTGGGGGGGGGGGCGCAAACAAACTGAAAAATACTGACCCCCCCATCAAATGCAGCCATTGTGCCCATCATACGCATGCCACTTGTGCCCAAATGCATGCCACTTGTGCCCAAACGCAGCCACCTGTGCCCATCAAATGCAACCACTTGTGCGCATCATATGCAGCCACCTTCCCCCCCCCCCCCCCCCCACAGGATTTGCAGCTCCTTCCCCACCCCCTGTTTGGATCACAGCTCTGGCACCTCCCCGCGCGCCATTTGTGCCCATCATATGCAGCCCCATGTCCCCCCCCCCCCCCCCGGCAAAAAATTAATTTGCTATGGTCACACAATTGGGTGCGATCAGGGCGTACTCTCTGCGTCCCAAGCCCACCCTATTTTGAAGCATATTAGAGCCTCTGGCTCTAATCGGGTGCTTCAAAAATTACCACCCCCGCCATAGGAATCCATGCGTCCGGCGTCTTAAAAGGGGCCGGGCGCATGGATGGGGGGGTGGCGCCCATGTGCCCACAGTGCGCGGGCGGCCACTGCATGATTGGATGAAGCTGAATCAATGTAACTATATATAAACATGCAGATATGTGAAAATATTTTTTAAGAAACTAGTGCTCATGGTAGCTTGTATTGAAATGATGGATTCACCTCTACATGCGAGACAACAGGGTGACTATTATTGCTCCTGCTGCATTCTATAAGACTTTAAATAAATGGAAACCCCAACATAATATAGGACACCCTTGCAATGACTTTAGCGGGTGTACAGAAGTGGGAACTCCGCTAAGAAATCTCCAGCTGTCCAGATTTAAGCAGGGTTCACACTATTGTGAATTGGATGTGGATTTCTCTCAATCCAATTTACATTTCAGGAGATTGTGACCAGCTCTCTATGGAGCCGACTCACACATCTCTGGAGCGGCTCTGGTGTGAATTGCACAGGAGTCCTGTGCATCTTCTGGTCCATTTCAGGTCCAAATTCAGACAAAAATTTGGACTGAAATTGGACTTGAAACGGTGAATGGAGATGCACCAAACCCCTGATTTTAGGCGCTCCGTGCTAAAGTGTGAACCCAGCCTTAAAGAGGAAGTAAACTCTAGTTAAAAAAAAAAAAAAGGATGCCAAAAAAGACAACCTGCAAGACAAAAGCATAATGAGCTAGTATGCATAGCATACTAGCTCATTATGTATTACTTACCTCAGGAGGGAGGTCCCCTGTCGCCACCCGTAGGAACGATCAAGCTGCTGACCAGTCGCTACGATCATTCTTGCTGGCTCTAAAAGACAATATCTTGTAGCTGCAGGCATCATTCAAATATACCCACTCAAAGTTAAAAATGTCATATGACGGCCGATGGGCGGGAAGTGGTTAACCAGAAGGCTTTTACCCAAAACTGAAGCATCTGTTTTAGATAATTTAACGCTTTAAAGTGGATGTACAGGCTGACGTTTTTTTACCTTTATACATTGTATGCATGAAGGTAAAAAAAAAAAAAAAAACACCTTCTGTATGTGGCTTCACCACAACGCCCTAATACATACCTGAGTTCCCACTCGATCCAGCGATGTGCGCGAGAGCCTCGGCTGTCCTGGGACTACCTCTCTTCACCAGGATTCATTGGCTCCCTCTGTTATCAATCACTGCCAGTGAGCCAATAAGGAGAGAGTGGGGTACAGGCTGAGCCATGACACTATGTCTTAGGAACCCACAGAGTAGGGCTTGAGAGCTAGCAGGCACCAGTGCCACCCATAGCAAGTGGTCTGCTATTGGAGGCACTGGTCAAGGGTGAGGAGCTAGGAGCGCAAGCGGGGGACCCGAGAAGAAGTAGTTTAGGGCTGCTCTGTGCAAAGCCGAGAGCAGGCAAGTATGACATGTTTTTCTTTTTTCTTTCTTTTAACTCCGAACCTTTATTACCACTGTAAGTGCTCCCTGGCAGTAAAAATTAAGACAGTAATTTGTGTATATGAGATTACATCACCTTCCTCTGTGATAAGAGATGCTCTGAATGCTGGCAAACACAAATGTGGTTTTGTTTTAAGTGACCCTGCTGAAGTTTCTAAGAAATAAATTGCTTCAACAGCATACTTGTAAAATAACCCTGTGAATGAGAGCAAAGTACACAAACCTGTTTAACATTAACTACATTTTCACTTAGAACAAACATTACTTGTGTATTAAGTCAAATTTATTATTCAGATAAGCAGGTAGCTGCATTAACTTTTTCATAAATAACAGAAGCATTTGTTTCTGAGTGAAATCAAACCTATGAAGGATTTTTTTTTTTTCTTGTTTAACAGTTTATTGAAGTTTAACAAGGTGTACAGAAAAAAATAAGCATAACTTACAATCAGTAAAAGCCAGTAATAGGTAGTGCATGGAAAGATATAAGTGATAAGTCTGTAGAAAACCTGCATCTGTGGATATTGTAAGCCTTTCCAGGGGATGAGTGTAAAGCGCAGAGCACTGTCTAGCATCCTCAGGCACTCCAACTGCGAGAAGACTGCGCCATGAGGGGAAGACAATACGTCTAGTCATTGAGTATTTATTTGAGCAACTGAAATGAAAGGACCAATAGATTTCAGCATAGAGGTGGGAGTAGCATTGTCCGAGTCTTTGGGATATAGCATAGCAGGCGTAATGTGTCATGAATGAACATTCAAAAAATATCGTATAAGGCCAAGTGGCCAAATAATAGAAAGCAAGGAGGAATGGTCTATTTTAAGTTACATTGAGATGAGCGAGTATGGTATGGGCTTAGAATACATTAACTGCAGGGGTGGGGAATTTGGGAGGAGGGGTTCAGCCTAAACCCCCCCCCCCCTCCCGTGTCATGCCCAATTGTTAAATGTGGTGGTAGCAATTTGTTTTTTTATTATTTTAAACTAAGATCTAGCCATAAACATGCACAGTATAAAAGATGACCATAGCATTATATAGTTATTGGTAAATGTATGCGATACAACAGATAAATCTAAGTAAAGTAGTAGAAGTGTTAAAGCTGGCCACACACACACACACACAGCCTCAATCTTCTGGTGCTACCCAGGGGTGGGTGGGTGAAAAGCCAGACCCGCACAGGCACTTGTTAACAGTGCTGACTATGCCTGCCCTTTCCACCCCCTCCTTCATTCACAGAAGCTGTCATACAGCTTCCATCAATGAAAAACCGATCTATGAATGGAGGAGGCAGACCTTTCATTTATCGAGCCATCTTCCATTCATAGAGTGCTTTTCATTGGTGGAATCTATAGTACAGTTTCTATGTACAGAGGTAGTGGAAAAAAAAGGGTGGGTATAGTGAGCACTTTTGCCAGCTGATCTGATCTTACCAACTCCCACAGCACCAGAAGATTATAGCTGCGGGGTATAGGGGGGGAAACAGAGGACAGCCAGCAGCACAATGGGCACTTCTCTTTGAATGCAAGTACCAGTTTAAAGAAAATAGTATTATAACAACTTACATGTCAAATCCTTATCTTGGAGTACATCACGGGACACAGAGCCATAGTAGTTACTATGTGGATTATAGGCTACCTTCGGGTGATGGACACTGGCACACCCCAAGACAAGAATTCCACTTCCTATATTACCCCTCCCACTACTGGGAGTACCTCAGCTTTTGTAGCAAAGAAATATACATGTATTAGAAGAGGGGAGGGACCTCTGTGTCCCGTGATGTACTCCAAGAAAAGGATTTTACAGGTAAGCGGTTATAAAAATCCTATTTTCTTTATCGTACATCACAAGGCACAGAGCCATAGTGGTTACTATGTGGAATGTCCCAGAGCAATGCAAACTAAGGGGAGGGAGACAACAAAAGTAGGGCACCATGAGACTAGAGGACTTATACTGCTGCCTGCAGCACACCCAAAGGCGACATCCTCACATCTTTTTACATCCACCTGATAGAATCTGGTAAATGTATGAACTGAAGACCAAGTTGCAGCCTTGGAGATTTGAGTCATGGAGGCTTGGTGATGCACTGCGAAGCACTAACAGCCCTGGTGGAGTGCACTTTGATTTGAACGGGTGGAATCTTCCTCCTCAAACCATAAGCTTGAACAATTACTTGTCGAATCCATTTAGAAATAGTAGATTTCAATGCTGCCTGTCCTGTTTTAGGACCTTCAGAGAACACAAACAAAACATCAGTTTTTCGAATCTGAGCAGTCGCTTTAGATTTTGACTGCTCTCACCACATCCAGAGAATGTCGCGATTTCTCTTCCATAGAACGCTGTTCTGGAAAAAAATGAAGGTAGAATAATATCCTAGTTTAAATGAAAACCTGACACTACCTTCACTAGAAAATTAGGATGGGAGCGCAATACTACCTTACCCTTGTGAATAATTAAATATGGCTCTTTACAAGAAAGAGCAGCGAACTCGGATACCCTTCTTGCAGAAGATATGGCTACCTGAAAAATGTGTTTCCTTGTCAAAAGGACCAAGGGAATATGCCGTATCGGCTCAAAGGGCTTTTTCTGCAACGCCGACAGAACAAAATTCAAGTCCCAAGGGTTCAGAGATGACCTAACCAGAGGATTAAGCCATGGTACCCCCTCAATAAAACTACAAGCAAAGAATGTGAAGCAAATGGTCATTGAAACAATACAGATAAGGCTGAGACCTGGCCTTTGATAGTACGCAAGGCTAGCTTCATCTCTAACCCCATCTGCAGAAAGTCAAGGATTCTACCTATGATTGATTTCCTGGGGTGCCAATCCCTGGATTCACACCAGGAGACATATGCCTTCCAGGAACCTGGAGGATCTCGGGGCAGGGGAAGATGAATTTCCCTCAGGGGACCATGAAGAGGCTGATGACTCCTCTTCTGAGGGGCCAAATGCGGAAGGATCGGCTTCACAGATTGTTGATGCAATCTCTTACGGAGATGTAGACATGAAAAAGTTAGAGGCCAGGGAAATATTTTGGTTGATAAGCCCACTTCTTGTTTGGGTTTGCTAAAGCCTCCTCAAGCTGTGCATGCTTTTCCTGTCCATTCATTGCTGCAAAAGCATATGTATTCTGAGTGGGATCACCCAGATAAGCATTTTTTTTCCTCCTAAAAAGATCTTTCAGGGGAGGATGCCACTGTAGAGATGAGATTAGACATTTTAGAGCTTGAAGGAGTCCCCCCTGAACCCATTTTTGGGGTGTTTCTACCTCCCCTTCTGACCATAGTCTGATGCATAAATGCAGGCGGTACTACCAGAAGAAATTGCACCCACTGCTTGAGCAAATAGTCCAGCAACTGCCGCTGCTATTAGTGCTCAGTCTGGCACTTTAATACATGTGCCAAGGGAATGACTGTCACCACTTGCATGCCCCCTTTTTGCTTGTGTCCCTCCAACAGTTGCAGAAAGCAAAATGGAGCTTTTGAAAAGTACTCCCGCGCTGGACGTTGCTGCACGCCAATGCCGTGCTAAGCCACGCCCCTCCGTATTCCCACCATGCTCCCTCTTCTTTAAAAAAAAAAAAAGAGCATTTCCCACTCGAGAGCAGGCCTTCGATCCAACGGGATCGGCGTGTGTGGGGGGGACAGTAAGGAGGCTGTGAAAAAACACTGTGCAGGCGGTGGAAAATGGAGCGGCATCTGCCGATTGTTTCTGGCTTGCCCCTCTATCCAGAGAAAGGGGGAGAGCTTCTGTCCAGGTGGGGGGTGTTTTAGGAAAAAAATCCCCCCCCCCAACACCTTACCGGAGTCCTGGGACTGCTCGCCAGAGGGAAGTGATTAGAGTGATCTGAGGAAAGCATGAAAGGTACGTGCTCTATACACCTCCCAGTGGTGACTTTTAGGCATGACAACATTTTTAAAGGAGACAATAAGAAAATGTAAAATTCCTTAGAAATCTCAACTTACCTTTCCCGCCACAGGGATTCTGTGGTAAAACCAACAGAGCCAATCTCTACCCCCCTCACAGTGGACTCCGTAAAAAAAAAACTTCAGGAACCGTTCTCCTTTTTATCTGGGGATCCACACTCCTGGACCCGTAAAGCAAACCACCAGCAAAACGTTATGGCTGAAGAAACCAAAGTACTGCATCCCGGGGGTCCAGCTCTCTAAAAAGAGAAGAGTTATGGGCTTAACCTAGTTTCTTCCTCCACGAGGCCCGAGTACCACTAAATTCGGCCTGAAAATACACTTTAAATGGATCCAGTTGCATAGCCTGCCCCAGCAAGAAATATTCCAGTGGAGCTCAGCACAGCATATCTTTACTCGTGACCAACACCTAAGACACTGGTGAAAAAACTGAGGTACTCCCAGTATTGGGAGGGGTTATATAGGGAGTGGACTTCTTGTCTTGGGATGTGCCAGTGTCCACCTGAAGGTGGCCTATAACCCGTATAGTAACTACTATAGCTCTGTGTCCCGTGATGTACAAGACCAGAAAAAAATCATTATCCATTTCATCAGAACCCTAATGTTAGTCTTATCTAATAAAGTGATTTTAAAAAGTCACGGTATAAAAAACAACTGTATATTCAATAAAGTATATCATATATCCAGGACTAATTATAATGATATATACAGAATTTCGAGCCTGTAAATGAAAATAAAAGTTTCAGAAATGTAATTAAGCTAGCTAATAGCATCTCATTGCTATGCTGCTGTGGGAAAACATCATGCACTGAATAAGACTGGGAAAAAGTCGAGTTTATAATAATAACAGTGCCGCAAGACATCAGGACATAACAAAAAGAGAGCACAAACAAACAACCCACTCAGAACGGTTTGACATGTATTATAAGGGTTCTCAGCCAAATAGAACTAATTCATCAGCCATATAACACAAAATAACTAGACTATGGGCTAGTAACCACAAATAACTTTAGAAATAAAGCAAAGGGCAGAACACTACAATCTGTCAAGCTGGCATTCTCAACAAACACAAAGTCTAACAGGCCTTATATACCCTCCAACGATTCTGTTATGCAATCTCAGACAGATTGAATAACTGATTACAACTGCTGTTCCCTTCTGTAAATCCCAATAACACATAACTACGCGTATGTAATTCATCTGTGCCAAGCTACAGAAATTGCAATACAGGATTTACAGTTTAAAGCAAATCTATCACCCAAATCTCATAAGTTATGACACACTTATGCAATTTCAAAAAGTATTTTTCAATCTTTTTAAAATCAGCAGGAGAAAAGTCAATGAGCTGCTGGGGGCCTCCTAGACTGACACTGCCTTAAAGTGGTTCTAAAGCCTAAAAGTTTTTTACCTTAATGAATTCCTTGCATTAAGTTAAAAAATGTTTAGATATCAACGTCAATGGATGCCGCAGGAGGGCTTGGGAGCAAGCACGCACGAGTGCCCCCCATGGGAAGTAGCTTCCCAGGGGGGCAGTGGACAAAGAGAAACACCAGCAGGGGACCTGAGAGGAGGTACGTGGGCGCTCTGTGCAATTCCTTTGCACACAGCAGATAAGCATAGACGTGTTTGTTTTCTTTGTAAAAAATGTTACCATTATAATCAATTTTGTAAATTTTTCAGTGGACTTCATAATGGCCAGTTATAGCAATCGAAGCAGAGTTTATCAGCATGGGTTGACAGAAAAGGTATTCCCTCTCGTCTTTAGAGGTATTTGCTTGGTTCAGAATAAACAGGATGGTTTTTGTCTTGCCTGTAAAATCCTTTTCTTGGTGTCCAGCAAAATACACAGGCTACTTTAACCACTTGCTTACTGGGCACTTAAACCCCCCTCCTGCCCAGACCAATTTTCAGCTTTCAGCGCTGATGCACTTTGAATGACAATTGCGCGGCCATATAACACTGTATCCAAATGAAATTTTTATCATTTTTTTTCCCACAAATAGAGCTTTCTTTTGGTGGTATTTAATTACAGCTGGGAGTTTTATTTTTTGCTAAACAAAAAAAGATGCAAAATAAAAAATAATAAAAAATCATGTTTAATAGTTTGGTATAAAATTTTGCAAACAGGTCATTTTTCTCCTTCATTGAAATGCGCTGATGAGGCGGCACTGGTGGGCACTGATAGGCACAGTTAAGGCGACACTAATAGGCACAGATAAGGTGGCACCGATAGGCACAGATAAGGCAGTACTGATGGGCACAGATGGGTGGCACGGATGGGTGGCACTAAGGGGCACTGATAGGTACCACTGATAGATGGGACTGATGGGCACCGATAGGTGGCTCTGATAGGTGGCACTGCTGGGCACTGATGGGCGGCCCCGATGGGCACTGGTAGATGACACTGATGGGCACGGATATGTGGCACTGAGGTGCAGCAATGCTGTTGAGGCAGATTGTGGGCACTGATAGGTGGCACTGTGGGTACTGATGTATGGCACTGTGGACACTGATGTATGGCACTGCTGGGTGGCATTATGGGCACTGATGGGTGGTACTGCTGGGTGGCACTTTTTTAATTCTCTGGGGGTTACTGGCAGGGGGCAGGTGGGCACTGATACACTGGCCGTGATCGGGACTATTGTCCCGATCACGGCCGCCGGTGATCGGCTTTTTTTTTCTCTCTCCTCACGCTGTCAGCGCGAGGAGGAAAAATAGCCGATTACCGGCTCTGTTTTGTCACATGATCAGCTGTCATTGGCTGACAGCTGATCACGTGGTAAGGGGTCGGGATCGACACCCCTTGCTCAGATTGGTGATCAGGCGAGTCTCATTGACTCGCCGATCACAGAGCGCTCCGCGCACGCCGGCCGCTCGTGCACGGGACGACGTCAATAGACGTCGTCCCGGCAAAGGAGGTCCAAGCTGTAGCCGTCATTCGGCTATAGCGCGGATCTCAAGAGGTTAAATGTTGACCACAGGCCACCTTCAGGGGAGATCACTGACAAAGTTATTAGGATGCCCCTATAACCTTTCCCATGCCTAGCAATCCCCAGGTTTATTTTTAGCAAGCAATAAGAGGAAAATGGCAGAACAGAGGGGAAAGAGGCCTGTGTCGTGTACTTTACTCCATGGAAATTGTTAACTTCTTTCTTAAAGGAACAGTAATTTTTTTTCACCACTTGCGTGAACGAGCCAATTCTGACACTTCCCTCATATATGTAAAATATGTGTTTTTTTGCTAGAAAATTACTAAGAACATCATAAATTTTTTTTTTTTAGCAGAGACCCTAGAGCAGTGATTATGAACCTTTGGAACTACATTTCCCATGATGCTCATGCACTTTGCAGTATAGTTGAGGATCATGGGAAATGTAGTTCCAAAACATCTGGGGTGCCAAGGTTCACCATTACTGCCCTAGAGAATAAAATGGCAATTGTTGCAATTTTTTATGTCACACGGTATTTGCACAGCGGGTTTTTCAAACACTTTTTTTTTTAAAATATACTCGTAATGAATAAAAAAAAAATTTTTATTTTTTTTTAAAAACACAATATATAACCCAATTTTTTGTACAATATGAAAGATAACGCTGTGCTCATGGAGTGGCAGCAAACTACGGCACTTAAAAATCTCCATAGGCGACGCTTTCAATTTTTTTACAGGTTACCAGTTTAGAGTCAAATTGATCTAATAAAAAATTAAATATATAATAATAATAATAATAATAATGGCCTTGTTTACATTGGGCTGGAACCAGAAGTCACTCCGATCCTATTAGACCAGTGGTCTCCAAACTGCGGCCCAGGGGCCAGACGTGGCCCTTTTCTTATCTTTATCTGGCCCTTGGAGCATACATTTTTTCTCTGATAAAAGGCACTATTCTCCCTACTGACACTAAGAGTGGGGTATAATTTTTGCCACTGACACCAACAATGGCACATTATTCCTCCCACTGACACCAATGATGGGGCACTATTCCCTCCACTGACAGCAACAATGAGGCATTATTCCTCCCACTGACACAAACAATGGGGCACTTTTCCTCCCACTGACACCAATGATGGAGCATTATTCATCCCACTGACAAATGACTGGGCACTTATTCTTTCCACTGACACCAATGATGTGGCGCTACTCCTCCCACTGATGCTAATGAAGGGGCACTCTTCCTCCCACTGATACCAATATTGGGGCACTATTCCTCCCTCTAATACCAAAGATGGGGCATTGTTTACTCCTACTAATGCCAAGACATTTTCTCCCCTACTGGCCACAATCCTAAGGTCTTAATACGGCTCTTTGTTTAGAAAGTTTGGAGTCCCCTGTCCTAGACCATAGAGATGAGCGGAGGCCAGCCACCGCTACTGCCTGATCTGTTCTCGGGTCTACCGATCATCCAGGTAAGCTTGAGAATCACCGGGGAGCAGCTTTCCAGAGATCCTCGGGCTTACTTGGATAATCAAATCCGCCGCTCGGAACACTTTTATCAGTAAGGCCTCAAGTACACTGATGATAAACTGATTTTTAGGAGCAGTTGGGCATTTTTTTCAACTGCTCCTGAACTCTCCTCTATGTTATCTTATCAGTACATGTACACAGGTTAGTTTATAGTCGTTTCTATGCAGTTGCATTTAGTGGCTTTTTTTGGAACCTAAAAAAAAATGCGTACAAAAGCTGTTTTTAGAGGCATTTCAAACGGTAAATGCAGCTAAACGCGGTAACTTGCATTTAGCCGCGTTTCATTTACAAGCATTTTTCATTTTTCGCTATTTTGAAAAAATATATATATATTTTGTTTTCAAACGTGGCTAAACATGACTTAACGTGGCATGTAAATGTGGCTAAGTGGCAGTTTTTAGACACCGGTTTCTAGCAGTCAAGGTAAATCGCTCAGGAGAGGTTGAAAAATGTCCCAAGTACATGAAGCCTTAGAGAATCGCCAGCTGAAAAAACACAATACTGGGGTTATGGAATATTGCTGCAGCCATTAACCCGGTATTCCACGTACGACAGAGGGCGTCTTGTCTTTGGCCCAGTAGATAAGTGGTAAACAAACATATCATACTTAACCGCTTTGTGCCATTGTTTTGCAGAGGCCCCAAACCTCCTCTTCTTAGGTCACATGCCAGCACTCTTGGCTCCTCCTTTTCACTGTGTGCTACCATAGAAAGCATAGGAACTGCTGGCAAACAGGCAGGATTTTAATGCAGAAGAGACGTAATCTGTTTTTCCTGCATTAATGTTCCATTACCTGCCTGTATGCCCTATACACAGCTCAGTGTCAAATTTCAGCAATGCAGGGATGAATGAACTACCGTGTAAAAGGATGGGAGCAAACTCTCCCCACTTCCAGCATCTCTAGCCTTTCTTTGACAGCTCGCTTTGCATCCAGACTCCAAGGCACAGCCAGCAAGGATGCACTGCCTTCTTGTCATTCAAACCCTGGACCAGGCCTTGTACATGAGGGTACCCCAGCCTATGAGTTTGTTGTATACATTCACCAGCACAGCAAGCAGCATGTGATCGGTTGCTGGACTTTCTCCTCCCCAGAAACATCAGCCTGACTGGGTATTAGGATAGTTTTCTCTGCAAAGATCAACTAGTTACATTCTGCACCCGAACTGGACACTGGATCAAAAGACTTAGTGTGCACTGTGGACTCCCAAAGAACTTCCAGCTATGCTGACAGTTCCGTTGCATCCAGTCTTGATTCAAAGCGCTGCACAGCTATACTGTATGTGTGCACCGGACTTTTCTCCCAGCAGTTCTATGTGAAGGATTCATTTTATTTATTACTTAATTTTGATTCATGAATGAGGATGCACAAGCGTACTTATTCTTGAGAGCACTGACAGGGGAACCCATGATCAGCTTCTCTCATCCTGTATACACCCACTGGCTACAAAAGAGCAGGGTCACTTCTGGAAGTGATGTCACTAGCCCCCAGTAAACATGCTCATCAGCTGCCCTTAGACCCCTTTCACACTGCCATGCCCATAGCGTCGGTGGTAAAACGCCGCTATTTTTAGCGGTGTTCTACCATCGGATTTGCAGCCATGTCAGACACTTGACACATTTTTTAAATCACTGACAATTATACAGCAATCAGTGCTATAAAAATGCACCAATTACTGTGTAAATATCACTGGCAGGGAAGGGGTTAACACTAGGGGGGCGATCAAGGTATTAACTGTGTTCCCTTTTACATTTATTCACATTACCTTGCACTTTTTCTTTGTAACACACATTTGTGTTTTTTCCTCATGTTTTTTCACTTTTTTGTTGTGCAAACTTACTAGGTTCATTTTTATTTAATATATAGAACCTGTGCCCTCTCCCATCACTGGGCTTTGAAGTGGTGTCTGGGGGCGTGCACCGTGAGCATCTGGCCTATCTATCCCCCACCTTTCCACAACTCCCGGTTAGAACTTTGTGGACCTTTTGGGTGGCTCCATCCGGCTTCTTACATTGAACACATTTGGAAGTTCCGTTGATTTTTTCTATGTGTATTCTTACCTTTAGGCCTCATGCACACGAGACACAGTTAAACGCGTGTTCAGATGCAGTTGGACACTTTTTTCAACTGCCCCTGAACTCATTCAATGTTATCCTATGTGTCCATGCACACAGTCTCGTTTTTTGCCGTTTTTATGCAGTTGCCTTTAACCGCGTTTTTCCAGAAGAAAAAAAATGGGTTCAGACGCAAAAATTTCCACGTTTCAGACGCAAAACGCGGCACCCGCGTTTAGTCGCGTTTGGGTTTATATGCGTTTTTAAAGGAACCCAATTTTTTGGACCTGAAAACTCAGAAATATGATCTGAGAATGACATTTTGTGAGCCGACTTTGGGGGCCCATATCTTGGGGCCACTTATTGCCAGGAACCCCAATTTGGTATGCAGACACTGTGGATCTAGCACTACAACATATCCAAATGTGGGGTTCCTATCACCAAGTGACCCCGAGATAGGGGGCCCCAAAGTCAGGTCGCAAAATGTCATGCACTTTTCTGCATCAGAGAATGTCATTTTGTGACCTGAATATGAATTTGGGGGCCCATATCTTGGGGCCAATTATTGCCAGGAACCCCAATGTCATGTTATGCACTTTTCTGCATCAGAGATACATGGCCTCAAAGTCAACTGTGACCATCTGCGGCAATGTAATTTGGTCATTAGGGTTGGGTGTTATGGTAAGTGGTTATCCGTTAGGGTTATTGTTTAGGATTAAGGTTTGGATTAGGGTTAGTGTTGTTTAGGGTTAGCTGTTAGGGGTTAGTGTTAGGGGTTAGTGGTTAGTGGTTAGGGGTTAGTGGTTAGTGGTTAGGGGTTAGTGTTAGGGGTTAGTGTTAGGGGTTAGTGGTTAGTGGTAGGATGAATGGTTAGGGTTAGGATTCTGGATATTTTAATAAGGCATTAAAAAATATACTACCATATACAGCAGCAAAGAATTAAAATATATCAATACATATTTCACAATGAAAATATAAAACACCCCGACAAGTTTTTAAATTTTAGCCGGATGTCCATTGTCACATTTGATCTGCTCTTAGAAAAAGTACGACCTGGTCTGACATTCGTGGACACCAATATGAGAAACAGTGTGTCACCAGAGGAACTGCTGTTGGGAACGATCAGGTATGTGTATATATTTATAAAATATATTTATCTATAGATGTACAGATGAATTTTTTTCTCTGTCCTTTATTTTTTTTAAAATAATGTCTATTTATAGCAAATTATCAAATTTTTTAAAATATCTAAAATTTTCTTGTGGCAATTTTTAACATGTTAAAAATATATTAAAAAATTGGCCAAATAAAATTTAAAACAATTATAAAAAATCTAATTAACATAGATTTGCTTTTAAATAAAACAATTTGAAACTAGAAAAAATGAATAAAAACATATATTAAGATTAAAAAATAAATAATTAACTATTTTAATATTGTTTTATATTAGAAATAATGAAAACATGTTAAAAATTGCCACAAGAATATTTAGATATTTTAAAAAATTTGATAATTTGCTATAAATAGACATTTTTTTTTAAATAAAGGACAGAGAAAAAAAATTCACCTGTACATCTATAGATAAATATATTTTATAAATATATACACATACCTGATCGTTACCAACAGACGTTCCTCTGGTGACACACTGTTTCTCATATTGGTGTCCACGAATGTCAGACCAGGTCGTACTTTTTCTAAGAGCAAATCAAATGTGACAATGGACATCCGGCTAAAAATTAAAAAACTTGTCGGGGTAGGTACGCAGCTGTACATACATGTTTGTGAAATATCCAACGGACATTCGCTGTCCCATCAACGGATGGGTCCAATATCGATGAGCACTGACTCTGGACCTCTCACGAAATTTGCGACGACGTTGCTGTCTCATCAAGAGCAACATCAGGAGCATTTCCTGACATATATTCAATATGGGATCCATTTCAAAATATATACCACAGAAAAAGAGGCAAATGCAAGTGTACAACTGCTCTCTATGCTGCTGCTGCTGCTCACTCTGATCAAAATAGCAGAAATAGTTAAAAAAAAATGCTTTGAGAGCTTGGGGAGGGTCCACATGATGTTATCTTTATAAACGCTTATAAACGCAGACGTAGCTCAACGCGTCTAAACACGGCATGCAAACGCGGCGAAACGCGCGTTTCAGCTTTTTTTGAGCAGAGTTTTCACCTGCGTCTCGTGTGCATGAGGCCTTATACATACTTGGAATTGCACTACAATTTTTTCCAACAACTTTAAGTCAGGATTGTGAGGTCTAACGTGTTTTTTCTCTTTTTCTTTTCTCTCCCCTCCCCTTTTTATTTTTCTGGTTTCCTTTTTCTCTCATTTTCCCTATTTTTTATTGCTATATTTTTGTATGTTTTATTATCTCCTTAGGAAGCAATTTTCCTATCTTGCAAAAAGCGCTGAGTATGTCAGCACAGATTCCTTAAGCTGACAGTGGATATTAGTATAGACCAGGGATATGTAATTAGCGGACCTCCAGCTGTTGCAGAACTACAAATCCCATGAGGCATAGCAAGACTCCGACAGCCACAAGCATGACACCCAGAGACAGAAGCATGATGGGACTTGTAGTTTTGCAACAGCTGGAGGTCCTCTAATTGCATATCCCTGGTATAGACCATACACATTCCTAGCAAGGTTTTCAACTTTTATGTTCCAGTGATATGCATTTGAAAATGCACCTTTATTATTGGTATATATGTATGACAACCTGTTTTAAAATGTATGTAAAACACTTTTGTAAACAATCCATTTTCTTACATTTTATATTTTATATTTTTTGAGGAGTTTCTTGTTAAAGCCCCGTGGGTTATTAACAGTTGTTGTGTATGTACTAATTGGGACTGAGACACATTCCTCTTTCTTACCCATCTCACACCAGCTTTTGAAAACCATTTATCATGTTCCTTCCACTTCACAATTATGTGCCACTTTGTGTTGGTCTATCACATAAAATCCCAATAAAATACATTTACGTTTTTGGCTGTAACATGGTAAAATAAAATGTGGAAAACGTCAAGGGATATGAAAACTTTTTCAAGGAACTGTATATACCACTGTAAGCACATATATATCGTACATTCACATCAGTCCTTGCCCTCAAGGAGCTTACAGTCAAACGCCTTGTACACACGGTCGGTTTTTCTGACGGAAAATGTGCGGATTTTGTTGTCGGAAAATCCGATCACATGTGGACTCCATCTGACTTTTTCCGTCGGAATATCTGGCACACAAATTTTGAGAGCAGGATCCTGTCAACAAAATCCGATCGTTTAAATTCCGATCATGTGTAGACAATTCCGATGAACAACGTGCCACGCATGCTCAGAATAAATTACGAGACAAAAGCTATTGGTTACTGGCCCGTTTATAGTCCCGTCATAAGTGTTCTACGTCACCGCGCTCTGAACGATCAGATTTTGCAACAACTTTGTGTGACTGTGTGTATGCAAGACAAGTTTGGGCCAAGATCCGTCAGAAAAAATATACATGTGTATGGTGCATAAGCGTACCTAACTCACATTCATGTCTGCACTAGGGCCAAATTAGATAGGAGCCAATTAACCAACCAGAATGTCTCTTAACCGGTTCCCGACCAGCGCATGATGATGTACGTCGACAGAATGGCACGGGCAGGCATATTGGCGTACAGGTACGTCCAATCTTCAATGCCGCCCTGCCATCGGGAGTGCGCCGCCGGCGGCGCGCTCCCGCGCTGGTCGGGACCCCCGTGAGTCCGGTCGCGGGACCCGCGGACTCGATCGCCGCGGGCATCCCCGCAATCGTCTCACGGGACGGCTGAATGGAGGAAATGCCGTGTAAACAGCATTTCTCTATTCTGCCTAGCAACTAGTGACGCTGATCACTGCTCCATGTGATTGGAGCAGAGATCAGTGTTCACTAAATGAAAGCCCAACCCCCCCACAGTTAGTAACACATCCCTAGGAACACTTAACCACTACACTGCCACCCACTGGTTAACCCCTTCACTGCCAGTGTCATTTACACAGGAATCACTGCATTTATATAGCAGTGATTACTGTATAAATGACAATGGTCCCAAAAATGTGTCAAAAATGTCCGATGGGTCCCCCACAATGTCGCAGTCACAATAAAAATCGCTGATCACCGCCATTACTAGTAAAAAAAAATAATAAAAAATTATTAATAAAAATGCTATAAAACTATCCCTATTTTGTAAACGCTATAACTTTTGCGCAAACCATTCAATAATCGCTTATTGCGATTTTTTTACCAAAAATATGTAGAAGAATACGTATCGGCCTAAACTGAGGGAAAAAAATTTTTTTTTTATATATTTTTGGGGGATATTTATTATAACAAAAAGTAAAAAATAATGTGTTTTTTTCAAAATTGTCGCTCTATTTTTGTTTATAGCGCAAAAAATAAAAACCACAGGGGCGATCAAATATCACCAAAAGAAAGCTCTATTTGTGGGAAAAAAAGGACGTCAATTTTGTTTGGGAGCCACGTCGCACGACCGCGCAATTGTCAGTTAAAGCGACGCAGTGCCGAATCGCAAAAAGTGGTCTGGTCTTTGACCAGCAAAATGGTCCGGTCTGTAAGTGGTTAAGTAAGAGGAAACCCACACAGGCAGAGGGAGAATATGCAAACTCTAGGCATGCAATGCCATGGTTGGGATTTGAAATAGATGGCCCTAGTGATGCTAGATGGAATTGCTAACCACTTAGCCACTGTGCTGCCACTGACTATGAAGCCCCCCCTGTGCCCTACCCTGACACTTGTTTCCAAGCCTCAGCACAGAGATAGGCTTCAACTTGGAGGGGAGTTCAGGAGATGGAGGACACACAGTCACCCTCCGTAACCCCACCCAAGCACTCATTTTAGAAATATATATTTGACACTCCCATTCCCCTCTTAACCACCTAAAATTTGAGAACCCACTTGCACAGTAAAGCATTACTGCCCTGCATCTGAACACCACTAACCAAAAACGTTTAATTCATTTTCAATATTCAAAGAAAACTTACTCATCCATCCATGTCTCTGTGCTTTATTTTGCTCACAAATCACTTTGAAAAATACCCCACAGCATTTGTGGATTCATATTCAGTAAGGGCAGATGATTCATACAGAATTTACGTCATGGAATCCATCTGTCCTGAGCTCAGGCATGCAGGCAAACCCCTCCTGAACTCTCCTGGGATGTATGACATAATTTGCCTACGCTTGGAAACCAGGAAGCAGCTGATGAATTGGAGAAAAAAAGAAAAAAAGTCTAAAACCAGAAAAAATGATATTATTTCCTATTTACAAATGCTAGCAGCACACGGATTAAAAATAGTCAATGTTAATTGATTTAGAGAGGCAGGTTTCGCCTTAAAAGTCACTCTACTGTTTTTCTCTGGCAAGCTCAAATCAATGACTGAGATACTAATTTGTATGAAGAGTAGGTATGTCTGATACAGATAACAGACGTTCATTGTTTAGTGATGTGATCTAATGTACTCAATATGTGAGTTTTGGAATATAATATATTTTTTTTTTTTTTTTTTTTAATTCAGGTCTAGTCTGCCACAAATAAAAACACGGTTACTGAGCTTTTGGCCAGGCAGCCCAGATCACATATTCTCTGGCTACTAATCATTAGCAATGATATTATAAAAATGCTGCCAACTACTAAATTAGATACACAAACAAAAGCAGTAAGAGCCCATTCACACAGGGGCAACACGACTTGTAGGCGACTTGAGTCAGGCAACTTGGACACGACTTGAGTTAAGATCACAGCGCGACTTGGGACGACTTCAAAACGACTTGTGATGACTTCAAGCGCGACTTGGGACGACTTACAATTTGCCCCAGGCCAGGCGACTTTTGCCGAGGCCAAGCAGAGAATGAGCTCAAGGGGGAACTCCACGGCAAATTTCTGAAAAAAATTTGGCGTGGGTTCCCCCTCCGAGAGCATACCAGGCCCGTAGGTCTGGTATGGATTCCAAGGGGAACCCCCTACGCCGAAAAAACGGCGTGGGGGTCCCCCCCAGATCCACACCAGACCCTTATCCGAGCACGCTACCCGGCCGGCCAGGAAAGGGGGTGGGGACGAGCGGGCGGCCCCCCCCCCTCCTGAGCCGTACCAGGCCGCGTGCCCTCAACATGAGGGGGTGCCTTGGGGGAGGGGGGGCGTGCGGCCCCCCCACCCCAAAGCACCTTGTCCCCATGTCGATGAGGACAAGGGCCTCTTCCCGACAACCCTGGCCGTTGGTTGTCGGGGTCTGCGGGCGGGGGGCTTATCGGAATCCGGGAGCCCCCTTTAATAAGGGGGCCCCCGGATACCGGCCCCCCACCCTATGTGAATGAGTATGGGGTACAATGTACCCCTACCCATTCACCTGTGGAAAAAAAGTACAAAAAAAAAACACAACACAGGGAAAAAATATTTTATTGCACAGCTCCGGGGGTCTTCCGTCTTCGGGGGTCTTCTCGCCGGACTCCTCCGCTATCTTCTTGTAGCTCTTTTGCTAGCGGAGGAGTCCGGCTTTCTTCCTCCCCGCCGCCGGCCTCTTCTCCCGACTTCGGGGGTCTTGTCCCCCTCTTCGGTTCTTCTGCCGGGCCACCGTCTTCTGTCGCCGCCGCCGCCTTCCGTTCTTCTTCTTCTTCTTCTTCTCCAGGAGATGTTGACAGGACGCTCTCTCCGGCCACAATGCCAGGGACGCGCTCCGCTGCCACTTATATAGGGACAATGGGGCGGTGTCACATGGGTTGATGTCACATGGGTTGATGTCACATGGTGACCCCGCCCCCTTACCATGTGACATCAACCCATGTGACCAACCCATGTGACATCAACCCATGTGACACCGCCCCATTGTCCCTATATAAGTGGCAGCGGAGCGCGTCCCTGGCATTGTGGCCGGAGAGAGCGTCGTGTCAACATCTCCTGGAGAAGAAGAAGAAGAAGAAGAAGAAGAAGAAGAAGAAGAAGAACGGAAGGCGGCGGCGGCGACAGAAGACCGGGCCACCGCCTGCAAAAGAGCTATAAGAAGGCGCGGTGGCCCGGCAGAAGAACCGAAGAGGGGGACAAGACCCCCGAAGTCGGGAGAAGAGGCCGGCGGCGGGGAGGAAGAAAGCCGGACTCCTCCGCTAGCAAAAGAGCTACAAGAAGATAGCGGAGGAGTCCGGCGAGACGACCCCTGAAGACGGAAGACCCCCGGAGCTGTGCAATAAAATATTTTTTCCCTGTGTTGTGTTTTTTTTTTGTACTTTTTTTCCACAGGTGAATGGGTAGGGGTACATTGTACCCCATACTCATTCACATAGGGGCCGGTATCCAGGGGCCCCCTTATTAAAGGGGGCTCCCGGATTCCGATAAGCCCCCCGCCCGCAGACCCCGACAACCAACGGCCAGGGTTGTCGGGAAGAGGCCCTTGTCCTCATCGACATGGGGACAAGGTGCTTTGGGGTGGGGGGGGCCGCACGCCCCCCCTCCCCCAAGGCACCCCCCCATGTTGAGGGCACGCGGCCTGGTACGGCTCAGGAGGGGGGGGGGGGCGCCCGCTCGTCCCCACCCCCTTTCCTGGCCGGCCGGGTAGCGTGCTCGTATAAGGGTCTGGTGTGGATCTGGGGGGGACCCCCACGCCGTTTTTTCGGCGTAGGGGGTTCCCCTTGGAATCCATATCAGACCTAAGGGCCTGGTATGCTCTCGGAGAAATTTGCCGTGGAGTTCCCTCTTGAGAGCTGATAATTCTGTCAAAGTCGCCTCCGTATAGACGGAGATCCGACTTGGAGGCGATCTCCATTGAAATCAATGGGTACCGGTCGCCTACAAGTCGGATAGAAGTAGTACAGGAACCTTTTCTGAAGTCGGAGCGACTTCAGTAGTGTGCATTAAGACGGCTCTCATTCACTTACATTGCTTTTTAAATGTTGTCCGACCTGAGGCGACCTGAGGCGACTAGGGGCGACCTGAAGTCGGATCAGGAGTTGCCCCTGTGTGAATGGGCTCTAAACCTGTGGCCCAGAGATAAACATTAAAATATTTACATATCCTTAATAAGAAGTAAATGAGCTTTTAAAAAAAAAAGCCCTCACTGGCTTCAGTAATTCCTGCAAAAATTCATCCTCATAAGGCTTCATTCTCACGAGGCGGATCCACTGGCTCAGAGTCCGCCAGCTCAGAGGGAGATCTCTCTGTTGATCTCCGCTGAGCCGGCGGATGACAGCTCCCTCTCAGCTCACTGAGCGGGGAGGGGCTTATCGAGCTCCGCTGGTTTCTATGGAGAGATCGGATGAAAATCGGACAGCATGTCCGTTTTCAGCCGATCTCACCCGATCCGATAGCAAAGGATCCGAACGTAGGGCCATGCGTCTGCTTTTGGCGGATCGGACCAAGTCGGATGTCAGCGGACATGTCACCGCTGACATCCATTTCTCCATAGACTAGCATGGAGTGCCCATTCAGGTCCGCCGTCAAAACTGACAGGCAGACCTGAACGGTCCGACAGTGTGAAAGGGGCCTAACTATCAAGACAGGGCACTACAAGGCTGTAAACAAGCTAGTAGCCATGGGTAAGGAAGTGTCAAACTTGACAGCTAGCTCTGCTCTTTACGCCCATTTCACACTGCCACAACTTGAAAGTCGCATGATTTTACCACAATTTCAGGGAATGACTGTCATTCTCTGAAATTGAACTTGAGGTCTATGGATCTCAACTCACATCAAAGTCAGACCAAAGTAGTACTTTGAAGTCGTATAGATATGAATGGTTATCATTGGGTGCGACTTGTAAGGCGGCTCTGTCCAAAGTCCTAGGACAAGTCGCACCAAGTGTGAAAGGGGCCATACCGTAGATTTTCTCACAGTGATTTTTATTTATTTTCTTTACAGCCACCTGATCACTTCTACATGCTGACATAGCAATGCCTACCCTTTTAAAGTGATTCCCAGACTTCCCAGTTGTTTCCTCCGTGAGCCCGGGACTGCTGACAGTGATGATTGGGTGAAGATCCATTCATCCATCTCCTACTAACTGTTTAACCACTTCCCGACCGACGCACACCCATGTACGTCAGCAGACTGGCACGGGCAGGCAAATGGGCGTACCTGTACATCCCTTTAAATTTGCCACCCTGCCATCGGGAGCGCGCCCGCGTGCCAGTTGGGACCCCCCGTGAGTCCGGTCGCGGGTCCCACGGACTCAATCGCTGCAGGCATACCCGTGATCGTCTCAGGGGGCGGCTGAACTAGGAGATGCTGTTGTAAACAGCATCTCCCAGTTCTGCCTAGCAACAAGTGATGCTGATCTCTGCTCCATATGATTGGAGCAGAGATCAGTGTTCACTAAAAGAAAGCCCAGCCCCTAGGAACACTTAACCCCTACACTGCCACCCACTGGTTAACCCCTTCACTGCCAGTGTCATTTACACAGGAATCACTGCATTTGTATACCAGTGATTGCTGTATAAATGACAATGGTCCCAAAAATGTGTCAAAAATGTCCGATGTGTCCGCCATAATGTCGCAGTCACAATAAAAATCGCTGATCGCCGCCATTACTAGTAAAAAAAAAAAAAAAATACCAAAAACATGTAGAAGAATATGTATAGGCCTAAACCGAGGGAAAAAAATGTTTTTTGATATATTTTTGGGGGATATGTATAATAACAAAAAGTTAAAAATAATGCGTTTTTTAAATAAATTGTCGCTCTATTTTTGTTTATATTGCAAAAAATAAAAACCGCAGGGGTGATCAAATACCACCAAAAGAAAGCTCTATTTGTGGGAAAAAAAGGACGTCAATTTTGTTTGGGAGCTACGTTGCGCGGCCGCGCAATTGTCAGTTAAAGTGAAGCAGTGCCGAATCGCAAAAAGTGGTCTGGTCTTAAGCTAGCAAACTGGTCCGGAGCTAAAGTGGTTAAATTCAGATGCAGTCAACTCTGAGCAGTTCCAAGTTTACAGGTTTCCAAACCCAGCTTTTAGGGACAGGGTTAGCAGCAGGTCGAGGACTCCATGATGGCTCTAAAAGACCCCTGGTGCTTCCATAAGGGGAACCTGCTACCTGCACTATAACATGTTGGGGGGGGGGGGGGGGGGGCTGGGTTAAACTTATGTCATATTATAAACATATAATACAATAAAAAATAAAAAAAGTAAAGCATCCACACAAGACTAGGAAGCATGACTGTACATAAGCTACTATTCTGTAATATAAATGTGGTATACCCGCACATAGTAGAGCGCCATCATTTAAGGTTAACTGTGAAATGGAAACCTGTAAAGGTTTTTAATGCATCTCTATTTACAATTTGGGCATTGTTTTTCTCAAGTGTACACCTTAAAAGAGAAGTTTAAAGTGGTTGTAAACTCCCCCCACAACTTTGTCCCATGTAAATCAGCATAAAAACCCTAATGAACACTGCTTGTAGATATCTCCTTACTTTCTTAGTATTGTTGTAATCCTTTTTGTTCTTTAGAATGACGTCACTGAGCATGCCCAGATCTCCCCTGATTTACGGCACACTCTGTACTTTATTATCAGGACTTCCTACGGCACACAACACTGAAATCCCAGGAGACAGCAGAATCATTCAGAGATTCCTCCTACACCCCCATGTGACCTCACATGCAGTGTAAAGCAGGGCATGGGACAGCATTACCGCAGTCTTATCAGCTGAAGCTGATAAGACTGATAAAGGCAAACACAAACTAATTGGTACAAGTAAATACTATGAAATAAAACAAGTCAACTATGAACAGAGAAGCAGGTTTGCCATAGAAATGTTGGATTGAGAAGGAGGCTTGGTTAACAGTATAGGAAGTGCTCAATATAAGGGCGGAAATACACTCCACTGTGGACTCGGAAAATACTTAAGATGGCGCTGCCTAACCCCTGGAAACAAGTTTTTTGAAAGTTTCTTTAAACAGTAAGTAATGTGATTTGGGCTGGATTACAGTGGCTATAGTTTGACGAATTACTTATTATAATGGACTAAATGAAAAGAAGCATCAGAGTGGGAGAGTTTACTTCCTCTTTAAGAATTGATAAAGAAACAGTTATACTCATCTAGGTGGATGCAGCATTGATCCCATGCTGCATCTGTCCCCTGCCACCTCTAAGACTGAGAACCAAGAGATTGAGAACTGAGCGATTACCAGTCTTTAATCTTCAGTGAGAAGAGAGTGGCGACTGAGTCACCAGCTCTCTGCTCTGCTCCTCCAGCGTCGTGCTGTGCAGGGGCTGCTGACTCAATCTCTCAACAGCTCGCTGAACATCTGAGCGAGTTGCCAGTCCAGGCATCTGGGTGGATCCTGACATTAAAGCAGAACTCCAGGCAAAAACTTTTTCCCATGTTCTCGTTGCTAATCTCCTACCTTCACCAACTGTGTCAGCCATGTTCTTCTGAGCTCTGTAGTTCCTCTGCAATAACCTGCTGAACTTGCTGTAAAAAAAAAAAACTTTATTGCCTGCTGATTTCTTGTTTGTAAGACCGCTGGCTGCTATCCCTCCATTAACCTCAGCCAGCGGTCTGTCACACCCCCTTGTAGTCCTTTGAAAGTGAGTAGGGAGTTCTATTTCTGCCTGGCTGCTGTAGTGGGTGGATGGGGTCTCACAGCCCCTAGTCTGTGCCGCCCATAGAGGTGGTGTCCTCCTCCTCCTCCCCGCCGCCACCACCACCCACCCGCCATCCCACCATCTGTCTCCAGAGCAGGGAGAGTTACAGATCATCGGGGCGACAGAGCAGATCTCGGGCTAATAGGTCTGTACAGTATGTGAGAACAACGCTCGTGGTACAGCCCTGCCTCCCTGCACATTGGAACAGTGCACTCTGCGCTATCACAATTCCGGTGCAGGGAGGCGGGACTGTACAACGAGCGGCGTTCTCGCATACAGATCTTTCAGCCTGAGATCCGCTCTCTCTCTGAACTATCTGTAACTATCCCTGCGCTACAATGATGGGCACTGGTAAGGCACTTGTGACACCACACTGATGGGTACTGATAAGGCACTGGTGACACCATACCGATAAAGGCACTGGTGGTGGTCCCTGACATTCGGCACTGGTGGACACTGACACGTTGCACTGATTTGTATTTTTATTAAAATGCTTTGTATTTATAAGGCTGTAATGTATCATACCGTATCAAGTATGACTTGCTGGCTGCAGAATGAGGGGTGTGATTTATGTTGAAGTGGGCAAGTTCACATTTACATGTACAAGCCTAGTGTACCTCCCACATTCACTCCCATCCCAAGGATTCATGGGAAATGTAGGCTGGTTACAGTTTAGAGCGAGAGAGAGAGAGAGAGAGAGAGAGAGAAAAAAAAGAGTAAGAGTACAAGAGTACTGTTCTAAGAGATCCTCCTTGCCAGAAAAGATGTTGTATTTCTTGAATAACCGGCGCTTAGTGTTTTTTTGGGGGGGTGTACTAATGGGGGATTTTTTGAAAAGTTCTGCTTAAGACTCCTTTCACACCAGGGCGTTAGAAATAGCGCCTGCAATCCGCCCTAAAGAAGCTGCACCATTGTATGTAGTGTGAAAGCCCGAGGGCTTTCACACTACAGCGGTGCGCTGGCAGGACGTCGGGGAAAAGTCCTGCCAGCAGCTTCTTTGGAGCGGTGAAGGAGCGGTGTGTTTACCGCTCCTCCACCGCTGTTCCCCATTGAAATCAATGGGGCAGCGCTGTAATACCGACGGCAAAACGCCACTATTGCGGCGTATTGCCGGCGGTTTTAACCTTTTCTCGGCCGCTAGCGGGGGGGGGGGGGGTAAAAGTGCCCCGCTAGTGGCCGAAATGTGCTGCAAATCCGCCACAAATCCGGCGGTAAAACGCTGCTAAAAATAGCGGCTTTTTACCGCCCACACTATGGGTGGTGTGGTGCGAAAGAGCTCTTAACGTTAGGATTAATCCAGAGCCTGGACTAGCTAAGTGACGTCATTTGAGAGTGGACTTTAGCCCACTGTTGGCTGTAAACAGGTCACAGAAGTGCACTCCTGTGGTCCACAGGAGAAGTAGGGCCAAAAGAAATTTGCCCATACTTATCCTTTAATTTTCTTTTTCTGTATTTATTAAATGGACGCAGTCTCATCTTTTGTATTTAATGGAAAATGTGGCAATCGCATTACATTAAAATTTTTAAGGTATTTTTTTACTGAAAATACAAGTTGCATAAAAATTGAGTAAATCTGCAGGTCCATTTTTTAAAAATATATAGATTTGGGGTCTTTAGTAAGTTTCCAAGTCAGCAATCAATCTTCATCAATTAAGCAGGTAAAAGGTCCAGGGTTGATTATAAAGCAAAAGCAGTGGTCATCAACCCTGTCCTCAGGGCCCACTAACAGGCCAGGTTTGCAAGATAACTTAAATACATCACAGGTGGTCATTTGCTGCTCAGTGATTGTGGTATTCTAGTTTGCATCTCCAAGGCAATACATAAAACCTGGCCTGTTAGGCCTGATTCACACCTATGCATTTTTTGTGCTTTTTGCATTTTGCAGATTTGCACTACAGAACATGTTCCATATGAAACCATGTTAAATGTTCTGTAGTGCAAATCTGCAAAATGCAAAAAGCACCAAAAATGCATAGGTGTGAATCCAGCCTTAGTGGGCCCTGAGGACAGGGTTGATGACCACTGTTCTAAAGGCTCATACACCAGTGGTCATCAACCCTGTCCTCAGGGCCCACTAACAGGCCAGGTTTGCAAGATAACTTAAAGCGGGAGTCCACCGGGACTCCGCGTTTTTTTTTTTTTTTTTTAAAAGCCAGCAGCTACAAATACTGCAGCTGCTGACTTTTAAATAGTGACACTTACCTGTCCAGCGCGCCCGCGATGTCGGCACCTGAAGCCGATCGCTCGCTCGGCTGCCGGGTCCCGCCGCCATCTTGGGTATGGGAATCAGGAAATGGAGCCTTTCGGCTTCATTTCCCGGTTCCCTACTGCGCATGCGCGAGCCGCGCGGCGCAATCCGGACGGTCCCCGCTGCCTCTGGGAGCTGTGTGTTTCCCAGCAGGCAGCGGGGCACTTGCTGAAGGGGGCGGGGCATTGCGGAACGGGGGCGTAACCTACGCTCGTTCCGCAGACAGCTAGCCCGGAAGTGGGTGCAGTTACCTGGATTATCCAGGTAACTGCACCCCCCTCCCCCCTGAAAGGTGCCGATTGTGGCGCCGGAGGGGGGGAGGGATCAGATGAGCGGAGGTCCATTTTAGGGTGGACCTCCGCTTTAAATACATCACAGGTGATATCATTTGCTGCTCAGTGATTGCAGTATTCTAGTCTGCATCTCCCCAAAGTAATACATAAAACCTGACCTGTTAGCGGGCCCTGAGGACAGGGTTGATGACCACTGTCATACACGATACAAAAGTTAAAAGTAACATTTTGTCTGACGAACGATCTGCCGATTTTCGAAGCGTTAGTACGGTGCTTTAGACAGCCAATTCTGGTTTTTCGTCAGACAAAAGCTGGATGTGCAGACTATAAAAGTTGTCGTACATGAACTCAACATCCGATTTTCGTTTACTTAGTATGGTTTTCATACAAAAAAAACAAAAAAAAAAAACTTAAGAGCAAGACTACGCATGCTCAGAAAGGAAAGAATACACACAAAACTACTGAACACATGATGTCACTTCTGTTGTATTCTGTCATATGAGAATTTTTGTATGGTGAGTAACCTCTTTCACCACGAGTCTAGCATGCAACAAAAGACAAATGGTTGTCCAAAAATCTGACCGTGTGTATGCGGCTTTAGTGTGGTATTTGCATTTGGAATCTATTGCTGTGAACCTACATCATGCGGAGCTGTCCATGCAAGTGAAACAGGCCATTGTAATGCTTCAAAAACAAAACAAATCCATCAGAGAGATAGCATCAACAATAAAAGTGGCCAAATCAACAGTTTGGTACATTCCGAGGAAAGAACAACGCACTGGTGAGCTCAGCAACATAAAAAGGCCTGAACGTCCACGGAAGACAACAGTGGTGGATGATCGCAAGATCCTCTCTATGGTAAAGAAAACCCATTCACAACATCCAGACAAGGGAAGGACACTCTCCAGGAGGCGGGTGTATCATTGTCAAGTCTACAATCAAGAGAAGACTTCGTGAGAGCAAATACAGAGGGTTCACCAAATGGAGCAAACTATTCATAAGCCTGAAGAATAGAAAAGCCAGATTAGACTTTGCCAAAAAGCATCTAAAAAAGCCAGACCAGTTCTGAAAAAGCATTCTCTGGATGGATGAAACCAAGATTAATCTGTACCAGAATGACAGGAAGAAAAAAGTGTGGAGAAGGCTTGGAACAGCTCATGATCCAAAGTACACAACATCATCATTTGTAAAACATGGGCATGCATGGCTTCCAGTGGCACCGGGTCATTGGTGTTTATTGATAATGTTACAGAAGACAGAACAACTGGATGAATTCTGCAGAGTTTAGAGATATACTTTCAGCCCAGATTCAGTCAAATGCAGCAAAGTTGATTGGACGGCGCTTCACAGTACAGATGGACAATGATCCAAAACACACTGCAGAAGCAACCCAGGAGCTTTACAAGGAAAAGAAGTGGAATATTCTGCAATGGTCGAGTCAATCACCGGATCTCAACCCAATTGAGCATGCATTTCATTTGCTGACGGCAAAACTAAAGGCAGAAAGACCCACAAAGAACAAATGAAGACAGCTACAGTTAGAGCCTGGCAAAGCATCAGAAAGGAGGAAACCCAGTCTTTGGTAATGTCCATGAGTTCCAGAGTTCAAGCAGTCATTGCCAGTAAATGATTCTCAACAAATATTAAAAATTAAAATTTTATTTAAGATTATATTAATTTGTACAATTACATTTGAGCCCCTGAAAATGGGGGGCTGTGTATAAAAATGGTTACAGTTCCTAAAATATGTACTTGAATTAAGGCTGAAAGTCTGCACTTAAAATTAATTTGAATTATTTTGTTTTAATTTTATTCTGGTGGTATACAGAGCCAAAAGTATGAAAATTGTGCCTGTGCTCAAATATTATTGTCCTAACTGTATACACCCACACACACCTGTCCCCTCTTGCTGTATCGGGCGCTACTGTGCGCTCTTATACAGACTTCATAAGAAGAATAAATAAACCAACCATTCATGAGGACTGTGAAGATTCTTTGTATTTACAATATGAGCTATTGTTTAACCACTTGCCGACCGCCTCACGCCGATGTACGTCGGCAGAATGGCACGGGCAGGCATAAGCACGTACATGTACGTGATTTGCCTCCCGCGGGTCGGGGGCCCGATCGGGCCCCCGCCCGGTGCCTGCGGCGGTCGGTTTTCGTTCGGGAGCGATCCCGGACGAGGGGACGGCCATTCATTCATGGCCACCCCCTCGCGATCGCTCCCGACGAATGGAAATCCCCGGTGACATCACTTCCTCTCCTGTAATGTAAACACAGGAGAGGAAGTGATGTATTCTCTCCTCCGTGTCGGTATTTTTCGTTCCGACACGGAGGAGAGCGGATCAGTGAGTTGCACCAACACATCCCACACACAGTAGAACATGCCAGGCACACTCACACCCCCCCTTTACCCCCCGATCACCCCCCCAATTACCCCTGCCCCCCCAGTCACAGTGACACCAATGTCATTTTTTTTTTTTTTTTTTTTTTTTTTGCATTGGTGTCATTTGTGACTGTAATAACTGTTAGGGCAGTTAGGGTTAGCCCCCTTTAGTTCTAATGTACCCCCCTAACCCCCCCAATAAAGGTTTAACCCCGTGATCACCCCCCGTCGCCAGTGTCACTAAGGCTGGGTTCACATTGCAGCGGTTTATGAGAACGAATGTGATTCGCACCGCACTGCAGTGCAAATCACATCCGATCTCTGTGCGATTCGAGTTCAGCCATTCGCCGCACCCGCCGCACCCGCCACACCCGCCGCACCCGCCGCAAATTCGCACGGGACCCTTTTTTTGGCCCGCAGCAGAATCGGATCGCATGGGTGTTCACACCATGCGATCCGAGTTTGCAGATCGCACTGCGATATGCGAACTGATCTGGGGGTGTCAGTAACATTTCACTGACACTCCCAGCAGTTCGCATAGGGCAGTGTGAACTGCCGCCGGGAGGCATGCGATGCGGGAACCCGCCGCGGATTCGCGGCGTTTCCGCATCGCTCCAGTGTGAACCCAGCCTAATAAGCGATCATTTTTCTGATCGCCGTATTAGTGTCACAGGTGACGCTAGTTAGGCAGGTAGGTATTTAGGTTCGCCGCAGCTTTTTATAGCGCTAGGGACCCCCATATACTACCGCATAAAGCCCCCTGATTGCCCCCTAGTTAACCCTTTCACCAGTGATCACCATATAACTGTTACAGGTGACGCTGGTTGGTTAGTTATTTTTTTATAGTTTCAGGGCACCCGCCATTTATTACCTAATAAAGGTTTAACCCCCTGATCACCCGGCAGGTGTCATTTGTGACTAATAACTGTTAGGGCAGTTAGGGTTAGCCCCCTTTAGTTCTAAGGTACCCCCCTAACCCCCCCAATAAAGGTTTAACCCCGTGATCACCCCCCGTCGCCAGTGTCACTAAGGCTGGGTTCACATTGCAGCGGTTTATGAGAACGGATGTGATTCGCACCGCACTGCAGTGCAAATCACATCCGATCTCTGTGCGATTCGAGTTCAGCTATACAGATAGTATGGCTGAATTCGTGTCGCACCCGCCGCACCCGCCGCAAACTCGCACGGGACCCTTTTTTTGGTCCGCAGCAGAATCGGATCGCATGGGTGTTCACACCATGCGATCCAAGTTTGCAGATCGCACTGCGATATGCGAACTGATCTGGGGGTGTCATTAACATTTCACTGACACTCCCAGCAGTTCGCATAGGGCAGTGTGAACTGCCGCCGGGAGGCATGCGATGCGGGAACCCGCCGCGCATTCGTGGCGTTCCCGCATCGCTCCAGTGTGAACCCAGCCTAATAAGCGATCGTTTTTCTGATCGCTGTATTAGTGTCACAGGTGACGCTAGTTAGGCAGGTAGGTATTTAGGTTCGCCGCAGCTTTTTATAGCGCCAGGGACCCCCATATACTACCGCATAAAGCCCCCTGATTGCCCCCTAGTTAACCCTTTCACCAGTGATCACCATATAACTGTTACAGGTGACGCTGGTTGGTTAGTTATTTTTTTATAGTTTCAGGGCACCCGCCATTTATTACCTAGTCTCACTAGTGTACCCCTAAATTTAGGGGTGTCTACTTTCTAAAATGGGGTCATTTGGGGGGGGGGGTTTGTGCCATCTTGGCATTTTATGGCCTTCAAAACTGTAACGCCCTTAGAAAGCCTGAAGGCGGTGCTTGGTTTTTGGGGCCCCGTACGCGGCTAGGCTCCCAAAAAGTCCCACATATGTGGTATCCCCGTACTCAGGAGAAGCAGCAGAATTTATTTTGGGGTGTCATTTCACATATGCCCATGGCATGCGTGAGCAATATATCATTTAGTGACAACTTTGTGAAAAAAAAAAAAAGTTTGT
The DNA here is from genome assembly GCF_037356315.1 of Lithobates pipiens. Classification (NCBI taxonomy): domain Eukaryota; kingdom Metazoa; phylum Chordata; class Amphibia; order Anura; family Ranidae; genus Lithobates; species Lithobates pipiens. Next base: position 322,163,640 of record NW_027507718.1, read on the forward strand.
AATTTTCCCGCAACTTGTGGCAAAATATAAAATATTCCATGGACTCAACATGCCTCTCAGCAAATAGCTTGGGGTGTCTACTTTCTAAAATGGGGTCATTTGTGGGGGTTTTGTGCCATCTTGGCATTTTATGGCCTTCAAAACTGTAATAGGTAGTGAGAAGTGAACTCAAAAAATTACGCCCTTAGAAAGCCTGAAGGCGGTGCTTGGTTTTCGGGGCCCCGTACGCGGCTAGGCTCCCAAAAAGTCCCACATATGTGGTATCCCCGTACTCAGGAGAAGCAGCAGAATTTATTTTGGGGTGTCATTTCACATATGCCCATGGCATGCATGAGCAATATATCATTTAGTGACAACTTTGTGAAAAAAAAAAAAAAAAAAAAAAAGTTTGTAATTTTCCCGCAACTTGTGGCAAAATATAAAATATTCCATGGACTCAACATGCCTCTCAGCAAATAGCTTGGGGTGTCTACTTTCTAAAATGGGGTCATTTGTGGGGGTTTTGTGCCATCTTGGCATTTTATGGCCTTCAAAACTGTAATAGGTAGTGAGGCGTGAAATCAAAAATTTACGCCCTTAGAAAGCCTGAAGGCGGTGCTTGGTTTTCGGGGCCCTGTACGCGGCTAGGCTCCCAAAAAGTCCCACATATGTGGTATCCCCGTACTCAGGAGAAGCAGCAGAATTTATTTTGGGGTGTCATTTCACATACGCCCATAGCATGTGTGAGCAATATATCATTTAGTGACAACTTTGTGTAAAAAAAATAATAAAATTTTTTTTTTGTCATTATTCAATCGCTTGAGGCAAAAAAATAAAATATTCAATGGGCTCAACATGCCTCTTATCAATTTCCTTAGGGGGTCTACTTTCCAAAATGGGGTCATTTGGGGGGGTTTTGTACTGCCCTGTCATTTTAGCACCTCAAGAAATGAGATAGGCAGTCGTAAACTAAAAGCTGCGTAAATTCCAGAAAACGTACCTTAGTTTGTAGATGTGACAACTTTTGCGCAAACCAATAAATATACAATTATTGACTTTTTTTTTACCAAAGACATGTGGCTGAATACATTTTGGCCTAAATGTATGACTAAAATTGAGTTTATTGGATTTTTCTAATAACAAAAAGTAGAAAATATCATTTTTTTTCAAAATTTGCGGTCTTTTTACGTTTATATCGCAAAAAATAAAAATCGCAGAGGCAATCAAATACCATCAAAAGAAAGCTCTATTTGTGGGAAGAAAAGGACGCAAATTTTGTTTGGGTACAACATTGCATGACCGCGCAATTACCAGTTAAAGCAGCGCAGTGCCAAAGTGTAAAAAGACCTCTGGTCATTTACCAGCAAAATGGTCCGGTCTGAAAGTGGTTAAGACTGGCCTACTTCCAGAATTTAGCAGACAGATGTGCATAATTAACTTTGGTAAATAGGGAGTGTGGTATGAGAATGCCATTGGCATTTATATTGCACTGCACAGCTAGCTTTGTAGGAGGATGGCTTTTGCTTCCACTCCCTATCTGTGCTGTTGCTGGGCAACCTGTAATCTTCCTGTTTAGCTAAAAGCTTCCTGCTATGTGAGAATCAAAATACAACAAACATGAAGAGGATGGCTCTACCTTAAAGCGCAACTAAACCCAATGATTTAACCGTTTCACAAAACAAGGCATGCTGTAAATAACAGTCACAGTAGCTTGTGCTCTGAAGCGTACTGTCAAGCCATCAAATGGCTGGCATCATAACGGATCACATGTGTGCAAAATTACAGCCGGGGGGGTGGGGGGGGGGTTATTGGAATAATAGTAAGGAAGGCCAGCAGCAAAAGAGGCACAGCAGATTAATAGCAAGTAATGTCAATTGTCCTGATTTATTTATTTTAAACTTAAACTTGGGTTTTAAAGCCCAGCTCCAGGGTTTGTTTTTTTTCTATGCAAATGTTACTTCGATATATGTCATTTCTATATTGTCAGCTGTTTACATATACAGTTGATCAACCCAAGTAACATTTAAATTGCTAAACAGATACATGCTATAAGGGCCGGTTCACACTATTGCAATGCGAGAACACTGCCATATGCAAACTGCTGGGGAGTGTCATTATATGTTAACAACACCCCAATTTCAGCTCACATAATCGCACTGTGAACTGACAGTTCGGACCAGAATCGGATCCCATGTGTGTTCACATATATGCGATCCGATTCATGTCCCAACAGAAAAAAGGGTCCTGCACGTGTTTGCCCCGAATGTGGTGTGATGTCAGCCATACCCGCACAGACATCACATGTCTGAACAGCAGTGCGCTGCACATTACATGCGATGTCTGCCATCACAAAAGTGTGAACCGGCCCCAAGTCACAACACATACTGTGCATCCGGAAAGTAGTCACAGAGCTTTCCACATTTTGTTATGTTACAGACTTATTCCAAAATGGATTAAATTCATTATTTTCCTCAAAATTCTACAACGATACCTCATAATGACAACGTATAAGGGCCGGTTCACACTGCAGGCGATGCGAGGCGACACCGACTTGCCTCGCCACGACCTGCCGCGACCTCAGCGGCAACTTGCAGATGACTTCTGTATAGAAGTCAATGCAAGTCGCCCCGAGGTCGCCCGAAAGTAGTACAGGAACCTTTTTTCTGAGTCGGAGCGACTCAAGTCGCTCCTCACAGAACGGTTCCATTGTACAGAACCGGGGGGACTTGTCGGATCGAGGCGAGGCAAGTCGTGTCGCCTCGCATCGCCCGCAGTGTGAACCGGCTCTAAGAAGTTTGAAATCTTTGCAAATGTATTAAAAATAAAATAAACGAAAAAACAAAAACAAATCACATGTACATAAGTATTCACAGCCTATGCCATGACATACCTCATACACACAGGCGTTTTTACAGCGTCTTTTTTTAGCTTTTTTTTGCTGCTTAAGAACACCACTTCATGTTATTCAATGGGCTCATACACACCATGGCGTTTTTGAGCTGCAAATGGCATAGGCATTTTTAAGCTGTAAATAAAAACCCCAGGACCAGTGCGTTCTGAGGCTCCAACGCTAGAGCTGTAAAAACGTCAGACGCCGGAAAAAGGTGTTGAAGCAAATTAAGGAGGCTTAACGCTGTGTTAAGCCTCGTCCAGCATTTCTGTCTCTAGTCAAAACCAATGGTTCCCTATGGGAGCCCATTGATATGAACAGAAGTCGTACCAGAAGTCGGATCAAGATGATCCGACTTGCGGTGCGACTTGTGTGCTGAGAATTTTGAAGCGGAACCCCACGGAAATGTTAAAAAAATGTTTTGTTTAAGGCCCCCCCCCCCCAAGACAATACCAGGCCCTTCAGTCTGGTATGGATCTTAAGGGGAATCCCCACACCGAAAAAAAAAAGGCGTGGGGTTCCCCCCCCCACTTACCAGACCCTTATCCGAGCACGCAGCCCGGCCGGTCAGGAAAGGGGGTGGGGATGAGTGAGTGCCCCCCCCCCGGCCGTACCAGGCCGCATGCCCTCAACATGGGGGGTGGGTGCTTTGGGGCAGGGGGGCGCCAAAGCACCTTGTCCCCATGTTGATGAGAACAAGGGCCTCTTCCCGACACCCTGGCTGTTGGTTGTCAGGGGGCTCATCGGAATCTGGGAACCCCCTTAATAAGGGGGACCCCAGATCCCGGCCCCCCACCCTATGTGAGTAAGGGGTACATCTACCCATTCACCTGGGGGAAAAGTGTCAATAAAAAAAAAAAAAACACAACACACTACACAGGCTTTTAACCACTTTCAGACCGGACCATTTTGCTGGCCTAAAACCAGATCACTTTTGCGATTCGGCACTGCGTCGCTTTAACTGACAATTGCTCGGTCGAGCGACGTGGCTCCCAAACAAAATTGACGTCCTTTTTTTCCCACAAATAGAGCTTTCTTTTGGTGGTATTTGATCACCCCTGCGTTGTGTATTTTTTGCGCTATAAACAAAAATAGCGACAATTTTGAAAAAAAAAAAGCATTATTTTCTACTTTTTGCTATAATAAAAATCTCCCAAAAATATATTTGAAAAAAAACTGTTTTTTCCCTCAGTTTAGGCCGATACGTATTCTTCTACATATTTCTGGTAAAAAAAAAAAAAAATCACAATAAGCGTTTATTGGTTTGCGCAAAAGTTATAGCGTTTACAAAATAGGGGATAGTTTTATGCCATTTTCATTAATATTTATTTTTTTACTAGTAATGGCGGCGATCAGCGATTTTTATTGCGACTGCGACATTATGGCGGACACATCGGACATTTGACACATTTTTGGGACCAGTCATTTATACAGCAATCAGTGCTATACAAATGCAGTGATTCCTGTGTAAATGACACTGGCAGTGAAGGGGTTAACCAGGGGGTGGCAGTGTAGGGGTTAAGTGTTCCTAGGGGCGTGTTGCTAACTGTGGGGGGCTGGGCTTTGTGTTAGTGCAGCTCCAACAGTGCCCATCAGTGCTGTCAATCAGTGCAGCCCCATCAGCGCACATCAGTGAAGGAGGAAAAATTACCTATTTGCAAAACTTCATAACAAAAACAAAAATAAACTTTTTATTTTTTATTCAAAATGTTTTGGTCTTTTTTAGTTAAAAAATATAAAAACAGCGGCGATTAAATACCACCAAAAAAAGCTCTATTTGTGTGAAGAAAAAAAAAAAAAGAATTTTATATGGGTACAGTGCTACATTCAAATGAATGAATGAATGAATGAATGACCATGCAATTGTCATTCAAAGTGCAACAGTGCTGAAAGCTGGCCATGGCAGCAAGGGTATGAAAGTGCCCAGTAGGCAAGTAGTTAATAGACCCCATAAAGAGGACCTGTCCCGGCCCATGCTATTACAAGGGATGCTGCTCATCCCTTGTATAAGCAATAAAGTTGATCAAAAAAAGGTAAAAAAAATAAATAAATAAATAAATAAATAAATAAAAAAAAGGTACGGTGTTTAAAAAATAAATAAAAAAAACGAATTACAGCGCCCCGTTTCCCCATGCTCCAAAAGGAAATCACATCTAAAGGAATGCAGACCCTGACACTTTCCTAAGTAGAGCCCTGCAGGTGCAGCAGCTGATTGATGAATAAAACCACTCCCATACAGATTCACTGTGTACGTTTACTAATACAGAACAAGTAGGCAGCCCAGCAGACTGTATAGCAACTGAGACTGCTCTCATAGATATTTTCTCCTTGGCAGATCTCCTATAAATCAGGTTTATAATTATCAGCATATAATGCACACTTCTACCGAAACCTTCCAAAAAAAAAAAAAAAAAGATGAAATTAATATAGGACTGGAAAGTTGAGAGAATCTCTAACTATTATTAGTTGGTCCTTTACATCCACTCTCTTCATCCTGCTTGTAAATGAGCTGAGTGCACTGCCACTGACAGTTCCATTACAATGTAGCTTGAACTGGAAAAACAGTAACTGACAGGAAGCCAGCAGGAAATGCACTGACCTCACCAAAGCGGAAACCTCTCCTACGCTGCTGCTCCAACCCGTACACTCACTCAGGACTACAGCTGTTCTTCTGTACCCTCTGTAACTTTACACATGATAGAACAAAGTTCTCAATTCACTTTACTTGGCATGTACTGCAGTCTTACCTACTCTGACACTCAAACAAATGATATAAACAAGAAATACAAGAATAATGCACAGTACAATAGCAGGGCTTATTTCTCAACTAAGCTGCAAACAGATGATATCAGGAACCTTTAGGGTCCTTTCACACGGGGCGGATCAGTTCTGATCCGCCCCGTGGATATCCGTTTGCTCAGCGGGGATCACTCCGCCGATCCCCGCTGAGCAGGGAGATGACAGGTCCGTCTCTGCACACTGCGCAGGGACAGACCTGTCACAGCACCACTCTCCCCTATGGGAGATCGGATGACGACGGACCGCAGTGCCCGTCGTCATCCGATCCGATGACGGATGGAAAAATAGCTTTTTCCTCCGTTACACTTTTTCGGATCGGAGCGGGTCGGATGTCAGCGGACATGTCACCGCTGACATCCGACGCTCCATAGAGCTCTATGGAGCACCCGTTCAGGTCCGCCTGAAAAACTGACAGGCGGGCCTCAACGGGACATCAGTGTGAAAGAGGCCTTATTCTGCTTACATTTGTTTGTAGATGCAATTCAATTCCTGCTTATAGATAAAACGTTAGAAAGCTGCCACCAAATACAGTAAATGTCTCTTGTCTTTGGGTAACCAAAGACCTCATCATCTCTAGACTCAGAAGTCCCTCAATGAGGAAAAGCTGGCGGCTGGTTCAAGTAGCTTATATCCTTTGGAAAAGAGCAGTGCAAGGCTGTCAGCTACATATATAGACATGCAGGCTGGCAGCGTACAAATATGCATGTCTGTGTCTGCCAAATCAAGGAGAGTTGAACAGAATGGAGCAACAAACTCCCAATCACCATAAAAACATATGTCCAGATTTAATTGCTCTTGGATCACCTGTCTGAGGAGAATATAGTGGAAAAATGGGTTTGTTGTACACTGCATATATTCTATCAATAATTCTCCAAGTTTTATTAGCATTCGAACTTCTACTTCATCTCAGTGCAAATCCTTCTCCCACGGATGGTTGCCTTGCACAGAAAGCCACCGTTCAAGTGCTGCACTTTTAAAAAATGGCCACCATTTCCAATCTGTGGCTTGAAGCCCAATAGCCAATTATACCAGATGAGTTTTAATTTTGGTTAGCCAGTTGTGTTATTCAGGCACCCACAGGCCCAGAACTTATCTACAAACAAGCCTGTAACTAAGAAATACAGCCAATGAAGGCGTACACTAGGTTGTATCTGTTCTCCCCTTCAAAAATCACACTCCCTGCAAAACAATGGAGTCCTAATTGGATCCCAGTGCTGGCCCTCCCTCTCTATCTGAAAGCCACTGTATAGAGTGACGATTAAAGTGGTTGTAAACCCTTACAAACCACTTTGACCTACAAGTAAGCCTAGATTAAGGCTTACCTGTAGGTCCAAGAAATATCTCCTAAATCTACACAGTTTAGGAGATATTTACAAAAAGACAGGCGCCGCCCAGGCGCACTGTGCATGCCGCAGCTAACAGCGATATGCCGTTAGTGGCGGCTCCCATGCGCATGAGTGACGTCATCGCTGCTCCGGCGCTGTGAGTGGCCGGAGCAGCAATACCCGGAAGAAGATGGACGCTCCGTGCTACAGGGGACAGCGGTGACATCTCTGGCTCCTGTGTCAGTTAAGCAACACATAGTAATCCATTATGCTTTACCTTTGCAGGGAAACAAAGAGGAAGTAAAATCCACCAGGGTTTACTTCCTCTTTAAATGAGATCAATTTCATAACAGATTTAGGAATTTTAGGGGCCATAGACTGTTCGGAGCTTGTATGGGCCGAATGAATGTACCAAGTTCATCAAATCAATTAACTTGGGTACAACTAGCCTGTCGGATTTTACATGCAATTATTTCTAGCAGCTATTGTAGCTGCTAGAAATAATCACTGTATTCCCCCGGTGGGGACGGCTTCCCCCAATGTCTAAGCGGGAAATACAATCGCTCCATTTACCCCACCAACACAGTCAGTGCTGATGGGGAAAATGGAGCAATTTTCACTCCGTCTGTGGCCTGCTTAACCGAAAAAACGGCAGCATAGCTAAACATTTATAAAGCACACTGATGTGCTTTACATAATTTTTTTTGTAAAAATCACAAAAGAAGGAAGCTGTGAGAAAAGCCCAGTCATGTAACCTGTCAAAGTCACATCATGGAGCACTCTCACTACTCTCTTGTCACACTGTAAACAGATTTTTTGTAAATGAGCTGTAGTTGTGCATGACAAAAAATTCTTATTTTTTTATAGAATACAGGCATACCCCTCTTTAATTACACTCACTTTACATACACTTGCGAGTAAGGACATACCCATGAGTGTATATAAAGTGGCTCTCAAGCTAAAAGCTGCAGCTGAGTAATCCGTGCACGGATAGTTCAGATTCCTCGCTACTTGGAAACACTCCCCCAATACAGTCCCTGACACCCCAAAAGTGAAAATGGGTATTGCTTCACTTTAAGTACATTTTCGTTTTACATACATACTCTGGTCCCATTGTGTACTAAGCATAAAGTTTTCAAGCAGAAAATCGCGCAATTTTACTGTGTTTTTTCCAGCGCTTTTTATCCCAATTTTGCAGCGTTTTTTACCGCAATTTTGTGGCGTTTTTACTGCAATTTTGTGCAGGGCAAAAGGTCGCCAATGTAAAAAAAAAGAGAAACGCCCAAATCTGCCCAATTCGAGTGACAAAAAAGGGTCCAGGCGTTCAGGTTCAGGCGACTTGAAGTGGAGATGTGAACCATCTCCATTGAGAATAATTGATTTTTTTTTCCCCTCCAGCGTTTTGTAGCTTCAGGCTTCAAGCTACAAAACGTTAAGGTGTGAATGGGGCCTAAAAGTGGGGCATGCCTGCAGCATTTTCTATCATCCTGGAGATATATTCCGTCTGCTGTATGACATTTCTAGTATAGGTATATTTTTTCCATAGAGTACAAGTCTGTTCTGTCAGACACTAAGAGCACTTTCACACTGGTTTGCTTCAAAACTGCTAGTAAAAACGCCTATGCATTAATGGAGTGTTTTTTGCTGCGCTTTTGCAGCTTTACGGTGCGGTTTTTAAGCACTTAACGCAAATCGTACTTTGACGCTAAATACCATTATGGTAGCAGCTAAACGGTGCGCGTTTCTCTATAAATTTAAAGCGCCCTGTCCCGACGAGCTTGCGTGCAGAAGCGAACACATAAAAATGGTGTTCAAACCACACATGTAAGGTATCGCAGTGATCCTTAGAGCGTGAGAAATAATTCTAGCCCTGGACCTCCTCTGTAACTCAAAATTGGTAACCTGTAGACATTTTTAGACTTTGCCTATGGAGAATTTTAAGGGTAAAAGTTTGTCGCGATTCCACGAGCGGGCGCAATTTTGAAGCGTGACATGTTGGGTTTCAATTTACTCAGCGTAACACTTTAACACTATAAAAAAAACAATTGGGCTAAGTTTACCATTGTCTTTTTTTTTTTTTTTTTTTTTTATTGAAGACCGCTGCACAAATACGGTGTGACAGAAAGTATTGCAACAACCACCATTTTATTCTCCAAGTAACTTTCTAGCAAAAAAAAAAAAAAAAAAATACTTGTAAACACTGAGTCTGAAAAATAGGCCTGGTCCTTAAAAAAAAAATGTAGTAGTGAAGGTGTTTTTGAGCAGTTTTGGATGCAAAATTTTGGATTCACTTCAATGGAAAGGTGCATTTTTGGGGCAGTTTAAAAAAAAAAAAAAAAAAAAAACATGCTCCAAAAACGCTGCAAGCAGGATTTTTTTCACTGCAACGGAAGCGCGCCGCCCCATTGTGAACACATTCATTGATTTTAAATGGGAAGCATTTTTCTTGAGCTTTTCAGGCCTTTTTTTTTTTTTTTTTTTTTTTTTTTTTGTTAACGCAAAAACGATAAAAAAAAGAAAACAAAAACACCTTCATTAACATATAGGCATTTTACAGGCAGCTTTGAAGCAAAACTGTGTGAAAGTGCCCAAAAATATCAAAAGATCAGGAACAGATCGAAGAGTGTGAAAGATCTTTAAGTGCTCCTTCCACTGTTTTAATAAAACTGTAAAATTACTTCCAGGTAAATTATACAATATGCACAAAATATTTGTAGACAATGACAATGAACTGAAAAAATAAAACAAACCCTTTCAGGACAGGAAAAAAAAAAGTCCTGCAAGTAGCATCTTTGGGGCAGAGCGGTAGTGGTGTATACACCGCCCCTGCCCATTGAAATGAATAGGCACTGCCGCCGAAGTGCCTGCAAAGCGCTTCAGCAGCGCTGCAACACAGGCGCTATTAAGGCTTTATTCTGCCACTAGCGGGGGCTAAAAGTGCCCTGCTATAGCCCGAAAAGCGCCGCTATAACAGAGGTAAAGCCACATATGGCATGCTCCCAGCACAGAGACCGGGGTCTCACCGAGAGCCCCAGGCCCAGTCTATTTTCATTTTGGGTCACCTGATCGCTGCTGTAACCTCTGATTGGCTATCACACTGATCAGTCACTGTGAAGCCTAACCCTGTGTTTTTTTTCCCTTTTCTGTGAATGGAGAGATACATTGCATCTTTGTCTTTCCATGCAGAAAGGAAAAAAAAAAAATAAAAAAAAAAAAAAACGTGTTTGTACAAAAATTAAGAATAAAATAAAATAAATACCTAGATCAAGGTTTGATCTAAGTCAGTGCCAGGGTTAGTGTTTAGTGCTATTTTGAGCAGGATTTTGTTTTTTAAAATTAGCATCAGTGTTCATGCCAGTGTGTTGCAAACAACAACTAAACACACATATGTGGTGCCGTTGCAATCGTCAGGAGCAGGAGACTTAATTTTGGTATTTTTTACTATTTTGGACCAATTTTCCTTTGATAAAAAAAATAAATTATAAATTCAACCAGAAGATATAACTATTTACTACCAAATAAAAGCCCAAATTGTGCTTAGGCTTTTAGATTTGTTTTACCCTTAGGTGTAAAGGGGTTGAAGAATATGTTTAATTTACTGACTTGTAAGTAAGCACCTAAATCTCCTGAGAGGCACACAATAAGTGCGTCCCTTTGGCCACAGGTTGGGGACCAGCAGTTTGGAGAATATAAGGTGCTTTGGCTGGTACATTTCGGCTGATTTACTAAGAACCCATGCACACTGCCCTTACAAAATGATGCTTCTACAGGAGCTTTGTGTTCTGCCTGTAGAAGCAGCTAAATGTTATCCTATGTGTCCATTAGGACGTTTAGGTGCATATTTTAACCACTAGGCATCCGTGCTATAGCTGAAAAACGGCTGCCGGGAGGCTGTCCCTGGACGTCCTCCTGTTTACTTCCGTGTTGCATGGTCCCGTGAGCGTGCATCGAGGAAGTTCTGTGCTGCCCGTCTCCCTTGGACACAGCCAGTCACAGATCGCTGTAAATGGTCAATCACAGCGGCCGTTTACAGCGCGATCAGCGTGTCCAATGAGAGATGATCTCATATGTAAACATATGAGATCATCTCTCATCGCCGGCTCTCCCTCCTCACACAGAGACAGTGTGTGAAGAGGGAGAGACGAGCGGCTGCAGCGGGAGTTAGTAAAAAAAAAAAAATACAGTGCCTTGCGAAAGTATTCGGCCCCCTTGAACTTTTCAACCTTTTGCCACATTTCAGGCTTCAAACATAAAGATATAAAATTTTAATTTTTTTGTGAAGAATCACCAACAAGTGGGACACAATTGTGAAGTGGAACGAAATCTATTGGATTTTTTTAACTTTTTTAGCAAATAAAAAACTGAAAAGTGGTGCGCGCAAAATTATTCGGCCCCTTTACTTTCAGTGCAGCAAACTCACTCCAGAAGTTCAGCGAGGATCTCTGAATGATCCAATGTTGTCCTAAATGACTGATGGTGATAAATAGAATCCACCTGTGTGTAATCAAGTCTCTGTATAAATGCACCTGCTCTGTGATAGTCTCAGGGTTCTGTTGAAAGCGCAGAGCATCATGAAGACCAAGGAACACACCAGGCAGGTCCGTAATACTGTTGTGGAGAAGTTTAAAGCCGGATTTGGATACAAAAAGATTTCCCAAGCTTTAAACATCCCAAGGAGCACTGTGCAAGCGATCATTTTGAAATGGAAGGAGTATCAGACCACTGCAAATCTACCAAGACCTGGCCGTCCCTCTTTCACCTCAGACAAGGAGAAGACTGATCAGAGATGCAGCCAAGAGGCCCATGATCACTCTGGATGAACTGCAGAGAACTACAGCTGAGGTGGGAGAGTCTGTCCATAGGACAACAATCAGTCGTACACTGCACAAATCTGGCCTTTATGGAAGAGTGGCAAGAAGAAAGCCATTTCTCAAAGATGTCCATAAAAAGTCTCGTCTAAAGTTTGCCACAAGCCACCTGGGAGACACACCAAACATGTGGAAGAAGGTGCTCTGGTCAGATGAAACCAAAATTGAACTTTTTGCCCACAATGCAAAACGATATGTTTGGCGTAAAAGCAACACAGCTCATCACCCTCAACACACCATCCCCACTGTCAAACATGGTGGTGGCAGCATCATGGTTTGGGCCTGCTTTTCTTCAGCAGGGACAGGGAAGATGGTTAAAATTGAGGGGAAGATGGATGCAGCCAAATACAGGACAATTCTGGATGAAAACCTGTTGGAGTCTGCAAAAGACCTGAAACTGGGACGGAGATTTATCTTCCAACAAGACAATGATCTCAAACATACAGCAAAATCTACAAAGGAATGGTTCACAAATAAACGTATACAGGTGTTAGAATGGCCAAGTCAAAGTCCAGACCTGAATCCAATCGACAATCTGTGGAAAGAGCTGAAAACTGCTGTTCACAAACGCTCTCCATCCAACCTCACAGTCTCTCGATGTGCAAAACTGATAGAGACATACCCCAAGCGACTTGCAGCTGTAATCGCAGCAAAAGGTGGCTCTACAAAGTATTAACGCAAGGGGGCCGAATAATTTTGCACGCCCCACTTTTCATTTATTTATTAGTTAAAAAAGTTTTAAAAATCCAATAGATTTCGTTCCACTTAACAATTGTGTCCCACTTGTTGGCGATTCTTCACAAAAAATAAAAATTTTTTATCTTTATGTTTGAAGCCTGAAATGTGGCAAAAGGTTGAAAAGTTCAAGGGGGCCGAATACTTTCGCAAGGCACTGTAAATAAAACTGTAAAGTGCCATCTGTCCCCACTTCCACCTGTCAGTGCGATCTGTCCCCAGTGGCAGGTATAAGTGCCATTTGTGCCACGTATCAGTGCATCTTGTCATCAGTGCCACGTATCAGTGCACCTGTCATCAGTGCCACGTATCAGTGCACCTGTCATCAGTGCCACGTATCAGTGCACCTGTCATCAGTGCCACGTATCAGTGCACCTGTCATCAGTGCCACGTATCAGTGCACCTGTCATCAGTGCCACGTATCAGTGCACCTGTCATCAGTGCCACGTATCAGTGCACCTGTCATCAGTGCCACGTATCAGTGCACCTGTCATCAGTGCCACGTATCAGTGCCATCTGTCATCAGTGCCACGTATCAGTGCCATCTGTCATCAGTGCCACGTATCAGTGCCATCTGTCATCAGTGCCATCTGTCATCAGTGCCACGTATCAGTGCCACGTATCAGTGCCATCTGTCATCAGTGCCACGTATCAGTGCCATCTGTCATCAGTGCCACGTGTCATTGTCCTGGTGCTCCACGGCCTTCAAAAGTGTGAGCCCTTGTACACACGGTCGGAGAATCCGTCGGAATGTGTCCTATCGGACCGTGTTGTCGGATAATCCGACTGTGTGTGGTATGCGTCGGACTGATTCCGTCGGACGCAATTTTACAACTTGTTGGAAATATTTTCCGACCAACTGGTTCGATCGAACATACTCCGATCATGTGTAGAGAATTTTGATCGGACCAAGTGCCACGCATGCTCAGATCAAATTCCTACATCAAAGCTTTTGGCTACTAGCCTGAACGTAGTCCCATCGTAACGAAATTACGTCATCACGTTCTGAATGATGGAATTTTTCAACAACTTAGTCCGACCGTGTGTATGCAACAGTTTCGGACAAGATCCGACGGACAAAATCCGACGGATTTGGTTGTCGAAATCTCCGACCGCGTGTACAGGGGCTAATAGGTAGTCAACAAGTTAGATGTGTAATTTATGCTCCTAGAACACCTGATGGTGCTCCCTGCATGTTGGGCCTCTCTGAGTGGCTGGGCTGTGGAAAAGTCCCACACATGTGGTATCGTAATACTCAGGAGGAGTAGCAGAATGTATTTTGGGGGTGTCATTTGTGGTATACACATGCCATGTGAGAGAAATAACCTATTACAATGACAATTTTGTGGGAAAAAAAAACGTCATTTTGCAAAGAACTGTGGTAAAAAATGACAACATCAAAAAGCTCACCATGCCTTTTACTAAATACCTTGGAATGTCTACTTTGAAAAAAGGGTCATTTGGGGGGTATTTGTACTTTCCTGGCTTGTTTGGGTCGCAAGGAATTAGATAGGTCACCAGTACATCAGATGTGATCCATTTTGTATGATTTGCACCATAGCTTGTAGACTACAAAGACCAAATAATATCCACTAGTTTGGGTTATTTTTACCAAAGATATGTAGCAGTATAAACTGTGGCCAAGATTTATGAAGAAAAATTAATAATTTGCAAAATTTTATCACAGAAACAAAGAAAATGCATTTTTTTTTTCAAAATTTTCAGTCTTTTTTCATTTGTAGCGCAAAAAATAAAAAACCCAGGAGGTGATCAAATACCACCAAAAGAAAGCTCTATTTGTGAGAAAAAAAGGACAAATTTGGGTACAGTGTTACATGACTGAGTAATTGTCATTCAAAGTGTGAGAGCACCGAAAGCTGAAAATTGGTCTGGTCACGAGGGGTGTTTAGTGCCCAGTTGTCAAGTGGTTAAGCTTAGCGTTTAGAGGTTAAAAAAAAAAAAAACACCTTCCGTTTTGCATTTTCGAGAGGAGATTTCTAGCAGAAAAAAAAAAAACTAAATGCTTCTAAACGCCTGTACGCTCTATACGAGTGTTTTTTTTCTGCCATAACAACTGGCGTTTTTTTTAAGCCAAGTATGCACTGACCCCTTTCACACCACACCGCCCATTGCGTCGGCGGTAAAACGCCGCTATTTTTAGCGGCGCTTTACCGCCGGATTTGCGGCGCATTTCTAGCGGCCGCGAAAGGGTTAAAACCGCCGGCAATACGCCGCAATAGCGGCGTTTTGACGGCGGTATTACAGCGCTGCCCCATTGATTTCAATGGGGAGCAGCGTTGGAGGAGCGGTAAACACACCGCTCCTTCACCGCTCCAAAGAAGCTGCTGGCAGGACTTTTTTCTGACGTCCTGCCAGCGCACCGCTGTAGTGTGAAAGCCCTCGGGCTTTCACACTACATACAATGGTGCAGCTTCTTTAGGGGGATTGCAGGCACTATTTCTAATGCTATAGCGCCTGCAAAACGCCCTGGTGTGAAAGGGGTCTAACAGAGGTGAGAATATTCCCACAAAAACAAAATAAATTCACTTAAAATATCCAATCATAAAAAAAGTTAATTTCCATTCAATTTGATTACCCAATCATTTGCAGATGAAGAAAGTAAACAAGAATTTGCTTTTCAAATGACTAAAAAAACTTGAGTGAATATTTGCACAATTTATTGTATGAAGATGCTCAGCTCCTTTCGTAGTTTGTGGTAATCCAGATTTAAATATCCCCAGGTAGCAAAGCCACTCAATGTGGAAGATCGATTGCTACCTTTGGGGACTGCCAAGCCTCTTATCTAGGGGATGTTGCAATTTGTTTCTTGCTTGATCCTCTTCCACACCAATTCACAGAATAGGGTTTCTCTAATCGTAAACCTATTTTGAATAGCCATACAAACATATTGCATATAATTAATGGTAAAAAAAAAAGGGAATCCTTATGGGTAAATCTGAAGGGCCATTGTGGGGGTTCTATATATCCTGTGTAGAATAAATATATTGGGTAAGCCCTCAAGTTTTCCACTCACCTACTCGAATTTTGAGAGTGGAAATGAGGGCTGGTGAGCGTGGGCTGCCCGGAACGGTAAAGCACTGTTCCCGAGCGCTTTCACACTGGGGCAATGTGCTGATAGGACGTTAAAACATGTGTGTTAAAATTAATGGGCACGCTGCCAAAGCGCTGCAAAGCGCCCCGGCAGCGGCACTAGACGGCGCATTTAACCCTTTATTCGCCCGCTATCGAGGGTTAAAATCGCCCTGCTATCGGGCAAATAGCGCTGCTAAGATGACAGTAAAGTGCCACTAAAACTACTGGTATTTTACCAACGCCCGCACACGGTTAACCCCTTGATTGCTAGATGTTTACCCCCTTCACAGCCAGTATCATTAGTAAAGTGACAGTGCATATTTTTAGCACCGATTACTGTAATAGTGTCGCTGGTTCCCACAAAGTGTCAGGTATCAAATTGTCCGACGCAATATCGAAGTCCCGGTATAAGTCGCTGATCGCTGCCATTACTAATATAAAAAAAATTAAATTAAAATTCCAGTATATAACCCATAGTTTGTGGACACTAACCTTTGACAAACCAATCAAAATATGCTTATTGGGAACTTTTTTACCAAAATATATGTATATTGGTCTCAATTTATTAAGAATTATTTTTATTTTTTTTAACCACTTCAATACCAGTCACTTATACACCTTCCTGCACAATTGCGCGGTCATGCTACACTGTACCCAAAAACATTTTTTATCATTTTGTCCCCACAAAATATAGCTTTCTTTTGGTGGTATTTGCTGCGATTTTTATTTTTTGCGCAAAAAAAAAAAAAAAGACCAAAACTTTTGATAAAAAAAATTAAATTTATTTTGTTTCTGTTCATTTTTTTTTCTAAATAAGTAAGTATGTTTTCTTCTTCAATGATGGACACTGATATAGCTGCACTGATGGGCATCAATGAGGTGGCACTGATGGCTGATGGGCATTGATAGGCAGCACTGATAGGTGGCACTGGTATGCAGGACTGATGGGCACCGATAGGTGGGCACTGATGGGCACTAATAGCCCCCCGCTCCTAAACGCAACTAATAGCTTTTTTTGAGGGTTTTTTTTTCCCTTTTACTGCAAAAATTCCTATAAAAATGCTAATGCTCCTAAACGCTGCTAAAACACTACTACAAAAAGCAAACTATTACCAGTGCTTTTTATCCAGTGATCTTTCCAGTATTTTTTTTTTTTTTTACTTAAACAAAAAATAAATAAAAATGCTAGTGTGCATGGAGCCTAAAGCTTTGTACACACGGTGCGATTGTTGGCCAACTGAGCATCGGATTTTTTGTCAAAAGGCGTGTGCCAGGATCTTGTCTTGCATACTAACATTACACAACTGTCGTGCCACAAACACAAACGTAGTGACGTACTACGACGAATTTTAACTCGAGCGCCACCCTTTGGGCCCCTTCTGCTAATTTAGTGTTTGGTGAGCATCGATTCCGAGCATGCGTGGTTGTACTTTCAAATTTTGTGTGACGGATTTGTGTACTGACCATATGAAAATCAGACGTCAAGCCGTTGTCCTCCGAAAATTTACTAGCCATACTAACGGTAAGATTTCAGGACAACGGTCTGTCAACAATCGTACCTTGTGTATGAGGCTTAAGGCTCCATGCACACTAGTCGTTTTTTAAACTCCTAGAAGCTGTTATTAGCATTTTTTCTGCTCCTGGAAGCTAAATAGTGTTATCCTATGTGTCCATGCACACTACTTTAGGCTGTTAGCATTTTTTGAGCTTCAGCTTCTTGGAGCAGAAAAAAGTAGAAGAAGAAAAGTTTTTTTGTAGAGTTTCTGGGAGCGTCTTTTTAGCAGAAAAATATGCTGAATGTTCCTAACTGCTCCTAAAAGCTTTTTTTTTTTTTTGCTTTTTTTTTTTATGTACTGCAAAAACGCCAATAAAATGCTAATGCTCCTAAAAGCTACTAAAATGCTACTAGAAGCTGGCACAAAAATGCTATTATCAGCATTTTTCATACAGCATTTTTTTTTTTTTTTAGCTTATAGTGTACATGGACAAAAAACTGGCCACTGCCCACACCTATAACTGGCCTTCACAGTGAGGAGCCCATGGAGGGCATAGACATATAAAACAAAGACAAATCCATAGCTCAACTCACCAACCAGTCTGCTGACCAACCAAATTAACCTGTCTAACCGTCTGTTAAAAGCAGGGGTTTAGTTAGCACACATTTGCAAACGCATGTGAAAGCTGCAAGGCCTCGCCACGGCAACCTGCGTTGCTTTCAGTCCTAACACTACAAATTTATAAGTGTCTCCACATGCATGGAATGGATAGATGTGGGACAGGCGAGCCTGATGGCTGCCCAAGCCCCCTTAAAGGAACAGGAGCACACTGGACACCCAGCAAGAGCACAATGGCAGCGAAAGTGCCCAGTGTGTCCCCCGGACCATATATACAAACAGTAACAAAAAACTGGCATCTGCACACCTATAACAGCAGACTGGTTGGCGAGTTGAGCTATGGAATGGTCTTTGTTTTATATATAGTGTGCATGGAGCCTAAAGTAACCTATCAAGTAATAAAAACGTTTATGTGTTTTTTTTATTAAATGTTCCTGTTTAACCCCTTAAATTACTCTAATCAGTCCTAATTAATTCCTTATTTTCCTGCTGATTTTTTTATTAAATTTTTTTCCCCTTCTATTTTATAAACTATTAATAATTAAAACTTTTTGTTTGCTTTGTTCGTTAATATTTTTACACCTTTAAAGCGGGAATTCCGCCGTTTTTTTTTTTTTTTTAAAAGCCAGCAGCTACAAATACTGCAGCTGCTGACTGAAATAAGGACACTTACCCGCCCAGCACGCCCGCGATGTCGGCACCCGAAGCCGATCTCTCGATCGTCTCTCGGGTGCTGCCGCCGCCATCTTGGGTATGGGAATCAGGAAGTGGAGCCTTGCGGCTTCATTTCCTGGTTCCCTACTGCGCATGCGTGAGTCGCGCTGTGCAATAAGGATGGTCCCCGCTGTCTCTGGGATCCGTGTGTTTCCCAGCAGACAGCGGGGACCCGCAGGAAGTGGTGTAAATATCCGCAGATTCTGCGGATATCTATGCCGGAAGTGGGTGCAGATACCTGTACTGTACAGGTATCTGCACCCCCCTGAAAGGTGCCAATTGTGGCGCCGGAGGGGGGGGGGGAGGGTTCCAATGAGCGGAAGCTCCACTTTAGGGTGGAGCTCCGCTTTAACATACATTTGCACATTTCACATAGTAACGCTTTAAAGTGGTTGTAAACCCTTACAAACCACTTTGACCTACAGGTAAGCCTAGATTAAGGCTTACCTGTAGGTCCAAGAAATATCTCCTAAACCTATATGGTTTAGGAGATATTTACCCGAAGACAGCCACCGCTGCGCCGTAGACAGCGGTACTGTATGTGTTATGCTTTGTGTACTTTTTGAATTTGACGCCAGGCACCGTCCCCATGCGTCGCGATGCTCGCAGGGAATGGGGCCTGGCACACAGAGCATCGAGAGGAGGACACAGCAAACGGACATCGCATGATCCTGGTGACAAGGCAAGTAACCTGGACCAGGATTCTGCAATGCAATTCAGAGTGTGGCTCGGGGTTAACACTAATGGTACTGAAATTTAACCCCAAGCCACACTCGGGAATACCAGAGAGGGAAAAGAAAAAGAAGAGGTTAAAAATGTCTCTTTAGTTGTTAAATCACAATCACTCGTACCTAGATTGATTACAAATCAGCATGTGTATGGCTACCTTTAAAGGGTAAGTCCATCAGCATGTGTATGGTCACCTTAAAAGGGTAAGTCCACTTAAAAAAAATAAAAAAAATATATAGCAAACAAAACATGTTGAAGTTTAAGGCCTCATTCAGACGAGGCGGATCCGCTTGCATGGAGTCTGCCGGCTCAGCGGGAGATCTCTCGGTTGATCTCCGCTGAGCTGGCGGATGACAGGTCCCTCTCTGCTCACTGAGCGGGGAGGGGCTTGTCGAGCGCCACTGGATTCTATGGAGAGATCGGATGAAAAAGGACAGCGTGTCTATTTTCATCAGATCTCACCCAATCCGGTCCGCCAGCGACGGATCCCGACGTAGGGCCATATGTCTGCTTTTGGGCGGATTGGGCCAGGTCAGATGTCAGCGGACATGTCACTGCTGACATCCGTCGCTCCATAGACCAGCATGGACAGCCCGTTCAGGTCCGCCGTCAAAACTGACAGGCAGACCTGAACGGTCCGACAGTGTGAAAGGGACTTAAGGAGAAGACCAGCCAAAGCTCGTACAGAGTACACCAGCCATTAATAATGTTTCATCCCATTCAGAATCAGTCTGCAATCACTTTGGTGAAACAAACATCTATTGCAGAGGTCTTCAAACTACAACCCATGGGCCACATCCAGCCCTAAGCTAGAGTCCATGGCCTCCAACTTTTTTTAAGGGGAGATTCTGATGTTGGGGGGGGGGAATCTAATGGGAACTCTGATAAGGATTCCAATGTAAGAGGGACTCTGATGGGTAGCCCAATTTAAACTCTGATGGAAATTTTTTATCAGCCTACAGATAATTAAAGAGGGATTTCACTGTAAAAAAAAAAAATATTAAAAGCCAGCAGCTATAAATACAACAGCTGGTGACTTTTAATAAATGGACACTCACCTGTCCCAGGTTCCAGCGATGTCGGCAGCCGAGGCTGATCGATCGATCGGCTCTCGCCTGCTGCTGCCACCATTATTGGTGAGGGAATAAGGAAGCGAAGCATTGCGGCTTCACTTCCCGGTTCCTTACTGCGCATGCGCGAGTCGCGCAGCGCAATGGGAATGGTCCGCACTGCCTCCGGGACCCGTGTGTGTCCCAGCAGACAGCGCGGCGGGACAGGAAGAAGCATAGACTCCCGTGGGAGTCTATGCCCAGAAATAGGTGCAAATACCTGTCTTAGGTATCTGCACCCCCCCCTCCCCCCTGAAAGGTGCCAACTCCGACCCCAGGGGGGGGGGGGGGGAGGGGGGGTTCCGATGACCGGAAGTTCTGCTTTAGGGTGGAACTCCGCTTTAATATATAATATGGCCCTCATATTAAAAAGTTTCAAAACCCCTGCTTTAGAGCAACAAAAAAGGTAGGACTCTGCAACAAAGTTTGGTAAAATCCTTCAACGTACATAGCTCAACCAGAGGGGATTGTTTTTTTTTTCTCAAATGTGAAGTTAACGCAATATTAAACCCAAAAGCAAACATATTGCAGCTTACCAATTCTTAGATATAATGGCTGCATTTGTTTTCCTTTATTTCCACTTGGTGATCCACCCAGTAAAGTCTGTTTTTCTACAGAATAAGCAGTCCTACAGATGTAGCAGTTAGAGCCCTGGTGCCCAACCTGTGGACCTTTGGCACATTTTATGTGGTCCTTGGGGCTTATGCAGACATTAATCTGTGTGTCCCTATTGCTCTGTTATTGCAGTTATAGACATAATTTCAAACAGTCTCATGTAACATGTCCCCAGTCTCCCAACAGCTTCTATAGTGTGCTCACTATGTCCGCAGTCTCTGACCATCTTCTGCGTTATGTCCATAGTCTTTGACTATATCTTGTTATGTGTCTTCTGGCTCAGACACTGGATTTTATGTGCAGACCTTAGGTAATGTCAAGGGCCACACTTGAGGCCCCTCACAGCGAGAAAGAGGGTTCAGACAAACCATTTACCACTGACAGGGGTGCTTATAATGATCAGCTTTAAAAGAGAAGTACGGGGATTGACTTTTTTGTAGAATCATACTTACCTAGGTGGATAGATGCTGCATCTGAACTCTAACACTGAGAACCGAGCGATCTGAGGTGTTTGATGGTGGTCACTGTCAGTCACAGCTCTCTGCTCAATGGAGCACCGGGCTGTAGAGAGTTGGGATCAGCGGCTCTGACTCTTAGCGCATCGCCGAGAGGCTGAGCCAAGTGCCAATCCATCATGTGGGTGGATCCTGACCATATGGTCTTGATCTTTCCTGAGTCTGGACCAGCTCTGTGATGTCAGAAAGAGCTGCACTCCTGTGTTCCACAGGGGAAGTACAGCCAAACGAGCTTTGTCTGTACATATCCTCTAATTTATGTAAAACCTGTATCCTAAATGGAACAAAAAACAGTTGTTAGTTGGAGTTTGGCTTCAATTTGTTAGTGTATTTAAATCTGCTAGGACATGCCACCTGTGCTCCTTCATCCAGATTGTAGGCATTCTAATACAGGAGGAGAGTTACTGGTCAGATCACCATGTGAAAACAGAGGGAAAAGCCTACAAACATACATGATAAGATTAGAGGCCCGGTGTCCTTTGACACTTTTGTGCAGCCCTCAGGGTCCCTGCAGACAATGATTTGTTTGTTTTTTATTGCTCTGTTATAGCAGTCTCCATTTAATGGTTGCCACCAGCCTCCAACAACTTCTATGGCAGTGATGGCGAACCTTGGCACCACAGAGGTTTTGGAACTACATTTCCCATGATGCTCCACTATACTGCAGAGTGCAGGAGCATCATGGGAAATGTAGTTCCAAAACATCTGGGGTGCCGAGGTTCGCCATCACTGTTCTATGGCATGTTTACAGCCTCTGCCCATCTCTTGTATCCTTGTCTCTGCCTCCTCTCTTGTGGTCTCCAGCACCGTGGCCGCAGTTTCGGACTATCAGCATGAAGGAGACAACCCTTATCATCATCGTCACCCCTGAAAGGACTGAGCTGTGGACGGGGAGCCTGGATGTAAACAGAGCAGGAGAAAGGGCTGGGGGGGGGGCCATCATCATCAGAGAGGTGGACGATGTGTGTGTTTACATTTCCAGCTCTGCAGACATAGATCTTCTTCTCTAAGTGCTGGATCTCCTAATCCAATGGTGGTCAATTGGACGACTTTAAGTGTGGCCTTCAACATCATCAAAAGGCCTCACATAAAATTCAGTGAATGTTCAGTGTCAGGGACAGCACACACAACACGATGGGGACGGTCCGAAACTGTGACCGTGATGCTGGAGACTGTCTGAGGCTGCAGTCTTGATGCTGGACATCATTCAACATCAGTCTCAATCAATGGTCCGAGACTGATGTTGAATGATGTCCAGCATCACGGCTGCAGTCTCGAACTGTCTTCAGCGCCATCGCCGCAGTCCTGGATTGTCTCCATCATGTTGTGTGTGCTGTCCCTGACAGGGTACCTTCACTGAATTTTATGTGAGGCCTTTTGATGATGTTGAAGGCCACACTTGAAGACCACCCTCCCCAATCCAGAAAGTTGACCACCACTGGATTAGAAGATCTAGCACACACAACACGATGGAGACAGTCCGAGACTATGGCCACGGTGCTGGACAAGGTCCGAGACTGCGGCCATGGTGCTGGACATCATTCAACATCAGTCTCGGACCATCTCCAGCGCCGTGGCCGCAGTCACGGAAAGCATCTCCAGCGCCGTGGCCGCAGTCTCGGAAAGCGCCTCCAGCATCACGGTCGCATTCTCGGAAAGCGCCTCCAGCATCATGGCCAAGGTCTCGGACTGTCTCCATCGTGTTGTGTGTGTTGTCCCTGACACTGTACATTCACTGAATTTTATGTGAGGCCTTTTGATGATGTTGAAGGCCACCCTTGAAGTGCCCCACTCCCTATCAAGAAAGTTGACCACCACTGGATTAAAAGATCCAGCACTTAGAGATATATGTCTGCAGAGCTGGAGATGTCAACACAAACATCGTCCACCTATCTACGACGACGATGATGATGATAGCCTCCCCCCAGCCCTCTCTCCTGCTCTGTTTACATCCAGGCTCCCTGTCCACAGCTCAGTCCTGTCAGGGGTGACGATGATGATGAGGGGTGTTTCCTCCATGCTGATGAAGTGAAAGTAGACCTACAGTCAGACTCTTCAGCAGAAGTGACAGCAAACTTCATCCCTGAATAGAAAGCCCCCCTCCCCCGGTGATCGGGGTGTCATGCCCGCAGTGGCCCATCACACACACCCAGGGAGGGATCGGTAAAGTCTCCCCTCCCTCCCATACACCCTGGACTGCCTTCCACAACAAACATGTAGGCCCTGATGACACCGAGCCAGCCCCCACCACCACCAGGGCTCCTCTCCCCTCCACACACCGCCAAGGGTCACACGGCACCGCCATGGAGGACCCCCCTCACTCCTGGTCTGCCCTCCCCACCCTCCCCAAGCCTTGCGGGGTGAAAGGGCAAGGGCAGCCATACCCATAGAGGGGAGCTATGAGGACACATGCCTGTCCCTCGTACCCCACACTCCTCGCCGAAGGCATCTGCCATCATGCCTACTGCCCGGGACCCCCCCCCCCCCTTCTTGTACCCCCCTATGTCGTAAATGAGGAGCCCGAGAGGGGGAGGAGCGGCCCCCGGGGCCGGTGCTGGACACCCTTACCTTGGTTGGGGTGGAATCGTACGTCCCGGGCACCGAGCTGTGCGGAGAGGGGGTGGCAGCAGTGACAACACACACAGTGTATGAGAGAGAGAGAGCGAGCCGGAGGGGAGGGGGGATGACAGGGGGAATGGAGGAGATACACACAGAGACTGTGTCAGAGAGAGAGGGGGAGGGACTATGGCTGACACAACACTAGTCCGCCTGCCCGCCCGGGGAATGGGAGCTCACATGGAGGAGGAACACACACCACATGTACTGTCTACACTCCCCTCACACACCTTCTATTTCTACACGGGCCCTCCATGGACACACAGCACACACGACTCACAACATATCCCTACAAAGTTTATCAAATAAAATGACTGACACTCATAAGTCTGCCCAGGAACACACTTACCTCAAATATATTCATCATGCATATTACTCCAACAGCTCCTTATAGAGCTTATAAAAGAAAAAAACTGACACACAGGTCTGCCCAAGAACTGGGCGCACACTTACCTCACATTGCGTAAAGCCTCATACACACGATCAGATTTTCAGATAACTCACCATGCGAAAATTCTCGTACAACAGAATACAACATCAGAAGTGATGTAACGCGTTGAATAGTTTTGTATATATTCTTTCGTTTCTGAGCATGCGCTTACGGTTTTTTTTCCAGACGAAAACCGTACTAATTTAATGAAAATCGGATGTTGCGTTCATGTATGACAATGATTTTATAGTCTGCACATTCAGCTTTTCGTTAGACGAAAAATCGGAATTGACTGTCGAAAGCACCATACTAACTATCCGAAAATCGAGCAGATCGTTTGTCGGACAAAATTTTACTTTCTGATTTTCGGATTGTGTGTACAAGCCTTTACCTCACACTGAGTTATTGTGTGTATGACTCCAACAGATTCCTATGTAGCTTATGAAAGAACAATATTGACACACAAGTCTACCCAGAAACTGGGAACACACTTACCTCACATGGGCTTTCACATTGAGCCGTCGGTGGTAAAACGCTGATATTTTTAGCGGAGCTATTCGGTTGCCTGCGGGGTAGTTTTAACCCCTCACTAGTGGCCGAAAAGGTGTTAAATTCACCCGCAAAATGCAGCCGGAGCGGTATTGCAGCACTGCCCCATTGATTTCAATGGGGAGGAGCGGTGAGTTCACCGCTCCTAAGAAGCAGCTGGCAGGACTTTTTCTGATGCCCTGCCAGAGCACCACTTCGGCTCGGCTCGGCTCACAGTCACGCCCAGTCCCACCCTATGATGGGCATAACACAGGGACTGGGCGTGACTGTGAGCCGAGCCGAGAACACTCGGCTCCGCTCGGGACTGCGAGAGCCGCTGTACCAACTTATTCGGCGACCCATCGCAGTTTGTTACGGAAGTGACGTTCCATCGCCGCCATCTTGCTACACCCCACACTCGTCCACAGTAAGGATACACTAAGAAGGGGAAAACACCCACCGGATTTTTGCATTTTAGATATATTTATAACATTAAAGTTAGTATATAGTGAAATACAGTACTTACAACTCCGTCTGACTACTTAGATGTTGAATTTTAAAATCAGCGAACTTCTGTCAGATTAGCAAACCTGTGAGATGAGCAGGGTTGCCGCTGCTTTTAAAATTCAAGATCTAAGTAGTCAGACGGAGTGCTAAGTCCTGTATTTCACTATATAAACTCACTTTACTGTTATAAATATGTGTAAAATGCAAAACTCCGGTGGGTAACAACATGTCTGCTTTACCCCTTCTTAGTGTATCCTTACTGTGGGCGAGTGTGGGGTGTACCAAGATGGCGGTGATGGAATGTCACTTATGTAG
Source organism: Lithobates pipiens (assembly GCF_037356315.1). NCBI lineage: Eukaryota > Metazoa > Chordata > Amphibia > Anura > Ranidae > Lithobates > Lithobates pipiens. The sequence continues at coordinate 322,189,521 of NW_027507718.1, forward strand.
CAAACTGCGATGGGTCGCCAAATATGTCGTTACACCGCCGAGAGGACCCAAGAGCCACTGAGATACACAGGACTCTGTATCTCGGCGGCGCCATTTTTAAACTTCAAGACTGCAATGACAAGGCTGCAAATGACACTGGGGCAAGGCTGCAAATGACAAGGCTGCAAATGACACTGACAAGGCTGCAGATTGATGGGCAAAACTGCAGATGGACACTGATAAGGCTGCATTGATGGGCATTTAAATGTAGGTTTTTTTCCATAAACTTCCCTTATAAAAGTTTTTTTCCTTAAAATTCCCTCCTAAACTTGGGGTGCGTGTTATACGCAGATAAATACGGTAATGTATAGAAGGTAGGGCCCGAAAGTGACTCAAGCCCAGGGGCCCCCACCACCCTAAGTCCTGCCCTGTTAATATGTATATTACTCCAACAGCTCACTATAGAGCTTGTAAAAGAAAAATACTGACACACACAAATCTGCCCAAGAACTGGGAACACACTTACCTCACATATAGTCATTATGTATATTACCCAACAGCTGTACAGTGTATGTGTCTATTATGATTAGTACTCTAGAGAAATTATCTATAGAACTCCAACATATCCCTATAAAGTTTGTAAAATAAAATTACTGACACACATACATCTGCCCAGGAACTGGGAACACACTTACCTCACATATTTATTGTTTGTATTACTCCAACAGCTCCCTACAGAATTGTAAAATAACAGTACTGACACAAATGTCTGCCAAAGAAAATGGAACACGCTTACCTCACAGAGTGTTATTATGTATATTACTCCAAAAGCTGTATGTGCCCATTATGGTTATTACCCCAATATTAAAATGTATTATCTATAGGACTCCAACATATCCCTATAACATTTGTTAACCACTTCAGCCCCGGAGGATTTGGATGCTCAATGACCAGGCTATTTTTTGCGGTTTGGCACTGCGTCGCTTTAACTGACAATTGTGCGGTTGTGCGACGCTGTACCCAAACAAAGTTCTTTTTTTTCCCCACAAATAGAGCTTTCTTTTGGTGGTATTTGATCACCTCTGTGTTTTTGTTTTCTGTGCTATAAATAAAAGAAGAGCGACAATTTTGAAAAAACACAATATCTTTTACTTTTTGCTATATAATAGCCCACATTATTTATCAAAATAATAATTTTTTCCTCAGTTTAGGCCGATATGTATTCTTCTGCATATTTTTGGTAAAAAAATAAAACACAATAAGCGTATATTGATTGGTTTGCACAAAAGTTATAGCATCTACAAAATAGGGCAAAGATTTATGGCATTTTTATTTATTTATTTTACTAGTAGTGGCGGCGGTCTGCGATTTATATTGAGACTGCAAGATTATGGCGGACACATCGGACACTTTTGACCCATTTTTAAAACCATTGACAATTATACAGCATCCGGTGCTATAAAAATGCACTGATTACTGTGTAAATGTCACTGTCAGGGAAGGGGTTAACACTAGGGGGCGATCAAGGGGTTAACTGTGTTCCCTAGTGTGTTTCTAACTGTGGGGGGGGGGGATGGGCCTGTCTAGGAGGAGAGAGAAATCAGTGTTCATACATAGTATGAACACACGCTCTGTCTCCTCTCCCCTGAAAGAACTGGGATTTGAGTGTTTACACAGACAGATCCCGGTTCTCGCTCTGACACAAGGGTTTGCGGGAGACCAGCGGTCATCGCGGCCGCCGGGCACTCGTGCGTGCCCCTAGTGGCCAAGATGAAGCGACGTAAGGTAGGTAAGGTAAGCTGCTGGACGATTGTGGATGAAATAGCTTTGGCTTTTAAATTGTGCTTCTTTATCAAGTATTTGAGGTGAGAGGCTGGGGGAAACAGGTGGTGCACTGGCTTGGCACTGAATTGAATCACTGGATTAGTACACACTGTGGAAGTCACCTTTATGCATGGACTTTGTTTATTGTTCACGAAGCATTTGCATGAACTGGAATTAATGAGCATTTATTATTTACATATCTGTTTTGTTTTTTAAAATTGTTTTTTGCACATTTTTTAATGTCCTTGGATTTTACATTTTTTTCTTTTTTGGCATGTATATATTATGTGAGCACATTTATTATCGCAGCAATTACTTTAGTTGCATTTATTGAATCGCACAATTTGCACTTTGTGAGGTGATTCACACTTATTGCACTTTTTATATTTTTTAGTTAATTATTGATTGTATAGGCTTTTTATGGTTAGCGCCGCAATTTATTTATTTTTTACTGTAAGGTAACTCGATTTGCCCAGCCGAGCCAACCTGCCACAGTAAAACTGCCAAGGCTGGTCGGCAAGCAGTTAAATAAAATTCGGGACACACATACCCAGGAACTAGCAGCACTCTTACCTCACATAATCAATTTTTATAATACTCCTACAGCTTCCTATATAGAGCATGTCAAAATTAAAAATAAAATACTGACATACAAGTCTACCCAGGAACTGGGAACACACTTACCTCACATTGATTTATTATTTGTATTACTCCTGCAGCTCCCTAAAGAGCTTGTAAAATAAAAATACTGATACACATATGTTTGGCAAAGAACTGGGAACGCACTTACCTCAAATATAGTCATTATGTATTTACTTCAAAAGCTGTATATGTATAATATATATATTACTCCAAGGTTATTACCTGTAAGGCCCCTTTCACACTGGGGCATTGACAGTAAAGTGTCGCTATTTTTAGCAGCGCTTTACCGTAGTTTTTGTGGGGGTTTTTGTCCGCTAGTGGGTGGTTTTAACCCCTACTAGCGGCAGGGACAGGGTTAAAACGACCCACAAAGTGCCGCTGCAGCAGCAATATGTCGGCGGTTCTGCAGCGGTGCCCATTCAGTTTAAGACCCCTTTCACACTGGGGCGTTTTTCAGGCGCTTTAGCGTTAAAAAAAGCGCTTGAAAGAAGCCTCATCTGCAATCCCAATTTGAAAGCCCAAGAGCTTTAAGAGGCGTTTCACAATGTCAGCGTCCGAAAAACGCTCGTAAAGCACGCTTAAACTAGCAGCGCTTTACCAGCGTTTTTCGAGGCGCTATTGGAGCGCTTTTAACCCCTGCTAGTGGCCAAATAAAGGGTTAAAAGCGCCCACAAAACGCTGCTGTCAAAAACGCTTTTCAGTCGCTTTTCAGGCGTTTTGCAGGTGCTTCACATTGATTTCAATGGGAAGGGGCAGATCCAAAAGCGCTGCAAAGAAGCTGCTTGCAGGACTTTTTTTGACGCCCTGCCAGCGCAGCGCCTCAGTGTGAAAGCACTCAGGCTTCTACATTGGGATTGCAGTTGTGGCTTCTTTCAGGTGCTTTTTTTAAAGCTAAAGAGCCTGAAAAACGCCTCAGTGTGAAAGAGATCTTAGTGTGAAAGCACTCGGGCTTTTACATTGGGATTGCAGTTGCGGCTTTTTTCAAGCGCTTTACAGACGCTTTTTTAACGCTAAAGCGCCTGAAAAACACCCCAGTGTGAAAGGGGTCTAATGGGATAGGAGCTATTTAGGAGCAGTGTATACACCGCCCCTTCACAGCTCCAAAGATGCTGCTTGCAATAGTTTTTTTAACGTCATGCAAGCGCACCGATCCAGTGTGAAAGCCCTAGGGCTTTCACACTGGAGAGACAGGAGAGGCTCTTTACAGGCGCTATGCATGCCCTATTTTTAGAGAAATGATATGTGGCAATATAGCGGCGCCAACCCATAACTGTGGTTGTGGTCATATTGCATCAATAGTAGGAAGGCCTTAAAGGATGCTTTAACCACTTTCAGACCGGACCAATTTGCTGGTCAAAGACCAGACCACTTTTTGCGATTCGGCACTGCGTCGCTTTAACTGACAATTGCGCAGTCGTGCGACGTGGCTCCCAAACAAAATTGACGTCCTTTTTTTCCCACAAATAGAGCTTTCTTTTGGTGGTATTTGATCACCCCTGCGGTTTTTATTTTTTGCGCTATAAACAAAAATAGAGCGACAATTTTGAAAAAAACGCATTATTTTTTACTTTTTGTTATAATAAATATCCCCCAAAAATATATAAAAAAACATTTTTTTCCCTCAATTTAGGCCGATACGTATTCTTCTACATATTTTTGGTAAAAAAATCGCAATAAGCGATTATTGATTGGTTTGCGCAAAAGTTATAGCGTTTACAAAATAGGGATAGTTTTATAGCATTTTTATTAATAATTTTTTATTATTTTTTTTTTTACTAGTAATGGCGGCGATCTGCGATTTTTATTGTGACTGCGACATTGTCGGGGACCCATCGGACATTTTTGACACATTTTTGGGACCATTGTCATTTATACAGTAATCACTGCTATATAAATGCAGTGATTCCTGTGTAAATGACACTGGCAGTGAAAGGGTTAACCTGTGGGTGGCAGTGTAGGGGTTAAGTGTTCCTAGGGGTGTGTTACTAACTGTGGGGGGGTTGGGCTTTCATTTAGTGTACACTGATCTCTGCTCCAATCACATGGAGCAGAGATCAGCGTCACTAGTTGCTAGGCAGAATGGGAAAATGTTGTTTATACAGCATTTCCTCCATTCGGCCGCTCCGTGAGACGATCGCGGGGATGCCCGCGGCGATCGAGTCCGCGGGTCCCGCGACCGGACTCACGGGGATCCCGACCAGCGCGGGAGCGCGCCGCCGGCGGCGCGCTCCCGATGGCACGGCGGCAACGAATATTGGACGTACATGTACGCCAATATGCCTGCCCGTGCCATGCTGTCGACGTACATCGTCGTGCGCTGGTCGGGAAGTGGTTAATGACTGTGCCACAGTATGTATCAGACAGTACAAATCTCAGTACACTAATTTTAATAAGATAAAACTGTTCTGTTGCATAACCTTTACTGCACACAGCTAACCATAAAGTCATATTAAAGTCTTGTTTTTATTTTATTTTTCTTTCTAAATAATAAAGATGTTATACTTACCTGCTCTGTGTAATGGTTATGCACAGAGCAGCTTGCATCCTCCTCTTCTTGGGTCCCTCGTGTGCACCTCTGGCCCCTCCCTCTTTCTAGGTGCCCCCACAGCAAGCAGCTTGTGTCCTTTCACACACAGAGCCATGGCTTGACTCTGCTCCCTTTGTCTTCTGATTGTCTCACTGGCTGTGATTGACAGCAGTGTGAGCCAATGGCTCCTGCTGCTTCCAACAGCCAATCAGGAGTGCGAGTCCCCAGACAGCCAAGGCTCTCGTGGATATCGCTGGATCGAGAGGGGGTTTAGGTAAGAATTAGGTGGGACTGGGGGGGCTGCTGTACACAGAAGGTTTTTTACCTTCATGCATAGAATGTTGTGCCTTGTTGTACAACACCTTTAACAAAGAATGTGCTGTACTTAGAATGCAGTAGTCACGAGTAAGAAATGTAAAACACAGTGAGGGGAATTTATCAAAACTGGTGCAGTCAGAATTTGGAACAGCTGTGCATGGCAACCAATCAGCTTCTAACTTCAGCTTGTTCAGCTTCAAAAAATTAATGCTATGAGCTGATTGGTTGCCAAGCACAGCTGTTCCAAATTCTGTCTGCTCTAGTTTTGATAAATTCCCCTAAGGGTTAAGCAGTCAGGTCCTGTCTGCTAAGCCATTTTTTGATGCATCTGCAGCCACCAGAGAGCTTCACCTTTAGATGTGGGTGCACAGATTGGATACATTCAGCCCTTCCTGTCTGCATGTCAAATTTTGACATTCGACTGCCCATGCAGCTGCTGCGACCCAATTGACTTTGACTGGACTGCCTGCACAGGGATGCACAGAACACCGTGCATCCCCAAGTGGTACACGGCCATCACACTGGGCATGGACACATATGTTCCATGTAAACGAGGCCTAATTGTCACATGGGCCAGATAGCAGGAAAGAGAAGATGTTGTGTAATTAAAAGAGAAGTATGGGAATTTTATTTATGAACCATACTTACCTAGGTAGATGCTGCATCTGTCCCCCATCGGCTCTAAGGCTGAGAACTGAGTAATCAAACAGCCGATCACTCAGTTCTCAGTGCTCCCTAAGCAGAGAGCTGGTAGTTGTCAGTCTCTGGCTTTGCTCTGCTCCAGGTGTTCACTGAAACACTGGGCTGTGGAGGGGGCAGGAGTGGCCGGCTCAGGCTCTTGGCAGCTCGCTTAGAGTCTGAACTGGGTGCCGGTCCAGGCATTTGAGCAGATCCCAATCATATGGTTGCGATCTTTCCCCAGCCTGGCACCGACATCAGCCGAGAGCAGGATTAAGCCCGCTGCCAGCTGAAAATGGGTCACAGGGGTGCAAAACACTGGACGTCCTCCTGTTTACTTCCTCTCTGCACACCGCCGCGGGCACGCATCGGGGAAGTTCTGTGTTGGCCGTGTCCCTTGGACACAGCCAATCACAGATCGTGCTAAATGGTCAATCACAGCGGCCATTTAGTACTCGATCGGCGTGTCCAATGATAGGTGATTTCATATGTAATCATATGAGATCATCTCTCATAGCCGGCTCTCCCTCCTCACACAGAGAGGAGGGAGAGATGAACGTCTGCAGCGTCACTGAAAAGTAAGAACACACACACACAGTAAAACACACACACATGCCCACCTGTCCCCAGTGCCACCTATCAGTGCCATCTGTCCCCTGTGCCACCTGTCCCCAGTGTCCCTAGCTGGTCTTGGAGGGCTATATAAGCACAGTGTAATCACCGCTACTGTTCTGTCGGTGTTAGTGCACATCCGAGTGACTTGTTTATCCATCACCCGATGCCCTGCCTACCCTATCTTTATACTACATCAGGTATGTTAATTTTTTTAAATTTTTGTAAATATATGGAATATGGGACATATTCCAATAGATCTATGGATCACTATACTCTATATACTATATTTTTCTACACTTACAGAATTTTCCTCCGGGTCGTTCTCACAGTTAGGGATGAGCTGAACACCCCCCGGTTCGGTTCGCACCAGAACTTTCGAACGGACCCCAAATTCGTATGAACTTTAGAACCCCATTGAAGTCTATGGGACTTGAACGTTCGAAATTAAAAGTGCTAATTTTAACGGCTAATATGCAAGATACTGTCCTAAAAAGGGTTTGGGGACCTGGCTCCTGCCCCAGGGGACATGGGTCAATGCCTAAAATGTTTTTAAAAATGGCCGTTTTGGCGGGAGCACTGATTTTAATGACGATTAAAGTGAAAAAAAAAAGTGAAATATTCCTTTAAATATGGTGCCTGGGGGGTGTCTGTAGTATGCCTGTGAAGTGCCACGTGTTTCCCGTGTTTAGAACAGTCCCTGCACAAAATTACATTAAACAGAATTAACATCATTGAAAACTGCTTGCCGTTTTAATGTTATATCTGGTTCCTGCAATATGGTTGAAAACCGTTGAGAAAAATGGCATGGGTAGCCCTCCCTGCCCATTACCAGCCCCTTTGGGTCTTGTACGCATATTAAGGGGAACCCTGTACCCATATTAAAAAAAGGAAATGCGTGTGGCCCCCAGGCCCTATATACTCAGAACAGCAGTATACAGGCGGTGCAAACAAGACAGGGACTGTGTAGGTTTGTTGTGTTAAGTTGAATCTCTTTGTAATCTTCAACTGGTACATTTTTAAAGTGTAGCTCCAGTCAAAAAAACTATTTTTAAGCTTTTTGGAAAACATAGGGAAGGGTTATCACCCCTGTATAATTTGTTTTGTCGTCCATCTTTTTTCATCTCACTTGCTGTTGTCTCCTTCCGTTTGCAAGTAGGAGATGTTTGTAAGTTGGATGTTTGAAAGTAGGGGCCTGCCATATATGCTCTGCAGAAATGGCGGAACAAGGTGGTGGTTTTGCCACAACACTGTAAGCCCACTAAGTGACTCTTGGTGGGCGCTGGAGCGCCCTGCTGTGAACGATTATATCAAGAATTGTAATTACATGCCATTGTTGAACAGTGGTAGAAACGACACTGCAACCTCTCCCATATACTCTAGTTTTATTGCAGGAATTAGCCCTGCTGCAAAGCATTGCATCAAAAATTGTACTTAAACGCCCCTGTTAAACAGGGGCAGAAAAATTGGACCTTAGGCACTGGTGCTGGTGCCACGACACTACAACCTCTCCCATATACTCTAGTTTTATTGCAGGAATTAGCCCTGCTGCAAAGCATTGCATCAAAAATTGTAATTAAACGCCCCTGTTAAACAGGGGCAGAAAAATTGGGCTGATGGCATCACCCAGAATCAGAAATGTTCTTCCAACATATCAGCGGAGGAGGAAGAGGATAGACAATCAACATAACAGGACAGTCACTCAGCATCAGCATAGGCAGTCTTAAAGGGATGTGATATTTCAAAAAAAATTATTCGGTTACATCAGCTTCGGGTGCTTGGTAGCTGTGGGTGATCCAAGACTGATTCATCTTGATGAAGGTCAGTCAATCAACTGATTTGGTGGACAGGCACACCCTGTGATCGGTAACAAAGCCACCAGCAGCACTGAAGGTGCGTTCCGAAAGAACATAGTTACATAGTTACATAGTTACATAGTTAGTAAGGTTGAATAAAGACACCAGTCCATCCAGTTCAACCTGAGTGTCTACAATTGTCCCCATCCCTGTACATTACACACTCACATTGGTCCCTACCCTCAAGGAGCCCACAATCCAAAGTCCCCAATCATATATTAGGGCCAATTTTGGACAGAAGCCAATTAACCTACCTGCATGTCTTTGGTTTGTGGGAGGAAACCGGAGTACCCGGAGGAAACCCACGCAGGCACAGGGAGAACATGCAAACTCCAGGCAGGTAGTGTCGTGGTTGGGATTTGAACCAGCGACCCTTCTTACTGCTAGGCGAGAGTGCTAACCACTACACCACTGTGCCACCCAGAACGCTGGATGCAGGACAGGCCAGTAGCTCAATTGCATACTGTGCAAGCTCTGGCCAGTGATCCATCCTCAAGACCCAGTAAGCCAGAGGATTTTCGGTGGGAAAGGTGTCCAAGTCTGACCTTGCCCCTATTCCTGCATCATGTAAATCAGACGCTGGCGATGGTTGCTGGAACCGATCATACCTTGGGGCTGCGGACTAATAAATTGTCTGAAAGCATCAGTCAGACGGCCACCTTCTTCACCGCTCCTTCTGACCGATGCCTCAGCAACACGTTGTCCAGGACCAGGAGTTTGTAACCTCCCAGTCTCTGGGAACGCGTTGCACAGACCTTTCTGCAAGGCCTCCCGGAGATGTCTCATCCTCTGCTCCCTCTGCGATGGCAAGATAAGGTCGGCAACCTTACCCTTGTACCGTGGATCAAGGAGAGTGGCCAGCCAGTAATGGTCCCTCTCCTTGATCCGAAGAATACGAGGATCCTTCCGCAGGCTTTGCAGGATCAGGGAGGCCATGCAGCGTAGGTTAGCTGAGGCATTCGGTCCGGAGTCCTCTGGGTCACTAAGGACAACATGATCTGCAGCTACCTCCTCCCAGCCACGTACAAGTCCACGTGTTTCTTGGGACTGTAAATCATCCCTACAAGACTGCTGCTGCTGCTGCTGATGCTGAGTGCCAGCCTCCACCTCCATGCTGACACAATCATCCTCCTCTTCCTCCTCCTCATCCTCTTCCTGTGTGATGGGTGGCACAGCAGGAACACTGTCTGGATAAAGGGGGCCTTGAGAGGCAAGGGAGTCCTCCTCTTCCTGCCTCTGTTCTGCCTCAAGTGCCCTGTCCATTATTCCACACAGCGTATGCTCCAAGAGGTGGACAAGAGGTACAGTGTCACTGATGCATGCACTGTCACTGCTCACCATCCTTGTGGCCTCCTCAAACGGTGACAGGACAGTGCATGCATCCCTGATCATGCCCCACTGGCGTGGTGAGAAAAAACCGAGCTCCCCTGACCCTGTCCTGGTGCCGTAGTCGCACAGGTACTCATTGATGGCCCTCTGCTGCGTGTGCAGCCGCTGCAGCATGGCCAACGTTGAGTTCCACCTGGTGGGCATGTCACATATAAGGCGGTTCTTGGGCAGGTTCAACTCCTTTTGGAGCTCAGCCAGCCGAGCACAGGCATTAAATGATCGGCGGAAATGCACACAGCCTTTCCTGGCCTGCTTCAGGACATCCTGTAAGCCGGGGTACCTGCCCAAGAACCGCTGCACCACCAGGTTAAGGACGTGAGCTACACAGGGCACATGGGTCAGTTGTCCCTGTCGGAGGGCGGAGAGGAGGTTGGTGCCATTGTCACAAACCACCATTCCTGGCTTAAGCTGGCGTGGCTTCAACTACCTCTCGGTCTGCCCCTGCAGAGCTGACAGAACATCCGCCCCAGTGTGGCTCCTGTCCCCCAAACAAACCAGCGCAAGCACGGCATGGCATCGTTTTGCCTGCGTACTTGCGTAGCCCCTGGAACGCCTACGGAGCACCGCTGGTTCTGAGGACAGAGCACTGGAAAAGGCCATGGAGGAAGAAGAAGAGGAGGGGGTGGAGGAGAGAGGTGTGTCACAACCAATAGTAGCATTTTGGAGGCGTGGTGGCGGAACAACCTCCAACACTACTGCACCTTGTCCTGCATCCTTCCCAGCTGCCAGAAGAGTGACCCAATGGGCCGTGAAAGACAGGTAACGTCCCTGTCCATGCCTGCTGGACCATGAGTCAGCGGTAATATGCACCTTACCGCTGACCGCCCTGTCCAGCGAGGCAAGGACATTGCCTTCCACATGCCGGTAGAGAGCCTTCCGTAAGAAAAAGTGGCGTTTGGGGACCTGCCACTGAGGAACCGCACATTGTACAAACTCACGGAAGGGGGCCGAGTCTACCAAATGAAAAGGCAGCAGTTGAAGTGCTAGCAATTTAGCCAAGCTAGCATTCAACCGCTGGGCATGTGGATGGCTGGGAGTGAACTTCTTTCGCCGGTCCAGCAGCTGGGGCAGGGACATTTGCCTGCTATAATCGGACGTGGGTGTACTGCTAACAGAGTGCCCGGAAGCACTTGGCTGTGACACACCTAATTCTACACCTTCATTCCTCTCAGAGCAGGTTTCAGAGAGGACTGAAGGTCTAGTGGGGTTGGAGATGCCAGCTGATGAGGAGCAAGGAGAGGGTCCGCTTTGTTCTTTGGTGTGGGTCTTTGAGGTACGCTTGCCAACGAGCTGCATGGCAGGTCAACATATGTCTGGTCAAGCATGTGGTGCCCAAGTGGCTGATGTTTTGGCCACGCGAGATACGCTTGAGACATATGTTGCAAATAGCAGTGGTGCGATCTGATGCACTCGTCTCAAAAAAGGCCCACACATTTTAGAATAACCCTCAGAGGCAGCGCCCTGCACAGGCGGAGCTCTGCGGTGTGATTCAGTTGGTGTGCTGCCCCTAAGCTGGCCCCCGGAGGGCATCCTGCCTCGTTGGACATGTGCCTCCTCCTCCTCCTCCTCTCTCCTACCAGGCACCCACGTGGAGTCAGTGCCCTCATCATCCCCTCCCTCTTCATCACTGTAGCAAACCTGGCAGTATGCTGCAGCTTGTGGAACATGACTGCCAGATTGCTGTCCTTCTTGAGCATCCCCTCTCTCTGCGCTCACGCTACTGCCTTCCTCTAGCTGAGTGTCATCATCAGAGCCTACAAAACACTGGGCATCCTCCTGGAGCATGTACCCAACACTGTGCTCAAAGAGTTCAGGAGATTCCTCAGGAGGACGTGGTGGGTCTAGGGAAGGAGTCACTGATGATGACATTGAGAGGAGGGAAGACGATGCGTTGGCAGCTGCTTTGCTAGTACCCTGAGACTGGGTGAGAGAGGATGAGGAGGATGAAGAGGGCTTGGTCATCCACTCTACCAAGTCGTTGGCATGTTGCGGTTCAACATGTCCAGCTGCCGAAAAGAAGGACAAGCGTGTCCCATGGCCACGTGCTGATGACAATGCACTGCGTCCACGACCAGCACTGTTGTTTCAAGACACAAAGCCTGCTTGCCCTCTTTTATCGGCTCGTGCCTGTCTGCCTCTCCTTGCTGGCCTTCCAGACATGGTAATGGCCTGAAGGGAGTTGGGTAAAACAGCAGTTGGGTAGTGTATATTGTGCTGGAGGCACACAACACCCACTAACTCCTGCAGATGCCTTTATTATAGAACACCAGAGATAAAGGGGTATACTGTAATGGAGTCACACAACACCCACTAAGCCCTGCAGATGGCTCTATTAGAGAACAGCAATAAACGGTAGATACAGGTGTATATTTTGCTGGAGTCACACAACACCCACTAACTCCTGCAGATGCCTTTATTATAGAACACCACAGATAAAGGGGTATACTGTAATTGAGTCACACAACACCCACTAAGCCCTGCAGATGGCTCTATTAGAGAACAGCAATAAAGGGTAGATACAGGTGTACATTGTGCTGGAGGCACAAAAAACCCACTAACTCCTGCAGATGCCTTTATTATAGAACACCAGAGATAAAGGGGTATATACAGATGTATACTGTGCTGTGCTGGAGGCACACACAACTTCCAATAACTCCTGCAGATGGCAAGTGGGCTCAAATAGAGAAGAGATATGTAGGTGGATATAACGGTGTGTACTGGGTACAGAGCACGCAGACAGCACGCACAAGCTCCTAACACTACTGACTGCAAGCTCTATTATAAAAGATAGATCACTAGCTATATAGATGAGGTGAATATAGCGGTGTATACTGCGGTCAGGGCAAGCAGACAACAACCACTACAGAAGAGCAAGATCGAAAATCGGCCGATAACGATCGGTGTGTACTGTGTTGAAGGTACACAGAACACCCACTAACTGCTTCAGACGCCAACACACTACACAAGGCCGCCGCGCTGGCGGCCTTATATAGTGTGGGGCGTGTACTACACAGACTGAGCTATGATTGGCCACAGGCATCCTGCCTGTGGCCAATCATGGCTCTCCTCGCTGCTGGCGCTGTGATTGGCCAGGCATGCGGGGTCACAGTGCATGCTTGGCCAATCATGAGCCAGCAATGCACTGCGATGACACAGTGCATTGTGGGCCGTGAGCGCCACACGAATTTGGCGTGAACGGCCCATAACGTTCGGAATTCGCCGAACGGGCGAACAGCCGATGTTCGAGTCGAACGTATGTTCGACTCGAACACGAAGCTCATCCCTACTCACAGTTATGCTCCGGTGTTTATTGGGCCAAGTTATCACTGAATGATCAACAGATCTACATCTATAGATGAGGATATTTCTCTAATATAGGACCTTTCTGATTCTATTCAAAGCTTACTATTCAGGTAATTATTTAGCATATTATTCAATACTTGGAATGATATTCAAAGGCGGTTTAGATATATCCAATGCCCTATTGTATTATTATTATCATCTTTATAGATCACTACCTATGGTATCAGCCCTCCTGTGGCCCCCAAACTCAGGCATATCTCGGTGTGAAGGATTCCAAATTCTATTCAATCTATACTCACTGGCTGGCAGCTATGTCTGTCTTGGTGTGATTCACTTATTGTCATATTTGTTTGGTAAGACCACATATAAACCTATATATAACAATTGATTGATTCATTAAATTTAATTTGACCCACTGGTATGGGCATTAGTGGGAGTATGTTATCTTACAAATTTACTGTAAACATGTATGTCATTGTGATAGATATACTTCTTGATCCATATCTTTTTAATTTTATTTTTAGTTTATTCGCAAAGTGTACCGTAAACTCCTGAGGAAGCTCAAAAGAGCAAAACATATCGAGTGGTATACCCTGAGTGATAAATATTTCTTTTGTTACTTTATTGTAAAAACATTGTATGTGTATAAACAATTTTTCATTAAGTTTTTTTTTTTATGATACATACGCCTCTGAATTTATCTCATAATATTTAGCACCTTTAAAGTCCCAGGGTTTTGTTGACCCTATTCTTTTCCCCATCTGTATGTTTAAATACCTTGGAATGTCTACTTTCCAAAAAGGGGTAATTTGGGGGGATTTGTAATTTCCTGGCTTGTTCGGGTAGCAAGAAATGAGATCAGCCACCAGTACATCAGGTGTGATCAATTTTTTATGATTTGCACCACAACTTGTAGACTCTATAACTTTCACAAAGACCAAATAATATCCACTAATTCTGGTTATTTGTACCAAAGATATGTAGCAGTATAAATTGTGGCCAAAATTCATGAAAAAAAATTAATAATTTGCAAAATTGTATCACAGAAACAGAAAAAGTGTTTTTTTTTCAAAATTTTCTGTCTTTTTTCATTTATAGCGCAAAAAATAAAAAACCCAGAGGTGATCAAATACCACGAAATGAAACCTCTATTTGTATAAAAAAAAGGACAAGAATTTATTTGGGTACAGTGCTACATGACTGAGTAATTGTCATTCAAAGTGTGAGAGCACCGAAAGCTGAAAATTGGTCTGGGCAGGAGGGGGGTTTAAGTGCCCAGTAGGCAAGTGGTTAATAAATCTATCACACAACCTGTCTCTCTGCTCCTGTTTGGCATTACTTGCGACAATTGATAAATGTCCCTCCAGGGACCAGGCAGGCTCTTCCTGTCAGAAACCATGAACCAGACCGAGACTGAAGTACAATTAAATCACACTTGTTTATTAATAAAAAACAAAAAAGGTAAATAGAGTAAGCGTAGTCAAAGCATACCAGAGTCCAGTAACCGGATTGAGTAGTCAGCCAGGCCAGAGTTCAATAACCAGATTGTGTAATCAGCCAGGCCAGAAGTCAGGAATCCAAGTAGAGCAACAGCAAGCAGGATAAGGAACCAGAAAGGATGTCGGCAAGCCAGTCTTAAAACAGAATAGCAGGACATGGTTTCTTGTGATGTGACCAAGGCGAAGGCAGAGATAAAGTGAGCTGGACAGCTTTAAGTAGGCAGGTCAGACGAGCAGGATCAGTAACAGCTGGTAACTGTGGAGAGAGATAAGAGCTGGCAATTAGCCGACTGCTGAGCAGCCAGCCCAGAGAAGAAAGGGCTAAGCCAGCCCTGATACTTCCTCAGCCCAGACTCTTTCTCCCTGAAGCTGGAAGGTCCTTCAAGCACCCTTTTTCCTAGTCCAGAGGACCTCCACGATCCCCCTCTCATAGTCCAGGACTTCCAGACACCTGCTGCCCTAGTCACGGGACTCCAGACACCCCTAATCCCCTAGACACATCCTAATCTGGTATCTCCCTTGACCCACACCTATCCAGGAGCCTTTGCCACACCAACCACCATTTCCTAGTCAATGGCCTTCTCTGCACCCACCCCCCTAGCCCAGGGACTCCTCTGCTAGTCCAAGGCCTCCTTTACAGCCCATTCCAAAATAAGAGCCTTCTCTGAACCCTGCTCTCCGAATCCAGGTCCTTTATCAACCCCACTTTTCAAGTCCAGGGTCTCCCCTACAGTCCAGGGCATCTGTTGTACTCCCCTACTAGTCCAGGGCCTCATCGGCAGTGTTAATTTTGTCTTAGGACTAAAATGGCATTTTAGTTTTAGTCCCATTTTAGTCTTCTGCAATTGTTTTAGTTTTAGTCGTATTTAGTTGACTAAATCTCCAGTACATTTTAGTCGATTAAAATGTCCTACGTTTTAGTCGACTAAAATCTCCAGTACATTTCAGTAATTGCAATTTAGTTGTAGTCATAGTTTTTTGACTAAAATGGCATTTTAGTTTTAGTCTCATTTTAGTCTTTTGACTAAAATGGCATTTTAGTTTTAGTCTCATTTTAGTCTTTTGACTAAAACAGCTTTTAGTTTTAGTCGTATTTTAGTCATCTCAATTGTTTTAGTCAACTAAAAAAGTATTCATTTAGTCGACTAAAATGTTTTAGTCATTTTACTCGACTAAAATGTTTTAGTCATTTTAAGCGAAATTAGCACTGCTCCTCTGTATCTCCCAGTCCAGGACCTCCTCTGCACCCCTCCAGTCAAGGACCTCCTGTGTACTCCCCTCCTAGTCCAGGGCCTCCTCTACGCCCCCCACTCCAGCACCTCCTCTGCACCCCCCACTTCAGCACCTCCTCTGCACCCCCAAGTCCAGAGCCTCCTCTGCACCCCCCAGTCCAGGGCCTACTCTGCACCTCCCTAGTACAAGGCCTACTCTGCACCCCCCAGCCCAGAACCTCCTCTGCACCACAAGCCCAGAACCTCCTTTGCATCCCCCAGCCTAGAACCTCCACTGCATCCCCTAGGTCACATCCTCCCCTGCACCCCCAGCCCACCAGGACCTCCCCTGCATCCCCCAAGTCCAGAGTTTCCTGTGCGCTTCCTCTAGGTCAGGGTCTCCTCTGCACCTCTCAGCCCAGGGCTTCCTCCGGTACTCCCCAGCCCAAGGTGTCCTCCATACCCCCCATAAGTCCAGAGCCTCCTCTGCGCCCCCCAGTCCAGGGCCTCATCTACCCCCCATCCAGGGCCTCCTTTGCACCCCCTTTCAGCCCAGGGCCTTCACTGCACCCCCCAGCCCAGGGCCTCTTCTGCACCCCCCCCAGTCCAGGGCCACTTCTGCACCCCCCCAGTCCAGGGCCTTCTTTGAAGCTGCCCCTTCTCTGAGATGCCTCACACAGAAAAGACATAGGCTGTTTGGGCACTGGGCAGGACTAGGAGGGAGACCTGCCTGTCCATTACACTTGATCCGGCAGCAGTGACACCCTTAGAGCAGCAGTTCCCAGTGTAGGTGGGAGCAGCACCCCTGGTGGAACCACCCTAGGTGCATCACCCGGTCAGGCGCCCCCCCTAGTTTCGGCCCTGCAAATAGAGTAAGGTTGGGTTCACACATGTGCGGGTTCATGCCTGGGGTCCGGTGCATGTCTGTTCACCAGCTCAGATGCAAGTCAGGTCGCACCTGAATGGAACCCAAACACGCATCAGACCCTATTTCAGTCCAGACCGCAGCCGCTCCAGACGTGTGTACACCGGCTCCATTAAGAGCTGGTCACATTCGCATTCCATGCTAGATGGATGCAGGCAAACCCGCATCCAATTCACATATGTGTGAACCCAGCCTTATTGATTGTATTACTCCAACGGCTCCCCTTAGAGCTTGTAAAAAAATAAAAATGACTGACACACACAAGTCTGCCCAAAGACTGGGAACACACTTACCTAAAATATAGTCATTATATATACAGTGCCTTGAAAAAGTATTGTGCCGCCCAAATGGGGCATAGAATTTATATAGATTGTTCCTAACCATTTCTATGAATATTTTTTTATTTAATTCACATGCTGCCATCTAGTGACTTTTTGTGGTAATGCACTTGTTTCTTATGTTCTTTATCCATTAAGTTATAACATACTTCCTTTGTATGTAATGCTCCATCCTTCTTCCTGTGATTGTACTTCCTGTGTCATGGATGCAGCTACAAGCCACATGTAGCAAGGCACATGTATTCTGCATTGTAAGCTACAGACAATATCATCTTTTGACCGCATAAATACCACAACCTATTCATCTGTTTGTATCCTGTCATCTGCTGTAACCTGATGTTCAGAATAAAGGCACCTTTGTGGATGCAATCGGTATTTGGTGAGTTCAAGCTATCTGATGAGGACTGTCCTTAGTGATTATATATTATACAGGCCAGGCATTGAGGTGTCACAAGGGATAAGTCGCTTCACAACAATCAGTCAGAGTCAGAATAAGTATTCATACCTCTTAAAATTTTTCACATTTTGTCATGTTACAACCAAACACGTAAATGTATTTTATTGAGATTTTATGTGATAGACCAACACAAAGTGGCACATAATTGTGAAGTGGAAGAAAAATAATAAATGGTTTTCAAATTATTTTTACAAATAATTACGTGAAAAGTGTGGCGTACATTTGTATTCAGCCCACCAATACTTTGTAGAACCACCTTTCACTGCAATTAAGGCTGCAAGTCTTTCTGGGGATTTCTTTACCAGTTTAGCACATCTAGAGAGTGACCTTTTTGCCCATTCTTCTTTGCAAAATAGCTCAAGCTCTGTCAGATTGAATGAGTGTCTGTGAACAGCAATTTTCAAGTCTTGCCACAGATTCTTAATTGGATTTATATCTAGACTTTGATTGGGCCATTCAAACACGTGAATATGCTCTGGCTGTATGTTTAGGGTCGTTGTCCTGCTGGAAGGTGAACCTCTGCCCCAGTCTCACGTCTTTTGCAGACTCTAACAGGTTTTCTTCTAAGATTGCCCTGTATTTGGTTCCATTCATCTTCCCATCAACCCTGAGCAGCTTCCCTGTCTCTGCTGAAGAAAAGCATCCCCACAACATGATGCTGCCAACACCATGTTTCATGGTGGGGATGGTGTGTTCACAGTAATGTGCAGTGTTAATTTTCCACCACACATAGCGTTTTGCTTTTAGGCCAAAAAGTTAAATTTTGGTCTCATGTGACCAGAGCACCTTATTCCACATGTTTATTGTGTCCCCCACGTGGCTTCTCGCAAAATGCAAACAGGACTTCCTATGGCTTTCTTTCAACAATGGCTTTCTTCTTACCACTCTTCTATAAAGGTCAGATTTGTGGCGTGCATGACTAATAGTTGTCCTGTGGACAGATTTTTCCACCTGAGCTGTGGACCTCTGCAGCTCCTCCAGAGTTAACATGGGCCTCTTGGCTACTTCTTTGATTAATGCTATCCTTGCCCAGCCTGTCAGTTTAGGTGGACAGCCATGTCTTGTTAGATTTGCAGTTGTGCCATACTCTTTCCATTTTCAGATGATGGATTGAACAGTGCTCCGTGAGATGTTCAAAGCTTGGGATATTTTTTTTTATAACCTAACCCTGCTTTAAACTTCTCTACAACTTTATCCCTGGCCTGTCTGGGGTGTTCCTTGGCCTTCATGATGCTCTTTGTTCACTAAGGTTCTCTAACAAACCTATGTGGGCTTCACAGAACAGCTGTATTTATACTGAGATTAAATTACACACAGGTGGACTCTATTAGGTGACTTCTGAAAGCAATTGGCTCCACTAGAGTTTAGTTAGGGGTATCAGAGTATAGGGGTATCAGAGGGGGCTGAATACAAATTCACGCCACACTTTTCACATATATATTTGTAACACATTTTGAAAACCTAAAAAAATTTAAAAATGTATCATTTTCCTTCCACTTCACAATTATATGCCACTTTGTGCCACTTTGTCCATCACATAAAATCCCCAAAAAATACATTTACGTTTTTGGTTTTAATATGACAAAATGTGGAAAATTTCAAGGGGTATGAATACTAATTCAAGGGACTGTATATATATATTTTTTACTCATGAATACACAGCGCCTGTTGATATGCCTGTCTGTACACATTTGGAAGGAACCTGGATGATGTTTGCGATCCTGGGTTTCCATATGTGTCAGACATGTCAAGTCTCCCACGAGCCGCGGGAGTCTCCCGCTTTTGGTTGTGGGCTCCCGGAAACCCGCGAGTGCAGGGCGATCTCCCGGCTGGACCTGTCACTCAGCCCCAGACAGACACAGCAGCCTGAGCGGCTGAATGGAGTACAGCCGCTCTGTCTGTGTGACAGGTGGATGTAGGCTGTGAGCTGAGGTAGAGGGGGGACAACCCGTACTACTGCATGGGTAGTTTTTTTCAGGTCGGGTCGTCAAGCCAATACCTCAGGGAACAGAAGAAAGGGGATGGGCGGAGGCAGAGAGAAGACTGTGCACCACCCAAGATCTGCAGGCTGTAGCAATTAAAAGAAAAACCTTCCCCAGTCAAGCGGACTCTTTCTCCATTTCGGGTGCCGCTACACAGTGATCTCCTGTGCGACAAATACATGACAGTTCTCTTCTATATCAATCCGCCGGACATACCGGGACTGTCATTTACTTGTTGCATAGGAGATCACTGCACAGTGGCACCCGAAAGTGGAGAAAGAGTCCGCTTAACAGGGGAAAGTTTTTCTTTCTTTTAATTGTTACAGCCTACAGATCACAGCTCCCAGTCTTTTCTCTGCCTATGCCCACCCCCCTCCTGCTGGGGAATTCTCTGACTGGGATTGCTCCCCGGCACCAGCAGCCAGACCCCAAGACCAGCAGCCAGACACCACCACCAGCAGCCAAGCACCAGCAAACAAGATCCCAGCACCAGCAACTGGACCCCAGCACCAGCAGCCAGACGCCAGCAGCCAGTCCCCAGGACCAGCAGCCAGACCCCAGCACGAGCAGCCAGACCCCAGGACCAGCAGCCAGACCCCAGCACCAGAAGACAGACCCCAGCAGACAGACCCCAGCACCAGCAGCCAGACCCCAGCACCAGCAGCCAGACCCCAGCACCAGCAACCAGACCCCAGGACCAGCAGCCGGACCCCAGCACCAGCAGACAAACCCCAGGAGCAGCAGCCAGACCCCAGAAAACAGATCCCAGCACCAGCAGCCAGACACCAGCAAACAAAATTCCAGCTCCAGCAGCCAGACCCCAGCACCAGCAGCCAGATCCCAGGACCAGCAGACAGACCCCAGCAGCCAGACCGCAGCACCAGCAGCCAGACCGCAGCACCAGCAGCCAGACCCCAGCACCAGCAGACAGACCCCAGGACCAGCAGCCAGACCCCAGCACCAGCAGACAGACCCCAGCTCCAGCAGCCAGACCTCAGCACCAGCACACAGACCTCAACACCAGCAGCCAGACCCCAACACCAGCAGCCAGACCCCTGGCCCCAGCAGCCAAACCATTGGCCCCAGCAGCTAGACCACAGGACCAACAGGCCAGCTCCAGCAGCCAGGCCCCAGCAGCCAGAACCCAGGACCAGCAGCCTAGCTCCAGC
This sequence comes from Lithobates pipiens, assembly GCF_037356315.1. Taxonomy (NCBI): domain Eukaryota; kingdom Metazoa; phylum Chordata; class Amphibia; order Anura; family Ranidae; genus Lithobates; species Lithobates pipiens. The sequence continues at coordinate 322,210,230 of NW_027507718.1, forward strand.
AGCCAGACCCTTGGCCCCAGCAACCAGACCCTTGTCCCCAGCAGCCAGACCCTTGGCCCCAGCAGCCAGACCCAGGACCAACAGCCCAGCTCCAGCAGCCAGGCCCAAGCACCCAGACCCCAGGACCAACAGCCCAGCTCCAGCAGCCAGACCCCAAGACCAGCAGCCAGACCCTTGGCCCTAGCAGCCAGACCCCAGGCTCCAGCAGTCAGACCCCAGGACCAGCAGTTGTGTGATTAGGCTGCATTTCACCACCCACAGCCATACACTTTGTGCCGCTCTCCTGCACACACCACCCACCGCCATACACTCTGTGCCCCTCTCCCGCACTTACCATTCACCGCCATAAACTTTGTGCCTCTCTCCCTGCACATACCACCTACTGCCATACACTCTGCACTCCTCTTCCTGCACACCTTCATACACTCCGTGCCCCTCTTCTGTACATACCACCCACCACCATACAGTCTGTGCCCCTCTCCTGCACATTACACCCACTACCCTATACAACCCTATAGTAACCTAACCTGCCATTAACTACCCTGTTACCCTGCACCACCTTATACTACCCTAACCTGCCACTAGACTATCCTAACCTGCCACTATACCACCCTATACTATCCTAAACTGACACTATACTACTCCAACCTGCCACTATACCACCCTATACTACCCCAACCTGCCACTATACTATCCTAACCTGCAACTATGGTACCCTATACCACTCTAACCTGCCACTAGACTACCCTAACCTGCCAATATACCACCCTATAGTGATGGACGAACTTCCGACGGGACGTTTCGCGAACGCGAAACGCGAACGGACACAAACGTTCGCGAAAACGACCGTTCGCCGCGGGCTCCATTGACTTCAATGGGAGGCGAATTTCGCAAACCTTTAGGTCGAATTTGCGGCCACGGGGTAATTATTAGGGGGTAGCACGTAGTCCCACCACCTGGACAATAGCATAATACATGTATGAGGTGAATTTGGGATCGATAACTACAAGCATTTTTTTTTTATTTGGGAAATTGTTCTGACAATTCAGGACTATGGAGCTAATGAAGGCAATGGAGGAGAGGGAAGGTCAGGGACCAGGGTAGGCAAACAAGAGGGTGCAGGAGATACAGAGCACTGACAGCAGCACCGTAATACAGAGCACTGACATCAGCACCGTGACATACAGCGCTGACAGCAGCTCCGTGACATACAGCGCTGACAGCAGCTCCGTGACATACAGCGCTGACAGCAGCTCCGTGACATACAGCGCTGACAGCAGCTCCGTGACATACAGCGCTGACAGCAGCTCCGTGACATACAGCGCTGACAGCAGCACCGTGACATACAGCGCTGACAGCAGCTCCGTGACATACAGCGCTGACAGCAGCTCCGTGACATACAGCGCTGACAGCAGCTCCGTGACATACAGCACTGACAGCAGCTCCGTGACATACAGCGCTGACAGCAGCTCCGTGACATACAGCGCTGACAGCAGCACCGTGACATACAGCGCTGACAGCAGCTCCGTGACATACAGCGCTGACAGCAGCTCCGTGACATACAGCGCTGACAGCAGCTCCGTGACATACAGCGCTGACAGCAGCTCCGTGACATACAGCGCTGACAGCAGCACCGTGACATACAGCGCTGACAGCAGCTCCGTGACATACAGCGCTGACAGCAGCTCCGTGACATACAGCGCTGACAGCAGCTCCGTGACATACAGCGCTGACAGCAGCTCCGTGACATACAGCGCTGACAGCAGCTCCGTGACATACAGCGCTGACAGCAGCTCCGTGACATACAGCGCTGACAGCAGCACCGTGACATACAGCGCTGACAGCAGCTCCGTGACATACAGCGCTGACAGCAGCTCCGTGACATACAGCGCTGACAGCAGCTCCGTGACATACAGCACTGACAGCAGCTCCGTGACATACAGCGCTGACAGCAGCTCCGTGACATACAGCGCTGACAGCAGCACCGTGACATACAGCGCTGACAGCAGCTCCGTGACATACAGCGCTGACAGCAGCTCCGTGACATACAGCGCTGACAGCAGCTCCGTGACATACAGCGCTGACAGCAGCTCCGTGACATACAGCGCTGACAGCAGCTCCGTGACATACAGCGCTGACAGCAGCTCCGTGACATACAGCGCTGACAGCAGCTCCGTGACATACAGCGCTGACAGCAGCTCCGTGACATACAGCGCTGACAGCAGCTCCGTGACATACAGCGCTGACAGCAGCTCCGTGACATACAGCGCTGACAGCAGCACCGTAAGCAGCCCCAGGAGGAAGTCAGCACAGCACAGGGATGGTGTGATCCCCTCATAATAAGAACCCCCAGGAGGAAGTCAGCACAGCACAGGGATGGTGGGAGCCCCTCATAATAAGAACACCCAGGAGGAAGTCAGCACAGCACAGGGATGGTGGGAACCCCTCATAATAAGCAGCCCCAGTAGAAATATGACACCGCTCAACCTCTTCAAAGAGGAGGGTAGGGGCATATAGTACGGTGTGCTTTTTTGGGTCAGGGAAGTGAGCCAAATGAATTAAGAAGGTCTGTGTGCTTGATTCCAAAAATTGTTTATAGACATATACATGGTCTACTGATCACATGTGTTGAATTCCTCCGAGATCCATGCCTCATTCATTTTTAGAAATGTGAGGTAGTTAACACTGTGGTGAGCTAGGCGAGTACGCTTATCGGTCACAATCCCCCCTGCTGCGCTGAACGTCCTTTCGGACAGGACACTGGATGAGGGGCAAGCCAACAGTTCGATTGCAAATTGGGCAAGCTCTGGCCAGAGGTCAAGCCTGCCCACCCAGTAGTCTAGGGGTTCATCACTCCTCAGAGCGTCCACATCGGCCGTTAACCCAATGTAGTCGGACACCTGACGGTCTAGGCGTTCCCTGATGCTGGATCCGGATGACACCTGTCGATGGGTCGGCTGAAAGAATGACCTCATATCCGAAGTCACCAACACATCTTCAAACCGGCCTCTTCTTGCAGGCGCTGTTGGATTGGTACCCGCAAATCCTTCTCTGGGAGTGGGAATTGCTCCTCTGCCAGCGCACGCAAAAGCAGAATGCAGCATTTCTCGAAGCAAGGCCTGGAAGTGCTGCATTCTGACAGCCCTCTGCGACGGCGGTAACATTTCCGCCATTTTGTGTTTGTACCGGGGGTCTAAGTACGTTGCCACCCAGTACTGGTCCTTGACCCTCATGCTTTTTATACGGGGGTCCCTATTAAAACACTGGAGCATGAAGGCCCCCATTTGCACTAAAGTGGAAGCGGTGTGGTGGCCTGGCTCCTGCTCATCATCCAGGATAATGTCGTCCTCTTCATTCTCCTCTCCCCATCCTCGCACAACAGGGATCCCAGAAAGGTTTAAAGCATGCTCTTCTTGCTCCTGCTCATCCGCCCCGGCACCATCCTCCTCTGACTCCTCATCAGACTCCTGTTGTTGACTTGTCTCAGATAGAGTAGCCCCCCCTGGGAATTCATCCAGCATTGCGACTTCCTCATCTTCCCGCTCCTGCTCCTCCACAGCCTGATCAATGACACGACGCAATGCACGCTCCAGAAAGAAGGCATAAGGTACCATGTCACTGATGGCGCCATGGCTGCGACTGACCAGTTTGGTGATCTCCTCAAATGGCCGCAGAAGTCTGCATGTGTCGCGCATGAGCAGCCACTGGCGCGGTGAAAAAAAACCCAGCTCCCCAGAACCGTTTCTTTCGCAGAGTTCATACAGGTAGACGTTAACTGCACGTTTCTGCTGGAGCAGCCTATCAAGCATATAGAAGGTTGAGTTCCATCGCGTCGGGCAATCGCAAATAAGACGTCTGACCGGCAGATGGTGTCGCCGCTGAATGTCAGCAAGGCGAGCCATGGCCGTGTAAGATCTTCTGAAATGGGCCGAGATTTTCCTTGCCTGCCGCAAGATGTCCTGGACCCCAGGGTATTTGACAAGGAATCGCTGCACGACCAAGTTTAAGACGTGTGCCATGCACGGCACGTGCGTGATTTTGCCCTGTTTCAATGCGCTAAGCAGATTGGCACCGTTGTCACACACCACTTTACCAACTGTCAAATTGAGCGGTGTTAGCCACTCATCTGCCTGTGAACGCAAAGCTGAAAGGAGTGCCGGGCCAGTGTGGCTCTTTGCTTCCAGGCACAACAGACGCAGCACGGCATGGCAACGTCTCACCTGGCATGTGGAATAGGTTCTGGGGAGCTTGGGCGGTGCAGTGGAAGAGACGCTAGCAGCGGAAAAGGAGGAGGCAGCTGAGGAGGAGAGGGAGGAGGATGGAGTAGGAGGAGGAGAAGAAGAGTCAGGCCTGCATGCAATCCGTGGCGGTAAAACCAAATCTACACGGGTGCCACGGGTTACATGCTTGACGGCCGTCAGAAGGTTCACCCAGTGGGCAGTAAAACTGATATACCTTCCCTGCCCGTGTTTGCTAGACCACGTGTCTGTGGTCAGATGTATCTTGGCACCGACACTGTGTGCCAGAGATACATTCACTTGCCGCTGAACATGGCCATATAGCTCTGGGATGCCCTTCTCTGAGAAATACTTCCTTCCTGGGACCTTCCATTGTGGTGTTCCAATGGCCACAAATTTGCGAAAGGCCTCCGAGTCCACCAGTTTATATGGCAGTAGTTGGCGGGCTATGAGTTCTGACAAGCCAGCCGCCAACCGTTGGGCAAGAGGGTTATCCGGCGTCATCATTTTTTTACGCTCAAACATTAGGCCCACGGAAGCCTGCCTTTTTGCAGAAAAATGTGAGCTTGGCGTGATGGAAGGTGGAGTGGAGGACAATTGTGAGGAGAGAGGAGAAGGAGAAGTAGAAGACGAGGCTGGACGGTGAGAGCCTGCAGTGTGGCTTTGTGTGTTCCGTTGCTCCCACTGGGCTCGGTGATGGCTGCTCATGTGCCTTCTTAAGGCGGTCGTCCCTAGGTGAGTATTGGGCTTACCGCGACTAACGCGTTGACTGCAAAGATTGCAGATGGCAACGCTATTGTCAGCAGCGGACACGTTAAAAAAAGCCCACACTGCGGAGCCATGTGCCGGTGTCCTGGGAGCGCCAGATGTGACCGTACATGGTCGATGACTCGCTCCTGATACATTTGCAGTCTGCTTTGTCCCTGCTGTGCAATGTAAGTCATTGCTGCTTCTCCTCCCTATCTGCTGGTCCATATCTCCCTCTGAACTCCCCTCCTCTTCCTCTCTTGTGGGCACCCACGTGACATCACTAGACACGTCATCATCAACGTCACCTTCCCCACCGCTATAAGTAGAGTAGGCAGCAACACCGGGGACCAACCTCCTCCTTGGGCTGATCTGGGTACTGGCGTCAGACTGCTGAGTAGCGCTTGTTGCTACCTCCTCTTCCTGATCCAATACCAAGAGTGGCTGCGCATCAGAAATGTCCTCTTGATATGGATCGGAAAATAATTCCAGTGACTCAAGCGGAAGGTATGTGGTGGTGGTGGTGGTGGTCGTGTTGTTGGTGGTAGTGTCTTTGGGGGTGCACATAGCAGAGAGTGAAGAAGAGGGTGCAGATCGAGAGGATGAGGAGGGTGCAGAAGAGTAAGGCTGAGCGAGCCACTCAACCAAGTCTGGTGCATCCTTTAAAGTAATTGAACGCACCTTCTGCAACTTCCCACTTTGGCTCAAGCCTGTTGCTCCTGCCCTACCCCTACCACCCCTGCGGAAGGGCCTGCCTCTTCCTCTGCATGTCATTTTTTAAATGACCCTGTGACAAAACTCTTAGTCCCTATACCGCTGAAGGACTGCTGCAGTATAGGTGAGCGGTCAGCAGTGGTGCACGTCAACCCTATCTATTGTGGACCTATAGCGGTCCTTACAGAACAGCAGACTGTACCGCACTCAAGCCTATGTACCGTAGCACCCTATACCAAGTTACCAGTCCTTATAAGAACTTTTGTGGACCAAGCAGGTTGTGTATTAGTGTTTAGCAGACTGTACGTCAGTCCCTATACCGCTGAAGGACTGCTGCAGTATAGGGCAGCGGTCAGCAGTGGTGCACGTCAACCCTATCTATTGTGGACCGATAGCGGTCCTTACAGAACAGCAGACTGTACCGCACTCAAGCCTATGTACCGTAGCACCCTATACCAAGTTACCAGTCCTTATAAGAACTTTTGTGGACCAAGCAGGTTGTGTATTAGTGTTTAGCAGACTGTACGTCAGTCCCTATACCGCTGAAGGACTGCTGCAGTATAGGGCAGCGGTCAGCAGTAGTGCACGGCAACCCTATGTATTGTGGACCGATAGCGGTCCTTACAGAACAGCAGACTGTAACGCACTCAGGCCTATGTACCGTAGCACCCTATACCAAGTTACCAGTCCTTATAAGAACTTTTGTGGACCAAGCAGGTTGTGTGTTAGTGATTAGCAGACTGTACGTCAGTCCCTATACCAATGAAGGACTGCTGCAGTATAGGGCAGCGGTCAGCAGTAGTGCACGGCAACCCTATGTATTGTGGACCGATAGCGGTCCTTACAGAACAGCAGACTGTACTGCACTCAGGCCTATGTACCGTAGCACCCTATACCAAGTTACCAGTCCTTATAAAAACTTTTGTGGACCAAGCAGGTTGTGTGTTAGTGTTTAGCAGACTGTGCGTCAGTCCCTATACCGCTGAAGGACTGCTGCAGTATAGGGCAGCGGTCAGCAGTAGTGCACGGCAACCCTATGTATTGTGGACCGATAGCGGTCCTTACAGAACAGCAGACTGTAACGCACTCAGGCCTATGTACCGTAGCACCCTATACCAAGTTACCAGTCCTTATAAGAACTTTTGTGGACCAAGCAGGTTGTGTGTTAGTGATTAGCAGACTGTACGTCAGTCCCTATACCAATGAAGGACTGCTGCAGTATAGGGCAGCGGTCAGCAGTAGTGCACGGCAACCCTATGTATTGTGGACCGATAGCGGTCCTTACAGAACAGCAGACTGTACCGCACCCAAGCCTATGTACCGTAGCACCCTAGACAGACCAAGTTACCAGTCCTGATAAAGAGCTTTGTGGAACAAGTGAGTTGTGAATGATTAGCAGACTGCAGCAGAAGGGCAGCAGTCAAGTATAATATTCTTTCTATATTTGGAAGAAAGAATATTATACGTGTACAAGCCTATTACCGTACCACTGATACCAGTCCTGAAAAGAACCTTTGTGGAACTAATAGTAACAGCAAGTCTTTAAAATTATCCTCACTGCCTGACACACTGCTTCCTGCCTGTCCCTATACAAATTGGCAAAAAAGAGTAGGCTGGAACGATTAGCTGGAACAGCTCTTTTGTGGACCTGATAGTAACAGCTAATGATGATGATGATGATGATGATGAAGAAAGACTAATCTGGCTGAGCTGTCCCTAAAATAGCAGCATACAGCGCTCTGTCCCTTTATCTAAACTGACAAAAGAAACTCAGGCTGCTGACCTAACACCTATACCAGTCCTGAAAAGAACTTTTGTGTACCAAATAGCTAGCGTTTTCTCTGTCCCTACTCCACACAGGATCCTTTCCCTACAGTGACAGAAGAAAGAATGTAAAATGGCCACCGGATCGGGTGTATTTATAGGTTAGGGGGAATGTCCAAGTGTCCATGAGCTGTCATGTCTCAATTGGTTGTCCTGTAACACATGATAAACGTGTCACGAAAGGTTAAAGTTCTTGTATACATTAAACACGTAAGTCCGCCGGGGCGAACGACGGAAAAAGGCGTTCGAACCCGCGGACGGCGAAAGTCGGAAATTCGCCGCGAAACGACCGCCGGGCGAACCGTTCGGCCATCACTACCACCCTATACTACCCTAACCTGCCACTATACCACCCCATACTACCCTAACCTGCCACTATGGTACCTTATACCACCCTATACCACCCTAACCTGCCACTAGACTACCCTTACTTGCCACTATACCACCCTATACTGCCCTAACCTGTCACAATACCACCCTATACTACCTTAACCTGTCACTATACTATCCTAACCTGCCACTATGGTACCCTATACCACCCTATAATAACCTAACCTGCCACTAGGCTACCCTAACCTGCCACTATACCACCCTAAACGACCTTAAACTGCCACTGTGGTACCCTGCACCACCCTATACTACCCTAACCTGCCACTAGACTACCCTAATTTGCCACTATACCACCCTATACTACCCTAACCTGCCACTATACTACCCTAACCTTCCACTATACCACCCTATACTACCCTAACCTGCCACTATACCACCCTATACTACCCTAACCTTCCACTACACTACCATATACTACCCTAACCTGCCACTATACCACCCTAACCTACCACTACACTACCATATACTACCCTAACCTGCCACTATGCCACCCTATACTACCCAAACCTGACACTATGCCACCCTATACTACCTTAACCTGCCACTATACTACCCTAACTTGCCACTATACCACCCTATACTATCCTACCCTGCCACTATACTACCCTAACCTGCCACTATACCACCCTATACTACCCTATACTACCCTAACCTACCAATATACTACCATATACTACCCTAACCTGCCACTATACTACCCAAACGTGCCACTATGCCACCCTATACTACTCACCCTGTCACTATACCACCTTTTACTACCCTAACCTGCCACTATACCACCATTATACTGCCCTACCTGACACTATACATTACTGTACCCTATACTTTACCCTCCTACCCACCCTGTGCTGTGTACAGACATACTACTGTAAATACAGGTCACTTATGGGCTGGGAAAGGCATTTTTGACAGGGGGCAGTGTGTACAGGGAGGGGGGATAGTGTAAAAAAGGAATGGGAACAGTTTTTACAGGGAAAAAGAGACTCAGTGTATACAGGGGGTCAGTGTATATGGGGGAGGGGGGTAGAGTTAATAGAGAGGGCAGAACAGTGAGTACAGGGGGTGTATTTAATTTAGGATCAATTTCTGGTTGTGTTTAGACTAAAAAAACACACCCAGTGGGTAGCATAATTTAGCCACATCCACTTTTTGCTGCTGCGTGCTACGCTGTTGCCCAAATGAAGCTCCTGCTCCTTTTTGAGCAACAAGCTTGGCACGCTGCGATTTTGTGGGGGGGAGGGTGCCAGATATAGGATCTGCCTAGGATGTTCTAGGTATGCCCCTGTTGTACACCCCCTTCTTGTTAGAGGGATCATACCAGACTTGCCGCCAGGGTTGTGCCTTAGAAAAGAGAAGGCCCCTGTGCTAAAACCGTGTGCTACCTTTTTGTGGATAACTCTGCTTGCTGCTTCAAAATAGTGTCCTCATCCAAGCTTTTCCTAATCCTTTTCCCAGTTCTACAGAGCAATAAAAACAACAAAAAAGACACTATCTGCCTGATTACTGTCTAAGGAATGAGTAAGTTTGGATGGATCTGGTTGAAATTACCCTGTGCCTAGCTGTTTGCTCCATTAAGGAATCAGAACGCCGGACCAACCTGGTCTGTGCGCTATGTAAGGAACTAAAAAAATGTTTTTTCCGCCAAAACACAGTATTATAAAGGCAATTCCAACATAAGATGTTGCAGGAACAAACTCCCACACATAAACACAGAGCACCAGTCTTCTAGAAAGCACAGTGGTGTCCATCCACCCATGGTCACACCACCTCTGTAGTTTGGATGACAAGTGCTGCAGGAGAACTTGCAATAGAAAATGTCAGAAGGGTCCAGGGATGCTTTTAACTTAAAGGACTTGTAGTTGGGAGCGAGCCAGAAGATTATCCACTAATTGCTTACAGGTTGAACTGTAACTTTATTGTTCCACCATCACCTCACCTGTTCACCCCTACCTACAGGACAGAACATCGCTGAGAATGAGAAAATCAGTTAAACATGTGTAGCGCTGGCTCCTGACGAGCAGGCGCTATGGTTTTTTGAAAAGTTAAATTGCCTGAAGTCACAGTTGGGCTTCGGGACTATTTCTCTAAATTTCTGGTTTCAGTACCAGTCCAGCTGGGTTGCACTGGGTTCTCCTTGACCACAGGTGTCGCTGTCACTGCCGGCAAGAGTAGAAACGCAGTCTAGCTGGGTGCATTGAATGCCACTTATCTCGGAACCAGCCCAGTGGGAGTGTTTTCCTGCTGTGCATTCTGGGGGGTTGGTATTTAAGGTACCAACGCCACGTTGGCGGGAGTGTTTATTTTCTGTTTGGTTCTGGTGGCCCTCCTGACCCAGCCCCATGGCCCTCCTGGCCTGAGGTGCGGAACTATGCATCCTGAGTCTCGGGGCCGGCTGGCCCGAGGCGACGCAACTGCAGAGACAGGCCAAAACGAATTTTAGGGCCTACTGATCCAAGGGTGGTCCAGTGCCGTCTCATCTGAAGGGAGAGGCCCAGCAACTGAAGAACCCCAGGGGAGGACTCTTTCAGGAGAAGACCGTGCGCAAGGCTGGTTTCCCTGAAGGAGCCTGGAGGCTTAGTTGAAGGACGCAACCTGGATCAACACTCATATCAGCTGAGAGAAACTGGTACTGTATGTCAGTTCTTTAAATTTATCCACATCCCTTAATAACGCTCATGTGTATCTCACAAGTCTGTGGCAGAGACTTTGTCAAGCACCCCACCGGCTGCTAGGTCTAGTGAGAGGAGGTCTATCCGGGGGTTGTTAAATCCAGTTGTGAAACAGTTTTTATTCTCTGGATTTTCTCTAAAGACTTCCATCTTGCAATCTACTTGCCTGAACTCACTCCTAACCCTCTACCCTCTGTTGAGAGACTTTGTTTTTTTCTGAATAAATAACCCAAAAGAGGATTCAGTGTCAGTTTCCATATTCTCTGGGCCATCTACCACGGGGACCCCAAGATGGAGAAGCAAACAAGTGAGGTAACAGTAAGCCCAAATAAAACCACCAACTCCTTCAGGGGGTCAGTGCTACACATGTATTCCCTGCTTCCTTTTCTTTTAACCCAATCACCTTTTTCATTATATTGAACCACTTGCTGTCCAGCATAGCATAATAGTGTATTCCGATGGCAGGGAAGCATCCCTGCTGTCAGAATACAGCAGCTCAGCAGGAGGGATTCCCTCATCAACCTTGAATGTGTGGATGGGGGAACTGGGTCATTTTTTTCTGTTCCACTGGTTGAACAGAAAAATTATCCATCAATGGGCTGCCTCTGTGTTTGTGAATACTTATTTATATATGTCCTACATCAGTCAAAAGCCACTTCTGTTCATGGTGCACAGGGAGCACACCATGAGCCCTACACAGCACTAAAAAGCTGGGCAGCAGGAGCAAACCTTTAGGGTCACAATGCTGACAAACAAATACAAACTATGAATAGGCAGTAATCCTATCAATGGAAGTACATGGGGCTGCGTTTATTTATTTTCTGTGACAATATTGAGTCTGGGGAATATAAAAAAGTGCTAAACTCCGTTCCAGGCCGGGGAAAGTAATATATATATATATATATATATATATATATATATATATATATATATATATATATATATACATATATATATATATATATATATATATATATATATATATATATATATATATACACATATATATTGCACACTTACCTTGGTCCAGCTTGGCAGAATGTAAGTACACATATCCCATACCTAATTCGCTGTTGAGGAAGCTGAGTGTAGTTTTTGTCTCTACTACAGCGATACAGTAGCTGCAATCTTCTGTGTTTTCCTTGGATTCTGAGCAGGCTGCTTCCCCTCTGCACCCTAACCACTTGAGGGTTCACCAACACTGCCATTGATCATAGAATGCCTTGTATTTTTTTTCAATGAATACAAGGTAGGGCTTCTATGAGACTTTGAGAGCTATTTTACAGGTTACTACAGATTAAAAAAGGTTGAAAAAAAGACTGCCTTGGGGCCTCATTCTCTCATCATAATGTCAAGTTATTTTCTGTTTTATATTACAATAGCCTTTTTTTATTGCTTGCTAAGCAGAATTGTTTTTAAATATTTGTAACTGAATGCACCACATTTCTTTAGTCTTTGTTAATGTTGTACTATTGTACTATGCAATTCAAATTACTTAGTTCATTTTATCATTCAAGTATGTCGCTCTCCCAGCGGTGCTAACCATCTAATTTTGTCACCACACACATCCACACTGTGTCCCTGTAGGCTTTCTAATCCAGAGGGGCAAGAACGAGGTAGACACTTGGTAACAGATGGTTGCTGTTGCCACAACAACGTTACCTTGGTAGTGGATCAGTATATATATATATATATATATATATATATATATATATATATATATACACACATAGATCTGTGTGGATACTAAAGTAAATCTCATAAGCTGTGAATAAAGTGGCAGAATGGAATCCTGGCATCTTTGTTCTGCATTGCAGTATGAGACACCAAGTACATTATTACTAGGTGTTCAGTTATGTCTATTATTTACATGTCTGTGTCTCTTGCAACAGGGGACATCTACTGAGGTTTTGTCTTTCAACCAACCTTTAGCTCTTGGCCCGGTCATTACAAGTACTTAATTTTGACCTGACCTTTATTCTTTGCTGTTGATCCTGACATCCATATGCACATTTGTAGCACCCTCCTAGATAGGTGCTATGAATTAATTTAAAGTTAGTTGTATTTTTGATAGGTAAATCTAGTTGCCACACTGTAGTCAGCATGGCCATATTGATTTGGTAGGCAAAAGCATATTCTGCTCACTGTAAACAGTAAAGCTGCAATCTACTGAGTCAGGTCTGCTCGGTGTGTTCAGCTGCTACCAGTCTGGTCTATAGCTTCCTCTGTATCCAGGCAAGAGAAGAAGTTTCTGGGTGATAGGTATGAAGCTATGCATATGGCAGAATGAATACAGTCCTGGCCTATCCCAGAGAGGCATGCTCTGATTTTATGCTGAGTAACTGTATATATTCAGTAAGTACACTGAGTTCTAGGTCCTTTCCCAGAGTGGATTAGTCCAGCCTTTGGGGGGCATGCTGCCCTTTCAGGCTGAAGCTAATGTTGGTGGGTAATATTAGAGGCTTGAATGTTGGGACCCAGGAGTTAAATGGAGCTGAGGGGAGGTGTCTGCTGAAAATCTGTCTGGCATCACTGGAAAGTTTTGCTTGCAAGTTGGATGGAGGCTACCAGCTGTACTTGGGCCTTGTGAGTACAGACATTTGAGAGATCTTGGGGAACCTTTTGCTTTAGGCCCCCCTTTTAAAAAAAAAAAAAAAAATTCTAGCAAGTTCCTCAATTAAAAGACGGCATGAAGAAACCGTATAAAAATCTACTAAAACGAATGTCACTTTAAATTCAGTAGCATGTAGGGCAGCATAAAGGGGATGTAGGGCAGTGTACAGAGGTCAGTAGTAGGTAGGGTAGTGTACAGAGGTCAGTGGTTTGTAGGGTAGTGTACAGAGGTCAGTAGTAGGTAGGACAGTGTACAGAGGTCACTAGTATGTAGGGCAATGTACTGAGGTCAGTAGTATGTAGGGCAGTGTACAGAGATCAGTAGGATGTAGGGCAGTGTGCAGAGGTCAGTAGGATGTAGCCTTATCAGTGAGTGCCCATGAAATGCAGCCTTAGACTGCGGCACCGAGATCAGCCCTAGGCACCGCTGCAGCCGCTCAAATGAAAGCGGCCCCCCCTTCCCCAAGGCACCCCCCATGTTGAGGGCACGCGGCCTGGTATGGCTCAGGAGGAGGGGGGGGGCGCTTGCTCGTCCCCACCCCCTTTCCTGGCCGACCGGGTAGCATGCTCAGATAAGGGTCTGATATGGACCTAGGGGGGGACCTCCACGCCGTTTTTTCGGCATAGGGATTCCCCCTTTAAGTCCATACCAGGTGACAGGGCCAGCGACGCCTCCTTCGCTGGCACCATCTACCTGGAGCCGCGCTCAAAATGAGCGGACTTTCATCCGGGCGGGAAAAGTCCGTTCATTTCAAAAGTACGGCGGACTGGCGCACACACAAACTGTACCATGCCGAAATGCGAGTAAAAAAAGTCCGCCGGAGCCTACACACAGGCAGATTGTCCGCCGGACTTTTCCACCTGATTGTTTGATCGTGTGTACGAGGCATACGTGTAGCAAAGCCCTGAGTCCCTTGAGGCCTAATGGTGACCTCCAGAGTCAGGGACAGCTGACATCCTTCTGTGTAGGTAGTGGGTCACAAGGCTTGGTGGGTGTAATGCAAGATGAAATGATTGGCGCCAGACACTTTTTGAATGCAAAGAGATTTATTGTCTCTTGAACAGAACTGTGGGAGAGAGGGTTAGGGCCAGGACACCCTTAAGTAGATACAATGATAATTAGCAGACTCTGAGACTACTATAGAAAGACATCTATACAGGTGAAGGCCTCCAGCCAGACATCACTTCTGTATAGGCAGGACCGCTGTCTCCTATGGCAACAGTCTTGTAGTAGTTACTAATGGTAGTATATTCAACTATTGGCAACACAAACAGTTCTCTGTTTACTCCACAATCACTTACTGTGGATCTTCACTCAACGAACTCCCAGTCTTTTACTAGACTTCAGGTCCAATAGCCACTAGATCCCCTGAGCTCTTCCCCTTTTAGCTCTCAGTATCTTCTTCAAGCATCATCCCCACTTCTCTACAGAGTCCCTAGGTTGGCACTCACAGATACTCTTCAAGCATCACCCCTGATGACCCACTAGGTCCCTGGCTTGGCACCCACTGATGCTCCACAAGCGTCACCTCTGCTGTGTCGCAGGGTCCCTGGCTTGGCACTCACTGAAGCTTTCCCACATCTTCACCATCCCTGGCTGGTGAGAAAACTGCTCTTTTACTGACTTCAGCTTACTCACAGCAGTCTCCGGTAACAAGGTGGTTGGGTCCTTAGTGGCAACAGCTTCCCCTTCTACCTCCGAACACAGCTGGTTCTCCATTTGGCTTCTGGTTGGACTGCAAGCAAGCCCTACCCTACACTGCTCTCCTGCTCATGGAAAGGCCCTCAGGCAGCCTAGCAGCTAAACGTTCCCAGGATAGGCCTCAGGCTTCCGGCCTAGCAGCCCAGGGCAGCGCATCACGCGTCCACCCAGACAGTCGTCCAGGTGGCACAGAACCCTGATCACCTGACTCCACCGAAATAAATAGGCTCTCCCAGCAGGCCAAGGGACCAAAGAAATCCCTACCCATTGGCTGAGACACCCCATCCATTTATGTCTGAGCTTGAAAAGCCCCTGTCTTATCTAATGTCACCAGCATAGTGCCACCTATTGACAGAGGAGAAAGGGTGCAAAAAGTCCAGAGTTAGAGAGGAATCAATTGATATCCTAACAATTAGCCAAGGCAACTATCACTTGGCAACTAAATTTGATAGCAACCCTTCCTAAACATCAGGGTGCTACATCAGGATAGAACACACCTCAAGGTTGCCATCATTGGCATGTGAAAGCAGGAAGAGTTTGCCATCTTTTTAGGAAAGGGTTATTAACAGAAAGAGAAGTTAAAGCATATTAAACCCCAAACCAAAAATGTATTATATTGTAGCTTACAAATCATTGGTGGTGGCTGCATTGGTTTTCTCTGTCTTTTTCCCCATTTTCACTTGGTGACCTTGCCAGTAACACACCTTTTGTATTATTGAGGCACAAATCTGGAGGAATGAGCACACGAAACAGCAGCATTGTCAGTGGGGGGTGGGGGCGGCTCACACTTTAAAAGCAGTTAAAACAAGCAGTTTTTTTTCCTTTTGGGATAAAGGTTTTGCATGAATAAATAAGCTGATCATTTTAATCATCCCTGCCAGTGTTAGGTGGTTTATCTCATTTGCTGGCTGAATTACTAGATAAAAATAGAAAAAGAATTGTGTCTGTGAATGGGACGGGAGTTGGGTAAATATTTTAGCACAACACAACATATTCTTAAGTTTACATACGAATCATCGATTTGTATGAAAATTCAAGAAACCAATTTTACATTTTTTTCTCTGTGGTACAGAAGAGACTGAAGAAAATTTTCCAGGACTGCTCTGACTTGTGTTGGAGATGTCAGGGAGATAGAGGCACCGTGTTACATATTTTTTGGAAATGCCCCAAATTAAAGAACATTTGGACAGAGGTTAGATGTATTCTTCAAATTTTTATAGACCGTATCATACCAGAAGATCCGGCCTTTTTTCTTCTGCATGTGTCTCATATACCAGAAACGGTATACAAAGAATCTATCATTTGTCATATTTTAGATGCCACTAAGGCATGTGTTCCTCTGACATGGAAATCATCGCTACCCCCCAACAATAGGGATGTGGTTACGTAAAGTGAAAGAGATTAGTAAATGAGAGGAATTAGTTCTCTTTGCACAACACCAGCAGGAGCGCTACTCCGGGACATGGTCGTTATGGGTATGGAATGGCTTGTTTGCCTTGGAGGAGGGAAGCACCCTCCTTGACTATAATTTGAACAGTTAGGGCAGGTACTTAAGGTTTTAATTTCAACTCTTTCCCTGCTGGGCGAGCACACTGGAGGTCTCCATGGACTGGCTTTATTTTCCCTTCTTTTTTTTTTTTTGTTCTTTTTTGATATTGTTAATATATAATGATATAAATCTGATTGGGACAGGTCCGAGACAATAGGGGAGGCAGTAGATAGGGTCCTTGGTTGATTATATGGTATAGGTATAGGAGACTACATATAGGGGTCTTTTTTGTGGTTCCTAGTCCCGAATGGGAAGGGTATTTCAGATGGTGACCCAATTTACTATACGGTTGATATAATGTGGTGTTATAAACCTGAGATGTTGAAATGTAATGGTGTGTTGTGTGTTTCTTCAATGTATGTTTTTGAATGTGTCCTATGATTAAATAAATAAAAGAATTGAAAAAAAAAAAGAATTACTAGATAAAAATAGAAAAAAAAAGAGCCTAAAAAAGAGAAACGAATGCAGCCATCACATCTAAAAATTGGTAAGCTGCAATATAATAAATGTTTGTTTTTGGGTTTAAAGCTGTTCTTCAACATACAAACAAAAAACTAAAAGTCAGCAGTTGCTGACTTTTAATAATAGGACATTTACCTGTCCAGGGATCCAGAGCAGTCTGCACTTGAGTTTGCACTTCGGCATGTTTACTTTGAGAAGCTGGCTGTGACCACTTGAGGCTTCACGCGTGAGCCGTCCTGCGCTTTGTGAATGGTTCCACAGCTTTCTGGGACCAGTGATATGTCCCAGAAAGCTACGGGTGAAGGAAAGGGGGGATTGCCACAGCGATCCAACCAAAAGTGGGGGCGGTTACCTGTCAAAACCAGGTACCTGTTCCCCTCTAAAAAAAAATAAACTGTCAAAACCTAAAAAGGAGGGGGGAGCAGACAAGCGGTAATTCCTCTTATGGTATAGTATTGAAAAATACAGAGCTGCATCACATCCCTGGAATCCCAGAGCTGCATAATCCCTAGCACACCTGAAAAGTCAATGACCAGAACTTTTAGGTCTACTAAATCTGATGATCTCACCCTTTGCAGTGTAATCAGCAGTCATGTGTAAATTAAATCTGATACATTCAAAATTACACAGCATGTGATCTTGATCATGAATACCCTTATGGCCATTTTTCAGATGATGTGACTGGATTAATTTTCCAACCAAATAAAGTCATCCAATGCATGGTCTAAAACATATTTAATAGCTTCTGTCATTTCCAATGCTGTATTACATAAAACAATGGGATGTAAAAGTTGGCTACTATCACAAATATTATTTTATTGCATACAAGCGTCTTTAGTGAGATGTGGAGCAGCTGCTTGATGACACTCCAAAGGCTCATGAACTCTAACATGCTGCCATCTAGTGTTCAAATAATATAATGGCAGGGATCTGTTCTAGCTTGGATGGTTATCACTGACTTGTAATAAAATGCAGGGAAAATGAATGTATGTTTCCATCCATTTTATGATTTTATGTGTTAGTAAGAAGAGTTAAACATTCAAGTTATAAAGACAAAATAATAAAATTAGAAATTAGAGGCACCAAGACAGATATGCATGCTACATAGGATAGCTAAATTTTTTTTAGAAAACAGTGGCGTGCATAGCACGCTGAATGCTGGTGTGTCACTAGGGGGGTTATTTACTAAAGGAGAATCCACTTTGCACTGCAAGTGCACTTGAAAGTAAAGTCGCTGTAGTTCCGAGGAGGACATGCAAGGAGAATAAAAAACAGCATTTTAGCTTGCACATGATTGGATGATAAAATCAGCAGAGCTTCCACTCATTTGAGATCGAACCCTTAGATTTAGAGCAACTGCACTTTCAAGTGCACTTGCAGTGCAAAGTGGATTTGCCTTTCGTAGATAACCCCCTAGGTGTCCCTTTATGGTGCATTGCTTGTAGTGTGGGAATGAAATAAGCCCCAGCACTCAGCAGACATAATATGGCACCATAACTTCCTCCCCCACCGTGCCCACTGTCGTGATCTATCTTTGCGCGTACAAGCATATCTCAAAAGTAGAAAAGCCCTTTTACCATGCAGTGCTATTACTAGGGCAGAAGAGTGTGACTGAAGCAGAGCAAGGCCCTGCGTCAATTTCAATGGGAGGAAAGAATGTGACTGCGTTGCTGGCAATGAAGAAAAAAAAATAGCACTGTATTGATGTCAGTGAGAAGGAGGGGAGCTGGGAGGCTGCAGTGTAGGGGTTGCCACCTTTTCTTCAATTCAAACCCAAACACTTTTGTACAGCTATTTTTTTTATACATATATTTTGCTAATAAATAACATTTCTAATCATATGAAATTAATAACAAGAGTCCCCCTTTACATCAGAGTCCACAGAGCTCCCTTTTTACATCTGAACTCGCATGCCACGTACACACGATCAGACTATCCGGCGGACCAGTGTCCACCAGACAATCCGCCCGTGTGTGGGCTCCCGCTGACTTTTTCTTTCCAAAAGTCCGGCGGACTTAGAAAGAAGTTTTGACTCAAAATTGTCAATCTGGCCGTCTGTGTGCTAGTCCGCCAGACTTTTGAAATGAACGGACTTGCCCACACAAGGAGAAAAGTCCATTAATTTTGAACGCGGCTCCAGGTAGATGGGACTAGCGAAGGAGGTCAATGTCGCCGCCTCCATCAGCAAGATTGACATGTTACTAGCCCCGTCACCTGGTATGGACTTAAAGGGGAAGCCCTAGGTCGAAAAAACGGTGTGGGGGTCCCCCCCAAAGTCCATATCAGACCGTTATCCGAGCACACAGCCCGTCAGGAAAAGGGATGGAGACAAGCGAGTGCCCCCCACCCCAAAGCACCTTGTCCCCATGTTGATGAGGACAAGGGCCTCCTCCCGACAACCCTGGCCGTTGGTTGTCGTGGTCTGCGGGTGAGGGGCTTATCGGAATCCGGGAACCCCCTTTAATAAGGGGGCCCCTAGATACCGCCCCCCACCCATGTGAATGAGTATTGGGGTACCATGTACCCCTACCCATTCTCCTGGTGAAAAAAAGTGTAAAGATAAAAACACAACACATGTTTTTAATATAAATTTATTGCACAGCTCCGTTGGTCTTGGGGGGTCTTCTCGCCAGACTCCTCCGCTATCTTCTGCCAGCTCTTTTACTAGCGGAGGAGCCTGGCTTTCTTCTTAGTCACTGCCGCCGCCATCCGGGGGTCTTCTTCCGACTTCGGGGGTCTTGTCCCCCTCTTCGGTTCTTCTTGCCGGGCCTCCGCTTTCTTCTTCCAGCTCTTTTACTAGCGGTGACCCGGTCTTCTGTCGCCGCCTTCTCTTCTTCTTCCTTGAGATGTTGACGACAGGCACGCGTTGTGCGGCGACTTATATAGGGACAATGGGCGGGGTCACTGGGTGATGTCACATCATTTTTCTGTTTGTAGCTTGGGAGAAGGAGTGAGGGAGGAAAAGAGAGAGACTGAGACAAACACATTTTTTGTTTTGGAGAAGCATTGGTGAATGGGATGTCTAGTGTAACATTCCCAATTATTGCGATTACGTTAGCCAAGCCAAACTGCGCTATTGGGTGTATCCGTTGCTCACATGTGAAAGTGAAGGGCAGTTTTGGAGCCTATACCAGGATTCATGATATTGCTCATCTATTTCTAAAAACTGTGTCATTGAGATACCTTACTAGCCAGTTTTCCACTGCACACTCTCTACTTCCCCTCTAATATAGCTGTTGTATGGGTCTTTGAAAGGGACAAAATAATAAAAAGCTTTTTTTTTTCTCTTAATAGATTTGTGTTGTGTTGATGTGCATTTACATGTGTTGTGTTAAAATGCATACATGGCACCAGCACTGTGGTGTGACCAGGATACGTGGAAAATGATTGTTTTCTGTGTAGCCTTACAATGAGCTGGATTCTTCCAGTATGGTAAAACTCAGGTCACTGCAGTATGTGTGTGCAGGGCCATAGATAAGCTGGAAGCTGGAGTGCAGCTGCATTCTTTGCAGTGCTTGGTCACGGGTGTTGGTGTAAGATCCTTGGCAGCCTACAGTAGTACCTGACAGTCACAGGCAAGCACAGACTAAAGCCTAGCACACACTAGTTTTTTTTTTTTAGTTCAACCCGCTGGGTGACAGCTCCAGTAGGAGCGGCTGTATTAACAATCCGATGTTAGTACAGCAATCTCTCCACAGTTCTATTGTATTCTGACAGGTGAACGACTCCTCTGCCAGAACACTGCGGTCAGCGCTCTCATACATTGGCTCAGGGCGCTGATCAGGAGCCAGTCAGCTGTTGGTTTTCCAGCATACTCGTCTGACTGTGGGACCGGCTGCCAAACACACGGGCCGAAACTCAGATGTTTTTATTGAACCGGCTAATATCGTCCAACGTTTGGCCCGTGTGTACTAGACTATAGTCTGAAGCACTGTTCACAAGTATATTTTGCTGTTGTGGCCAATGTTTCCCCAGAAGTGTATGTCTGAGAAAAAGTCCTCACTTAGCCTTGGGGAAGGAATGACCTGGATTCCCCAAATTCCATTCTTTTCTGCTGCGGCTACTCAAAGCTGACAATTGCTGGTGTACAATTTGACCTTAGAGGACACCATTGTCATAGCAATAATGCATGCCCATTCCATTTTGTGCTAAATAGCTAAACATTGTAACTAAAAGCAACATTTATAGCCTTCTACAATCCCTTTTTTACCTAATAAATCATGCTTGATAAGAAAAAAATACTTCACACAAACACACAGGTGTAAAGGGGCTTTTATTTTCCTTAGTGAGTCACATAGAGGAAATATCTTTGTTGAGAAAATACTGTTTAGTATACAAGGTGTAACATTTAAGAAATGCAGTAAACTTGCATATAGCTTCTATAGTGCTGACCCATTTGGGGTAGCTACTAATGTAGTGTTCAAGGCAGATAACTACATGGAATGACAGCAGGATTGGGTGAGGTAGGAAAATGACTACAAAGCCATTCACAGTGAAGTTTATCATAGGATATGTCCAGAACCCTATGAAGGTTAAGTGGTTCGCACCTCACACAGCAAAAGCACCATAAGCAGTATTAGAAAGCCACTTAAAGTGACTCAGCATTCACAACATCTAAATGAAAAATAAAAATACAAACTCTTGACATGAAACAAGCATCCCGATGACATAGTATTTGAATAACACCATAGAACGAGTAAGGCATGGAAAGCTCTATGCTTTAATCCAGAGCCAATCAGTTTGGAGAAGATGTATCCAAAAGATTAGTTTTTTGGGTGCAGGTGACACAATATGTAAAAGGTCTAGCCATGTTATTGAAGTCAGGACACAGGCTTTATGCCTTACATTAGACCAGCGATCTCCAAACTGTGGTCCAGGGGCCGGATGCGGCCCTTTGCTTGTCTTTATGCAGCCCTCTGGACACTTTTCCTCTCACTGATATTAACAACTGCCACTATTTCTCCCACTGACACCAATGCTAGGACACTCTTCCACCCACTGACACTAAAGATGGTGCACTATTCCTCCCACTGACACCAATAATGGGGTACTATTCTTTCATGGACACCGATGATGGGGCATTTTTATTGACGCCAGGACATTTTCTACCCCCACTGGCCCCTCTAAAGTCTGAAGGATAGTAAATTGGCCCTTTGTTTAGAAAGTTTGGAGACCCCTGCATTAGACCAATGCCCCTGTTTATATATAAACTTTCCATGGGTACACAGCGGGCGTAAGAATGGCCTGTGCTCATACAGCCAGGCAAACGAGCTGCGATCTATTCCTAGCACACTCTGTAGAAAATATGCATTCTAATACTTTCAAAACAGTTATTACTTTTATATGTTGATAGAAAATGCAGCTATAAATGTAAGAGCTAATATCAATTTTACACCGTTGTTTGAGCTGACAAATTTGTGAATGTACTTTATGTGCCTTATTGCTTGTAAACATGTATACATCCTTGTTATATTACTATATATTTACATAAAGCTTTACCTATTCTATAAATGTTTCTGCTCACTGTAAGAGTTTTACACGTTTTTGCAATCCAGTTATAGAACACATTAAAAATTGAGGCTTTGTGCAATTTCAAGAACACCAGACTTCCCCACCTTCCATAGTAAGATGTTTGTTGTCTGTTTTGTGATTGTAATAGAAGAAGCAGCACATTTCTGATCTGGTTTGTTTCATTTAATTATTCAGATTCTTCTACACGGGTAGCCTTGTAGTGCATTTGCAGGTATGGCTTTAAATATTATTTTACTTAATGATACATTGTGCAGACTGGAATAACCCATAGAAACCAACTATCCTTCATTATTTGGACTGTTCCATACTCATGAAAGTAAAACCAATTGATTGCTAAGGGTTACTATCATTTGCATATCAACATTGCCCTATCACATTAATCCCATATCATCCTGCCCTAGGATTAATGTGCACACTTGCATAGAGTACTACACAGCCAGTCTTTTTTCTGAATGTTGACTACTTTTTGATTTGGCAACAATCAGGATCAACTAGATTGTGTCTCTTTAAAATGACGAAATGCCTGAACGATAGAAAACGGACTTATTGCTTTTTAGGTATCAAAAATAATTCAATACTTTACCAATAAAAATATGTTATGCGTTTTACAAATTAGTACCACAGCACCCTTAACCTCTCTTCCAGCAATACAAATAACAATATATAAGAAAGACAGAACTACTATAGTATAACACCAGTGATTCCAATGGAGGTGAACAGTGACATCATAGGAAATGAGAAGCCAGCACTGTACGATGGGTTTGGGATTGTGACCTTGATGTATCTGGGATTTGGAAATTCTGAATTTCAGCAACTGTACTGTTTATGTGGAACGATTTCTCCAGTCTGTATAAAAGAATAAACAATATTGAGAAAACACAAGTATAAGGTTGAGACAGAGCAAACTGGAAAATAAATTGGTTAGCGGTACACATCAGAACCCCTAATTACCTTAGACCCTAAAACCAGGGTAGGATTTTGAGGTTTATAACAGGATGATAATGGCAATTGAAACTTTATAGGTACCAAGTGAGGCAGGTAGCATAGGGATGAAAAAAATCGAATAAAAAGGATGCTTGAAATTTTGCTGAGTCTCTATTGTTCTGTCTATGTAATAAGCCCAGTGGAGCTCTCCGCATACTACTACTTAACTGTTTTTCTATATAATGACAGTTTTCAACCTAATTATTGCTTGTAGACATGCCCATTTCCCACCTTAAACTCCACCCACTCCAAAAAAGTTCATTCAACAGCTGGAAATTGTATACATAGCTTTAAAAGGGAGCCTATCATGCTTGCTATGTGCCACAGAATAATGTCGCATACACACGACTGGACTTTTCGAGGGACTAGGTCCGGCGGTCTTTCCGACGGAGTTTCGGCGAACTTTCCGAATGAACGGACTTGGCCACACACAATCACACCAAAGTCCGATGGATTTGAACGTGATGACGTACGACTGGAATAAGGAAGTTCATAGCCAGTAGCCAATAGCTGCCCTAGCGTCGGTTTTTGTCCGTCGGACCAGCATACACACGAACGGATTTCTCGTTCCGGCGGAAAAATGTAAAGTTCTATTTCTAAAGTCCGCCGGATTTTTGGCAAGCAAAGGTCCGATGGAGCCCACACAAGATCGAATTGTCCGACGGACTCATTCCGTTGGACCTTTGCTGTCAAAAAGTCCAGTCGTGTGTAAGCGGCATTACATTGTATTCAGAACAGAAGACTGCCCGATTGCCCAAGTCCTGGAGATGATGATAGTGCCAGGGTAGATTAAACATTAGTAGTATCATGTACAGTGACCTGCCTGTTCTGGAACTGGGACTTTTTACAGGAGTTAGACACTTTGGCGCTGGATGAGAACTTTGGCAGTTAAGACATATTGAAATTGAAAGCTTCCTTTGAAAAGACTGTCTAAAGCAGCCTTCTTCGACCTGGGTGCCATGGCCTTTTGAGTTCTTCAGGGGCACCGTGGCAAAATTCCTAAAAATTGCCCCTAACTGCCCAAAAAATTGTCCACAAGCCAGCAAGTGGATCAAGCCACAGGTTTTTACTTTGCACCATGACAATCAGCGGCAATGACCACACATTGATCAAAATTTGTCCTGTTCCTGCTGAACCAGTTTTAATCCATCTATAGCCAACTTGACACTGTTGTTTACAATAGAACATGCTAGCTTGCAGATGTAGCAGTTAAAGGGTGGAGAAAAGCCACTGACATGGGCACTTTCAATGATCAGCTTTTATTTATTTATGGAAATCCTTTATCAAAAAAAAAAAAAGAGAACCTGTTGCTGTAAGGCCCCTTTCACACTGAGGCGCTTGTAAACTGCCAGAAAAACACTAAAGCACCTTTGAAGAGCTTTCCATTCATTTCAATGGAGAGGGGTGTTTTTTCACCATCCTGCCAGCACACTGCCCCAGTGTGAAAAAACTCATTGATTTGAATGAAAATAGGTTGTCGTGAGCTTTTCAGGCACTTTTTTAGTGTGAAAGCACCTGAAAAGTGCCTCAGTGTGAAAGGGGTCTAACTGCTTAAAAAGTGTTAGCTGGAGTTTGAATTTTTTTCGGCTAGGTTTCCTTCCATAAATAAGAAAAGAACAAAACAGCGCCAAAGACGATGGTTGGAAATTAGTACACAAATTATTAAAATGATACTATGGGGGTTATTTGCTAAAGGCAATCCACTTTGCACTTCAAGTGCACTTGGAATTTCAGTCGCTGTAGATCTGAGGGGGGCATGCAAGGAAAATAAAAAAACAGCATTTTAGCTTGCACATGATTGGATGATAAAATCAGCAGAGCTTCCCCTCATTTCATATCTACCCCTCAGATTTTCAGCGACTGCACTTGAAAGTGCACTTGTAGTGAAAAGTGGATTTGCCTTTTGTAAATAACCCCCAATGTGTCAAAGATGGAAACCAGACCACAGCTGCTCTAATTTTGGTAGACCAAAAAGTTATAAGAAAGCATAGAAAAGCAGCACTGGTCCTAAGTCCTTCTATCTAAACCTCCAAATCTAATAAAGGATAAAAAATGTCATCATCAATATTATAAGTGTATAGATATATAATTTAAACAAACCAATATAAAGTCCTAATGTACAAATAGTGTATAAGGAAGTTATCAATATTTACAGCTTGGCACTTTTGGGATATTCTTTTTGGATCACTTTATTGACTGTTTTTGTTTTATTTTTTATTTATTTTTTGGCTGTTTTCTATATAGTTGATTTGTATTGATTTTTTTTTTTATATTTTTGCACAAATATTTTATATCATTATGTATTTTTCCATAATTTGCATATAGTTTCACGAGCACTTTGCACCTTATGTATGTAATATTTTTCACTATATTTCATAGAGCAACCTGCACTTTATTGATGCACTATTTGCACATTAGGATTTTATATTGGTTTGTTTAACCACTTCCCGACCAGCGCACGACGATGTACGACGACAGAATGGCACGGGCAGGCATATTGGCGTACATGTACGTCCAATATTCGTTGTCGCCGTGCCATCGCGCTGGTCGGGACCCCCGTGAGTCCGGTCGCGGGACCCGCGGACTCGATCGCCGCGGGCATCCCCGTGATCGTATCACGGAGCGGCCGAATGGAGGAAATGCTGTATAAACAACATTTTTCCATTCTGCCTAGCAACTAGTGACGCTGATCTCTGCTCCATGTGATTGGAGCAGAGATCAGTGTACACTAAATGAAAGCCCAACCCCCCCACAGTTAGTAACACACCCCTAGGAACACTTAACCCCTACACTGCCACCCACTGGTTAACCCTTTCACTGCCAGTGTCATTTACACAGGAATCACTGCATTTATATAGCAGTGATTACTGTATAAATGACAATGGTCCCAAAAATGTGTCAAAAATGTCCGATGGGTCCCCCACAATGTCGCAGTCACAATAAAAATCGCAGATCGCCGCCATTACTAGTAAAAAAAAAAAAAAAAAAAAAATTATTAATAAAAATGCTATAAAACTATCCCTATTTTGTAAACGCTATAACTTTTGCGCAAACCAATCAATAATCGCTTATTGCGATTTTTTTTACCAAAAATATGTAGAAGAATACGTATCGGCCTAAACTGAGGGAAAAAAATGTTTTTTTATATATTTTTGGGGGATATTTATTATTACAAAAAGTAAAAAATAATGCGTTTTTTTCAAAATTATCGCTCTATTTTTGTTTATAGCGCAAAAAATAAAAACCGCAGGGGTGATCAAATACCACCAAAAGAAAGCTCTATTTGTGGGAAAAAAAGGATGTTAATTTTGTTTGGGAGCCACGTCGCACAACCGCGCAATTGTCAGTTAAAGCGACGCAGTGCCGAATCGCAAAAAGTGGTCTGGTCTTTGACCAGCAAATTGGTCCGGTCTGAAAGTGGTTAAATGGTATATCTATGCACGTATAATATTAGTGAGGTTCACATATAGGATACATTGTTTATCATTTATTATTATCATTTATTTCAGGTACTTCCCACACCTCCCTCTCTTTCCCCCTGCTCTTTCGAAATGCACTGCATTCGTCTTTTCTCTCATCTGAAGTACCTGCTATCATCCTAGGTGACTAACATTCCAATCAATGTTAATACTGCTACCACTTCTAAACTACTCAACCTAACCTCCTCTTTTAACCTAACACAATGGACACAAGCCACCACTCACTCCAAAACGGTAACACACTCAACCTCGTATTCTCCCATAGTTGCACTCCCTGCAATCTCTCTAACACACCCTTTCCTCTCTCTGATCACAACCTTATCCTTTTCACTCTCTCCTTGTTTCCTACATCCAATGCTGCCAACCTACAAACCACTACCCGCAGAAACATTCACAACCTCAACCCTTCCCTTCTTCACTCTGCTACTGATGGCCTTTATGACAAATTCGCACCCTTGTCCTGCCCAGACCTAACCACTTCCATCTACAACAACACACTGTCAGCCTCCCTAGACGTACTTGCTCCTCTTGCTACATGCAGAACATGGCCCCGTCTGCCACAACCCTGGCAAACAGACGACACCAGAAGTCTCAAGAGACACAGCCATGCTCTTGAGTGAGCATGTCGTAAATCTAAGTCCCTGCAAGATTTTACCCTCTACAAATCTGACCTTCTCAAATACAACTCCTGCCTCCACACTGCAAAACAAACCTATTACAACACTCTCATCAAAATCTCTCATCCAAACCTAGTCAACTCTTTTCTAACCTTAATTCCTTACTTCACCCCCCACTGCCCCCACGCACCAACTTGCTTACCGCTCAACAGATTGCCAACCATTTCAATAGCAAAACTGACACAATTCGCAAGGAGGTATCCACAGGGCTGGTGCAAGAATTTTTGACACCCTAGGCGAAATCTCATTTTGCCGCCCCCCCCCACTTTGGTTCCGCCCGTGACCCTGTAACACATGTGACTTGGGGAGGGGAGAGAGGGGGACTGAGAGGGGGCTGAAAGAGAGGGGGATAGGAGGGAGGGCTGAGAGAGAGGGATGCTGTGAGAGAAGGGGGGTTGAGATAGTGGGGGCTGAGAGAGGAAGTGCTGGCTAAGAATTGAGGGAGGGCGAAAGAGGGGGGTAGAGAGATGGGTGGGCTGAGAGTGACGAGTGGGCTGAGAGAGAGGGGGGGTTAAGAGAGTGGGGGCTGAGAGGGGGGCTGATAGAGAATGGGGGGATGAGAGAATAGGGAGGTCTGAGAGAAAAGAGAGGGGGCTTAGAGAAAGTGGGGCTGAGAGAAAAAGGAGGGCTAGGAGAGAAGGGGGGGCTTAGGGAGTGGGGACTGAGAGAATAGGGAGGGCTGAGAGAGGGGGGATGGCTGAGAGAGAGAGGGGGGCTGAGAGTATAAGGATGGCTAAGAGAGGGGGTGGCTGAGAGAGAAGGAGGGGCTGATCGAGGGAGGAGGGCTAAGAGGAGGGGAGGACTGAGAGGGGAGGGGCTGAGAGAGAGGGGGCTGAGAAAGAAGGGAGGGGGACTTAGAGAGAGGGGAGGGGGGCTTAGAGAAAGGGAGGCTTGGAGAGAAGGGGGCTGAGAGAGAAGGGAGGGGGGCTTGGAGAGAGGGGGGCTGAGAGAGAAGGGAGGGGGCTTGGAGAAAGGGGGGCTGAGAGAGTAGGGAGGGGGCAGAGAGAGAAGGGAGGGGGCAGAGAGAGAAGGGAGGGGGGCTTGGAGAAAGAGGGAGCTGAGAGAGAAGGGAGGGGGGCTGAAGGCGAGGGGGGCTGGGAGAGGGGGGGGCTTGGAGAGAGGGGGAGCTGAGAGAGAAGGGAGGTGGGCTGAGAGAGTGGGGAGGGCTGAGAGAGGGAGGGGGACTTGGAGAGAGGGGGGGCTGAGAGAGGGGGAGGGCTAAGAGAGAGGGGGAGCTGAGAGAGAAGGGAGGGGGGCTGAGAGGGAGGGGGGAGGGTTGAGAGAGGGGTAGGGGACTTGGAGATAGGGGGAGCTGAGAGAGAAGGGATGGGGCTGAGAGAGGGGGGGGCTGAGAGAGAGGGGGGAGGGCTGAGAGAGAGGGGGGAGGGCTGAGAGAGAGGGGGGAGGGCTGAGAGAGGAAGGAGGGCTGAGAGAGAGGGGGAGGGCTGAGAGAGAGGGGGAGGGCTGAGAGAGAAGGGGGAGGGGGCGCTGAGAGAGTGGGGAGGGCTGAGAGAGGGAGGGGGACTTGGAGAGAGGGGGGGCTGAGAGAGGGGGAGGGCTAAGAGAGAGGGGGAGCTGAGAGAGAAGGGAGGGGGGCTGAGAGTGAGGGGGGAGGGTTGAGAGAGGGGTAGGGGGCTTGGAGATAGGGGGAGCTGAGAGAGAAGGGATGGGGCTGAGAGAGGGGGAGGGCTGAGAGAGAGGGGGGAGGGCTGAGAGAGAGGGGGGAGGGCTGAGAGAGGAAGGAGGGCTGAGAGAGAGGGGGAGGGCTGAGAGAGAGGGGGAGGGCTGAGAGAGAAGGGGGAAGGGGCGCTGAGAGAGAATGGAGGGGGGCTGAGAGAGAGGGGGAGGGCTGAGAGAGAGGGGGAGGGCTGAGAGAGAAGGGGGAGGGGCGCTGAGAGAGAATGGAGGGGGGCTGAGAGAGAGGGGGAGGGCTGAGAGAGAGGGGAAGGGCTGAGAGAGAAGGGAGGGGGCTGAGAGAGGGGAAGGGGGGCTTAGAGAGAGGGAGGGGGAGTTGGGGGGAGATGAGAGACCCCTAGCCCTGCTCCTGCAGTTCCACCTCTGTCACAGTCTTTGTCTGCAGGTGTGTATGATGACAGACAGTACCTTCCATAACATGATACCAGTCTCCTGCTTTTATCCGTCCAGTTCCAGTGGCTCCCGCAGCAGCCTGTGCCTCCTGCCCCTTGTCTGTGACAGCTCTGTGCCCCTAGTGAGCGGCGAGACTGTCCTCCAGATTCGTGCCTCACATCAGAGAGTGGAGAGGAATTTGGAACAGTCCATGCTCGGGAAGCATGGGGTACGCTGCGCCTGGGGGAGGCGGGGTCAGGGGGCGAGGTCAAAGAGGAGGCGGTGCCACGGTGGAGTTCTTCTCCAAAGTCCCGGGCTCTCTGGCTTATCTGCCCTCGGCCAGCCCCTCGCTTTTCACTGGCATGTAGCAATGGATGCCCGGCCGCCCCCACATCTCCCCAACGTCACACGTCAGAGAGCGCCCTGGGGATTGCTGGACATATGACACTCGCTGCGCTGGCTGATAGAAGAGCAGAGGGGGATTACTGTCTGGACTGGGAACATAAGGGCGGAGAGTCAGGGCTGCTTGATATGACTCTATGGAGGACAGTGCGGGAATAAAAAAGCCAGCGGCCAGGCGCCCTAGGCAGCAGTGCGCCCTAGGCGGTTGCCTAATCCGCCTAGTGGTAGCACCGGCCCTGGGTATCCAGCATTCAACTTCCTCTCCTACCCAACACAACAGGTCCAACACCACGCTTAATATTCTCCTCTTTTTGCCCAGTTACCACAGATGAAGTTAATATACTCCTCTCCACTACTACCTGTTCCCTGGACCCTGTCCCCTCACAATTACTGCTACCACCTTTCCACTCTATCCTCAACTCCCTAACCCACATCTTCAACCTCTCCCTCTCCTCTGGCACCTTTCCTTCCCTGCTCAAACATGCACTGGTTACTAGACATGTGCAGACTGAAATATTTCGGAATTTTGTTTTCGTCCGAAAAATAAATTTATTTAGTTACTCCCGAAATTTGTTTTTATTTATTGTAAAAAAAATTGCAGTCGTCCGAAAATCCAAATTAATTAAGGTCGAATCTGTCATTGAAGGCTTATGGTGTCTGTCGAATGTTTAACCACTTCAATACTAGGCCTATTCTGGCACTCCTCTCCTACACGTAAAAATCACAATTTGTTTGCTAGAAAATTACTCAGAACCCCCAAACATTATATATATTTTTTTTTTAGCAGACACCCTAGGGAATAAAATGGCGGTCATTGCAACTTTTTATCTCACATAGTATTTGCGCAACAATTTTTCAAATGCATTTTTTTTCACGATTTAAAGTGGTTCTGCACCTTTAAAAAAAATATTAAAAGCCACAAATATTGCAGCTGCTGACTTTTAATAAACTGACACTTACCTGTCCCAGGGTCCAGCGATGTCGGCGGCAGATGACGAGCAATCGCTCGTCTCTCTGCTGCCCCCGCCGCCATCCTCTGTCAGGGAATCGGGAAGTGAAGCATTGCAGCTTCACTGCCCGGTTCCCTACTGCGCATGAGCGAGTCGCGCTGCGCGTCTCTGCTGGTCCCCGCTGTGTCCTGGGAACTGTGTGTTTCCCAGAACACAACGGGGGGGGGGCGCATCTGCGACGGTCTTGTCCCGGAAGTGGGTGCAGATACCTGGATTATCCAGGTAACTGCACCCCCCTCCCCCTGAAAGGTGCAGATTGTGGCACCGGAGGGGGGGAGGGATCAGATGAGCGGAACTTCCACACGGGTGGAGGTCAGCTTTCAAAAATAACAAAACAGTAAAGTTAGCCCAATTTTTTGGTATAATGTGAAAGATGATGTTACGCCGAGTAAATAGATACCTAACATGTCACGCTTTAAAATTGTTCACACTCATGGAATGACGCCAAACTTCAGTACTTAAAAATCTCCATAGGCGATGTTTTAAAAAAATTTACAGGTTACAAATTGAGAGTTACAGAGGAAGTCTAGAGCTAGAATTGTTGCTTGCGCTCTAACGCACGTGGCGATAACTCACATGTGTAGTTTGAATGGCGTTTACATATGTGGGCGGGATTAACGTATGCGTTCGCTTCTGAGCGTGAGCTACTGGGGACAGGGGCGTTTTAAAAAATGAATTATTTTATATTTTACTTAATTTTTTTTATTTTTACAACTTTTTTTTTTGATAATTTTTATTCCTATTACAAGGAATGTAAATATCCCTTGTAATAGGAATCTATGTGACAGGTCCTCTTTATGGAGCGATATGGGGTCAGTAATACCCCACATCTCTCCTCCAGGCTGAAAAGCATGAGATTTTGAAAAAAAAATTCACCGATCCCATGCTAACAGCCGCGATTGCAACGTCCGACGGTCATAGAGATGATTGGTGACCATCTGGTCACCGGAAATAGCTATCGTCATCATCCGGCGCCGGACGATTCTTTCTCCAGGTCCCCGATGGCACGGGAGAGCCCGGAGAAGCACCGGTTGGCGGCAGGACGGGGGGGTGTCCCCTCCCGTCGCCTGTAAGAACGATTAAGCGGCAGGACTGCCGCTATGATCATTCTTATGGTGCACAGAATCGCCGGCTGAAAAAAAGGATATCTGAATGTTGCCTGTGGCTGCTAGCATCATTCAGATATTCCCACTGAAAGTCCAGGATGTCATATGACGGCCATGAGTGGGAGGGGGGTTAAAGAAGATTCGACAGAGCAGCGAAACTCACTGTATGATGCTGCAATCATACATTCCCGGTCGAATATTTAGACTACAAGCTATAGTAGGATTCTAATGTTGTACGTCTTCTATGGGTTTTTTTTTAAGGCTATTTGCATTGCACACAGGTCATTAGCATTAGCATTAAGAAAATAAATAAATTAAGAAAAAAAATTGCGTGGGGGTCCCCCGAAATTCCATACCAGGCCCTTCAGGTCTGGTATGGATATTAAGGGGAACCCCTTGCCAAAAAAAAATGGCGTGGGGGTCCCCCTCAAAATCCATACCAGACCCTTATCCGAGCACGCAATCTGACAGGCCGCAGGAAAAGAACCTGAACCGTACCAGGCCACATGCCCTCAATATTGGGAGGATGCTTTGGGGTCCCCCCAAAGCACCTTGTCCCCATGTTGATGAGGACAAGGGCCTCATCCCCACAACCCTAGCCGGTGGTTGTGAGGGTCTGTGGGCGGGGGGCTTAGCGGAATCTGGAAGCCCCCTTTAACAAGGGGACCCCCAGATCCTGACCTCCCCCCTGTGTGAAATGGTAAGGGGTTACAAAAGTACCCCTACCATTTCACCAATAAAGTGACAAAAGTGTTAAAAATGACAGGAGACAGTCTTTGACAAGTCCTTTATTTAAGTCTCTTTTCATCTTCTTCCTTCTGGTCTTCCTCCTTCTTCCTTTCTCCATCTTCTTCTTCCTCCGATCCGCTTCTTCTTGCTCCGGTGTTCTCGTACGGCATCTTCCTCCACGGCGTCTCTTCTTCGTTCTCGGGCCACTCCGCACAATGGGAGGCTCCCGCTGTGTGATGCTTCTCTTCTTCTGACAGTTCTTATATAACGGAGGGTGGGGCCACCCGGTGACCCCACCCCCTCTGATGCATGGTTCCTTCCGCCCACAACATTCTACTGAAACTGCCCTACTAAAACTCACCAATAACCTACTAATTGTTAAAACCACCGGCCACTACTCCATACTCATACTTTTAGACCTCTCTGCTGCCTTTGACACAGTTGACCACCTGCTCCTCCTCAGAAAATTACGATTCTGCTTTATCCTGGTTTTCCTCCTACCTATCTCAGCGCACTTTCAGTGTCACTTACAACTCCATCTCCTCCGCTCCCCTTCCTCTTTCTGTTGGGGTACCCCAAGGTTCTGTCCTTGGGCCCCTCCTATTCTCGCTCTATACCTCTTTCCTGGGCCAGTTGATAACCTCCCATGGTTTCCAATACCACCTCTATGCAGACGACACCCAGATCTATCTCTCCACTCCTCAACTCACCCCCTCAATCTCCTCAGAGATCTCCAACTTACTGAATGATATATCAGTATGGATGTCACACCACTTCCTCAAACTCAATCTTTCTAAAACTGAGCTTGTTATATTTCCTCCTTCATGACCCCCCCCCCCCCCCCCCCGTGACTTCACCATTAATATCAACAACACAACCACTGGTTCTGCCACATGCCAGGGTCCTGGGTGTAATCCTTGACTCTCACCTCTCCTTCAGCCCCCATATCCAATCACTGGCTAAATCCTGCTGCCTTCACTCTGCAACAGCTTCAGAATTCGACCCTTCCTGACTAATGACACCACAAAGCAACTCGTTCACTCCTTGATTAATTCCCGCCTTGACTACTGCAATGCTCTCCTTAATGGCCTACCCTTAAGCAGGCTAACCCCCCTTCAGTCTATTATGAATGCTGCTGCTAGACTAATACAACTCACTAATCGTTCCGTGACTGCTGCTCCTCTCTGCCAATACCTTCACTGGCTTCCCCTACCCCACCATGTAAAATTCAAAATGCTAACCATAACATACAAAGCCATCCACAACATCGCCCCCATCTACATCACCAACCTCATCTGCAGATATCGCCCAAATCGTCTCCTCCGCTCCTCCCAGGACCTCCTACTTTCTAGCTCCCTTGTTACCTTCTCTCATGCTCGCCTTCAAAACTTCTCCAGAGCCTCTCCCATCCTCTGGAACTCCCTGCCCCAGTCTGTCCGATCAGCCCCTACCCTGTCCACCTTTATGAGTTCCCTGAAAACGAATTTATTCAGGAAGCCTATTCCACACCCACCTAACTGTCCCTGAGCCGTCCCCATCAAATCATTCTCTGCAGCTATTACCTTTTGTACCACCACCCCCTCCCTTTAGAATGTAAGCTCTATGAGCAGGGCCCTCCTGTACCTTTTGTATTGTACTGTAATTGTGTTGTCCCCCCCTATACATTGTAAAGCGCTGCATAAACTGTTGGCGCTATATAAATCGTGTATAATAATTTATTAGATTTGGAGGATTAGGTAGAGAGACTTAGGATTAATTTCTTATAGATTTACATCCATGCGGCTCTGTGAACCGTATTTGCATGGGCACGGCAGCCCATTAATTTGAATGGAATGCTATGCCTGTGTTTTTTCTGCACCTTTTATAAAATGCAGCCGCTTTTGCACCATGCAATTTTCTGCAACCAAAAACGTGCTGCGTTTTCAGATGTGTGGGTGTGTCATTAGGAATGAATGGCAGCCCTGCTCATCTGCAAAAGAGCAGTATAATTTGGCTGCAAGTGGTGTAATTTCCACACCTTCCAGAACCCGCAACCACCTGTACAAGTGCAAGCCTAGGCTTAATCTAAATCTGATAGTCCATCTAATGCCTCGTACACACGATCAAACGATCCGGTGGAAAAGTCCGGCGGACCGCTGTGTGTGGGCTCCGGCGGACTTTTTTTACCCAAAAGTCTGGCAGACTAAGAAAGTATTTTTGCACTCCAATCTGTCCGTCGGATTCGCATTTCGGCAGATAATCCGGCTGTGTGTGCCAGTCCGCCGTACTTTTGAAATGAATGGACTTTTCCCGCCCGGAGAAAAGTCCGCTCATTTTGAGTGCGTCTCCAGGTAGCCGGGGTCAGCGAAGGAGGCGTCGCTGGCCCCGTCACCTGGTATGGACTTAAAGGGGAATCCCTACGCGGAAAAATCGGCGTGGGGGCCCCCCCAGGTCCATATCAGACCCTTATCCGAGCACGCTACCCGGCCGGCCAGGAAATGGGGTGGGGACGAGCAGAAGGAGGGGCCCATGTTGATGAGAACAAGGGCCTCTTCCCGACAACCCTGGCCGTTGGTTGTCGGGGTCTGTGGGCGGGGGGCTTATCGGAATCCGGGAGCCCCCTTTAATAAAGGGGCCCCTGGATACCGGCCCCCCACCCTATGTGAATGAGTTTGGGGTACAATGTACTCCTACCCAATCACCTGTGAAAAAAAGTAAAAAAAAACACAACACACAAGGGTTAAAATAGTTTATTGCACAGCTCCGGGGGTCTTCTTCCGTCTTCGGGGGTCTTCCAGCCGGACTCCTCCGCTATCTTCTGCTCTTTTGCTAGCTCTTTCACTAGCAGAGGAGCCTGGCTTTCTTCTTCGCTGCCCTCTTCTTCCGACTTCGGGGGTCTTGTCCCCTTCTTCGGGGGTCTTGTCCCCCTCTTCAGTTCTTCTTGCCGGGCCACCGCGCCTTCTTCTAGCTCTTTTACAAGCGGTGGCCTGGTCTTTTGTCGCCGCCGTCTTCTGGCCTTCTGTTCTTCTCTTCTCTTCTGAAGATGTTGCCTCATCGCTCTCTCCGGTCACAATGACAGGGACGCGGCAACTTATATAGGGACATCACCGGATGATGTCCACGCCCATTATGATGTCAGTCCCAGCATCCTCTGGGACTGTGACATCGTAAGGGGGCCGGATCACCATGTGACATCAACTAGTGACCCCGCCCCTTGTCCCTATATAAGTCGCCGCGCACCGCGTCCCTGGCATTGCAGCCGGAGAGAGGGTTGAGTCAACATCTCCAGAAGAAGAAGAAGAACGGAAGGCGGTGGCGGCAGCGACAGAAGACCGGGCCACCGCTAGTAAAAGAGCTGGAAGAAGAAGCGGTGGCCCGGCAAGAAGAACCGAAGAGGGGGACAAGACCCCGTGAAGTCGGAAGAAGAGGACGGCGATGAAGAAGAAAGCCGGGCTCCTCCGCCAGCAAAAGAGCTAGCAGAAGATAGCGGAGTCCGGCGAGAAGACCCCCGAAGACGGAAGACCCCCGGAGCTGTGCAATAAACTACTTTAACCCTTATGTGTTGTGTTTTTTTTACATTTTTTTCACAGGTGAATGGGTAGGGGTACATTGTACCCCATACTCATTCACATAGGGTGGGGTGATTATCTAATCATGTGCAGATGAAATAAACTGAAATTTGCTTTGCACATGATTGGTGGCAGGAGACTAGTTTAATTTAAACTGGTATTTTAACCTCTTCAGCCCCGGAAGATTTTACCCCCTTCCTGCCCAGAGCACTTTTTGCAATTCAGCACTGAGTCGCTTTAACTGACAATTGCACGGTTGCACTCAAACAAAATTGGCGTCCTTTTTTCCCACAAATAGAGCTTTCTTTTGGTGGTATTTGATCACCTCTGCGGTTTTTATTTTTTGCGCTATAAACAAAAAAAGCGACAATTTTGAAAAAAAAGCAATATTTTTAACTTTTTGCTATAATAAATAACCCCAAAAATATATTTAAAAAAAACAATTTTCCTCAGTTTAGGCCGATATGTATTCTTCTACATAATTTTGTTAAACAAAATCACAATAAGCGTATACTGATTGGTTTGCGCAAAAGTTATAGCGTCTACAAAATAGGGGATAGTTTTTTATTTTTTTACTAGAAATGGCATCAATCTGCAACTTTTATCGGGACTGCGACTTTATGGCAGACACATCGGACAATTTTGACACATTTTTGGGACCACTGGCATTTTTACAGCGATCAGTGCTATTAAGATGCATTGATTACTGTAAAAATGTCACTGGCAGGGAAGGGGTGAACACTAGGGGGCAATCAAGGGGTTAATGTGTTCCCTAGTGTGTGTTCTAACTGAAGGGGGAGGGGACTGTGTAGAGGAAGAGATAGATCCCTGTTCATACAGATTTTCTATCTTTGTCCATTAACTGGACAAAAAATTAGAGAACAGTCCAAATGAAAGATTTTAAAACTATTTTTCAGCTAGTGTATGGCCAGCAGGCTTGTGACGACCCTGCAAGGATAACAAAAAATGCAGATGAAAGGTTTCCACGGGAGACTGATTACATTTACCTCTATTCTAAAACACATAGTAGCCACTTCTGTCATGTAACACAAAATTTCAACTCTATGAATATGTGATGATCTCGCGCATTACTATTGATGCACAAGCTTTCAAGATATAATGGTAGACCCATGTATTGTATTTTGTATTAAAACTAACATGTCGCAGAAAGTGAATTTTACCTTTAGGAACTTGCAGCAACTTCAGATTCTATGGCCTCTTCACTCTCTAAAATGGAAGAAACATTCTCAAGTTTTTATGGCATGAGACCATTGCATTCCCCACAAAAACGTTCCCATGTATAGTACTGTGCTAAGGCTTTAGGCACTTGTGGAAAAATGCTGTAAAGTGAGGATGCTTTAAAAAATAATGCAATGAATAGTTTTTAAATATCAACAACCTAGTGCAGTGATGGCGAACCTTGGCACCCCAGATGTTTTGGAACTACATTTCCCATGATGCTCATGCACTCTGAAGGGTAGTTGAGCATCATGGGAAATATAGTTCCAAAACATCTGGGGTGCCAAGGTTCGCCATCACCGACCTAGTGAATAAATAGAAAAAAAAAAAACTAAACCAAATCTATATTTTGTGTGTTCAAACTTTGCTTTTAAAACAGCACCAAGAATGATCGATCCTTTATGTGTTATACTTTGTGTCATTGCGGTCACTCATGCTTGGAGTGCACTCCAGACCTTCTTGGAATAAACTGTCCTAAATTACAGCCAAATCTTATAAATTTTGACTCATCCGTGTTTTCAATGTCAGAGGTATCACATTTTAGACGCAAGTCTTCCATGAAAAACACTTCTGACCAGATTTCTCCAGACTGTAGATCGCATTACCATGGTCCCACTGGTTCCTGCCAGGTATGAGCGGATGATGCCACTCGACATCTTCTGATCATAAACAGGAGTCAGCATGATGTATCTTTAATCTGATCCACTAAGTTTTCTTGGGCGATTCCTGTATTTTTTCTTCTCAACATTCCTTGTTTCTATGTGCTCTTGCAGAAAAGCTTGGAGAGGACATCTGGAAATACCTGCCTTCTGTAAAAGTTCTGTCTGTGAGAGACCTCGTCTTCGACAAATTAGTAGAGCATGGCTTTTCCTCGCTTAGTTTGATTCCTCTTTCACAGCTGTTTCTGTTTGATTTAAAGATGAACTTTAGGTTTGATCTCAGTTGCACACTTATGTTGGTCCAGCTTGAACCAATGTAAGAATGCATATCTCATACCTGAGGGACCGTTGTGGCATTCCGTGATCAGGCAAAGTGGAGAGGAGGGTGGGCGATGTCAAGTTCCAATCGGAGAACGCCTTGTCTTCAGTGAAGAAATACAAGGTGTTTTGTGAACAGAGGCAATGCTGAGCGAGCAAATACCTCTGGTACGTTTGGCTCAAAACCTGAAAGACTGCAGTGGCCACTGTAGTAGTGCCAATTACTACAGTGATTGCTATCTTCCACAGCAATACCTTATTTATAACATTTGCACACTGATCCAAGTTGGACAAATGTAATTATGCAATTAGGAGAATACCAGTAGTTCAGCTCCTATTCTCCGTTCACATCTCTGCAAGTGCATAGATCGCTGCAATTCCTGCACCCGTAACCACCTGGAGCACGTTTTCAGGTGCAGAAATCATGCGATTTCTCTGCCGGGCATGTTTTGAAAAAGGAGCTTGCACCGTTTTTCTGTGAGAAATGTAGGCACGGCAACCCATTCAAATGAGTGAGTTGCTGTGCCCAAGCAAACGCTGCCCGCACACACACGCATAGGTGTGAACCGTGCCTATTTTAACCAAGTTGATATCTTGTTGATATTAGGACATGTTTGGTATGATTGTTTTAATTATGTCTGGATTTTGTACTTTAATATCACTTAAACTCTGTGCAAGTGTACCTTGGAGAGTTTATGCTGTTTTAAATGTAAAGGATGAACTTATCAAATATTGATTTGATTTTGTTTTTTTCTGTTTATGCAGTTTGCCGTTTGTTAATTGAGCAATTAAAAACTATTCTTTGAAAGCATCCTCACAGTATTTTTAATGTCTAAAACTTTTGCACCGTACTGTAGGCAACAAAGTTAAATAAATTTTACATGAACATAAATAATGCACAGTTTTACACTTTAATATATTGTATTGGCAGTAAATTTACTATAGCACTAAGCACTGTGTAATTTCAGGTATTTCACTGTGGCCTATAGTTAAGGCTAAGTTGTTAATTTATTGAAGTACAAATCAGGGGTCTTAAACTGGCAGCCCTCCAGCTGTTGCAGAACTAGGAGTCCCATGAGGCATTGCAAGGCTGACAGTTACAATCATGACTCCCACAGGCAGAGGCATGATGGGACTTGTAGTTCTGCAACTGCTGGGGGCTGCCGGTTTGAGTCCCCTGACTGTCCTACAAGGTTTAGGTTCCTGGAAATAGCTTTTCCATTTGTATATTACAGATTAGGACCTGGGCAATCTAAGGTGTTTTTACTACTGGCTTCTGTACTGAACCCACCTTGTGCTGTATCTGAATTCTCAACGGACTCTTCTGGTTTTCTAGCTGAGAGCTCTGACCAGTCTTCTGCTGCTGAACTCAGCTCCTCCGGGATGTTGTCTGAACTTGCTTCAAGCACAGGAGAGGTCTCTGCAGCTATGACCTCTGCTACAGGTTCAGCATTTTCTTGTTCTGCTAGATGAATAAGGAAGACATTCATTCGTGCAGACTTCATCTCAAATCTCATAAATGTCAGACACAGATTTCCAATTGTATTACAATTTGCAAAAAAAAAAATCTATGTATGGTACTTAGATATCTTAGGCTTTTTGTGTTAAATGAGGAAACAACTATATTTTCATCTATAGTTTGTAAATACACATTCAAGAGGGAACCATATCTGGATTATTACATGTACATACAGTATCTCACAAAGGTGAGTACACCCCTCACATTTTTGTAAATATTTTATTGTATCTTTTCATGTGACAACGCTGAAGAAATTGCACTTTGCTATAATGTAGTACTGTACAGTGAGTGTACAGCTTGTATACATTTACAGCTTGTGTAAATTTGCCGTCCCCTCAAAATAACTCAACACACAGCTATTAATGTCTAAACCACTGGCAATGAAAGTGAGTACACCCCTAAGTAAAAATGTCCAAATTGGGCCCAATTAGCCATTTTCCCTCCCCGATGTCATGTGATTTGTTAGTATTACAAGGTCTCAGGTGTGAATGGGGAGCAGGTGTGTTAAATTTGGTGTTATCACTCTCACTCTCTCATACTGGTCACTGGAAGTTCAACATGGCACCTCGTGGCAAAGAACTCTCTGTGGATCTGAAAAAAAGAATTGTTACTCTACATAAAGATGGCCTGGGCAATAAGAAGATTGCTAAGACTCTTAAATTGAGCTGCAGCAAGGTGGCCAAGACCATACAGCAGTTTAACAGGACAGGTTCCACTCAGAACAGGCCTTGCCATGGTTGACCAAAGAAGTTGAGTGCATGTGCTCAGCGTCATATCCAGAGATTGTCTTTGAGAAATAGACACGAGTGCTGCCAGCATTGCTGAAGAGGTTGAATGGGTGGGGAGTCAGCCTGTCAGTGCTCAGACCATAAGCTGCACACTGCATCACATTAGTCTGCAAGGCTGTCATCCCCAAAGGAAATCCCTTCTAAAAATTATGCACAAGAAAGCTGAAGACAAGCAGACTAAGGAAATGGATTACTGGAACCATGTTCTGTGGTCTGATGAGACCAAGATAAGCTTATTTGGTTCAGATGCGGTCAAGCGTGCGTGGTGGCAACCAGAGGAGGAATACAAAGACAACAGTCAAGCATAGTGGTGGGCGTGTCAGGGTCTCGGGCTGCATGAATGCTGCTGGCACCGGGGAGCTACAGTTCATTGAGGGAACCATGAATGCCAACATGTGCTGTGACATACTGAAGCAGAGTATGATCCTCTTCCTTCGGAGACTGGGCCACAGGGCAGTATTCCAACATGATAACAACCCAAAACATACCTCCAAGACGACCACTGCCTTGCTAAAGAAGCTAAGGGTAAAGGTGATGGACTGGCCAAACATGTCTCCAGACCTAAACCCTATTGAGCATCTGTGGGGCATCCTCAAATGGAAGGTGGAGGAGCACAAGGTCTCTAACATCCACCAGCTCCATGATGTCATCATGGAGGAGTGGAAGAGGACTCCAGTGGCAACCTTTGAAGCTCTGGTGAACTCCATGCCCAAGAGGGTTAAGGCAGTGCTGGAAAATAATGGTGACCCCACAAAATATGGACACTTTGGATCCAATTTGGACATTTTCACTTAAAGGTGTACTCACATTTGTTGCCAGCGGTTTAGACATTAATGGCTGTGTGTTGAGTTATTTTGAGGGGACAGCAAATTTACACTGTTATACAAGCTGTACACTCACTACTTTACATTGTAGCAGAGGGGTTGATTTACTAAAGGCAAATCAATTTTGCACTACAATTGCACTGCAAGTGTAGATCTGAGGGGGACATTCAAGGAAAATAAAAAACAACATTTTTGTTTGTACATGATTAGATGATAGAAACCAGCAGAGCTTCCCCTCATTTCAGATCTTCCCCTCAGATCTACAGGGACTGCACTTCCAAGTGCACTTACAGTGCACTTGTAGTGCAAAGTGGATTTGCCTTTAGTAAATAAACCCCGGCGTGTCATTTCTACAAAAATGTGAGGGGTGTACTCACTTTTGTGAGATACTGTACGTGCTTCCTACTCACTAATGTAGCACAGTGATTGTACTCGCTTACTAGAAGCTTATCAATCCACAAACCTGTATATGATACACGATTAGGAAAATATAAAATTCTTAACACATTGGACTCCTCTAGTTTAATAAGGGTATTTAAATTTCAGGAGCAACAGGTGCCTGCACCAGCCAGTTCAAAAAATATCAGTATTGTTTTAAAAGAATATTTGTGACTAAGTACACATTTGTTTGGTTTCCTCTACTCTGGCATTGTTGGGTATTTATAATGATGTATTATGCCAAGAGAGAAATTATACTTAAATGGAATGTTCATTCCCCTCCCTGCGTGGTTTCATGGGAAAATTCCATTGATGCTGCTCTTCCCATGTGCAAGCTGACTTATATTAGTAGGAATTGCCCTAGGAAGTTTGATATTACCAGGTTATGGCAGCCATGGACGGCTTAGCAGTGGATACGTCATTTGCCGGTCTATTTTGGTTGTGGTACCGGGGTGGCTGCGATACCCTACCTTATTTGATGTGTTGTGCCCTACCTTATCTGACTCTGGACTAGGACTAGGATAACATACAGTATACGCTTTCCAATTGTTATTGTATGCGTTACCTCATTCCATTAGGAACTGTTGTGTTTGAACAATGCCAATGCTTCAATAAAGGAACAATTTGTTTTGTAAAAAAAAAAAAAAGTACATATTTGTTGAAGCAATTATCATATTACCCTCCACCTAAACCAAATAAAGGTCTTCTTTAAAAAAAATAGTTTTTTTTAGGGATAGTACAATGTATTTTCATTAAAAAGCATATACTTGAATTATTGTTGCAGTGTTCACCTTTTTTGCTGCATGTTCTTTATTTCTATTGTTATATTAAATATAAATATTTGTAAATATACCACTAGTGGAAGCTTTCAGTATCTCAATGCAATTATGTCTTTTTCATAACGACAACCTGTACTAGGATAATAATGGAGGCTGCATCAGCATGACAGCCAGACAGAATATTTAGAAGTCGAAGGTGAAGTCAGCAAAGGTACCTCTATGTTCTCTTAAAGCAGTAGTAAAGTCCCTTCAGAAAAGTAAAGAAATCCCCCCCCCCCCCCCCCCGCAGATTTAAATCATAATGTACTGCATAATAGCACATTAGGACAGACTTACTGGCACACGCAGCCGTCCAGTGATGTGCTGTCATGGCTCTCACATGTCCCTGGCACTGCCATATTTCCCTGGTCTTTCTTCCGGGTTTCCTGTCTTCAGTTGCTTGACTGGCCGGGCAACATCATGTCGCCTCGGCACAAAGAGCGGGCCATAAATGTGGTATTATCTGCGCAGCTCAGACCACATTTGCCCGCTGAAAGACATGGCTGACATCTATGACGGAAGAGACCTCTAGGGTCTCTTCTGTTATAAAAACCCTGCCTGTCATCGAATTTTGTAATTGGGAATTTACTACTACTTTAGGCTGGACAAAAATGGATCATAATTCATCCAGTTTAGCAGAGACTATATATGGCCTGTATGGGAGAACTCTAGCTAATGATCGGCTTTTCTCGAACGAGAATACTGAATATTTTTTATTATTAAAACAGCGCCTGCAACCATTCATCTGCACTGCTGATCAACGTATTCTGACAGGGGAGGTGTCCTCGCTGTCAGAATACAATAGCGCAGCGGGGGGATTCCTCCATCCCCCTCAATTTTTTTTTTCAATCACGTCTCAGTACAGATTTTTTTAAAAATCAGACACGTAAGGAAAGTACTGTATTGTTTTTAAAAACTTGGCTAACTCATACACTGTGAATTGTGAGAAGGAGTAACTTAGCAAAGCAGAAATCAGAGCCCACATATGTAAATAACAAATATGTCTGCAACTGTGCACAATCACATACATAATAATAATTATACATAGAAAGAAGATTTCCAATATATGAACATGTAGTAATAAATGTATTGCCATAACGCTAGTAGTAAGTCGCATTCAACGGGACTTGTTCTGTAACGTTGAAGATGTTTTCTATCTTCTCCAAGCCTCTTCTTCAGTTCCAATAAATGTCAGGAAGATACCCCAGCATTTATTTCAACACAATAGTAGCAAATAGTGCTTAAAGTTGTTATGAAGTCAAAAGGTTTTTTTTACCCTAATGCATTCTATGCATTAAGATAAAAGAAAAAATTCAGTAGCTGTTTCTCCAGCGATCGATTCAGCACTGGGTCTTTCTGCAGGGCTTCTCTTCCCTCTCTCATGGTCTTGGCTAGGAGCAGCAGGAGTCCCTGCCTGTCAAATCTTGTTAGGAGGGGGTTGGGCTGAACTATACTGTTTGTGTCTATGAACGCACACAGTCCAGCTGGGGAGCAAGCCTGTATGTGTGCCACCACAATAGGTAGATTCCTATGGTGGCACACAGAGAAGAGCTGAAAGTGCTGGCGGGGGACCAAGAAGACGAGATTTGGGACCGCTCTGTACAATACTCTTGCACAGAGCAGGTAAATATAACATCTTTTTTTATTTTTTAATCAAGAACGTTTATT
This sequence comes from Lithobates pipiens, assembly GCF_037356315.1. Classification (NCBI taxonomy): domain Eukaryota; kingdom Metazoa; phylum Chordata; class Amphibia; order Anura; family Ranidae; genus Lithobates; species Lithobates pipiens. The sequence continues at coordinate 322,254,943 of NW_027507718.1, forward strand.
GAGCATGCAAAGTGTAATAGCAAACGTGCGAAAAAGTGCAACAGGCACTACATACAGAGCGAACTTGTTGACATACATTGCGTCTCAAAAGATAGCAGTAAAAAATACTAGCAGATTACAATCAATTGGGTAGTATAACAGTGCGAGCCCACCGGGGGGATGGAGTTTATCAAGGTGGCTCGGGGGGGGGGGGGGGGGGGCGTGATCGGGGAAGAGTATGCCTAATCCTCTATGTTGCAAGTGGAGGTATCTTCCAGCCATCTGATCCATATTTTATGGTATTTCTTTGGACAACCCCTGTGAATATACAGCACTTTTTTGTAGGGGAGGGTGTTATTGACAGCTCTGATCCATTGCTGCAGTGTGGGGGTGCCCCCTCATCCACAACCTGGCAATCTGTAGTATGGGCAAAAATAATGTTTCTTGCAGAAATATGTTTTAAGTATTTCTCGCTTTGAGAAAGTGAGAGGAGCCCCAACACGCACTGTCGGGGGCATACAGTCAGTGGGGAGCCCATGCGGTCATGGAGGAACTGAACTACTTGAGTCAGGTATCACTGTATGGGTGTATAGGTCCAAAGCAACTGGTAAAAGGAGCTGTTGGGGTAGTCGCATCTGGGGCAGTTGGGGCTGTGCCCTGGGCTCTATTTGGAGATGCGGTGGGGTGTCAGGTATGACCTGTGTAGAATATAAAGGTGAATGAGGCGGACAACTTGGGGGACATGATTTTGTAGGTGGCGAGTGCCTCCTCCCAGTCTTCATCCGATAAGGCGCCCAAGTCGGGTTCCCAGCGGGATTTCAGCTGGTGGGCTATGGTAGTTGCTGTGGGCAACATGAGGTAGCTGTAAGTTTGGGAGATAAGCTATTTGGGGTCCTTTCCCGAGATAATGTGCACTAATAGTATGATTTAGAGTGTTGGGATGGAGTCCCTGAATTGAGTGTTGAGTGCGTGTCCCATTGGATATTACTTGCGACAGGTATATGACCCCCTTATCTATCCATAGACCATAATCAGGGATAGAGGTTAGTTTGGGCATATGTGGGTTGTCCCATAGAGGTGTGTGGGAGTGGGGGGTGGGTGTCTTACTGAGGCGCATGGTCAATTGTCAAATCTTACAGTGGTGAAACAGTATGTTTCCTATCACCTATTCGGGGGGAGCGGTGGGGTCCGCAGAACAAAACTTGAAAGGGATGAGTCACTGGACCGGGGGCCTGGGAGCAGACCAGGGTGGAGTACCTTTCTTTGTCGGTCTGATTGAAGTAGAAGAAATGGGAGAGCTGGGATGCTATATAGTAAGTGGAGAGGTCAGGTAATGCGGTGCCGTCTAGGTCGATCGGGCATTTCAGGACCTGCCACAACAGCTTGTGTTGGGAGGAGGCCCAGATAAATGTGTTGAGTATTGATTCCATAGACTTAAATATGCGAGGAGGGATGTAAAGCAGGGCTTGCCAAAAGATGTAGTTTGGGGAGTAGTATCATTTTGACTAAATGTATTAGACCCAAAACCCAGAGGGGGAGACGGGACCATGTTTGGCGTATAAGGGACATCTTTTATATTTTAGCAAAATAGATAATTAGACACATTTTCACAGCTCTTACTGGGAAGAAGTGTTTCAATATGTGAAGGTTAAATCTCTTTTACTCTGATGTAAAGAGTGCCCCCTTGTTCCTTGTAATGACCAAAAAGTTACTAACTTTACGCCAACTTCCCTATAGAGATCAATATTATTATTAGTTCACTATAAAGCAAAAGTTATTTGTTTATAGAAGTTTATACTATATTATTTTATACTATAGAAAATCAAATTTTAAGTTGAATTCTTGACCACTGCTTAGAAAAAAAAACTTTGACAACAGATGACATAACCCGGTAAGTTACCATTCTTTAAAAGTAGTAAAACAACCATTGACAAGAAAAGTATTAAAACTTTGTATACTGTTGGTTTAAAAGTAAACATGTGGAATATGGTAATTAAAGAGGAGGTCCACCCCCCCCCCCCCCTCCACGAAAAGTTAAAAGTCAGCAGCTACAAATACTGCAGCTGTTGACTTTTATTATATGTACACTTACCTGTCCATTTCCATATAAGTATCCAAAAAATTGAGAGCTTATACATTCATACAGGTGTTCAAAAACGCGAAACATGTAGAGCGCCACAACATATCTAAGTTTTAGATTTATATCTGATATCCTGTCTCATTTACTTCCTGTATGAATGTATAAGCTCTCAAATTTTGGGATACTTATATGGAAATGAATATAAATTTTGTGTAGATTGTACAAATTTTGACTTGATGTGTGTTTACAAATTCCCCCTTTTTCTGTTTTCGTTCTAAATTTAAATAAAAAAAAAAATAACACTTTTGAATATATTGTTTTTTACTTTTCATTTTTGCCTAAAAAGTCCAAACAGAACCAACACTTTTCCTTGAGGTCTTTTGTGTGAAGGTTTTTCTTTTCCCCCCTTCCCCTAAAAATATTTTTTCAAAGTTACGATTAGGACGTGGCAATTGGTTTTTTGTTTAGTGTATCCACAGACACCACCCTGTGATAGATACACACCCCTATTTAATGATATCTCAGATTTGCTGCGGGAAGCCATGTCATTTATTACCGAATCTGGAGTATTCTCAGACTTGGCGATTAACTAGAGTAAATCCTCCATTATGCTGTTAGACTCTCCTTCAGTCAGCCAGGGACCCCCTGCATAATATTCCAACAGCCTCCTTCCTCAAATATATGGGGGTGTATGTTTCCCCTTAGCCTCGGGACTATGTCTCTCTCAATCTATCACCCCTGTTTGGCCGAATTAGAGATAAAACCAAAGTGTGGTCAAATTTAAAGCTGTCGCTGGTGGGTAGGGTAAGCCTCCTAAAAATGATTTTTATGCCACAACTACTTTACATCCTGCATAACACTCCAATGCTCGTCCCACTTAAAGTATTTAGGATCATCAATTTGACGTTCCACTCTTTCATATGGCTGAATAAACCTCTGAGGGTTAAGTTGGAGCAACTACGAAAACCTAAGGAGGCAGGTGGTTTAGCTCTGCCTAACCCGTGGCTCTATTACTTGGCAGCCCAGTTACAACACATCGCCAGGGTTTTACCCCTGGAGGCAGCCAGTGGGGAGGGGACTGTTGAACCAATTACGGCTCTTCTGCGTCACATCATGGAAATACACAATGTGGCCATGGGACTGGAAGCCCAGGCCTAGACTAAATCTAATAAACTCTTTCCCACATATGTCTTGATGCAGAAGATATGGAATAAAACTAGACAATTACATGAAGTAGAGGGGCTTACTAGCTACAGTCCCATATGGGACAACGGATACTATAAGGAACTACAATCTTTGCCATGTTGAGCACAATGGCAATTATATGGAGTCAGACGATTGACACACATCTTTTCCAATGGTTAATTGCATTTCTTTAGGGACTTGCAGAACAAATTTAACCTTCCTCAATCAATGTACTCATAGATTGTAACCACTAAGGAGCAGGGCCCTCTGATTCCTGCTGTATTAAAGTGTATTGCATTTGTACTATCTACCCTCAAGTTGTAAAGGGCTGTGTAAATTGCTGGTACTAAATCCTGTATAATAATAATGTATTTTCCCTATATGCAGTTACATCATGCAGTTAAAGCAGTCGGAAGGAATATCGTGGATGCAGTCCCTAGCCCCCATCTTTCATTATATGACTGAAGTCTCTCAATATAAGGGATTCATATCTCAATGTTATGCTATGCTTTTGTCTACAAATTTAAAGGGTTTCCCCTCAAAGGCGGCTGCCAATTGGGAGAGGGATGTAGGTACATTTGAGGAGGAGCAATGGGAGGAGGCCCTGCAGGCGGTGCAATTGTGCTCTCTCAACGTGGCATAGCGGTTGTCCCAGTTGTATATAGCATTGCAGGTACACCATACCCCCGCAAGGCTTTATAGGCTTAGGGAGAGCTCTGAATGTACTTGATGCTCCAGGGACCATGAAGACCTTATTCACCTTTTATGGCATTGTCCCAATTTGCATCTGTACTGGACGAGAGTTGTTACTACCATAAACAAGGTATTTCAGGTCAACATTACAATGGACAATAAGCCCTGCCTAATAGGTATCTTAGATTACCTTACTGTTGAAGATGTCCCCAAGCAGGCAATAGGTAGACATCTTTTCCAGGCACACAAGCTTATTCTCAGGCACTGGAAAGCATAGGAGCCTCCAGTCCTACAAAAATAGATTGCTCAAATGGGGGGTACCCTGAGGTTAGAGAAATACATCTTGCAGCATAGGGGTTTCCCTGGTAAATTTGATGCCTTATGGTCTCCTTGGCTAGATACTCCTGGTCAAGACCCTGTTGACCTAGTTCTTGACAGACTACTCTTGTAACATGGGAATTGCTTTCACTCAGGTTATGAATGTGTGTTGGGTTTTGGGGGGATATACTACATCTATTTGAAGGCCCTGTGAGAAGACTGGGGGGGGGGGGGATCAGAATTTATTAATAATTATTTTCTCAATGGTGGTTGGTGTTCTTTTGTCTGATTGTGAATGTCTTCTTTTGTCTGGTTGTAACTGGAATCAACAATGTTGAAGTTTATGTTCTTGTTTATTTCAATAAAGTCCTTTGGAGAAAAGAAAAAAAGGTGGGGTGATTGCAAGTTCATTTTTCCAAAGTCGTAAATATGTTGTCCTTGAGTTGAAGAAGTCTTACCAAAACAAGAAGAGTTTGATTTAACATGATTGGCTGTCATACTGTATCTATGGGTAAAACTATAGACAAAAACAGTTTTAAATAATTGTAATAAACATATAGAAATTGTGGGAATGAATAAGTTTGGTAGTATGACAGGTGTCAAAGTTACAATGAGGTAGATATTAGCAACCAATCATATTGTACCACATGTAATTCTATGGTCAAAAGTTGTTCTAAAAAGGCCTGCGTACATTCTCTCTTTGAACAAATAATGAATTTGTTCCCAACTGCAGCTGTTATTATTAAACCTTCTGCTCTTTTGAAAATTCACTGCCTGGTCCTTTGTTACTTTTTTATATCAATCACCCCTTAATTGCCTTTTCTCATGAGAAAATAAATTCAATTCCTCTAATCTTTTCTCATAGCTGAGTTCCTCCTCCCCTCTTATCAGTTTGGTTGCCCTTCTCTGCACTTTCTCCTGTTCCCCGATATCCTTTTTGTGAACTGGTGCCCTACTGCATATTCCAGATGCGGTCTTACTAATGATTTGTAGACGGGCTAAATGATCTCTCTCTTGAATCAATACCTATTTTATCACAAGAAAGTTTTTTTGATAGCTTTAGAAAATGCAGCTTGACATTGCGTGCTATTATTAAGTCTATGACCTACCAGAACACCCAGATCCTTCTCATTCACTCCCTTGGCTGTTTTCCTAGAATGTATGATGTATGCATGTTTTTTGCCCCCAAGTGCATAAATTTACATTTATCAACATTAAACCTCATTTGTCACATAGTTGCCTAATTAAAGTGGTTGTAAAGCCTAAACTTTTATTTTACCTTAATGTACTTGGTGCATTAAGAGGTAAAACTTGTTTTAGTATGTGTATTGTCCACTCACCCCACTTATACTTACATGAGCCCAATCTCAATCCAGTGCTGTGCCCATCTGTAGAGGCTTTCTCCCTTCCTCTATGCTCTCACAGGCTTTACTGAGAGCAGTGGGAGCCATTGCCTCCCACTGCTGCCAGTCACAAATCCTGTAAGGAGGGAGCGGGGGGGGGGGGGGGGGGGGGTGCCACAAGACAGAGCTGCTTCCTATGGTTGAACATAAAGTGGACTAGCCAGGAGCACCGGCAAGGGACCAAAAGACTATTGCCCCGTACACGCGGTCGGACTTTCTAACAGAAAATGTGCGATCAGATTGTGTTGTCGGAAATTCCGAACGTGTGTGGGCTCCACCGGACTTTTTCCATCGGGATTTCCGGCACACAAAGTTTGAGAGCTGGATCTAAAATTTTCCGACAACAAAATCTGATTGTTTAAATTCCGATCGTGTGTAGACAGATCTGACGCACAAAGTGCCACGCATGTTCAGAATAAATTATGAGACAAAAGCTATTGGCTACTGGCCTGTTTATAGTCCCGTCATATGTGATATACGTCACCTCGCTCTGAACGATCGGATTTTCCGCCAACTTTGTGCGACCGTGTATATGCAAGACAAGTTTGGGCCAAAATCCGTCGGAAAAAATCAGACGGATTTTGTCATCGGAATTTCCGACCGTGTGTACAGGGCATTAGAAATTTTACTTTACAAATGTTTGAAGCAGTGCATTGAGGTCGGCTTGTAAGTTGGAAACATCCTGTGAGGGCATTTTTTCACTGTATAGCTTGGTGTCATTTGCAAACATGAAATAGTACTTTTAATCCAAGACCCCATATAAATTATAAATAGGTTAATAAAGTAAGGGTCCCAACGCTGAACCTTGGGGTACACCACTAATAAGCTTAGATCATTCAGAGTAAGAATCATTATTCACAACTCTCTGAATTCGGTCTTTTTTTCCAGTTTTCTATTAATTTACAAACTGAAATTTCTAAGGCCGTGGACTTAAATTGACACATTATCCGCTTGGTGGGAGCTGTGTCAAATACTTTGGCGAAAACCAAATATCCACAACCACGCTTTTGTTTTTCCACCACCTCGTAAAAAGAAATCAGATTTGTTTGACAACTTCTTCTGTAAATCCATGCTGACTATAGATTAGCTTTCTAGCAAAATTTCTTCTTTATTTTTTTTTATTAAACCATCTGGTCCAGATGCTTTATTCACCTTTATTTTGTCTAAATATTTCTAGACCATATCAATTTTGAGCCATTGTGGATCATTTAGGGCTGTGTCAATACGATGCCCATTAAGGACTTGAGCTTCCCAATTTTCCATTGTATACGCAGAGCTGAAAAGGGTATTACTCTCAGAACTTCTCGAAGAATTAAATGAAGCATACATTATACAGGAACTCCCTAAATCAATGAAGGAAACAATAATAATAGTAATCTTTAAACCAGGTAAAGACCCATTAAAACCAGAATCACACCGCCCAATATCTCTTCCCACTTCAGAGGTCAAGATCTTAGCTAGGGTACTGGAAAATAGGTTATCTAGATATATTAACAATAAGCCATAAGGATCAAACCGGGTTTATCCCCTCAAGATCAGCATCAACAAATGTTCAAAGACTTTTCTTAAACATGCAACTACCAATGGATAATGGAGGAACTGGTGCCATACTGTCCCTGGATTCCCAGAAGGCTTTTGATAGGGTGGAATGGGAATATTTGTGGATGGTATTAACTGCTTTTGGTATAGATCCAGGATTCTTATCATGGATAAAACTATCGTACAAAGACCATAAGGCAAGGTTGAAATTAATAACACTATGGGGGTTATTTACAAAAGGAAAATCCATTTGCTGTAGATCCGAGGGGGACATGCAAGAAAAATAAAAAACAGCATTTTAGCTTGCACATGATTGGATGATAAAATCAGCAGAACTTCCACTCATTTCAGATCTACCCCTTAGATTTAGAGTGACTGCATTTGAAAGTGTACTTTCGGAGCACTTTCAAGTGCACTTGCAGTGCAAAGTGGATTTGCTTTTCGTAAATAACCCCCAATGTCACTATTCTTTTCACTAACCAGAGGGACTAGACAAGGGTGCCCACTGTCCCTATTACTGTTTGCTTTGGCAATAGAACCATTTGCTATTTCCATAGGACAGTCAGAAGAGATAGTTGGGTTTCGCCACTCAGGAAGGGAGGAAAAAACTGCTTTATATGCAGACGACGCCCTTATTTTTTTGGGAGATAGTGCAGAGTTTTGGAGGAACTCATTACACTTGTATCTATGTTTGGGAAGTTCTCTGGATTCTGTATTAATTGGGAGAAATCAACATTGATGCCATTACACATTGCGGATATCTCATTACCAGATCAAGTTGCGCAATTTCAAATTAAACATAAATTTGAGGATTGAAGTGACACGATGAGTGAGGAATTATGTTGATTTGGATCTCAAACCACTATTGCTTAAATTTAGCGATAAGTGTCGGAGGTGGTGCAAACTTCCACTAACAGTGATTGGTAGAGCAAATCTCATTAAAATGATCTGGACTCCACAGTTACTGTATATCCTCCATAATTCTCTTATTTGGATAACATCTTTTTGGTTTGGGAAGGTTGAATCTTTCTTCCGAGAACTTATATGGCAGAAAAAACAATCACATATAAGATTAACAATCTTAATGTTAGCCAAAGATAAAGGGAGACTTGCTATTCCACACGTCAAAAGTTGCTTTTTAGCCACACAAATACAGCAATATTTTGGCTGGACGGAGGTTGCAGAGTCTGACCCTATACAGGGCCTGCTATTACCGCTATACAGGGGATATAAATTGATCTCCTTGTTGGAGACAAAAAAATGCGAAGGGATAAAGTTTATGACAGGCAAACTCTTTGATAAAGTTTGGCAAGAAATGAAACATATTACTAATATCACGGGTTATATCTGCCATACCCCAATTTGGAATAATGCAAATTGTGAGGAATTGCTGAAACTAGAAGGGTTTGAACTATAGCAAAAACATGGGCTGAGATATTTGGAGCAACTGTTTTAGAATGACAGTTTAAAATCCTTCATTCAAATAACGGATGAATTTGGAATTCCAAACAATATTTGCA